>NC_137975.1:77245554-77918054 GCF_963924665.1 Micromys minutus | reverse complement strand
AGCTACTTTGAGAAAACTACATACTGATTTTTATAGTCATGCTATTAATCTACCCCCTCCACCCCCAGAAAACAGGATATCTTAGCAGTGTATGACTAACATACTGTGGGTAAAACTATTTCATGGGATGCTTCTCTATTGGAAGGAAAATGACAAAGAGGATCATCCACATTCATGTTAGTCTGCTTTGTAGTTGCCACAGCACTGAGAACAGCTATTTCATCTACCATGCTATGATGAAGCCAAAATTAACTTTTCCTCACAAAGTTCACTTTTGCCTGGTGGTTGATCAGAGCAGTAGAAATGGAATTTATGTAAATGTCATTATCATTAATATATACTTCCCTAGGACCACTGAGCTTTCTTGATATGGAGAGCTCTTATTGTATACATTGGTCAGGAAAGGGTCCATTATCAGCTTCAGAACTTATGCTATACCATCCACTTCCTTGTGTCTGACCCCAGGCTGATCCTATAGTCATATCCTGTTGATCATTTCCGCATGCTTGTTTAAAGGGCCCAAGGCTTGATGAACAATACTTGCAATAAAACGCTATCATTCATCACTTAACATGTAAGTTCCACTTTAATTGCACATCTTTTAGTGATAGTCTATAATTCGGGTATAGAACATGTGACCCAGCAAGACACTAACCATAATTTTTGTATCTTTCTTTATAAAAATTAAAAAATATATATAATATATAGTAGATACAATTAACTTGTCATAGCTTAAGCAAAATCTACTTACCATTAATATTTCTACTTCAATTTATATACCCAAATGCTTACTGTCTCTGATAAATTTCTAGATTTTTATGACTCTATGCTGTACAACAAGTAGTTTTTGAAACAATAGAAGTATTTAACATACTAGTAGGGGCTCAATACTTTCATGATTTACAGTGACAGTCCAGTTACAAGTCCTTTGTGTATGTTTTCATGTATGAAATGTGCTCACTTACGAAGACAATGCTGAAAATTCTTCTAAGGAACTGCTTGAAGTGACTTATATCCCTAGTGATACCAATACTTTCTTTGTCATGATACCAATACTTGTACCTCTTATTCTATTAAAGAAATTATTTTCTTGACATTAGAGTCACTCAGAAACACATTAATATCACATTTGTTCTAATGTCAATTTTTTACAATATTTGCTTTGGTTTTTATATAATACATTTTGATAGTTTTCTCTCTCCTACCTCTTTGCAGACTATCTCCATCTTCTTGTTTCATTCTCTTCTCCCTCTAGTTCTTCATT
This sequence comes from Micromys minutus, assembly GCF_963924665.1. Classification (NCBI taxonomy): domain Eukaryota; kingdom Metazoa; phylum Chordata; class Mammalia; order Rodentia; family Muridae; genus Micromys; species Micromys minutus. The sequence goes on along the minus strand of NC_137975.1, from coordinate 77,916,790 downwards.
TCTTCTCTTTTTCTTTTCTTTTTTACTTCCTTCCCTTTTCCTTCCTTCCATTTTTTACTTCCCTGCTTCCTTCCCTCATCAAATGAATAGTAACACCACCAATACCCCGAAAACAAAAATAGAATAAAAAGAAATTAATCAACCAATCAACAATCAATCAATCAAGGAAAGACAGAAACAAAAGATACATCAATAAAACAAAAATGATCAAGCAAAACAATATGAGACAAAAGCTAACAAACAAACAAGCAAACAAACAGCAGCAGCAGAAACAACAACAAAATTCATGAATTTTATTTTGTGTTGAGTTGTCATTCTTTTCTATCCAATTTGCCCTGGTTTGTGAATAATATAGTCAATCCATTGGAGAAAACAATTTTTTTTTCTATTTTTCAGAAAATATCAATTGCAAATAACTTATTAGTATGGAGTGAGACCCCAAATCCAGTGCCTTATCACAGTGCTGGGATTCCTCCTCGCTTGAATAATTGTGAGTGGTATGCATGCTGCCATCCAGACTTTGAGAGTGCATATGTTTATTAGTCCTGTTGTGTTTGTTACCTTGAAGTCATACATCATTTGTCTCTTACAAGATTTCCTCTTTCTTTTGTAAAGATCCCTTAGCCTTGAGGGTGGAGAATATGATGTGGACAACTCATTTAGAATTGAATGCTCTAAAGTTTCTCATGGTATGCACATTGTTCAGCTGTGGATTTCTGTGGTCATTCATATCTACTGCAAGAAGGTTTTCTGATGAGGGTTGACAGTACATATATCTATATGTATAGTAAAATGTCATTAGAAGTCATTTTATCACTGTTTCTTAATCAGATTAACAGGAGCACATTTTCCTTTAGACCCATGATGTTCTTAATCTTTGGTTCTTGGTCACTATGGCAATGTAAGGCTGCATCCTACAGAATGTGCTTTTAAATCCATGTTTTGAAAGGTATAATATTTAACATAATATAATAAAATATAATATTTGTGATATAATTGTTCCAGTATATCTTGAAAGTAGGTCTCAGTTTTCTTTCTTTTTTTTTCAATTTTATTGGATATTCTTTGTATTTACATTTCAAATATTATACCTTTTCCCATCACTCCCCTCTCTTCTCCCCCTCAACTTGCTTCAATGAAGGTGCTCGCTCTCCCATTCACCCTCTCCTCCTCAATGCCTTGGCTCATTGATGATGTTGCTCATCCCATGAGGTTGCAGACCCTTTCAGCTCTTTCAGTCCTTTCTCTAGCTCCTTCATTGGGCTCTCCATGTTCAGTCTGATGTTTAGCTGCAAGAATCCTAATTTGTATCTGTATAACTCTGGGAGTGCCTCTGAGGGACATCCATGTCTGGTTCTTGCCAGTAAACACTTCTTGGCATCAGCAATAGTACTTGGGTTTGGTGGCTGCATATGCAGTGGTTCTCCAGATGTGGCAGTCTCTGTAGATCTTTTCCTCAATCCCTGCTCCTCTATTTGATCTTGCATTTCTTCCCCTGTTTTTGTCTCCCTTCTGAGAAGGACCGAGGCCAATACATTTTGGTCTTTCTACTTTTTGAGCTTCATAAGTTCGGTGGATGGTTTCTTGAGTATATACTTATAAGTGAATACATACCATGAGTTTTCTTTGTGATTGGGTTTTTGCACTCAGGAAGATAGCTTCAAGTTCCTTCCATTTGCCTAGGAATTTCATGAACTCATTGTTTTTAATAGATGAATAGTACTCCATTGTGTAAATGTACCACAATATTTGAATCCATTCCTCTGTTGAAGAAAATCTGGGTTCTTTCCAGCTTCTGACTATTACAAATAAGTCTGCTATGAACATTGCTCAGCATGTGTTCTTGTTAGATAATTCTGCTTACTTGTGCCCAGGAGTAGTAGAACTGGTTCCTCCGGTAGCACAATGTCCAATTTTCTGAGGAACCACTACAATGATTTCCAGAATGGTTGCACCAGTTTACAATCCCATCAAAAGTAGAGGTGTGTCTCTCTTTGTCCACATCCTCACCAGCATCTGCTGTCATCTGAGTTCTTTTTTTCTTAGTCATTCTGTCTGGTGTGAGGTGGAATCTTAGGGTTGTTTTGATTTGCATTTCTCTGATGACTAGAGATGTTGAGCATTTCTTTAGGTCCTTCTCAGCCATTTATTATTTCTCCATTGAGAAGTCTCTGTGTAGCTCTGTACCCCATTTCTTACAGGTTTCTTTGATTCTCTTCTTGAGTTCTTTGTATATCTTGGATAGTAGCTCTCTATCAGATGTAGGATTGGAAAAGACCTTTTACAAATCTGTTGGTTGTCATTTTGTCCTTTTGACAATGTCCTTTGCCTTACAGAATCTTTGCAATTTTATGAGACCCATTTGTCAATTTTTATCTTAGAGCATAAGCCATTGGTGTACTGTCCAGGAATTCTTCCCCTGTGCCTATGTGTTCTAAGATCTTCCCAACTTTCTGTTCTATTAGTTTCAGTGTACCTGGTTTTATGTGGAGGTCTTTGATCCACTTGGTCTTGATCTTTGTACAAGGAGATAAGAAGAGGTTGATTTGCATTCTTCTTCATGCTGACTGGCAGTTGTACCAGCACAATTTGTTGAAGAAGTTGTCCTTTTTCCATTGAATGCTTTAGCTCCTTTGTAAAATTCAAGTGACCATAGTTGTGTGGGCTCATTTCTGGGTCTTTGATTCTATTTTATTGGTATATATGACTGTTTGTGTATCAATACCATGCAAATTTCCTGAATATTGATTTGTAATTCAGCTTGAAGTCAGGGCTGGTGATTCCCCAAGAATTTTATTTTTATTGTTGTGAATGGCTTTTGCTATTCTGAGTTTTTAATATTGATATGAATTTGAAAATTGCTCTTTCTAACTCTATGATGGATTGAGTTGGCAATTTGATAGGGATTGCATTGATTTGAAGATTGCCTTAGGCAGATGGCAGTTTTACAAAATTGATTCTTCCAATCCATGAGCATGGGAGGTCTTCTTCAATTTTCTTCTTCAGAGACTTGAAGTTCTTGTCATACAGATCTGTCACTTGCTTGGTTTGGGTCACACCAAGGTATTTTATATTTTTGGTGACTATTGTGAAGGGTATTGATACTCTAATTTCTTTCTCAGCCTGTTTGTCCTTTGAGTAGAAGAAAGCTACTGATTTGCTTGAATTAATTTTATATTCAGCCACTTTGCTAAAAGGTGTTTATTAGCTGTAAAAGTTTTCTGGTGGAATTTTTAGGGTCACTTTAGTATACTATTATATCATCTGCAAATAGTGATATTTTGACTTCCTCCTTTCCAATTTGTATCACTTTGACTTGTTTCTGTTGTCTTGGTGCCCTTACTAGTACCTCAAGTACTATATTGAATAGGTAGCGAAAGAGTGGACTGCCTTGTCTAGTCCTTTATTTTAGTGTGACTGCTTTAAGTTTCTGACCACTTACTTTGATGTTGGCTACTGGTTTTCTGTATATTACTTTTACTATGTTTACATATGTGCATTGAATACCTGACCTTTATAAGTCTTTTAACATAAAGAGGTGTTGCATTTTATCAAGTGCTTTCTCAGCTTCTAGAAAGATAATCTTGTGACTTTTTTCTTTGAGTTTGTTTATGTAGTGGATGACATTGATATATATATATATATATATATATATATATTTTTTTTTTTTTTTTTTTTTTTTTTTTTTTTTTTTTTTTTGTATATTGAACCATCCTTAGATCCCTGGGATGAAGCCCAGCTTATCATAGTGGATGATTGCTTTGATGTGTTCTTGAACTTATTTTGCAAGAATTTTATTGAGTATTTTTGCATAAATGTCCAAGAGGGAAATTGGTTTAAATTTCTCTTTCTTTGTAGGATTGTTTTGTGGTTTAGAAATGATTGTAGCTGTGGCTCGAAGATCGTGTTGGGTAGTATTCCCTCTATTTTTATTTTGTAGAATATTTTGCAGATTATTGGTATTAGGTCTCTATGAAGGCCTGACAGTATTCTTCACTAGACTCATTGGATCTTGGGCTTCTTTTTGTTAGAAGCTTTTTGATGACTGCTTCTGTTTCCTTAGGGGTTATCGGGCTGTTTTAGATCACAGGATTTATTGCTGGGTAATAGTCACGATTACCATTCTCCTCTGTCCACATGAAAAATAACTTCAAGCACCATGAATTCTAGTCAGTTGGGCTGAAATTCTTCAGTAGGCACCAAGTAAACTTCTCTGGGTGTTTTAACACCTTTTACAATAAGACCTGGTTATCAAATTATGGAGAACAAACAATTGTCTTCTTAATAGCCTGTGATATTTTGGGATGAAAATGCTCCTTTAACTCATTAATTAACAAGATGTAACTGTCCTGCATTGAATAGTTTTCTTGGTGCTATAAGATGTCTAATTATGACATTGTCTCCTCCATTCTCTGACTTCTCTTAGATTCTTTTCTTATATGTATATATTTGAGAAAGTTTTTATAGTAGCTGGTTTCCATACATTTTAAAATGCTTCAAAAGCCTACTTTAAAGCCATTCTAATGCTTTGCAAATACTTTTTCTATGAACAATTTTCATAATCCTATTTAATTAAATAATTTACGTTACCTCAACATTTTACAAGCCCACTTCACATTCCTACACTGAAAGTCAAATTATCTTATGTGTATCTCATTCTATTTGGTATTTCAGATAAGAGAAGTGACATTTTGAAGAGAAATGCAGGAGTACTTCCTTGCACCACTTATTGTATTATTATGTTTGTAGTAACATGGTTTGTATACTTGCACATTGCAATGAAGATACAGTGTTCACCTTTGAAATAAAATAGCTTTCCCATCTCTGTTCAACAGTATAATTAATTTAGAAAATATGTTTTCCATAAATAGCTGTAATACTGGTAAGGAAGCAAACAAGGCACAGACTCATCATTTCTTATGCCATTAAAATGCATTATACATCTTAAAATTTATTCTAATTGTCACCAAGTTATAAAGAACTTGATCCACCATTTAAGTGTCCCACAGTTTGCATGGTGGCTCTACTCTTACCACATATTGAAAGACTAGTGCACTTGCTCTGTTCACACTGCAGCTGAGACAGTTTGATGGGCACATGTTAGGGCTACTCCGTGAAGTTTTGGTTCTTTCTTGGCATCGTTGCTTTTTAAAAAATCATTGCCAATCCACCACCAGAAACAGTGGAGATCCAGGGACACAGGCCTGTTGAGCAGGCATTAGGTTGTTCCCAGACATAGGCCTATGAGTGCAGAATGGGCACACAGACCATCTGCCAACAGGAATAGCAGAGATCCAGGGACACAGGACTGGTGAGAAGGCATTCAGACTAGCCGGGGTGCAGAGAGATCTCTGTAGAATATCTCTGCCAAGCCCGCAGAAAGTGTGCCCCCCCCCCCAGTTTGGTTCAGGGAACCATTAATCCGGAATTGGGCTGTTTCTAGCCATAGGCCTTTGAGTACAGAACAGGCACTCAGACAATCTGCCACCAGGAACAGCAGAAAACCAGGGACACAGGCACAGTGAGAAGGCATTCTGACTAGATGGGGAGCAGGAGATCTAGGGACACAGGCCAAGTACAAGGGAGAGGCAAGAACCAATCACTGACAACAAGACCACGTATAAACACAGACAACAAAATGGCAAGAGGAAAGCAATTGAAAAACCCCAGAGAAACCAAGACAACTTGGCAACACCAGAAACCAGCTCCACCATCACAGCAAACAGCAGAATTCGAAAAACTCCAAAAAAAAAAAAAAAAAAAGACTCAGACCCGAAATCATACCTCAGGATGATGATAGAGATTTTTAAACAAGAACGGGAGGGAAAGCATAATTAGAAGCTTTTAAAGAGGAAACAAGAAAATACTCATAGAACTCAAAGAACTAGAGGAAAACAGAACCAAAGAGATGAAGGAATGGAAGAAGGAATTTAAAACAGAAATGAACACAATAAAGAAAACACTAAAAGAGACAATGCTAGAAATAGAAAACCTAAAAAAGAAATCAGGAGACACAGATGCAACCATTACCAACAGACTACAAGAGATGGAAGAGAGAATTTCAGGGGCTAAAGACAACATTGAAAACATAGACAAAACAGTCATAGAAGTTGTAAAACCAAAAAAGCTCCTAACACAAAATGTCCAGGAGGTCTAGGACACAATGAGAAGACCAAACCTAAGGATAATAGGAGTAGAAGAGGGCAAAGAATATAACTCAGAGTCACAGTAAATATCTTCAACCAAATTTTAGAAGAAAACTTCCCTACCCTTAATAATGAGATGATCATGAGAATAAAAGAAGCCTACAGAATTCCAAATAGGTTGGACCAGAACACAAATTCCTTCAAACACATAATAGTCAAAATGTCAAGTGCCCAAAGCTAAGAAAAAATACTAAAAGCAGTAAGGGAAAAAGGTCATGTAACATATAAAGGCAGACCAATAAGAATCACACCTGATTTCTCAAAAGAGACTATGAAAGCTAGAAGAGCCTGGACAGACATCATGTGGACCCTAAGAGAGCACAGGTGCCAGCAAAAGCTGTTGTACACAGAAAAACTCTCAATCACTATAGATGGAGAGACCAAGATATTCCAAGACAAAATTAAATTTACACAATATCTGACCACAAACCAAACACTACAACGAATTATAGGCATAAAACCCAACACAATGAGAAGAGCTACATCCTAATAAAAACAAGAAAACTCCTAAGCAAGGAAACCAAAAGAAGAAAGACATACAGGCACAATTCAAACTCTAAAAGCAAAAATAGCAGGAAACATCGACCACTATTCTTTGATATCTGTAAACATAAATGGACTCAACTCCCTAATAAAAAGAAATAGGCTATCATACTGGATACATAAACAAAACCCAACATTTTGCTGCATACCAGAAACTCATTTTAGAGACAAAGATAGACACTATCTCAGAGTAAAAGGTTGGGAAAAAAAAAAAACTTCCAAGCAAATGACCCCAAGAGCAAGCTGGAGTGACCATTCTAATATTGAATAAAGTAGATTTTCAACCATAAGTTATCAAAAAAGATAAGAAAAAACAATTTTTACTCATTACAGGAGAAATCTGTCAGGAGAAACTTTTAATCTTTTACATATATGGTCCAATTCAAAAATACCCATATTCATAAAAGAAACCCTACTAAAGCTCAAAAAAAATACATTGCATCTGATGCAATAATAGTGGTAGACCAAAATACCCCGCTCTAACCAAAGGACAGATCATGGAAACAAAAGCTGAACAAGGACACTGTAAAACTAGTAGAGGTTATGAACCAACTGGAATCAATAGATATCTACAGAACATATAATGCTAAAACCAAAAAATACATTTTCTTCTCAGCACCTCATGGCACCTTCTCAAAAACTGACCATTAATTGGTCACAAAAAAAGCCTCAAGATATAATAAGATTGAAATACTCCCATGCATTCTTTCAGATCACCATGGTCTAAAGCTGGTCTTCAATTACAACAAAGACAACAAAAAGCCCATATACACTAAACAATGTTCTATTAAACCATGGCAGGGTCAAAGAAGAAATAATGAAATAAATTAAGGATTTTCTAAAATTCAATGAAAAAGAAAACACAACATACCCAAATCAATGGGATGCAATGAAAGCAGTACTGAGAGGAAAACTCATAACTCTGAGAGTCTCCAAAAAGAAACTAGAGAGAGCATACAGCAGAAAATTGACAGCACAGTTGAAAGCTCTAGAACAAAAGGAAGCAGATACATCCAAGAGAAGTAGATGGCAAGAAATAATCAAACTTAAGGCAGAAATAGAACAAATAGAAACAAAAAGACACATTCAAAGAAACAATAAACCAAGAGCTTGTTTTTTGAGAAAATTAACAAGATGGATAAACCCTTAGCCAGACTAACTAGATGCAGCCATATTCTTAAGAATTTGGTGAAGTCATTGTTTCTGGTGGCTGAGTAGTATTCCATTGTGTATATGTACCACAATTTTTGTATCCATTCATCTTCTGAAAAACATCTGGGTTCCTTCCAGCTTCTGGCTATTATAAATAGAGCCGCTATGAACATTGTGGTGCATATATCTTTGTTGTGTATTAAAGTGTCTCTGGGGTATATGCCCAGAAGTGGAATAGCTGGGTCTTCAGGTAGTACTATATCCAATTTTCTGAGGTATCGCCAGACAGATTTCCAGAGTGGTTGTATTAGCTTGCAACCGCACCAACACTGGAGAAGTGTTCCTCTTTCTCTGCAGCCTCGCCAGCATCTGCTGTCATCTGAGTTTTGGATCTTGGCCAATCTGACTGGTGTAAGGTGGGATCTCAGGGTTGTTTTGATTTGCATTTCCCTGATGGCTAAGGATGTCCAGCACTTCCTCAGATGTTTCTCAGCCATTAGGTGTTCCTCAACTGAAAACGTTTTGTTTAGCTATGTACCACATTTTTTAATAGGGCTATTTGATTCTCTAGTGTCTAGCCTTTTGAGTTCCTTGTACACCTTAAATATTAGGCCTCTATCTGATGAGGTGTTGGTAAAGATTTTTTCCCATTCTGTTGGTTGCTGTTTTGTTTTCTTGACAATGTCCTTAGCATTACAGAAACTTTGCAATCTCATTAAGTCCCATTTGTTAATCTTTGACCTTAGAGCTTGAGCCATTGGTGTTTTGTTCAGGAAATTTTATCCTGTGCCTATGTGTTCTAAGGTTTTCCCTACTTTCTCATCTAATAGTTTCAGTGTATCTGGTTTAATATGGAGATCTTTAATCCACTTGCACTTGAGCTTTGTACAAGGAGATAAGAACGGGTCTATTTTCATTTTTTTGCATGCTGAATGCCAGTTGAACCAGCACCATTTGTTGAATAGGCTGTCCTTTTTTCATTGAATGTTTACTGCTCCTTTGTCAAAAATCAGGTGACCATATACATGAGAGCTCATTTCTGGATCTTCTATTCTATTCCATTGATCCACATGCCTATTTCTGTACCAGTACCATGCAGTTTTCAACACAATTGCCTTGTAATATAGCTTGAGGTCAGGGATAGTGATTCCTGCAGATGTTTTTTTTTTGTTGTTGAGGATGGATTTCGCTATTCTAGGTCTTTTGTTATTCCATATGAAATTGCACATTGATCTTTCCAATTCCATGAAGAAATGGGTTGGAATTTTGATGGGGATTGCATTGAATCTGTAGATTGCTTTTGGTAGGATGGCCATTATTAAGATGTTGATTTTTCTAATCCATGAGCATGGGAGATCTTTCCATTTTCTGAGGTCCTCCTCAATTTCTTTCTTTAGAGGTTTGAAGTTCTTGTCATACAGGTCCTTCACTTGCTTAGTTAGAGTCACACCAAGGCATTTCATAGTTTTTGTGATGATTATGAGGGGTACCTTTTCCCTCATTTCTTTCTCCACATGTTTGTCCTTTGAGTATAGGAAAGCTCCTGATTTGTTTGAGTTAATCTTGTATTCAGCCACTTTGCTGAACTTGTTTATCAGATGTAAGAGTTCTCTGGTGGAATTTTTGGGGTCACTCAAGTACACTATCATGTCATGGGCAAAGAGTGATGTTTTTATCTCTTCCTTTCTGATTTGTATCCCCTTGATCTCCTTTTGCTGTCTAATTGCTCCAGCCAGGAATTCCAGTACTATGTTTAATAGGTAGGGGGAGAGTGGGCAGCCTTGTCGAGTCCCTGATATTAGTGGGATTGCTTCAAGTTTCTCGCCATTAAGTTTGATGTTGGCTGTTGGTTTGCTGTATATTGCTTTTAATATGTTTAAGTATGGGCCTTGGATTCCTGTTCTTTCCAGGACTTTTAACATGAAGGGGTGTTGGATTTTGTCGAATGCTTTCTCAGCGTCTAGTGAGATGACCATGTGATTTTGGTCTTTGAGTTTGTTTATATGGTGGATTATGTTGTTGGATTTCCTTAGGTTAAACCATCCCTGCATCCCAGGGATGAAGCCTACTTGGTCATGATGAATGATCGTTTTGATGTGTTCTTGGATTCGGTTTGCAAGGATTTTGTTGAGTATTTTTGCATCAATGTTCATAAGTGAGATTGGTCTGAAGTTCTCTTTCCTTGTAGGGTCTTTGTGTGGTTTAGGTATGAGGGTTATTTTAGCCTCAAAAAATGAGTTGGGTAATATTCCATCTGATTCTATCTTTTGGAATAGTTTGGCGAGTATTGGTGTTATATTTCCAATAAAAGTCTGATAAAATTCTGCAGTGAACCTGTCTGGAACTGGGCTTTTTTTGGTTGGGAGGCTTTTGATGACTTCTTCTAATTTTTAAGGTGTTATAGGGTTATTTAGATGGTTTACTTGGTCTTGGTTTAAATATGGGACCTTGTATCTGTTTAGGAATTTGTCTATTTCTTCCAGATTTTCCAATTTTGTGGAGTATAAGTTTTTGTAATAGGATCTGAGAATTTCTGGGATTTCCTCAGTTTCAGTTGTTATTTCTCCACTTTCCTTTCTGATTTTGTTAATTTGGATACTCTCTCTTTGCCCTCTAGTTAGTCTGGCTAGGGGTTTATCAATCTTGTTGATTTTCTCAAAGAACCAACTCTTGGTTTTGTTAATTTTTTCAATGGTTCTTTTTGTTTCTATTTGGTCTATTTCTGCCCTAATTTTGATTATTTTTTGCCATCTACTCTTTTTGGGTATATCTGCTTCCTTTTGTTCTAGGGCTTTTATCTGTGCTGTCAGGTTGCTGATGTGAGGTCTCTCTAGTTTCTTTTTGGAAGCACTAAGGGCTATGAGTTTTCCTCTCAATACTGCTTTCATTGCATCCCATATGTTTGGGTATGTTGTGTTTTTGTTTTCGTTGAATTCTAGAAAATCCTTAATTTCTTTCTTTATTTCTTCTTTGACCCTGCTATCCTTTAACAGAGCGTTGTTTAGTTTCCATGTGTATGTGGGCTTTTAGTTGTCTTTGTTGTTGTTAAAGACCAGCCGTAGACCATGGTGATCTGAGAGGATGCATGGGAGTATTTCAATCTTCTTATATGGATGGAGGCTCGTTCTGTGTCCAATTATGTGGTCAATTTTTGAGAAGGTGCCATGGGGTGGTGAGAAGAAGGAGTATTCTTTAACTTTAGGATAGTATGTTCTGTATATATCTATTAATTCTAGTTGGTTCAAAGTCGCTGCTAGTTTTGCAGTTTCCTTGTTCAGTTTCTGTTTCCCTGATCTGTCCATTGGTGAGAGTGGTGTATTAAAGTCTCTCACTATTATTGTGTGGGGTGAAATGTATTTTTTGAGCTTTAGTAGGGTTTCCTATATGAATGTGGGTGATTTTTTATTTGGAGCATATATGTTAAGGATTGAGAGTTCCTCCTGACAGATTTCCCTGGTAATGACTAAACAGTGTCCTTCCTTATCTTTTTTGATAACTTTTGGTTGGAAATTTACTTTATTCGATATTAGAATAGCCACTCCAGCTTGCTTCTTGGAGCTGTTTGCTTGGAAGTTTTTTTCCCACCCTTTTACTCTGAGGTAGTGTCTGTCTCTGTCTCTGAGATGAGTTTCCTGTATGCAGCAAAAGGCTGGATTTTGTTTATGTATCCAGTCTGATAGTCTATGTCTCTTTATTGGTGATTTGAGACCATTTATGTTAATAGATATCAAGGAATAGTTGTTTCTGTTTCCTGCTATTATTGCTTTTTTTGTGTTGAGTTGTGTCTGTGTTTTTTTCTTCTTTTTTTTTCTTGTTTAGGAGTTTTCTTGTTTTTACTAGGCTGTATTTTCCCTCATTGTATTGGGTTTTCCACCTATAATTCGTTGTAGTTCTGGGTTTGTTGTCAGATATTGTGTGAATTTTGATTTGTCTTGAAATATCTTCGTCTCTCCATCGATGTTGATTGATAGTTTTGCTGGGTATAGCAGCTTGGGCTGGCACTTGTGCTCTCTTAAGGAGTGCATGATGTCTGCCCAGGCTCTTCTAGCTTTCATAGTCTCTGTTGAGAAATCGTGTGTGAATCTGATTGGTCTGACTTTATGTGTTATCTGACCTTTTTCCCTTATTGCTTTTAGTATTCTTTCTTTGCTTTGGGCACTTGATGTTTTGACTATTATGTGTCGGATGTATTTCTTTTCTGGTCCAACCTATTTGGAGTTCTGAAGGCTTCTTTTATGCTCGTGGTCATCTCATTCTTGAGGGTAGGGAAGTTTTCTTCTATGATTTTGTTGTAGATATTTACTGTGCCTCTTAGTTGATACTCTTCTCTGTCTTCTATTCCTATTATGCTTAGGTTCGGTCTTCTCATTGTGTCTTGGATTTCCTGGACATTTTGGGTTAGGAGCTTTTTGTTTGTTGCATCTTCTCTGGCTGTTTTGTCTATGTTTGCAATGTTGTCTTCTGCCCCCGAGATTCTCTCTTTGATCTCTTGTAATCTATTGGAAATTTTTGCTCTGTGACTCCTGATTTCTTTTTTTGGTGTTCTGACTCTAGGGTTATCTTTTTTAGCGTTTTCTTTATTGTGTCAATTTTTGTTTTAATTTCCCTCTTCCATTCCTTTATTTCTTTGGTTCTGTTTTCGTCTCGATCTTTGAGTTTTTTGAGTGTTTTTCTTGTTTCTTCTTTAAAAGCTTCTGAATCTTTTTGCTTTTCCTCCCTTTCTTGTTTAAGTATCTCTATCAGCATCTTGAGGTATGATTTCAGGTCTGTGTCTTCTTTTTCTGGAGTGTTTGGAATTTCGATGTTTGCTGTTATGGGAGAGCTGGGTTCTGGTGTTGCTAGATTGTCTTGGTTTACTTGGGATATACTCTTTCTTTTTCCTCTTGCCATTTTGTTGTCAGTGATATGTTCTTGCCTTTCCCTTGTATCTGATCTGTGTCCCTGGTTCTCCACTGGTCCAGGTGTCAGATGGGCCGAGCCCTGTATTATGCCTCAGAGTCGTCGGGTGTGAGCAGAAGTTCCAATGTTCTGTTTCTGGTTGCTGGATAGGGCAAGGCAGGGCAGGGCCAGGTAGGGTGTGCACTTTTCATGTGCACTCCGCAGAGATCTCTCTGCTCCCTGGCAGCCCAGGTCTCCCACCCACCATTTGCTCAGCCTCTATCTCTGGCAGGAATTCTTAAGGATAAATGATCAGTCACACAGTTTTCCTCCATTCCTCTTACAAATACAAAATTTGTGGGATATGCTTCCATACCACTGGAAGACTTATCACATGTTATTTCTGCTAGTCATACAGGACTAACTAGAAAAGATTAAAAAATTAATGTTCCACAGCATAGTATAGGCAAAACACCAAATATAGAGAAGAAATAAAAAATACTGAATGCTACAAGAGGAAAAAAATAACAAAAGTCTTATATAATAACATGCTCCATCAGAATAACATCTGATTTCTTAATGGAATCCCCAAAAGACAGAAGAGTCTAATGAGAAACACTCAAAGTTCTAAAAGACTAGAAATGACAGTGTATACTACTTTACACATCAAAAATTCTGCAGTAGCTGAAAAAGAAAAACTTCCCCTAATACAAAGAAGCATAAAGAATTCTCATTCACTAAGCTATTCCTATTGAGAACAATAAAAGCAAACCTTTGACAAAAGAGAGGAATAAGTATGATCAGAAAACTAGCAGTTAAACAAATCTATAAATAATGAAAAATAAAACAAAATTAAAAACAAATCAGCCCCCCATGACTGGAATCAATAAACAACTTCAGTAATAACTTTAATATCAGTATTCTCAACCTTCAAATCAAAGGACACAGGCTGGATGAAAGGATAGTGAGGTAGCCCAGTCACAAAAGAACAGACATTATATGCAGTCACTGATAATTGGATACTAACCCCACAAAGCTCTGAATGCCTAAGAAACAACTCACAGATTATATGAATCTCAAAAAAAAAAAAAAAAAAAAAAAAAAAAAAAAAAAAAAAAAAAAAACAAAAAACAGGAAAGTCCAAAACATGAAAGCCTTAGTCTTTCTTAGAAAAAAAATCAAAAACAAAAACCAAGAATTGTAGCAAGCCTCCAGCGTGCTTGGGTCTGCAGTGACCCTGTGCATTCCTACAGTGCTTGCCAGAAAAATTTGAAGTGGTTTGAGGCCTTGCCGTGTTCTCTCCAGAGCAAGGTTATAGAAATTTCAGACAATATGGCAGACAGCTGCCACATGGTTTAGGAAAGGTAAGAAGCTGGAGCTAGAGTAGACCTGAAGGCACTTCAGCCATCAGATTCCTATGTGGAACCTCCACTGAAGAGATGCAGAAATGGAGACTAAGAAATGAGACTCCTGCTGTGTTGATCAAGTCTGAAGCCTGCTCATTGGCCTCCCTTCTAAAAAGGAATCTGCAGTCTCTGGTTCTTGGCCTAAGCTTGATTCTATGTGTTTGTCCTCCCAGACTCATTCACATAAGGAAGCCAGCTGTGCCTATTGTCTGACATCTGAACAGAATCAACCACAGTATTGTAGCCAGCTAGAGGAAAGCACACGTGCTAATCAGAATACTTCTGGGGGCTAGAAGGTCAGTCCAGCCTGGGCTAAAAAAGATCTATCCTTATTTCATAAATAAATAAATGTGATTTTAGTCTAAAAAAACAAACAAACAAACAAAAACAACAACAAACCCCCCCCAAAACAATAAGTGTATATCACCCTGTCAGAGTGGGACACACCTAGACTTTAAATCATTAATAACCCAAAAGCTAAGAAGATAGCCTTGTGGCAATTTTTGGTACTTAAAAATCATTATGTTTAATCTTTACATACCAAGAAATTTTGACTATTTCCATGTTATGTTTTGTTTTACATATACTTTAAGATCATTGTAAATAGTAAGATTTCATTGCATACTGTCAAACCTTTAAAAATCAAATACTGACAAATATATTCAGATAGTTTTATGCTAAAATGCTTTTAATAATCGGTACATGTATCTATGATTTTTAAAAATAAAGTTGTAAGGAAAAGAAAAAAAAGAAGCTGGCAACAACCCAGATGCCTCTCAACAGAGGAGAGGATACAGAAAATGTGGCAAATTTACATAAAGTAGTATTACTCAGCTATTAAGACAGTGACATCATAAAATTTGTAGGCATATGGATGAAACTAAAAAATCTGAATCATGAGTGAGGAAACACAGTCATAAAAGAACACTCATGGTATGTTCTAACTGATAAGAGGATATTAGTTGAAAAGCTCAGAATACACACAATACAACTCACAGACAATATGAAGCTCAAGAAGAAGAAAGACCAAAGTATGGATGCTACAGTCCTCCTAAGAACAGGGAACAAAATTAACATGGAGGGTAGAGGCAGAGAGGGACTGGGAAGGAGAGAGAAGGAGCAGGGAAAAGGAGGGGGAAGGAGCAGGTGTGGGAAGAGATGGGGAGAAGTACAGAAGGTCAGGAAATTGAACAGTAGTGTGTAGCAGTAGGATAGGTGGAGAACTGCAGGTAGCTATTAGAAAGTCAGTCCTTAGAATGGAGAACAAAACACTCACAGAAGGAAATGCAGGGACAAATAGAGTAGCAGGGGTTGAAGAAAAGATCATCCAGAGACTGCATCACTTGGGGATCTATCCCATATGCAGCCACCAAACCCAAGCAATATTGCTCATGCCAAAAAGTGCTTACTGGCAGGAGACAGATAGAGATTTCCTTCAGTGGCTCTGCCAGAGAACTACAGATACATTTGAGAATGCTTGCAGCTATCCATCAGACTGAACACTGGGAACACAATTAAAGAGCTGGAGAAAGGACTGAAGGAGCTGAAAGAGTTTGCAACCCCAATTTAAAAAAAAACATTATCAACCAACCAAACACTCCAGAGCTCCAAGGGACTAAAATACCAACCAATGAGTATGCATGGAGAGACCCATGGCTCCAGTTGCATATACAGCAGAGGACAGCATTCAATGGAAAGAGAGGCCTTTGGTCCAGTGCAGGTGCGATTTCCAAGTGTAGGAGAATGGCAATGTGCTGAGGTGGAGAAGGTGCTTAAGAGAGGGAGTACCTTCATGTAAGCAAGGAGAGGGAAGGTGGGGATGGGAGTGGGAAGAAAGTGGAAAACATTTGAAATGTAATGCAGAGAATATCCAGAAAAAGATGTTTCCAGGACTCAAATGGGATGAAATTACTCAAAATAGCCAATAAAGAAGAGATAGAATCTATAGAAAATATCCAGTGCATAGGCACACCCATAGTTGAGGGATGGGGCCACACACCCACCTCAAAAATTTAACCCAGAATGGTTCCTGTCTAAAGGAAATGCGGGAAAAAAGAGTGGAGCAGAAACTGAAGAAAAGGCCATCTAGAGGCTGCATCCCCCCACCATATGGATCCATACCATCGGTAGACACCAAACCCCTATACTACTGCTGATGCCAAGAAGCACCTGCTCACAGGAATTTGGTATAGATGTCCATTGAGAGTCTCTGACAGAGCCTTACCAGCACAGATATAGATGTTCATGCAGCCAAGAATCGGTGTGTGGGGTCCCCAATGAAGGACTGAAGGACCTGAAGGAAATTGCAACCACACAGAAAGAACAACAATGTCAACTTACCACCCACTCCAGAACTCCCAGAGCCTAAAGCATCAACCAAAGAGTACACATGGTGGTACTCATGGATGGAGCTGCCTATGTAGCAGAGGATGGCCTTATCTGGTATCAGTGGGAAGGGTGGCCTTTGGCCCTCTGGTGGCTCAATGTCCAAGCATAGGGAAATGCTAGGGTTATGAGGAATTAGTTGGTGGGCAAGCATCCTCGTAGAGGCAGGGGAGAGGGTATGAGATAAGAGGTTTTAGGAGGGGAAACCAGGAAGGTGAACAACATTTGGAATGGAAATTAACAAAATAACCAGCAAAATATAAAGAAACCTAACCCATCATACTGTTATCTGAAACAAATGGATCCTATATTTAGTGATAGGGACAATATGTACAGGTTCATGTATATGTATATATGATATATATGTTTATATATATATATATATATATATATATATATATATATATATATATACAGTTTCCTTATTTGTTTTCTTTTTATCTACTTACTCACTTTACATTTCTAGTGAAGCTCTCTTCTTTTTCCAGGTATCCCCTCACAAAGTCCCTTCCCTATCTGGAGAGAGCACCCTGGGTACCACCTTACTTTGGCATATAGGCACAGCCTTAATGTTAAAAGATAGAAAAAAAAAGCATTCCAAGCAAATAGGAACAGAAAGCAAGCAGGTGCTGTCATCCTGATATCAGATGAAATTGAGATAAACTAAAATTAATCAGTAAGGGTCATTAAGGTTACTTAATTATAATGATGGGAACAATAAAGCAATAAGATATTGAAATCCTTATCATAAAATACCAAATTGTGTTCCATTCAATTTTATTAAATGTGTACTACTAAAATTAAAGAAACATTAACATTAACCCATTAAGTGATGCCATAGCTCATTCTCTCCTGTAGATGTGTTTAGTGTTTTCTGAGTAGGGGAAGAGTTGCAGCAGTGGACCTGTTGCTGTAGTGAGTGAATCCTCATGGGGAGCAATCACAATAGTCTTTTTCATGGCTGAATGTCCAGCATTGCCAGAATAGATAGACATACAGCACTGTTCCCTAGACTCCCCATGTTAAATTATGCTTGCATTGAGTCTTTACTAACCTACTGAACATTGTTGTTTGCGTTGAGTGTAATGTTATGATAATTGAGGAATTCTATAGAGTTTGCCGCAGAGTATAAATATAGGGAGCAACCTTAAAGTAAGACAGATTTAGCTTAAACTAACAGTGGGTTTTATATCTACCAAGCACATGACACAATACAAACTTTGAACTAAAAAGTGTTTAACATTGGGTAGTTACCTTGTTGGCATACATAGTGTATACAAATGTTGCAGAATAATGGGGGACATAAAATTAAGTTAAACTTACATGATCAAATGAAATGAGAATACTCAGGTTTACACATTATAACCCTAGATCTGGAAATTCTGGTGTAGGTACACAGAAACATGTGGTTGATAAACAGGATATTACCACAGGGTCAGCCTGAAGTCAATAAAACGTAAGAAGGCAGGTGATGTCATAAAATTCTGTGTGAGAGAATAGGGGCTGCCTGGCCTTTATCTTCATCCAAGATACCCAATAGAAGTCTATTACATAAAGGTGGTTCAGTGGCCTTACAAAAATGCCTCAAGATGATGAAAACTGGTGTCAAACAGGTAACAACATTTGTAAAAATTCCATCTTCTCATTGTTATGATTGATCTGATAAAATAACTTTGATGACATAGTTTATTGTGTCTCATATTACAAAGGGACAGGAGGACAGGACAGGTGAGACAGGTGGTCATTCTGCTTCCAGGAACAGGAAATTACAGGATACAATGCTGTAATTTCCTTATCCTTGTTGTTCCAACAGATGCACAGTCCATGAAGATGCTACCCACTTTAAGAGGATTGATTATTGTTAAAAGTAGCAGCCAAAGTTTTATTGGTGTGTAAGGATTAAGCATAATGGTTTTTTTTCTTTTCTTTTCTTTTTCTTTTCTTGAACTTAAAATATATATATATATAAAGTAGCAGCCATTGATTCTCTCTAAAAACAATACCCAGAGGTTTGTCTCCTAAAGGCAATCAAATAGTATCATATCATATCATATCATATCATATCATATCATATCATATCATATCATATCATATCATATCATATCCCCAGTCTATATTTGGCACTGCAACCCTTAGATATACTATAATTTGAATCAGAAAACATCATAATCCAAATTTCAAGCAATGTTCCTTCACAGGTAGAGAAAAATTTATCTGCTAACCTGTGTAATAAGAACCTAGGAAAGTTTCATGAAATATCAAGTATTTGCTTATGAAAATTGTATCTTTCTCTCATTTTTAACTTCTATTAAATTTGTTATTATGCCATAAATTTGTTCAAAAAATTGCCTAGGAAAAGTTTGATTTAAATGTGTTACTTTTTTTATCAAGTTTGCTTGTCCCAAATCTTACTTTTTATTTTGGATTTTGCTAATGTTTAATAACAGAAACTGTTTTTCATTCACTTGCAAGTATTGAAGAGACTAAAAGCAGCCTTATTGCTTTAATCATTTATGTTTCCTAATCACTCACCTTGATTGTTTAAAATCATCCAAAAATTATTCAGCTATTAAGTATTTCTATAGTAGATTTAAATAATAAATACTTTAAATAACAGTACAATTCAATCAACAATTATTTAATAGGTAATTGTAAACAAATTTCTTTTTAATTGGTTTATCTTATTATTTATCAATAATCAAAAGACAGAGATTGTTTTGTCATGTTTATAGTTATTTATCTGTTGCCTTGACAAACCACATTGACTATACAACCAAAGCTAAATCTAAAAGAACGCATGTAATTTGAGATCTCGTAGTGCTAGAGGGTTAGAGTTCATGACGATCATGACGGGAAGCTTAACAAATGGGACTCAAAGTACCTCAATATCTAGATAATCTCCATTCTAGGAATTATACCCAAAGCATGTGTCATCCTACTACATGAAGAATTGTCAAACCATGATCATTTTCCTTTATTAGTAATAGTCAACTGGAAAGAATCTAGATATACCTCAAGAGAAGAATGAATGAAAAATTTAAACAACAGAGTATTACTCAGCTGTTGGAAGGAATGTAATCAGAAAATTAAAAAGTAAATGAATTGAACAAGAAAGTATCATCCCAAGTGAGGTAACCTCAACTCAAAAATACAAGGGTGATATGTATTTACTTCTATGTTGATATTATCTCTTAAATCAATGATAATCAGGCTATAATTCATGTAAACACAGAGGCAAGGTACAGAGTAAGAATCTAAGGTACATAGATAGCTCTTTCTAGGTAAAGAACATAGAATAGGTACTTATGAATGGATGGCGAATCAGGAATGGGATGATCAATTGGTGCGAGAGAGAGAGAAAGAGATAAGGTGGGGGGAGAAGATACTATTAGAAAGAGATTAAATTATGGACAAATGAGGTGCTCTACTGAAAATTAATAAATTAGATATTTCTTAAATATACCACACACACACATACACACACACACGCACACACACACACATACACACACACACACACCCAAATGGCAATCTAAATGAATTTGGCAAGCTATCATCAAGTAGAGAGTTGTTAAGCTTCCATGTGCATGTGGGTTTTCTGTTGTTGTTGCTGTTGTGGAAGACCAGCCATAGACCATGGTGGTCTGATAAGATGCCTAGGATTATTTCAATATTATTGTATCTGTTGAGGGGCATTTTGTGACCAATTCTATGGTTGATTTTGAAGAAGGTACCATGAGAGACAGAGAAGAAGGTGTATTCTTTTGTTTCAGGATGTTTTACAGATATCTGTTAGGTCCATTTGGTTCATAAGCTCTATTAGTTTCACTGTGTCTTTGTTTAGTTTTGTTTTGTTTCAATGAGCTGTCCATTGGTGAGAGTGATATGTTGATGACTCCACTATTATTGTGTGAGTTTCAATGTGTTATTGAGCCTTAATAAAGTTTTTTCTTAATGAATATGGGTGCCCTTGCATTTGAGTCATAGATGTTCAGAACTGACACTTTTCCTTGCTGGATTTTTTCCTTGATGAATATGAAGTGTCCTTACTCATCACACTTGATAACTTTTGTCTGAAAGTCTATTTTATTGGATATTAAGATGGCAGCATGTATGCAGTCTATTAGCTTATGTCTTTTTATTGGTGAGAGAGATTTTAAAGGCAGATAAATGTTTCCTGTTATATTTGTTTTCATAGGTGGCTTTATGTGCTGGTGTTTTATTTTTATTTTATTTTTTTTTAGATTAGTTGTAAGATACTTAATATCTTGTCTTTTCTTTGGTGTAGGTACCTTCCTTGCTTTGGAGTTTTTTTTCCTTTTTGTAATGTTTTGTCTTTTAGAATTTTATACATTTATTCAGAATTGTAATACATACCCATCTCAAAGTTTTTAAACCCAGAAATGTTCCTGTCCAAAGAAAGAACAGGGACAAAAAATTTAGCAGAGACTGAAGAATGGGCCATCAGAGGACTACCCCACTTGGGGATTCACCCTTTCTATGGACAACAAACCTAACACTCTTGCTCCTGGCAAGAGACTCTGCTGACAGGAACCTGGTATAATTGCTCCTTGGGAGATTCAGCCAACAACAGACCAATATAGATGTAGATGCTTGGAGGCAGCCACCAGAAACCCTGGTGAGGGAGCTGGCAGACTGGCTGGAGAAGCTAAAGGAGATGGCAACCTAATAAAAAAAACCAGTTTCAGCTAGCTAGACCACCCAGTGCTCCCAGGGATTAGACCACTAACCACTGTATATACAGGGAGAGATCCATAGCTCCAGAGGCATAGGCAGCAGAGAATGGCCTTGTCTGACATCAGTGGTTGGGGAGGCCACTGGTCCTGAGAAGGTTTGATGCCCGAGCATAGGTGGATTCTAGAGAAGTGGGGCTTGAGAGGGGAGTTGGGTAGGGGAGTATGCTCACAGAGGCAAAAGGGATGGAGGAGAGAGATGGGATGGGGTATGTAGAGGAGTAACTGGAAAGTAGGATATCATTTGAGACATAAACAAATGATTAAGAAAAAAAACCTTTTTTTAAAAATTTTTTCTAAAATTACAATGTCATGGTCTTTATGTTTCCTTAAATCAGTTTTGATTTTAAGCCTTAATTTTAAGTTTTGATTTTTTTTTCAGGTATTTGGCTAAAGGTAGTCACATAATTTTGTACCTCAGGTGCTTCAAATACTGTTCTGCAACCTTTCACTTTAAGTTGGGGCCTGTTCTTGAACTGATGGAGGCTTTACATTTAATGACAAATAGATGGATCTTGTTTCTCCATCCCTTTGAATAACAAAAATTTTTGACTGGGGACTTGGACCATTAACATTTAAGTTTGTCATTAATAGGTGTAAGTTAACTATTGTCATATGTGCTTTTGTGATGGTTGTATTCTTAGTCCCATTTTGTAATTCAGTATTCTATTTGTTTTTCTTATAGCCTGTATTCTTTGTTTATTCCTCTTCAGTCTTAAGTATTGTTTCCAGTATTTTCTTTGGGTTGATTGAGTATATTTGAATGATTTCAAACTCTTTATGTTATGAATATCTTTTCTCCTTCAAATATGACAATTAGTTTTTATTGGGTAAACATGCCTGGGCTTGTTTTTCTGAATTTTTAGAACAAGGATGACATTGCTCCAAGCTCTTCTGACTTTATTTTTTTTTCATCTGTTACTCAAATACATTTTTAGTTTCATATGACTTGGAGTATTCTTTTGTTTTAATTATCATTTCTTTGTTACCATATTTAGTATTTTAACCATAATACCTCATGTTTATTCTCATCTGTTCTATCTGGTTCTGTGTGTCCTTATAATTATATAGCCATGTATTTCCGTATTTGTTGAAGGGCTACTTTGTGACGCCATTAAAGAAATGTTCTTATTCATTGATTTGAAATTCTCTTTATTCTATGTCAACTTTAAAACAAAGAATTGTTTTTTTTTTTTCTGGATATTCCTGTGTTCCTTCATATTCCCTTTGTGCTCTTAGGGAAAACCCTACTACTATTTTTCTTTTGAATGGTCACAGCAGCAAATAAATCTCTAATTACAAAATTGCTATACTTATAGATAATTACCTTCCTCAATCCTCATCATAGAAAATTCTTATAGATATTAATGTTGAGACCCACAGCTAGGCAATGTACAAATAGTGAGAGATTTTGGAATACTCAGCTTCCAAAGGGATGACGTTATCAAGCCATAAAGCTCACTTGAGAGTGTCTGTGCGGAAGTGGAGATGGGATGATTGCATGGACCAGATGTGTCGAATGACTCAAAGGAAATAGTATCTTTGAGATACCATAGTGAGAGATGACAGCTCATGAAGTCAAGCAGGAAATGGGATGCAGGAATTGGAGCATAGGTCATGACGGAATTCTGCTTGCTAGTTTGCTTCCCATAGTTCATGTAGGCTGCTTTGTCATTCAACCCAGGACCACAGGTCCCAGTGATTTGAAATTCTACATTAACCTTTAGTATAGAATGTGTGCTTGGACCTTCAACATTAACCACATCAGTGTCCATCTTCTAAGATATCCAGAGCAAAAACCTGGAAGCTTGCACAGATAAAGGGGCCATAGAGAAATACTGTTTCCTAGCAGGCATTTTACCGATTGCTCAGCCTGCGCTCTGATAGTTCTAGGACTCCCATCCCAGCAATGACACCACAGGTGATCCACTGTGCCCTCCCAGAACAGCATCAATTTAAAATTTGATGTACCACAAACCAATCCAGTTGGAGCATTATTTTTTTCAGTCAGTGGTGTGATCCCTTTTAGGTATACTATGCTATGCACCAGTATAAGAAAATACATTCAGGACTATATAGGCAGCATAAAATAGTTGAAGGGTTTTATAAAAGGGAAGACATAAGTTGAGTGGGCATGAATATTATATAATTTAATTGAGGAAAAAGAAAGAAGTGAGTGAATTTGTTTCAGATGCAGTATACAAAATACCCAAAGAACTAATAAGAATTGCGAGGGTCAACACCTGGGGCAGGGACATCCCTTGAGCTTCAGAACCTGGCACTTTCTGAGGGGCTATTGGCAACTGATGGCTGCCGTGGCAGGAGAGTTAGATTTATTTATGCCTGTGGCCATTTGAAATTTCATATACAGCAGTGGATGATACTTCACTCCAGCCTTTATGGGCAATGCCGAAATTGCACTCAGTGGCTAAATATACACACACAATTATAATAAAAGATGTGCTTGAATTTGTATGTAATTTGTATATAATAATAGTGCTGTACCAGAGATTGGGGAGAGGGAAGGCTCTCAAGAATCAGTGGGAGTGATGTTGTTTGAGACTCATAGCAATGGGGATAAAGAACCTGAAGAGAGCCCTTTCTGTAGCCCAGTAGAACGATAAGGACAACAACGCACCACAAAACTCAAAATTTATCCTGCCTTCAAGAAATGCAGAGACTAGGGTGGAGCAAAGCCTGAAAGGATAACCACCGATAACTGGCCCAATGAGAGACCCATCCCGTGGGCAAGACCAATCCCTAATAATATTAATGATACTCTGTTATGCTTGCAGGCAGAAGGCTAGCATGGCTGTCCTGAAAGGATCCATGCTGCAGCTGACTCAGAGTGATGCAGACATGTGCAACCTAACAGTGGATGGGCTCGGAGTCTCCTATGGGAGAAGTGAGAGACCAATTGAGGACCCCAAAAGGGATAGC
Organism: Micromys minutus; assembly: GCF_963924665.1. Taxonomy (NCBI): domain Eukaryota; kingdom Metazoa; phylum Chordata; class Mammalia; order Rodentia; family Muridae; genus Micromys; species Micromys minutus. The sequence continues at coordinate 77,892,526 of NC_137975.1, read as the reverse complement.
AACTATAAAGGGAAACACAAAGGTATTTTAGGGTTTTAAAAATTTTCACAATGTTACAGAAATACAGTTCCTTGCACTTGATGTTCGTGAAAAATTTAAATGTTCCAATGTCAAGACTGTCCAAGTTTGATTAAGGATATATGAATCCCTAGTCTTGGAATAAGTTTACTAAAGATTTGTGAAAAATACCACTCCTGGATTTATCTCCAAGCAATTTACATAGTTATATAATTGTTAAATTAGTTGTGAAATGTGTCAATTGTCTGCCTGACTTCTTCTGTTACCTGTAAAATATTTGACTATCCCAATGGTATACAATAAGTTTTTATTAAACAGAATAGAGAAATTTTAACCAATCGACTTCTCAGATGGTCACATACATGGGGTCAGTTTTTATTGTAAAAGGAGATAATCATCACACTGATCATGCACTGAAAAGAGGGAAAAGGAATTTTCAAAGCCACATATCATCGAGCTGCATCTCAGACACAGATGTGATGAAAAAGGTTTAGCAGTTGTCTTCATTTGAAATTTTGCACTTCACGATCTTGAGGGCAGCTTCAACCTTTTGAGTGTCTCTGCCCTCACAGCGGATCATGTTGTAGTATGCAAAGAGGCGAACATCTTCACTCTCTGACTGCAAGGATGCCAGTCCAGACCAGCCAGGGTAGTTCTCATCTTCCATTTCTGCATTTTGCATCTGAGCATCAAAAAGATAGTCAACTATCAATTATATTTTACTATTTTAAAGGTGCCTACCTTTTCTAAATGTGAACTGAATATTGTGAAGAGTTGGACTTGTTAAATTCAGGCGAGCTTATAGATTTCATGGGAATTGGGTCAAGGTTCCTAAAATGTAAAGAATTAATATATGAATTTTATTTCTTATCAATGATTTTCTTACAAAAGTTGAGCAATGGACCATCAAGAAGTCACTTGAGTTTTGACATGGGTTCAAAAATTCCTAGGAAAGATAGACCTTTTATTGGGTTTCTTAAATTATGTTACATGTCTTCAATAAAGACCCTTACTTGTCATTCTTTTCTTTATAGATTTTTATACTGGAACAGTTTTCTTTCTTATTTTCAACCAAATCTCATAATGTGCATATCTCAAACCCAAGACTCAGTGATGCTTGCATGGTGTAAGAGGCACGTAGTCAAGGGATGAGTGGTATAAGATCTACTGTAGTACCGGGTACTTGACTTTTGGACTAGAAATGGTCCTGTCTGAATGAAGATTATGGGTTAATGTTGGTTTTGGAAATCTCTTTGGTGTGGACATCTGAGCAAATCACCCCAGAGAGTTGGAATTGACAATATCTCCTTTCATAGTGTATCTGTGATACATTTCAATGTCTACAGAAGATTTTATAAAGAGACATATTGCAGTACTCAATTATCCTTGCTCTGATCACCCTCTTTATAAAGAAAGTGAAGAAGTGCAAAAGTACTGCTTACCTGGATGAGGATGCTCCTAACTCCCTCCAGGAGTCCACTGTTCTTTTTCTCAATCTCTCTGGCTTTGGAGAGGATTGTAGGAGGGATATCTTTCAAGGATGGCAGGTTGTTCACTAGATGATTCAGAGGGACTCCCCAGGCACTCAATACTTTGATCACTAATTTCAGTAGGGTGATAGGCTAAGTAACCAAATTTCAACAATCATTAAAATGAGTGAAAAAAACAACACAACACAGTTAGACGCAGGCAGTCAAAAGGGTCAAATAAAATTGCTTTGTTACTTTGTGTGTATTTAAAACTTTCTTTCACGAAGCACATAAAGAAATGAAACATGGCTGTTGAACTTGTGTTAGAGAATTCAAATGGATTGAATTCCAAAATGTCACTAATGTGCTTTAAAGTTAATAGCAAAGTAGTAAGTCTTATTAAATACGTTCTCACCCTCAGCTCCATTCTCCCACTCTTTTTCATTATTTCATTGTTATTAAAATAAAAATTGTGGAGACAGAATATTTTAACCATTGACCAAAGCACAGAGGATGCATTCTAGGTGTTAGGATGTTCAATAATTTTCTATTTAAATTATCTTGAAATATTATGGCAGGAAATCAGAAATGAGAAATTATAAAAATTAGGAATTAGAGGAGACATGATATAGAGCCTTATAGGCACAGTTGGATGGTTCATACTGTAGAACATCTTGTGATAATAACTGTACGCTTTTCTTAGGTGACCTTCAGGTACGACACGGTGAAGGAAAAGCAATCGGTTAGGAAACAACATTCAGAATCAGAAACAGAATAAGAAGCAAGAGGTGCTTGGAAGGCAGGATAAATTGGTGGATGCATTAATAATGTAAAGATCTGACAACAGAGAGTCTATTAGCAGCATATGGTAAATACAACCACAATGGCATTCTATAAATCTATATTCATACTTTACAGTGAATGCCAGCAATAATTTAACATTTCCTACAGACTACACTGATTCTTATGGTTAAGCATTGAAAGAGGTTCATCTCTCTAACTGGTTTACAGATTTGTTAATGTTTCCTAACAATTTATAAGCTATATAAAAATTTCCTTTTCATGTTCATTCACTGTCAATTTCCTACAGATATGATTCTCATACCCAATATATTGCCTGAAGTAACTTATTGTGTGACAAAATCAGTTTATACATTTAGTGAGAAATTGCCATGGGTAGAAACTCACATGTGTCTCCACAGCTGTACTCCTGGGTTTTGGAAGCTCAAGAGAAGATGTATGACATTTTTTGAGGTTCTTGTTAATTAACTGCTTGCTCTGGGCATACTTACTGTCCTGGAAATGATGAAATATGTAGTTACATGATGACTAAATATTACATAAATGAATCAAAAATAGCACAACCATTCATTTGATAATGTTTAATTTAAAAAATAGATGATTACAACTAAAATTAATATGGTAAGAAAATTAGCCATTTAACTACATTTTGCATTCAATCTGTAGCCCTATTTTATATTCATGTAGAATTTAAAACTAGCAAGGCTAGCAAGTACCAGTTCTTTGAATTAATCATTTGTCACAAATATCATGGTACACAATTTTCTTGCAAATACTTTAGAACCTACACAAGTATACCTTACTTAGTCCACTGGCAATGTAGAAAGCTATTGTATTGATTCTGAGAAAATAAGTCTTAAACCTTATGCAAAACATAGTAGGAAATATTAAGCTATGAACCAATTAAATATAAAATTAATTTACTTATGTATGTTAATATTTATTTGTTTTAGACTTCTAAATATTTATTGCTTAAAATTTCCATTATCTGAATGTATTTGATACATTCAGTGGATTTCTAGGAAAATTCTGAATTCGTAGGAGACCCATTGGCCATGTAAATGGCAGAAACAGTAATATGTGAGATAAATATTAGGAGTAAGTATATAAGCTTGGCAAGCATTAATCCAATGTCTCACAGAGTCACTGAAGTACAGAATTAATTTTTGTTGTTTCATTTGCTGGAGTAAAACATGCACCAGGAAGTCTTAAATATGCCTTATTCATGAAGACCTGACTTATTTCTTGCTCAAACTACCTCCTTATTAAATCTAATATTCTGAATTGTTTAAAGCTACTAATATCATTTGTGAATATGAAGACTAAATATTAAATTACTTCCCCCATTATGGCCTCAGTGTCTTTAACTATATTTAATGTTTCCAAGTTACTGCAATGCATTTCTTTTATTAGATGATACAGATTTACAAGGTAAACAACGCAAACAGAGACTAGCCCTCCAAAGATGCTGAGAGAGAATCAAACCTTTCCTCAGCCATGTCCTGCATGGATTTATACAATAATAATAACAACTTGAAATGAAAGTATGAGAAACATTGTATCTTGGCAACTATCTGGTATTTCATGAGAATGCTCAATTCTCTGGTCCTGTCATCTAGCAGTTTTTTTTTCTCTACCTAAGAAGCTATATTATTTGAAGTACAGACCATGCTGATTTAAATTATACCATAACCCAACCATTTCCTTAGAGGAACACTTTTAACAAATGGTAGAAGTCGATCAGCAGTACTTACAAATTCATTGAACAGTGCAAAAGCTTGTTTGCTTATATCTTCAGACAAACTGACAGCTCTTTCAAGCATTTCCTCCAAGGAAGCAAAGCAGCGTCCATTCCTTATTAAGCATGTGGGCACCAAGGCCTCATTTTCCCACAAAAGCAGGTTTGACACCAGTAGGAGAAGCAGGGTACCTGATTAAGAAGAATGATGACTCTTATGATGTAGCCATCTGGATTTATCCAGATTGACATTGTCAATCTAAGCCTTTGCTAATGCTGTCCTCTTCAATATAAATTATTGCTTTACTTCATACAAATGAACATTTTCCAATGTGGAACTTAAATTAGAGGATTATGTCTTCTTGCATTAATATTTTGTAGTATGAGTGTCTCTTTGCAATTCCTGATAACTCCTGGCATTTCTGTGTTCTGAAAACATTCAAAGGCTACCCTCAGTTGAACTAGTGTGTGGTCAAGTCACTCTAGATACGTCAATGTCTTGTCATTTTTCTGCAAATTTTCCATAATGCCATTCATAAATTTGTCACATTTTAATTACTAGTTGTATTTGTTTTGTAGCAGTGTTTTATCTATATGTGTATGACATGCATGCATGGTATCCACAGAGAAAGGAAGGCAGGATCAAATTTCTAGGGACTTGATATACACATAGTTGTAGTCAGCAATGTTGGTGATAGGATCCAAACCCAGGTCCTGTTCACGAGAAGTCATTGTTCTCATCTCCTGATGTTGTCTCTCAATTTGTAACTTTAACTCAAAGTAAAAATATTAGGATTTGAATATCTAAAGGTGTAAGAGAAACAGTTTGGTTTGTGGGTTTATTTTCATGACTCTTGTTGTTATCTTATTCTGACTGGAAATATCAATACTTACAGGTCTGACTCTCTGAGATGGATCATTCAATGGTCAAAACTCTCTTACCACTCACTGGTAAACAGACTCCTTCCTGGTTTCTATTAATGTACAAAAGAACTATTCCTCTTTTGCTCTTCCATCAGCTCAAGCAAAGCAAAATATCTCTAACCACTCCTGGATGTCTTCAGAAATAATGATGCCACTTTGTGCTGTGCAACTGTTTTCCAGAGCAATAGCTAGAAAGTTTGTCTCAGTGCTTTCTGACATTACTTCCTTTTTCCTGGGCGAGGTGTGAACAAATGTTCATTTGCTGCATATATGAGAGCAATAGCACCCATATAACAAACAAACAGAATACCACAAAACCAACCTGCTCAAACCAATGTCTTTGCAATGTAAGGACAATGCTCCTGTCAACTGGAGGAATTCTGAAGACCAGTTCGTGACAGGAGCATAGTTGAATCCAAGGCAGCTGCCTCTCTGAAATGTTGCACTAAACCTGGGAATGATAACACCATATAGGAGCACTAAAACCAGGAAAAGTATATGGTCCAATCCAGCCTTGTAAAACAATGCAATGTGCAAGGCTGTCATCTGAAAGAACTTTAGTGAAGAACTACTTACAGAAGCATGGATGAGTTACAGACAGCTGCATCTCTGAGGAGTCCCACAGCAGCCTGGCTACAAACGCAGGAGATCTTCCCACCACAGTCCTACACTAAGTTAATTTTCCCTCCTATATAGTGTTTCACACCACCCCAAGGCTGTATATTGCTAGTGGGCAGAAGGAAGTAATATGCAAATCTGTTGACTCTCATCGGCAGGTGCAGTTTACAGCCCTGTTACCATGATGATTACGCTTTGTAGAACTGCATTGTTTACTTTATTCCAAGAAGGGGTTAGAGTCCAAATCACATAGCAAATTACAACAGTATTCTGCTCTATGAAGACACATGCGAATTTCTTACTGCACCAAAGTCTTCATTATTTTCTTCATATTTTTATATATTTTAGATACTGTTTCTACAGCTTTCACTAAATTTTGAACCTGTCAAAATATTGTTGGAACATTGGGAAAAAATGTCAAAAAGAGTTACATATTGTGAGGAACTTCATCTTGTGAGTCTTTTCAAATATCTATGGAACATTATATAATATTTGCTTTTATATATCAGACACATGAGAACAGTAATATAGGACCACGTAAGATGCTTTCAAGGATTTTTGATAGGTAATCACATTTGTTTTGAGAAAATAAATACCAAAAGCATTATAGTTGGCATCTACAATATCCCCATTCCCAGACTTTCAGCCATATTTATTATAAACATTGGTCATGTATATTAAACATAATGTAAATAAATGCAAACAAAACTACCTATGCATCTATAAAAGTTATAATACTAGTATATCTATACATCTTTCTTGGCTTGGCAATGTCATCCATTTTGGCTGATCATAATTCTTAGTGACATTTCCTGGCAGTAGCCTGCATATTTGATCTGGCACTATGGAAGGGAAAATCACCATCAGATCTTCTTCCTTTAGCATCGGTTGATTTGTTATACACTCCAAGCAATTGGAACTTGTGGCTTCTCACTCTACAGTCTCTTATATTTAGTATCATTTATATCAAATTCACTGACAATGGTTTATTACCTGTATGGCCTCTAGGGCTCATTCTTGTATAGCTCAGAAGAACCCAGTAACTGGACCTTGGGATATTTCAGTAGTCTTGTGGTTTTAGCTTACACTTCTTCCTTCCAATAATGGCAGGTTACTGCCTTCACCTTGACTGATGTCTTTGCTTGAAGATGGCTTCCAAAATCTGTGCAATATTAGATGGTATCTTTGTACAATGGAACCCTAACAGGTGGCTATCACAGACATCAAAGTCCTATTTTCTATGTCACAAACCAATGCAAGTTGGGTTGAATCAAGCATCTATTGGAGTCATTAAAATAACACAGTTATTTTATTATACTATACAATGAAAAGAATCAACTAGTCAATTGTGTTGTGTCCTAGCAGAGTATACCCCAGGCATGTCTATAGCGGACATGCCATTCATACCTTTAACAGTCATTGTCAGCTTCACAGGGTCAAGAACGACTTCAACCCTGTATGGGACATTGCTATATTTAAGCTTGTGCCGTGATTGGACAGTGTTACACATGTGTCATGGGTTCATAGTGATGAATGATACCGCTATCGATCTCAGGCTATGGGAGATGTGAAGAGCATGGTATGGGCCTGGACTAGAACCAGCCAAAGACAGAGGGAATGTGGCAGACGGCCTTTGTTGGCATCATCCTTCATTTGCCATATTCTTTCTTTCTGTGAGAGAATGCTTCAATTTTTTTTTTTTTTTTTTTTTTTTTTTTTTTTTTTTTTTTTTTTTTTTTGCATTACATCAGTGGAACCATTACGAATTCTGAAATTAGAAAAAAATGCTTTGAGTCTAAATAGAGACCGTGGCTGTATAAGCAATGTTGAGACTATGATACACTATGGGTATTTACAAATGAGCCGAGTGAGTCATGTGCTAGGACAAGGATACTAGGCGTTCAGAAAGAGATGGAAAATCATGGCATCATACATTGTACTATGTGTCACATTGACAGGGGCTAGAACAATGACACTTAACATGGATGAGCAGCACACAAGGATATAGTCACATAGGAGATAAACCTCTGTGTGTATCTGTGAGAAAGATCCTATATTTGCTACTTTAAGGAAGGGGAATAATTTACGGGTAGTAACACTCCATGAGCTCTCCTTCCCACTGAATAGAAAGGACAGGAGATGTGTAGGCACAGCATTGAACCTTGCAGCTTCCTGATGGTGGGAGCATTGTGAGCAGCTGTACCATCTGCTCTGCCATAGTGAAATTCCACTTCAGCATCAGCCACAGTTAACTCTATGATGACAAGGTTGCTTTTCATCAGATGTATCACATTACTGAAAAATGGGATTTATACAAATGTCATCACCCTGAACATTCATGCCTGTCATCTAGAGGCGCTTCGTGGGGACAACTGAAGTGATTTTGCATAGTTAGTTTGCACTACTTATGCTGAACAGGGGGTAATGGAAAACCAGACCCATTACTGTTTGCAGATCCCTGCCATTTCACCTGGCTACTTGAGTCAGACTGGCTGCAGGCTGACCCTGTGGCCACATCCTGTTTTCACCACATACATCTGCTGAAAGGGCCCAGAGCTGGGAGAACAATGTTCACATTCAATAGTTAGTATATCTAGACACTAGTTTACTTTTATTTGTTATTGGGTAGTTTATATATATTTACATTCCAAATGAAATCCCGTTTCCGTGTTTCCCCCTCTCCTATCTCCCCTCCCCCTGATTCTATGAGGATGTTGCCCCTCCAACCCACCCACTCCCACCTCAACACCCAGATATTCCCCAACACTGGGGAACTAAACTTTCACAGGACCAAAGGTCTTTTTTTCTTATTGAGGCCAACAAGGCCATCCTCTCCCACATATGTGGCTGGAGCCATGGGTCCCTCCATGTGGACTCATGGGTTGGTGGTTTATTCCCTGAGAATGCAGTGGGGTCTGGTTGGTTGATATGGTTGTTCTTCCTATGAGGCTGCAAACACCTTGAGCTCCTTCAACTTTCCAAAGAAATTATGGTTTTAAGTCACTGATATCCAAATATGCTTCTCTTCATCTGTATCCCTTCCAATTTAATTTTCTTATTCATTGAATTTCAAAAACTTCAGCACTTTTGCTAGCCAATGTTTACTCTAGGCTCTATTCTTTTGATCCTAAAACTCAGTCTTTCCTCTGCTGTGGCCCAGGCAGGAGATGGAGCTCCCTCCCTAATGCCTGATCCTACTATTAACATGTCTGTACTCACAAATTTACATTGTTAGCAGGCACACTGCAGTTGGCAGCTGATCCTATTTCTGAGAGAATATTCCACAGACTCCCAAACTGTGCTCAATAAATAGGTGGACTGAACAACAGAAAGCCTCTGCCAGGAATATTAGATAACAAGAATGCTAGTTAGAGAAACGAGTTAGATTCAACATTTCCTATGCCGCTAGAAATTGAAATGGAGATATTAAAAAATGTATTTGTAATCTTTTTGCTCAAAGCTGCAATACAATAAGTCTCAGATTGATTTCATATTTTATCTGGTGCACCACTTACTGCAAAGCTGCTACAAATGGTTATGAAAATCTGTTGTTCACGAGATGTACAGGCAAAAACTAAAACTAAATCTGAGCAAATGTTTTTTTAAAAAATGATCTACACAGAACAGCAAATACTAAGACCAAGCTCTCAGGTAAAATGTCAATGTTTCTGTCCACAAACCACTCTTTACAAAACACAGTCTTAAAATGGAAAATATCAGCAGAGACTTGTCTACATCTTAAGATTTAGAGTTTAATCTCAAAGGGCTGAGAAGTACTTCCAGAAATGTTCAAAGTCTTTAGTGATCAGGGAAATGTAAATTAAAATGACCCTGAGATTCCACCTTACACCAATCAGAATGGCTAAGCTCAAAAGCTCAGAGGAGACATTAGATGCTGGAAAGGATGTAGAAAAAGAAGAACACCCCTGCTTTGCTCGTGGGAATGCAAATTGGTACAATAACTGTGGAAATCAATCTGGAGGTCCCTCAGAAAATTAGATCTACTGGAAGACCTAGCTATACTGCTCTTGGGCATATACCTAAAAGATGCCATATCATGACACAGGGGCATGTGTTCCACTATGTTCATAGAGGCCTTTTTTGTGAGAATCAGAAGCTGGAGACAAGCCAGATGTCCCACAATAAAAGAATGGATACAGAAAATATGGTTCATTTACATAATGGAATACTACTTAGCTATTAATAACAAGGATGCCATGTTTTTTTGCAAGCAAATAGGTCAAACTAGATAATATGATCCTGAGTGAGGTAACTCAGATTCAAAAGGACACATATGGAATATACTTACTAATTAGAGTATATTAGCTAAAAAAGTACAGAAATCCCACAGTACTCAAGAAGTCTAAGAAGCAGAAGGACCCAAGTCTCAATCCCACTTTGGAAAGAGAAAAAAGAAGTCACAGGTGGCAGAGGGAGGGAAGGACTAAGGTGGGCGAAGTGACAGGGAGGGTAAGGGCGAACATGATCAGATAGTGTGGGAAGGGCGGGGAGGGGGGAAACGGAACTAAAACCCCAAGGGCCAGCGGAAAAAATGGAAACAGGCAACCTTGTGAGGTAGGAGGATGAAGGACCCTCTAGAATGCACAAGACACTTGGGAGGTGAGAGACTCTTAGGACTCAAATGGAGGGATTTTGGATGAAGTGATTTACAGTGTGAACAGGGGAGTTGTAGAATCCACCTCCAGTGGAGGGGCTATACATCAGGTGAAGGAAGGAGGTTGTCATCCTACAGTCAGTCTGTGACTCAAAATTGTTCCTGTCTGAAGGTACTGCAGGGACAAAAATAAAATGAGTCAGAGAAAAAGGAGGTCCAGTGACAGGCCTAAATTGAAATCTATCTCCAGGAAAGGTCTGGGACCCTGATACTGTTACTGATGTTGTGGTATGCTTTCAGACAGAAACCTACCATGGCTGGCCTCTGAGAGGCACATCAAACAGCTAACTGAAAGAGTCAGATGCAGATACCAGCACCAATGGACAGAAGCCAGGGACCCCTGTGGTTGAATTGGGGAAAACCTGGTAGAAACTGAGGAGGAGGGCAGGCTCCATGGGAAGACCATCAGTCTCAACTGACCTGGATCCCTGAAGTGTTTCACACACTTAACTACTAACATGGCAAAATACACCAGCTGATATGGGACCCCTAACACATACACTGTAGAATCTGGACTCAGTCAGAGAATATGCACCTAATTCTTGGGAGACTTGGGGCCCCAGTGAGTTGGGAAGTCTGGTGGGGTCAGAACCTCCTCTTCAAGATGGGGTGTGGGGGGAAGAGTGGGATGTGGAACAATCACAGAGTGGATACCAGAATGGGGATAAAGTCTGGACTGTAAAATAGAAGATTAAAGGATAATAAGAAGAGAAAGTATGAAAGAGAAAAGTAACAATTAAAAGAAAGTAAATAACTTGACTATTATAGACAAGAAAGGAAATAGATAAGTAGAATATTCTTTCCAAGCTCACAAGGTCTCTTTCTCTTTGAAGCCATCAATATGGGTTCCCAGGCAACCAACAGGGAAAGAAGACCCAACTGGGAAAAAAAAAATTATGACACATGGAGTTCTTCCACTTGAATTTCTAGAAACAGTTACATAAGAAAAAATTTTCTTCCAGGAGCATTAAAACTAAATTGTTTGTAGCCATATAGTTCTATGAACTGGTTGCTTCCTTGTACTATCCCACCCCCCGACCAACTTTGGGAAATACACCAGTAAAATAAACTATATTTACTCACTTCACCTGTACAAACATGTTGATGGAGAAAGTTATCTGATAGAATTCTCTTTTCAGTGCATATTACGTTCTTACAATTAATCTGGTTATTGATATTGATTATATCACTTTTGCTTGGATATGAATGTGAGCATTTTAAGTGCACAGTCTTTGGGTCAAAGTAACTGGTCATCTAAGTTGCCTTCTTTCTCTGTTACAAATACATATGTTATGACATATATGATCCAATGGTAGTCCTAGCAAGTATTTATGTTGCTGGGTCCATTTCTTTGATATTTGTAGAGAGATATTTCAACATTCATTTTAGTCATCCCTGGCCACTCTATCCCTTAATGTCTGTCAATACCTGTAATTTTTTAACATAAGGGTTATAGATTCAGCATTTAATTTAAAAATATTTTCTTTCCCTGTGTGGAATCAAAAAAAAGAATGCTATCAAGATGTGTGAAAAAGAACTCACAAAAGGAGGCACAGGAAAAGATGTCAATCATTATATTGATCTTAAACAAGAGTCTTATATAAGATCTTAATATTTTGACAGAAGCTATGTTCTTGGGTCCATGTGAGTCTGTAAGGCTTGAGCTAATTGATTATGCTTTGATAGAGAAACTCTAGTATTATGTGTTTTTGCATCTTCTGTGAAGAACTTTATTGTATTTTTATGGGGATTTTGTTAAATATATAGATTGCTTTTCATAAGGGGGGCATTTTCACAAGGTTAATTCTACAAGTACATGGGCATGTGAGATTGTCCCATCCTCTGGTTTCTTCTTCAAAATCTTAAAATATTGACTTTAGAAACCACATCTGGAATGATATTCATCCTAAACATTTTTAGTGTGGAGTGAATGGTATTATTTCACTGATTTTTCTCTCTGAATCCTTATTAAGTAAATATAGAAAATTCCTCATTATTGTTTGTAATTTTTATCCTGCTACTTTTTGAATGAATTTATCAGATGTAGTAGAGATCATAGGGTGTATTATATATAGAAATATACCTGTAAATGAGTATACTTTGGCTTCTTTATTGCCTATTTGTCTCCTCATCATCTCCTTCATAGTCCAAGTAAGAGTTTCTATTTTGCAGACTACTTTGAGGAAAAATTGCAACATTTTATATTAGAAATTCTTAAAAGATCTGTTAAAGTTCTGTTTTGAATCAATCCAGGTTTTTACTATTTTTAATTAGGAGATTTTAAAATAGGCGTTTCTATCTCTTTGGGTGATATGGGTCGAATTTAATTATTTACTTCATCTTGATTTAACTTTGCAATGTCATATACATCAGGAAATTTATTAATTTATTTTAAATTTTCTGGGATTTTGGACTACAAATTTTTTAAAAAAATATGGCCTGATGATATTTTGAATTTCTTGTGTGTTCCTATGCCACCATTTTCTCTAATTTTATAAGTGGTACTCAATATATTTAGTGACTGTAATTTCACCAAATTTTGCCAATGATTTAATATTTTCAAAGAACCAACTTAGTGTTTCATTGATTCATTTTTAAATTTTTGTTCCACTAATTCCTTAAAATTTTTCTGTTTTATCAATTTCAGACATGATTTTAATTATATATTCCCATACACTTAATTAAAAGTTTATTGTTTTCAATAATTTCAGGTACATCAAGTTACTGGTTTACTAACTCTCACTATTTTTTAACAAAGATATACAGTGATCTATACTCTTCATATTAATAAAATCTTCACAATGTTCCATATATTTTGATATGTTGTGTTTTATTTTTATTTCATTTTAGAAACCCATTCTATAAAAGTTTTTACAGAATGCTTTTTATAGTCCTAGGTGAAATCTTTTAGCCTAGTTTTTCCAGGAATGGACACTTGCACACAGTGCTTGCTATCATATTGGGTGGACTAGTGAAATATAATATGTAATACTGGTTGTGTCAGTAAAAGCAAGTTTAGACCCATGATTAAGAAGGTTCCTCGGTCCAGAGCTAAAATAAGTATATTGCAGTCTTGATTGAATTGATCTATGGACTGGAGCTACAGCATAGGAAGTAATAAACTACTAGTATTTCCTTACATCACAGACTCCAATCTGCTGTTCAGCCTGTTGCACCTTCTAGTCTATCATTAGTATCAACTTGGAATCATGACTAAGATCATGGCTAAAGTCCAGCAATCCTACATAGAATGCTGAGATATCCAATATCTTAAGAAAACCAGCAATTTGTATCAGCCTGTTTTCAGAATGAAATGACAGAAATTACAATTTTCACTATGCTTAAAAAATAAAGTTTTTTGAAGAAAAATGGTAGTGTAACAAAATTTTAAGTAGCTACAATTTTTCTTTGATAACTTCCTTCTACTATGCTTCTTCAAATTTATATCTTCACGTCATCCCCATCTTTTAAAAATTATTTTATTGTATATTCTCTGTATTTACATTTCAAATGTTATCCCCTTTCCCATCCTCTCATTCCCCCTCCACTTGTTTCCACGAAGGTGCACCGTCTCTTAACCATCCTCTCCAACAGTGTCTTGGCATTCCCCTACACTAAAAGACAAGCCTGCACTGGACCAAAGGCCTCTCTTCCATTGATGCCAGACAACGCTATCCTCTGCTACATATGTAACTGGAGCCATGAGTCTCTCCATGTATGCTCAATGGTTGATGTTTTAGTTCATGGAGGTTGTGGAGGGTTTGGTTGGTTGATAATATTGTTCTTCCGATGAGATTACAAATCCTTTCAATTCTTTCAGTCCTTTCTCTAGCCCCTTCATTGGGGTCCCTCTGTTCAGTCAGATCATTAACTGCAGGCATCCTTGGCTATATCTGTATGATTCTGGCAGAGCCCCTGGGAGGCAACCATATCTAGTTCCTGCCAGTAAGCACTTCTTGGCACCAATAGTGCTTGGCTTTGGTGGCTGCATATGGGGTGGATCCCCACGTGAGGCAGTCTCTGATATTTTCTCCAATCACTGCTCCTCTATTTGACCTTGTATTTCCTCCATGAGTGTTTTTAAATATATTCAACATTCTTTCTTAACTCTGTCTAACAATTATCTTTTATCTACTTTTAACTTAATGTATGGATAAACTTTACTAATTTCCACCTTCCTTTTCTGGTTCATGTCACATAGCAAGGAATTTAGAAAAAAACTCAACTTCTTTCATTTCTACATGACAATCTATATCCCTTTCATTTTGTCAGAATACTATGAGGGATTGTGAAAAAAAGGAAAATTCACAGTTTATGGGGTGAAAAACTCTTGTTGATAAAATCTCAACCTGAATTCACACTCAGTTGCATTTGTCTCCGTTATGGGAAAATTTAGTGTTTTCTCAAGACACCTAACATGGAGGATATTTATTGGGAGAAATTCCTTATCTAGATTATCCTATGTGCTCCTAAATTCTCATGTTTTCATCATCCTTTACAGCTTCTGCTACAGGTCATCTTTACCTAAAGTTAGTAGAAGCAGCTCAGATTACGTGTTCCACCAACTAACAGGGGAATATCAAGTATCAGGACTACTTCAGCCATGGGATGCAAGCAGCATAGTGTTCCTTACTCTGTACAGGATGCTCATGCAATTTCTTTGCTCCTGTTTTTATAGATACACAAAGGTCAGAAGGTCACATGATTTAGCATACATCACCAGAGGGATGCGGATATGGTACTCTTCACTTCCTTCGAGTTCAGGTATAACTTTCTCTAGAAATAGAGACACGAGTGGCAGCCAACCAGGGGTTTCTTAGGATTCTACTAATCTTGTTTCTACCCAGAAAAAAGTTAAAATATATAATGTTATGTTCATTCAGTCTTGAGAATTATGATTGCTTAGGAAAGCTTAGCATGCCAATTATTTTAAGCAACATAAAAAGTATCTTAAATATGCAAGGTTTCCTAGAAAATCAAAGATATAAACACTTCCTTTAGCATCCTGGCAGATGAAATAAAAAAGATTTAAATGGCATGAAGAAAATAAGGTTATTAGGCCAGAAGCAAAGAAGAAAAGAGATTAAAGAAAGTGAACCAATAGAAAACGTTCTTTGGTGGATACGATGCTGTTAAGATGCTAAACTTCATAAAAGCCCAAGGCTAACTTAAGTCTTAGACTTTCACAGAAAATACTTTACCATGTTCTGCTTCTGGTGCCTTGTCTCTTCTCTGATGCATTCCTGAAAGCTTTATTTGCTTTAGAAACAGTCTTTCCCCCATTCCTTGTACTGCTATGCCTTGAGCGAAATGCAGAACCAAACTCCCCTCCACGTTACAATTTAAAAAAAAATGATAGCATCATGACATTTTTGGAGTTTATAGGATTATTGTTTCCTGACAAATTCTTTCCTCCTAACTGAGGTTATTTTATCTAAACATTGTCTCTTCTAAGCACAAAGCCCTCAATAGAATATAAAAGTATGTCCTCAAAAGTAATCTTTTAACCCTTACTTTTTTTCTGAATGCATAGAAAATATTAATTGCAATGATATATTTTAACACATCTTCTCCAAAAGATGCAGGAGAATGTGATTAAATCTGTTGATATTTGATATCTAAGTTCAGATTGTCAAAAACACCTCTTTTTTTCTCCACTCTAAACAATCTTCCCTTCAATTTAAACATATTTCAAACACAGAAGATGAGAACTTGTCAGGTGATAGCAGGTTTGGAAACAATGACAATTCAACTTTATAAAATATAATTTACTGCGTGTACAAAAATATACATTTCAGGCATTGTGTGAGTCATCCCCATATACTGGGGCATCATACCTCCATACGACCAAGGGTCTCTCTTCCCATTGATGTCAGACCATCTTCTGTCACATATGTGTCTGGTGCCATGGGTCTCTTGCTGTATACTCCTTGCTTGGTGGTGTAATGTCTGGCACCACTGAATGGTCTGGTCAGCAAACATTGTTCTTCCTCCGGGTTGCAATCCTCCTTCACTCCTCTAGTCCTTCTGCCATCTCCCCCACTAGGGTCCCCAAGCTCAGTCTGATGGTTGTCTCCAAGCATCCACATATGCCTTGGTCAGGTGCTGGCATAACCTCTCAAGGAACAGCCACAACAGGTTCCTTTCAGCAAGTGTCTATTGGCAACAGCAACAGTGTCAGGGTTTAGTGTCTGCAGACAGGATGGATTCCCCAGGTGAGGTAGTCCCCAGATGGCCCTTCCTTCGGTCTCTGCTCTGTTTTCTTGGCCCTGACTTTTCTTTGGACAGGAACATTTCTAGAAAAACACTCTTCTTTAGTGAGTAGGAATGTGGGAAATAGGCATCAACCAGGCATGAGAAACCTCATTTTAGGTTTGATAAAGGGAGTTCAAGAGACTCCCCAAATAAGTTAGACTAATGTTATTACTCTTGGTTATCTTCCATAATTTTACGCTTTGTTCTTATTTGTGAAGCTAATACACACTGATGTCATCAGTTTTGGAGGAATGCAGCAGTATCTGAGCTGAAAATCTCTTTCAGGAATAGATCTCATAATACTAGAAGTTACTGTTTTAGTACTAGGTCTGATAATACTGGAATTTGCTATACTAGCTGTGCTGAGGGGAAGGATATCAATAGTTCTACTCAGCTATAATATCCTTGAAAACAAACTATCATAAGAGTGACAAGATATCCACAATGGTATACCAGGTAATGTAGCTCTTGCTCCTAATCAAAAATGATTGTTTGGCCGATAGATGGAGATGCTTTCCAGAGAGCCACAACTCATCACAATGCAGATAACACTAACCATGCTGTGTGTCAAGTCCTGACTGATACATGTGCAACACAATCACTAAAGTATCAAGGGTCATGGCTGAAGAGTGGATGGAAAGACTGTAAGAATCAGAGGATCCAATAACTGATAAGAGATTGTGTTTTCTGTGGCATAGAAAATGCACCTATGAAAACTCACCAATATGGTTGCTTAGGCCTAAACAATGACAAGACACATGATGTGTCACTGTAAATATAGTAAGACTCAGAAAGCTCAGCAAATAGTGAAGAGACACAGGCAATTAATGATTGTTAAGATAAGAGTGACTGTGCCATGAAGGATATCTGAATGTGGCTTTCCAGTACCAAGTATTTGTCTCCAAACATAAACAATACATAAACAACATTAAATAGATTCCATGTAGGACATATATATTTATATGTGTGTGTGCAGAGCAATAATGATTTAAGAATAATGAGTCATGAGTTTGAGGTGGAAAAGAGGAGGACTCAGGAGGTATAAGATGGATGAGAACAGGGGAGAGGAATGAAATAAAAGAGCACTCACATGAAAATCTTAAAAAATATAGTGACAAATTAAAATATACTGAATATATCTACATTATAAAAATTGGTGGGAAATTTATATCTCTATTCTTACATAAAATCATTCTATCAAACATTTGAAATACCATTTCAATGCCAAAGCAAACCACAGTAGTCTATCCCATAGATTCATTACATTTACACTGCCCCCATGCTCTCACTTTGTTTCTTGCTTATCATCCTGTATGATCTTGGCCTTAGTATAAAGGTAAACATACTAAGATGTAGATCTTTTCAAAATCACCAAGGTTCATCCTATTGATTTTGTACAATTAGGAGGTGATGTTGGCTTTCAACATCCATCATTCTATATTTTTATTGACTACTAATAAAAATACAAGCTTTCATGATTTGTTTCACTTATACTTTCCAAAAATAGATTATTAAGAAGTTAGGGTACATGGCAAAAAAGTAATAATAGAATTCTTATATTATACATTATATAGATATACATTATATAGAGAGTCTGGAAAAATTTATTTTTATTGGGCAACATCCATTTACTATTTTTTCCATTTTGTAAACTCACCTTGACAGTCTGAGAACTTGTCAAACCCAAGTATATAACAGTTACTGAGATCCAGAACAATGTCACATGCTGTTTATGATATGTTTGCTGAAGCCCTGCCTCATACTCTGAAGAGAATCCCTGAGTTCATCCCATTTACCTTCCCATCTCTTAGATTTTCAATTACAAAATTAGTAGATCTGTCAGCTGTCAGGAATTTGGGAGGTCATTAATACCTTCAAAAGCATGTTGAGAAGTCTTCCATCTCCAACAATTAAAGGAAGGGATCAAGTTATCTTATTTGCCAGATCTACAATTCATCACAACCTCATATCCCTCAATATTTGTATTAATAATAGAGAATACAGACAACCTGGGTCATTGGTTTGCTTGAACCTAGGATTGCCCTATTGAATTTCTGAAATGTCCTTTGCTATAAATGTTACAATGTATATCTATGGCTTTTCTAAATGATAAAAGAGTAATAATGATTCTTGAGGGGATTAACTTGTAGAATTTTCTTTCTGCCTCTACAATTTCTGTCCAGGTTAAATCAAGTCAATCTATTTTCTTTACAAAATTTACTTAAATCTTTGAAAGTCAAAAACTGAGGCAAAAGGCTTATGACTTAAGTGCCAAGGAGTAACTTAATATTACTATAATGAGAAGGACACAATTGATTTACTTTTCACTCTAGTTAGAATAAAGGGAATACAATCAGGAAGGAGGTTTTACTCCAGGTGTACTTGTCTCCCTTTAGTTATTGTCCAATATGGTCTCTCTCTCTCTCTCTCTGTCTCTCTGTCTCTCTCTCTCTCTCTCTCTCTCTCTCTCTCTCTCTCTCTCTCTCTCTCTCTCCCTCTCCCTCTCCCTCTCCCTCTCCCTCTCCCTCTCCCTCTCCCTTTTTCTCTCCCTCTCCTCCCCCAATTTTTTTATTGGATATTCTCTTAATTTACATTTCAGATGTTATCCCTTTCCCACAATCCCAATCCCTCTTCCCATTGCCTCCATTAAGATGCGCTCTCTCCCAACCACTCTCTCCCAACTCAGTACCTTGGTGTTTCCATACACTGGGAAAATGATCCTTTACTAGACCAAAGGCCTCTCCCATTGATGTCAAAAAATGCTATCCTCTGCTGCATATGTAACTGAGGTCATGGGTCTTTCCATGAGATCTCTTTGGTTGGTGTTTTATTCCCTGAAATCTGTGGTGGGTTTGCTTAGTTGAAAATTTTGTTCTTGCCATGGGGTTGTAGACCCCTTCAGCTCCTTCAGTCCTTTCTCTAGCTCCTTCATTGAGGTCCTCATGTTTAGTCTGATGTTCAGCTGCAAGCATCCTGAAGAGAAGTCTAATAAAAGACTAAATCCCATTATCCTTACTCTTGTTGCCCTCAATAACTTGATTTTTATAAAATATTGCTAAGGAAGTCATTTCTTATTTTAGTTATAGAATATGGACAAATAATGCTCATTGATCTAGTTATTTTATCCCTACTTCATAGATTTCAAAGTGTCAGAAGGTACTATGGTTGGCACTGGTGAAGCAAACAAATCAACCTTCTTCCTAAGTAGTGAACCATGTAAACTGTAATAACTACTGGCCAGCAAATATGAGTTAATTTGTGAAATAGTACCAGAAAAGCCATAGGAATGATCCAATCATCTTCTTAATGGAGTAAAAGCCTGCTCCAAAAGACAAAACTAATACCGAGTAACTAGTTGGAAAATGCAAGATTGACCTGGCCATAGGCCCTAACAGAAAAAATACATCAACTCTCCTTGTTTATTATTTACATAGTATTAAACTGCCTTAAAAATAGTCTCGTACATCTACTACATCTCAACAGAGAAGGATCTTTTTATACTAGACTGATTTTAATGCAGACACTAAGAAGTTGTCAAAACTCAGAGATTGAGCCACTGAAATTTAAGTAAGCTACCTGTCATATATATGTTCTTTATTCCTGATACTCAAAGGTCTGTTGTGATAATTATTCAACCCCAGCAAGCCTATTAAATGAAAACACCAGTCAGTAATTATGGATACAATCAATGCACCTATATTGGGCAGAATCCCACTACTCTCTCTATTCCCAGCTAAAAGACTCCATAAAACTTGACATTTTTGATGCCATGTGTTCTGTCTCAATCTCCTTCTCCTTCACTCCAATCTCTTCTGACCCTTTTTCAGCTGCCCTCTCTGCCCCTACCCAATAACTGGCTCTTTCCTTTATTTAACAAATAAAAATGGAAAGGTACAAATGCACCTCATGAGGATGTAACTAGGCAGCCCGTCTTGGGGAAGTGAAATTAAAATTATAATAAGAACAGCTTCAGGACAATCTACAAAGGTCAACATGGAAGAGAAGTAGATTGGCTATAAGCACCAGAAATAAGCTATACTGAGGAGAAATAGAAATTTTGAGACATAGGAAAAACTTTGCACACACAGTTCTCACTGCATGTAAAAGATCTGACATGTTCAACTCAGTCAAAGTTCCAGCTTATAAAGTCTCATCCGAGGCTAAGGAGTTGTTTATAATCAATGGCCAATTGAGACTGATTAAGATTTCTTAAAGGTTTTTGAGTTCTTTGTATACCTTGGATATTAAGCCTCTATCTGATGTGGGATTGGTAAAGATCTTTTCCCACTCTGTTATCTGCCGTTTCATTTTCTTGACAGTGTCTTTAGCCTTACAGAAACTTTGCAATCTCATTAAGTTCCATTTGTCAATCTTTGACCTTAGAGGTCAAGCTATTGGTGTTCTGTTTAGGAAAATTTCTCCTGTGCCTATGTGTTCTAAGGTTTTCCTTACTTTATCATCTAATAGTTTCAGTGTACCTGGTATAATGTGGAGATCTTTGATCCACTTGCATTTGAGCTTTGTACAAGGAGATAAGAAAGGTTCTATTTTCATTCTTCTGCATGCTGAGTGCCAGTTGGACCAACACCATTTGTTGAATAGGCTGTCCCTTTTCCATTGAATGTTTACAGCTTCTTTGTCAAAAATCAGGTGACCATATATGTGAAGGCTCATTTCTGGATCTTCTATTCTATTCCATTGATCCACATGCCTATTTATGTACCAGTACCAGGAAGTTTTCAGCACAATTGCCTTGTAATATAGCTTGAGGTCAGGAATAGTGATTCCTGCAGATGTTTTCTTGTTGTTGAGGATGGATTTAGCTATTCTAGGTCTTTTGTTATTGAATATGAAATTGCACATTGATCTGTCCAATTCCATAAAGAACTGGGTTGGAATTTTAATGGGGATTGCATTGAATCTATAGATTGCTTTCGGTAGGATGGCTATTTTAAAAATGTTGATCCTTCCAATCCATGAGCATGGGAGATCTTTCCATTTTCTGAGATCTTCCTCGATTTTCTTCTTTAGAGGTTTGAAGTTCTTGTCATACAGGTCCTTCACTTGCTTAGTTAGAGTCCCACCAAGGTATTTTATAGTTTTTGTGACTATTGTGAAGGGTATCTTTTCCCTAATTTCTTTCTCCACATGTTTGTCCTTTGAATATAGGAAGGCTACTGATTTGTTTGAGTAAATTTTGTATCCAGCCACTTTGATGAACTTGTTTATTAGCTGTCGGAGTTCTCTGGTGGAATTTGTGGAGTTACTTAAGTACACTATCCTGTCATCTGCAAATAGTGATGTTTTTACTTCTTCCTTTCTGATTTGTATCCCTTTGATTTGCTTTTGCGGTCTAATTACTCCAGCCAGGACTTCCATTACTATTTCCAAGATCCAAATCTCAGATGACATCAGAAGTTGGTGATGATGTGGAGAAAAGAAACACTTCTCCACTGTTGGTGGGGTTGTAAACTGATACAACCACTCTGGAAATCAGTCTGGCGATTCCTCAGAAAATTGGACATAGTACTACCTGAGGATCCAGCTATTCCACTTCTGGGCATATACCCCAGAGATACTCCAATATACAGCAAAGATGCATGCACCACAATGTTCATAGCAGCTCTATTTGTAATAGCTAGAAGATGGAAAGAACCCAGATATCCTTCAGTAGATGAATGGATACAAAAATTATGGTATATTTACACAATGGAGTACTACTCAGCTATCAGAAACAATGACTTTATGAAATTCTTAAGAAAATGGATGCATCTAGAGAATATCATCCTGAGTGAGGCAACCCAGTCACAAAAGAAATATATAATATACAGTCACTGATAATGGGCTACTAACCCCATAAAGCTCGGAACACTTCAGAAACAACTCACAGACTGTGAAGTTCAAGGGAAAAAAAAGAACAGCAAAAAAGGCTTCTTTGAGAGAGGATCTTAGCAAATTTTCTCAGATGATTGTTGTTCAGAGAATCGCCTTAAAATATAGAGATTATCTCATCCAAGTTGTCCTTATCCTTGGTATCATGCATTTTGTAAACATTTTTTCTGGCTTCTGTTTTTTCTCTCTCCTTAACAATTTTTGTTTTGGAATTTTTGGCCAATATTCTAAAAGATTGTAAGCTCTTTTTATTTGATGGAAATTTTGTAATTTTGTAGCTGTTTGTGTTTATTATATTATTTAAGTAAGATAAATTTTCCTTTGGGCAATTGCTGGTAGACATTTTGAATTTAGCTCAGTCATTAACATGCAATTAATTCTATTTTATCACAATGCTGTATTTGGCAGAGTATGCTCTTTATTTAAAATAAATATTTCCATGTTCTTATAAAAAAAAGAAACTGACTCAACTTGGGAAGTGTAGAGATCTATGTGCTGCTGTCATTCTTTCAGGAGCTAATAAATTTTCTCTTCACGTCAAAACAAAAAAAAAAAAATAGATTTCTTAAAGGATATCATGTCACCCCTTAAAAATATTGAGAGTTCATGGCTCAGTGGATATCTATATACTGTCTATTGAATATACTGGCAAAATAAGTGTACATGGATGGTTTATAAAAATTTGAATAAAGTTGGGAAGGAAAAGTACTGTTTGGGTTACAGGAAAGATTGGAAGGTAGTTGAGTGAATGAAAACATTGTATACATGAACAAAATTCCAGACAGTAGTCACCTAGTGTTAAGTTAAAACTTTTGAAGTTCATATGAAAGTCAACAAAACTGTGAGAATCTGAAAAAATGTCCATCATCTCACATGTACTTAACCTTCTAACTGTAATCCCTTTGGTACTTCACTTTGTACTAGCAGTTAAATACTTAGTACAAAGGCGATCACTCTTGAATGTAGAATTTCAATAACGTCCTGCATTCAAATATGCCCTTTCACTCTCATACATGGTGATTTGTTAAATTCTCATCTGCCCATTCTGTTTTTCTAGTTGATATCAATTACGTAGATCTTTGAGATGATAGATATCAGCATGGCAGAATGTACAATAGTAATAGGATGGTTGGGATACTTAAAATCAACAATAATACTCCAACAATTAGGAGATAATATTGGAATTTAATACCTTGGAGGATTAAAAAAAACAGCAACAACAAATATATTGCTCATAGTGTGTTGAGAACAGCTTGGGAATGGAAATAATAGAACTTTCCTATAACTGATGAAAAGATCTGAAAAATGTGGTATTGATATACAATGGAGTAATATTCTGACCTATAAAAAATAATGAAGTTTTCAAAGAAGTAGATGGACCTAGAAAACTTGATAGTAAATGAAGTAACTCAGGCCCAGAAATACAAACAACACATTTCCTGCTATTTGCAGCTCCTTTGATGGGAATGTTCAACATGGAGGAAGCATGGGAGCCAAGTATACATGAAAGGACCAGAGGTGTGTGTGTTAGATGGCAATATTTAGAAAAAAAATCTCTAGACATAGATGGTATAAATTGAGAAACAGGGAGGGGGTTCCAAATGGAAAAGATAAATGAATCAATATAGAAGGAGAAGGAAGAACAAATAACACCAAGGTTATTAAAGCCTCAAGGTATAATTTTATATTTACCTCAACTAAATCCAATATACTTATGTGTACGTGCATATAAACATATATACACATCCGGCCTTATTCCCACACACACACACATCTTCAAGGAGATTAGAGCACTCGGGCTGAAGATGTTTTCCACAACAATAGCCTAAACAAAAACCCCACTATCAGACATGGAAACATGTTTGGAGGTTTGGTAATGGAAGTACAAATGACTCCTAAAACAAATGTGGTGTGTCACTACAGCTCTTGCTTGCCAATCAGAGGTATCGGGAACCTCTACTAATGAATACATCAAACATTTAAGACACAGAACTCAGATGACCCAAGTCAGATCTGACCTTAAAACCTCTTTTCTGTGGACTACTTTCCACTGCTCTAGAACATACGTGGCAAGATGCCAAGAGAGGAAAAACAATGAAGCAGTCCTACCCAACTGCATCACCTATGAACTATAATAATTACCAGCAGGGCAAGATATGCACAAAGGGGCTATAAGCCGCAGTCACAAGCAGCCTTTCATTTGACTTAAGGTTCACTCAACAAGAGAAAAAACACATCCCTGGTCCTTAAAATCCTAAGTTCTCTGTGCTAGGGAAAACACGCATCTTAGAAAAAAGTACTTTCTTCACATCTTAGACCAACATAATTTCTTACTACATTGTACATCTTACAGTTAAACCCACATGTAAGTATACATATCATCCCTCATCAAAGTAGCTTCAGTTTAAAAAAATATTTTCACAAAATTTGGTCACTGAATACCGAAACTATACACAATGAAGAGATCTAAAGATATTTAGGACTGCAGTTCTAACAAGCTGACATAAACCTCACAGTTTCTGTGTTCAAGGCTTAAGAAACATCACAGAAGAGAGAACAGAAGAAATGAAAGAACAAGAAGATCAAAAGTTGCTGTTCACCACTCTATCCTGGAAATGACTGATAGTGACATTCAATGGAAAAGGGCAGCCTTTTCAACAAATGGTGCTGGTTCAACTGTCAGTCAGCATGCAGAAGAATGCAAATAAATCCTTTCTTATTTCCTTGTACAAAGCTTATGTCCAAGTGGATCAAAGACCTCCACGTAAAACCAGGTACACTGAAACTAATAGAAGAGAAAGTAGGAAGAGCTTAGAACACATAGGCACAGGGAAATTTTCCTGAACAGAACACCAATGGCTTATGCTCTAAGATCAAGAATCAACAAATGGGAACTCAAATTACAAAGTTTCTTTAAGGCTAAGGACACTGTCAAGGGAACAAAATGACAGCCAACAGGTTGGAAAGGGATCTTTAATGATCCTACATCTGGTAGAGGGCTAATATTCAATGCATACAAAGAACTCAAGATTCAACTCTAGAGAATAAAATAATCCTACTAAAAATGGGGTACAGATCTAAACAAAGAATTCTCAACTGAGGAATACCAAGTGTCTGAGAAGCAACTAAGGAATGTTTATCAGCTGTGCAAGTTCTCTGATGAAATTTTTGGGGTCACTTAAGTATATTATCATGTCATCGGCAAATAGTGATATTTTAACAGACATAATATGAAGTCACTGATAATTGGATACTATCCCCAGAAAGCTCTGAATACCTAAGAAACAACTCATAGACCATATTAAGCTCAAAAGAAAAAAAGGGGGGCCAAAAATTGGAAGCCTCAGTCCTTCTTAGAAAAAAAAGTAAGTATATGGCACCCTCTCAGAGTGTGAGACACTTAGACCTTAAATCATTAATAATTTAAGAGCTAAGAATAGCCTTGTGGCAATTCTTGGTATTTAAAACTCATTATGTTTAATCTTTACACACCAAAAACTTTGACTATTTCCATGCTACATTTTGTTTTACATGTACTTTATGCTCAGTGTAACTAGTAAGATTTCAATGCATACTATCAAACCTTTAAAAAAATAAAATACTGAAAAAATATATTCATATAGTCTTATGCAAACATGATTTTAAAATCAGTACATTTATTTCTGTTTTTAAAATAAAGTTATTTAATAAATAAATAAAAATAATAATGTTTAATATCATTAATCATCAGGGAAATTCAAATCAAAACAATCTTGAGTTTCTACCTCACACCAGTCAGAATAGTTAAGATCAAAATCTTAGGTGGCAGCAGATGCTGGCAAGGATGCAGAGAAAAAAGAACACCCCTCCACTGTTGGTTGGATTGTAAACTGTTACAACCTCTCTGGAAATCAATATGGTGGTTCCTCAGAAAATTGGACATAGTACTACCTGAAGACCCAGCTATTCCACTCCTGGGCATATACCCCAAAGACTTTCCAACGTATCATAAGAACACATGTTTTATCATATACATAGCAGCCTTATTTATAATATCCAGAAGCTGTAAAGAGCACAGATGTCCTTCCACAGAGGAATGGATACAGAAATTGTGGCATATTAACATAATGTATTACTACTCAACAAATAAAAACAATGACCTTATGAAATTCCTAGACAAATGGATGGATCTAGAAACTATCATCTTGACTGAAGTGGAACTAGAAACTATCATCCTGAGTGAAATAACACAGTCACAAATCACACACACACACACACACACACACACACACACACACACACACACACACACACACACACAAACACAGTATGCACTCAATAATAAGTAGACACTAAACCCCAAGAGCTCTGAATACCTAATAAACAATTCAGACACCTTATGAAACTTCAGAAAAAGAAAGGCCAGAATGTGGATGCCTTGGTCCTTCTTAGAAGGGAGTACAAAACACTTATGGGGAGAAATACAGGGACGAATAGAGAATCAGGGATGGAAGAAAATATCTTTCAGAATCTTTCCCATGTGGGCATCCATCCCATATGCAACCACCAAACCCAAGCACTATTGCTCATGCCAAAAAGTGCTTACTGGAAGGAGACAGATAAGGATGCCTCCTCAGAAGCTCTGTCAAAGTCATACAGATACAGTTGAGGATGTTTGGAGCTAACCATCAAAGTGAACATGGGTGCTCCAATGAAAGAGCTAGAGAAAGGACTGACGGAGCTGAAGAGGTTTGCAACCCCATGGGAAGAACAAAATTATTAACCAACCAAACCCTCCAAAACTCCCAGGGATGAAAACACCAACCAATGGGTACACAGGGAGAGACCCATGACTCCAGTGCACATGCAGCAGAGGATAACATTTTCTGGCATGAATGGGAGAAGAAGCCTTTGGTCCAGTGAAGGCTAATTTTCCCAGTGTAGGGGACTGCAGAGGCACTGAAGTGGAGAGGGTGGTTTGGAAAAAGGAGCACCTTCATGGAAGCAAGGGGAGTGTGAGAGAGTATGTGAGTGGGGGAAAGGGGTAACATTTGAAATCTAAATATAGAGAATATAAAAAGAATTAAGAAATATGTTGCTGCATTGAAAAGAGCAAAACAGCAATGGGCGTCTTAATATGGAAGATGGAAACTCACAGATTTTTACCCCTAGACAACGAACCCTAGGCAACTATTGACTGCTAGGAAAAAATCCTAGCCTCTCCCAGGGATGAGCCCCCTTAATGATTGTTCAATGAGGAGTGATCAACTCTAAAACTTTAGCTACACAAACAACAGTAATAAACTCATTGGTTTCTAATTTTATATTTTACATACACATAAATATATTGTGTGAAAGAAATATAATAAAAGAAGAGACTGTCAACCTCACAGTGGAAGTGGCATAGAAGGAGGTTCATGGAAGGGTGATTGATTAGGTGGGGCTACGGGAAGGAGATGAAGGAGGAAGTGACGTAGCTCTACTTTAACAAATACATTAATAAATCATCAAAAAAAAAAAAATAAAAAAAAAAACAAACCAAAGAGAACAGAAAAACAACAAAACAAACGTAGAGGAGAAATGACTTCGTGGTTTAATAGTACATTTCTCTTGTAGAGAAAATGAGTTGGTTTCCCAGCATCTGTGCTGGATGCCTCACAGCTTCCTACATATCTAGCTTTGGTAAATAAGACCCTCTTTCCTGGCCTTCATGTGGAATCACTTGTGTGCACAAACCTACGCCCAAAAATACACATGCATTCATATAATAGTTTAAATGAAAATAAAATCTTTGAAAGAACCAAGTAAGATACAACTTTAAAATGAAGTACTCTATGGCTTTTTTCAGTTTCCTTCAAATACCAATTTGAACAGAGCAGAATCAGTGCGAGTTACAACCACATTTGTCCCTATAAGACATTGTCATTGGTAGGAGAATTTTATTTCTCGGGAACCGTCCAGTAGACCAAAGAATAGGTAACTTGGGAGGATCTCAGATTGAAAGGCCAATCCAGGTGAGTGGGGAAAAGGCCAGCTCACACCTGCCACCCTAGCGAGGTTGTTAAGAACAATCCTGGTTTGATTGCCTCCAGAATTCCCTTTGGCCACTGCCTTTTCATTGGTCACATCTGTCTGTGGAAAAAGTTCTAGATTAGATGAAAAATTTCCATTAAAAATGTTCTCATTTTCTCCAAATTAATGAGTTCAACTTAATTGTCTTATACCAGGCAGGCCTTCTCTAATTATAGTGTACACTATGATCATAAGCAGACTTGCCCATAGTGTATAACATTTTACTTAAGAAAAGTGTACTGTATAATATCTGGACAGGATAATAAACATAGAAGGTGCGGCATCGTGATCATCTTCGTGGCTCTATTTTTTACCACATCCAACTAACATCAGTGATTCAAAACACATTTTGCATTTATCATGAATTGCTTTTCATTGGTCTGATATTCATCAAAGCCATAAAATTCTACACACTACCAGGAAACTGCACATGTGCTTCATGGTTATTTACATGAATTTTTCTTCAGACCTCAGAACTTCCCTTAGACTTCCTATGGAAGGTTTGGTGTTGAGATTGCAATGACCTACTGTATAATTTAGCAGTGTGTTAGATGTAAACAGAACCCAAATAAGAGCCTATGGAATGAGAAATCACATACTCTGGATTCAAGACAAGATATTTTGTTAGATAGAAAATAACAGTGTTGCGTGTCTTCTACAGTGTCAGATGATAAATTCTGAGAAACCTCACTAAGAAATATTAGTTTAGCCCATGTTAATTACCAAGTCAAACCAGATGTATCAACTCATCTAATAGTATCACAATTCTTACATGTGTCACCAAATACGTCTAAGTTAGATTTAAGCAACGATTCATGGACAGAAAATGATTGCAACAGTAAGCCTTGCTCAAGGGCTACAGTGGCCATATCTTAGGCAGTAATCAGAAATTATCTGACAGTGTTTGAGAATATCCATATGACTTGCTACCTAAAGGCCTTCTGAATATCTGAGTTTGAGCCCTGCGTTAGTCTTATGTTCCTGGAACACAATGGCAAAATGTTGAAGTGTCCCGTGGTATCTCCTAGACTCATAAGAATTAAGCTCATATGGAACTCGAACTGTGGCCTTGTGTTCCAATACTCAGAATTAATTAAAAATTATACCATCTTATCCAAGATGCAGTAAATATTTCAGAAGCGGTCACCAAAATACATAAAGGTCACCAAAATGAAAGGCATAGCTATTTTCCTAGGTCATAAAATTTCAGCCAATATTATGAGATAGAGATGACTCTGTTTCTTTATAATTTAATTTGGAACCTGGTCTTGGACTTGAAATAAGGCAAAAGATGCATAAGTGACCACTTTAGTCATCATAATTATGGTGCTTTTGACATCACTGGGGTGAAAGATTATGGAGCCATAACTGAGATTGCAGGTATGCATTTCCTCCACTCTTCTAGCTGCTTATGGCCTTGGGCACAGTATACTGCAATATGTAGAGGTGGAAAATTACAGCAGAACTACTGTGAAGCAGATTTCCAGAATCAACAGGCAAGCTGTGGCTGGACTCATTAGAGATGCTACTGTCTTTGACTCAGCCATCCTTTTGTAAGTATTTCTGACCATCTTTCTTCCAACTGAGCTTAAGCAATGCACTATGTTAAAAAGCTTGTTCAGGTAATTTGCTTCTTTGTAGATATTATCCTTACACATGAAGTGAATGGACCCTTATTTATGACTAACTTACAAAAGTAAAGCCACATATTACTGAGAAGTACTTTGTAAGTCTTACTCTAGAAAGAAATTGCACACAATACTCTTCCATCAGTGGTTCTGGAAGGGGAGCTTTCAGTGATATCTGAATACATTTTTCATCGTCTTCCTTGATCTAAAAAAAAAAGAGGAATAGTACCTAAGTCTAATCGTAGAGATCAGCAATGTGTATGGTCAACAGTGTACAATCAGGAGATCTCCAGAATGTGGACTGATTCACCTCTAAAACCCAAAATTGTAGATACTTACATGTTTGACTGTAATGATAACACAGAAGTTTATGGGTTCAGTATGTAACTACTGTAGAAGGAAGTAGTGTGTTCTTATTTCTGGGTCTCTGCTAGGAGTATCATGACTTGAGTGAACTTAAGCTTATCTTCAATTCTGGAAACACAATAGACATGGCTAGGAGATGTGGATCTATATTGCTTTGAGATTTTTGTATCAATTATATGTTACACATTTTCAATTACATTCATTAAAATTTAATGGAACAGAGAACTGTTTCAGATTTCTATCTCTAAAGGTGAATGGATTTTTCATGCTGAGACTTTGCTGGTTCATTCTGCTGAGTGTGTAAATACTGATATGCTTTAGTTCTGTTTTTATCTATCTGTGAAATAAAATTAATGGTGAAACTAACATCAATCATTATAAAGAGAAAAGGAAGATTTTGTTTGAGCAATGAGAGTTGACAAAAAATCTAGTCTGCTATGTCACACGATCATGTGATCAAAAGTAAAGTTTGAACTTCACAAATGACAGTGTCTGGTGATACTTATATTTTATTATAGGCATTGTTTATACCACCCCAAATATATATGAAAACTCAATATAGTTAAGTCATCCTACTGTGGGTTACAAAATGTATAGTGCTGGCATTTTTCTTTCCACAGCAGCTAAGAATAAGAATAAGGAAAAAATCACTTAATCTCATAAGTATTTTCTTAACAGTATAGTTTAATAATATTACACTGGCCCAGTCTACCTACAGGGTTATTGTAAAGCTCAAATTCATTAACAAAATAATCTTAATCTTTGGGTAAAATGACAAATGAATGTGTGTATTACTGGGACTGAGCAAAGCTAGCCTCCATAATCCTTTTCATCACAGAACTCTCTGCAAACTCAGTATTGAATAACAGACAAGCATGCCTCATTTTTGTCACGATTGAAGTTGAAATGGTAGTGTACTGTCCTTGCAATCAGGCAAATATTACCTATTCAGTTACAAGAATTTCTGGGAGACAGTGACTCCTTAAGATCAGCATAAATTCTCAATACACCAATTTGTCTCTGGAGAAGGACTTAAAAATGCTCAATAGTTTAAGGTCCAAAACTTGAGAATAAATTCTAATAATCCACAGCTAGGTAATGTCATCAAGTTCAGAAACCCTATTATCTGTGTGATTATAATTATTTAATTGAAGTTTTTTATTAGAAATTGTATATTCACTACCATAGCTGTACAGTGACAGAAAGATGGCAGCATGGAAGAGATAAAAGAAAGAATTAACACTGCTAACCTCAGTGTAATGTGTGTTTCTGTACAGTAGGAATACTTCCACTGTTGTTGATGTCACACCTACTCCAGTGGGAAGTTGTGACTTCAGTTCCCATTAACAACAATGAGGTTGGCTATAGTGAGGTGCCTCTCAAGGACCTGTTTGATCATGCCATCAAAGTGTCCCAGGATACCACCACCCTCATTATGGAAATGCGCACGATATTTGTAAGTATCTCCCTTACTTCGGTGTCTCAGCCAATGGTTCTGGTATATTTCAGAAGAGATTCACAACATACTTTTAACAACACAGATCTCATAGAAAAGGGAAAGCACAAGCTATTGGAGAATAGGACAAGGAGAATGGAGCGGTTTTGTTAAATTACAAAGAATTTAAAGAATTCAATGACTTACAAAGTTTTTCTCTAGTAACATGAAATTTTTCTTAAACTAAATTATTCTTACATTGACATGTGTGGCATAAAACCCAATATTTATATTTCTGAAAGAGATTTGCTTTTCTTACCTTGGTTGCAGGAGTTTGGCCGCCATTGGCATCTCCAATTGGCAAACATCTCATACAGGAGAAGTGGAGGATAGTAATTTAAATAGAGCACATAAGACAGATATAAACTGTACAGGTGCCAGTAAGGAAACATAAAAAATAATATAAAGCTTCTTAGAAACTCTTAAATACCAGTCATCACTGTACAAAAGTTTTCTAGGAATGCTTATGAGTAAGAGGGCAGGTTTAGAAGGGACATCATTTATCACTTTCCAAAGGCTGTATCTTATCTTTTCCAAAGCAGGCAGTGTTAGTGAGGAGACATTGGAGCCAGAGAATGCATCTTTGCATTTGCAGTAGGCATGTGCTCATTCTGTGCTTACTCACATGTTTCCTTTCATCTTCTCATGCTGTTTTAGTTCTCCGATGGTTTCTCTTCAAATATGTTCAAAAAAATTGTAAGTACCTCACTAATTTTTATCTTCTTTAAAACTAATCAGCCACACAAACAGACATGTAAGCAAAAAAAAAAAAAAGAGTAAGAACAACCCACAGTCATCAGACTATAATTTGCACTGCAATCTGTATAACAAAAATCCCTGAAACAATTTTCAAGGCTGTTCTCATACAAGTTAAAGAAAAGCATACCCTTTAAAAAGAGAATGAGGAGTGGACAACTTGTGAAGTGGACAACTTTGGGAAATCTCTGATTGATGAGAAAAGTAGGGAAGAGGAGAGAAAAGCAAAACAGAAAAGCAAAGAAAAACATAAAGATTTTAATGTGGCTAGACTTATTAAGCCCCATGAATTCTAAGAATTATAGATGGGTAGAAGTCTTATTCATAACAAATACAGAGGTGAATGCTTGCCGCCAACCATAGAACTGAGAACAAGGTCCTTAATAGAGAAGTTAGAGAAAAAAAATTGAAGGAGTTAAAAGAATTTGCAACTCCATAAGAACAATACCAACCACCCAGAGTTCCCAGGGTTTAAACCACTATCCAAAGAGCACACATAGAGAGATCCTTGGCTCAAGCTGCACATGTAGCAGAGGATGGCCTTGTTGGGCATCAATGAAAGGAGAAGTCCTTGGTCCTGCCAAGGATTCATGCTTCAGTGTAAGGGAATGTCAGGGTGGGGAGGCTAGAGAAAGAGGGTGGGTGGGGGAACACGCTCATAGAAGCAGGAGTAGGGGTGATGGGGTAAGGGATATGGAGGGTAATATGGGAAAGGGGAAAACATTTGAAAAGTAAATAAAATTTATTCAATAAACTCAGTATTAAGAAAGGCTTATCTCCCAGGCAACTTCATCAGGACCCAGGCTCCAGTGTCTCTCCTCATGGAGTGCACTGCTACTTTGCTATAACATTTAACTGCATTGTAAGGCATGTGCAGAGGGACTAGAAATATGAACAGGCACGACCCTATGTCAATCAAGGAGAGGACACTAGGCTCATGGCCTTTTATGAGCTCTCAACTGCTAAAAGTCTGTTTTTTTATTTCATTTTATATTTTGTTTTTAATTGATTTTTGTTATTTACAGATGAACATTTCTTATCTAATTATTAATAGAGATTAATAAATTTACACTTTTAATAAATTTAATAAATTTACAATTGCTATTAATAAAATTATATGCAAATGTTATGTTTTACTTAGTATGGTACAATTTAGTAAGTGTTCAGTGTTAGTAAAAGCTATAGCTTTCATTTTATAACACCTAGAAGCATTTCACTTTATCCAAACAGACAATAAAGATTAATAAATATAGGTAAATAGAAACAATAGCATTGGGATCACATTATAAGCAGATTATCATTGAATCATTTTGTATTTATAATTTTAATATTTTTAGCTTTTTTTCTCCAAACAAAAAATACTGAGATATGAGAACAAGAGACCATAGTAAACAGGGAAAAAGAATGAGAAGTGAAAAATAATTTGATGAAACACCGAATTGAGATTACAAATTTAATAGGAAAATATAGATTAAGGGGTAACTTTTCAAATTTCTCCATCACAGATTTATGTAGCACTCATGTGTAAATAGAAAAAAAAAAGAGAGAGAGAGCTATTGAATTAATCTATGTGCTCATCATAGATTCATTTTCCTAATTCCCAAACCTGAACTAACTCACTTCTGTTTTACTGTTTTTAGGTATTGGGTTTTTTTCAGGATATGAAGCGCATGTTTGAGACTTTCAACAGCTGCCACACATTTTCCCTCCACATTTCAGAAACCGTGCAGGAAGCCAGAAAGCTCTCAGTGAGTCTTCAGACCAGGTTTTTCACCTAAACAAGCACCTTACCTTTGCCACTTTTATTAGTTTCTTATAAACAGTAAATTAAAGACTCAAGGGAATGGGGCAAGAGTGAGTAACTGAAGAAAAACATCTGTGAAGAGGTGATGAATTTTAAGTTAAAACAAATGTTAAAAAAATATTGTAGGAGAACCAAAAGTTTCCAGAGGCCACCCCAAAATGTCTGATTTGGATTTTTATTTATTACTATATAATAAATAATTATTACTTATTAACTTGGCTGCATATCCTTGGACTAGGACATTTATATCTCTTCATAAGACACGCAAACACAATTGTCTGCATCATCAGTCACTTACGTCTCACCTTGGGTGACATTCTCTCTACCGACCCTCATGCAGACTCTTAATTCTCACAACTCTCCTGCTTCTGATTTTTTGTTTTCTTCACCTCATGATATTTGTACTTTCTACTGAGACTGAATGAATTTTCTCTACAATTTAGTCCTGTATTTATATGAAAAGTTTCTATATCCTCACTTGTGATGAGGTGTATATATCCCTGCAAGTGCATTTACAAGTTTTATGACCTCTTCCTTCTGTTTTGATGCTGTAACTTATCTCCTAATGAATTAATTTGATGTCATTTTGAAAACAATAAAAACAGGTGATGCCAAAGTGGTTAAAGAAAAAGAGGAAGTTGGTAAATATTTTTAGAAGCCTTCTCCAGGACTAGGTGGTTCACAGGGTATTATGGTTTTTAACTATTATTACAAAAATCCCTCCTAAAAGCTACGTGATATAGTAAAAGTGATGATTTAAAGATTAATGTAATTGGTTCTTTTTCATGACTAGTAAAAATTGCCATCTGTTATTTGTTCAATTCCAGCCCTCATTTTTAGACACATGCCACCAAGCTCCCAGAAACCTCTATGCCATCAGCAGTTGATGTCATTAAAGTCATAGGTACCATTGTTCTTCCCCTGTACATGCCAACACACAGATGGTTTTGCTAGAGGCAAGGATCCAAATTGACTTGGGAAATCACATCTCTCACTACCAGGTTGCCCTCATTACATCTTTCTATTATTATTCTAAAATAACCTAGTTATCATAATCTAGTGTGAGTGTGATCAATATAGTTTGTTAGAATGGTGAATTTGAGTTAAATGATTTGTATTTTGGAATGGAGGTATCTGGTCTCAGATGCCCATGAACCAGCAAAAAACAAAAAAAAAAAAGTATGTAAATTTTACTTGGAGAGGAGGTGGTAGAATTTGAACAGCAGAATATTATAATTATTATGAATTGTTACAAAATTTTGTTCCTTACATAAGTTTATTCATTCTGGCAAAATATAACTGGATCATTGATATTTACAGTTGTCGATCATCTTGTCCATAAGAATATTTGTGTTTCATGTTTTCTAATTAAAAACCACACATAACTAATTCTTGTATATTTCTCTGTCATTAACACGGTTGCTCCTTTTTACGGATAGCTCGAGAACTTCCTGAACATTATACTCCGCATTGTGAATGCCTGGAATAAACCTCTGTACCACATGGAGACCGAACTGCAAGGGATGAAAGGTGCCCCTGATGCAATCTTAATACGAGTCAAAGCCATAAGGACACTAAACAGAGAGCTTCTAGAGACTATTATGATGATACTCAGCAAGGTGAGTCATTGCCTTGCCTTCCATGTTTCTCCTGCATTACTGATGTGTCTTCTGTAGTAAAAGCACTTCTCATGAACACAGTGTAGGCATTCCATCTTACATGCAACCTCAGCACAATAATGGGCATATCATGAAGCTGTTCTTCTACACCATCATTTAGAGAGGAACTTTTCTGAGACAAGTGATGTGTTCTTGATTATTTCATTCTCTCTAATCCCATTCACCCCTGGCCTGTCTACCTCCTATGTGAGATAACTGTCAACAATGCTTTCATTGCCTCTTGGCTGCACAGATCTACACTCAGGTTCCAATTTCCTGGTCCTCTATCTTGTCGTGAAATATCAAACTTTAACTGTTATCAATTTATTGAAACTGATAACAGTTACAATAAATTACCTAAGAAAATGTACCCATGTGTTTCCAATCCAGCATTCAGATGAGAAATTTGTAGTAGTCTGTGCTAGATTTGTGGAAATTCATGCTTCTGACCACATTTTACACCACTAATATTTTCCTAAATATAATTTAATATTTAGAAGGAAAGATGACAAATACATAAACTTCATGGTAATATAAAGTGTCTGACTATCATTTTGGTCATTAGGTTCATCCTGGGATGGAGGAAAATAAGGACTACCCTTTGTGGACAGATCTGTCATCCTGGCAGGCAACTGACAAAGAGCATCAATTTTTTGCTCTTTATAAGTTGTTTTACTGTCTGCGTATTGACACATTTACAGTTGACCTTTATCTCAAGCACCTGAAATGTGTGCTTTATAGTGGTGACATCTGCAACTCTGTAAAATTTTATGAAGATCCTTGATGAACCTTTTGAAGTTTCTTATGGTTCATACTTTTCAAGGTATGTCTGAGTGTAATGGTTCGCTTTCATAAAATAAAAGAGAAACAAAAACATCTTGCATTATTCTCTTCACTTAACATTTGTTGCATTCATCTATGCCTATCATGTATACAACACATGAAATGCCAGCTTGTGAGATGAAAATAATTGGTGATTCCATTCTGGGAGAGTTTTTGTGTTATGGAGGTTTATAAGAAGAAGGAATTTTAAAATTCCAGGAAGTCTCTCCAGTGTGACAATTTTTCAAAGTCTTCAAAGTGGTGCATAATTGGAATAAAGTTTCTCAGATATATTTATTGTGGCTAGAGGTATGTAGAGTCAGCAAAAAGTGACTAGAAGGGATACTTATCTGACATCTTAAAATACCCCTTTTTTATTGAAAGAGGGTGAGTAGTGTTAACACTGCAGGTTTCAATGTAAAATGTATTTGAAGAAATAGCATTTCTGTAGCAAGAATACCAAAAATGCCATTAAAACAGGGTCCATCTCTAGACTTCGATACATCAAAAATAGGTTAAATAAAATTCACAGTGGATATATTCAGTAAGCACCTTTATGTACAATAAAATTATTTTTCTGTTAGTGTGGCACAAACTACTAGAACTTCTTGTCAGACATGACTAGTTTGGTAAAGAATGTGTTTACCTTTTTACAGGTGAAACCTTCAGGAAGATCAGAAACTTCCAGCCCCCTTTCTATCAGAGCATCTACTGTCTCCAGGTCAGTGGAGACAGATCTGAACGTCTTTCTTACTCCTGTTAGTTTTCGTCAGTCTGTTCTCTCTCTGACACACCATGTAAATCAACTAGTCATAGAGCATGTAAAGGAATATTGAGAGATTGTTCTCTAATAACTGTGCTTAAGAGGGAACAGCTCCCAACAACACCCTGTGCAGGACTCCAAGGCTCAGGGAATTATATGAGAAAAGATAGGTGATTGACCAGTGAAGGCAAGACAGTAATGGAAGAGAGTGCTGAGAACTGAGAGATATAATAGGGCTCCAGCATCTTTGTGTGTTGGTCTGGTGTCACTGTCAAGATGATACAAATCTTTATCCTTCTGGCCCTGTTGATGTATACTTTAGTGTTTTCACTGACATCCATGCACAGACATGGATGAATTTGTATGTATGTAGGCATGCATGCTGTTGGTCTATAAGACAATTGCTGAAGGTGCTGAGAGAACATCTGGGGTTGGAATAGAGCCGAGAATGGGCCAGCTGCTTCAGTAGAACCTCATTTATCTGAAGGAGTTGTTGAGATAATTTGCCTGCTGTGAAATCATATGATTCTTCAAGTTGATGAAGAGTGGGTCAGGAGCAGAAAGTTAAGTTGCTAATGAGATTAATGTTGGACAACACCAGGGAGAAGGCCCTGGTCAGGATGAAATGAGGCGACCTGGTGAGTGCCACATCTGGCCTAGATAACATTCCTCACTACCATCTCCACTATAGTAACCTCCAGTGAGGATGTAGATTCCATTGAAGCGCCTGGATTAGGTGACAGAGCCACGCAACCTCGACTGGGCAATCTGAGCCTGTGTTGCTCTAGGTCATGGCTCCCGGGGTGTGAGGTCACTGTCTGTGCTTCTCTGGGAGTTGCTTGAGCTCTGGCCCATACTTTATGTTTCCCCATAACTCATTTAAACATCTGTTCTGGCAGAACTCTTTAAACAGAATTTCTCTCTTCAACCCTTTGATATCTTCTCTCTTTTCCATTGATTTACCTCTTCAATGAAACTCTGATTAAGCTATCATCCCAGACCATATTGGCCTTATCTCTCATGAGAATGAATCTCTGTTCATGCAGAAATACACAGCCAAGTATTAGGTGGAGCTCAGTGAACCCCTCAGAAGAGGAGGGGAAGGATTGTAGGAGCCAGAGGCATCATAGGGACTCACAGAGACTGAAACAGGAGGCTGAGTGGGTCTTCTGCATATGGTATTTTAAGCTTCTGCATATGGGCTGTTTATAGGACTCCTTACAGTGGGAGTGGGGTCACTGCTGGCTCGTTTGCTTGCTCTTGGGACACTTTTCCTTCTACTAGATTACCTTGTCCAACTTTGATATGGAAGTTTGTGCCTGCTCTGATTATCTGGGAGGCCTGCTCATATCCAAGGGTAACAGAGGGGCAGTTGATCTTGGGAAGAAGGTATATTTGGGAACTTTCTGGGAGGAGTGGACAGAGAGAAGCTGTAGTAGGAATATATTGTATGAGAGAAGAAAAAATAATTAAGAACTTCTCTGTTCTCAGCTCCTATGGTCTCTCAGGACAAGGTTTTAGGAATTCTTGTATATTCTGATTTAATTGATGATAGTCATCCATCTCCAAATAAGCAGCTCCCTAGTGTAATGGCAATTAGTGATATAAAGTCATCTATGGAAACTTTAAATTCCAGAATCCTCTGTTCTATATTTATCAGCATCATTGTGTCCCTCGGATTCATTTCCTTCAGTGAAGTTTAAAGAAATTCATACAAGTCAACTGTATCAGAATCTGTATATTCTTGGTGTAAGCTCTAGATATCACATTCCTTGAGACCCTTTCCTTGTTTTTAACCATGTCTTATATTTAAAAGACATCCATGTTATGCTTCTTCCTCATTGTCAGAAGGGGAACTGATGTGGATTAGTACTCTATATATCCTGGATGCCTAGTGTCCCATCAGCAAATGGGATGGAAGAGTCCTTCTATATTTCCAGGTGGTATACCAACTTGAATTTCAGTTGACCTGGTCCTTTTCCTGCTGTAACCACGCTTGAATGTTCTGCTCCATCTCCTGATACAAATCACTATTTTTATCAACTTTATCAACTTCTTCCTTATTTAAAGACATAACCAGTTTTGTTTACAGATTTGCCTACCAGTTTTTGTTTTTGTAATTCTTTCATTGTTCCATAAGTCTCCTGAGACCTGGCTTTTTCACTGCATGCTCTGTTATTACAAAGGGGAGAAGCAGGAGGAGAAGGAAGAGTAATAAAAGAAAATAATGATCTCACAAAATTTAGGTATCATTAAAAAGGTCATTGGCAAATTTAGGAAATTTGCTATGCAAACTGTGCTTAGTTCATGGTCAAGGACAGAGCCATTAAAAAGGTCTTCCTGTGAAATCTTGTAAGTTTTTATTTGGAATCCTGTAATACTTCATTTGGAATATTCTGGCTTTTCATTTGGAATCTTGTAGAGCTCGCTAATGTCATAGACATTTCCAAAACTAGTTTTTTTGATGCTTATATGATTTCTAAGCCATGTCAAACTGCATATTGCATGTATAGTACAATTTGCTGTAATATGGTCAAGAATGCATCCCTGAAAGCCATGAGGAGACAAACACCCCCATTATGACTTTCACTTGCTGGTACAGCCATACCAACTCTACCAAAACCCACTTAAACATCTGTCTTCAAAACGACAGAGAAAAACCACCAGGGAATAACAGAAAAGAAAATGCAGATTACACATAAAAAAAATGTCTTGAATATGAACATGAAAAGGTAGAAAAACAAATAGCAATCCAACCAAACAGACAAGCAACCAAAGAAAATGCATAACGAATGTCTTTGTAAATAATAATTATAAATGTAAAACTTAGCTTTGGGATTAATGATTTAAGTCTCTGTTTAAGAAGCTCAGATGAGAAGTTTACACATAAATAAAAGCTTCAACTTCATAAAAATTAAAATATGTTCC
This sequence comes from Micromys minutus, assembly GCF_963924665.1. NCBI lineage: Eukaryota > Metazoa > Chordata > Mammalia > Rodentia > Muridae > Micromys > Micromys minutus. The sequence continues at coordinate 77,851,865 of NC_137975.1, read as the reverse complement.
ACATGACAAAAGAGAAAAAAATGTTGTTTTCTGACTGGATGAAAATCTGGGATCCAATTACTTAATGTTTCTTGAAGAAGCATCACATTAAGAAAGATCTCACTTTAGGTCATATAGCATCCCTTAAGTACAAAATAATGCCTAGTAGGATATCACAGAACAAAATTTAATGAAAACAGAAATCAGTTACGAGAAGAAAACAATCCTGTTATAAAAATACTTCTAACACAAAATAAACAGTATGCCATTGAACAAATCAAGATCATATTTAAACTCTGGAATAATATGTGAATGAAAACACAGTTAACATTTGGGATTTAGCAAGCAAAAATCAAAGGTATAGTTCACACTGACAAGTGCCTGCACAGATAGGTGCTTACACTAAAATTTATAGAGATCTCAAACACAAAGTTAATGATATAACAGAATATCTCCAAAGCACAAATAACACTTTTGACTTAAAAATTATGTTTATAAATGGTAAATGCCAGTGAAGAGATTATTAATAAAAAGATTAAAGAATTCTACAAAAACTAATGAATAAAATCTTTGTTCTTTCAAAAAAGTGAAGAAGGTTGATAATCTCAATCTAAATAAAACAAGAGAGATCACCACTCAATTTAATAAAATTATATATGAAACATGTGCTTGCATGTGATTACAGTAAAACACAGGATAATTATGATATACATTAAGAACATTAGTAAATGCTAGAAAATCTGATGATTGAACATACCAAAATTAGCACAAAGGGAAAAAAACATTAATGACATGCAGTAAGATTGAAACAGTGGTGAACTTTCACAAAGAAGAAAGGGTCTCAGCCAGATGAATTAAGATAAAAAATATGGAAAAATAATTAACTCACATGGCATATGCTATGCTCTCATACTAAAAAGATATTAAAGACTTGACTAAAAAAAACCCTCTTTCACATGATGGATTGTCATCAGTTCAGTGGTGTGTATAAGCAACATGCACTTCCTACTGGACATAAAGAAGACTGAAAATTAATAAAGCCTTTAACAATGGCTTTAAAAATTATATGCAATAAACATAAAGAAACTTGTCAAAGGAGATGAAAGAGGTCAACGACTACAACATAAAGATACAGTAAAGAGTGACAGAAAAAAACATAGAAGATGGAGAGAACTGGGGATGCTCATGGCTTGACAGAAGTAATATTGTGAACATGGATATGTTACTGAATCAAGTCAATATGTCATATTTATTAGTGGACAAAATTCCAATGACATTCATTGGGGACTATGAGAAAACAATTTTAAAAGTCACATGAAGAGAAAGAATGGTTTTGAAAATACAAACATGCTAGAGTTAGAATAAGGCTAGAGTTATCAAATTTATTCACTTCAGTTTGTACTAGAGACCCACAGTAACAGAAACAGCATAGTGTCATCACACCACCAAATGCAGACTAAGAGATGATCCAGAAGTAGAACAGGTGAGAGGGATTAGTGGGTCTAGGTGCCTGGCACTAAGTCTGATGACCTGAGTTGATTCCTGAGATCAAAATGTGAAGAGAAGAATGGTTCTGGAAGTTGTCTTCTGACCACCACAAAGGGTTTTTGGTACATGCTGCAACAACAGTCATTCTGGAAACACACATGATACACACACATAAAGTTTCTAAAATGTGCTAATCTTAACCTACAAATTGACACCTATTTAATATTTGAGAGAAGTACACAAATTATAACATAAAATACATTAAAATTGTTACTGAAGAAAGTGTATGTATGCACATTTAGAAAAAATGAAATAGATCTTTATCTTTCACACTGACAGAATCAAATCATAGAGAGACCATAGATTATGTGGGATCCCTGAATTTTGACAAACCCAGGTACACTATTAAACATTTCAGAAATGTTCAATGTACTTTGTCAACAGAAAAACGTAAATGCAAAAGAAAGTGTGTTCAAACATCATCTCATACAATCAGAATATATTCAAGAAGACAATTTTTGACAAGAAATGGAAGAAAATGAATGTTTATGCATTGCAGGTAAAAATATAAATGGATGGAACTATTATAGAATTCCTAACAGACATTGTTCAGAAACTGAAAGTAAAAGCCTCATATGCAGGTCTACCAGCACAGCATATATCAAAGTAAAACAGCAAATAAAAGACTTTACACACACACACACACACACACACACACACACTGTAGGCACAAAGAAAAGTAAATTATGCCATTTGTTGGAAAAGATTAAACTTCTTACTATCTTAATTGAAATAGGCCAGACTGGACACCACCATCTCTGCCCACAGAGAACTCAGCATCCAGAGGAGAAGAAGGAGCATTCTCCATATTGAGCCCATGGGTAATCCCACATTCTCTCTCATTATTATATGGGGAGAGACCTCCTGGAACTCTTAGGGCAATGTATCATGCATGCTACTGCTTGAACTTGCGCCCTTTGGGCCACCGTTTGCACCCAGAGCAATCAAAACTCACAGCCTGTTCATAGAGAGCTGAACACCCAGGACCAATCTCCCACAGCCACAGACACAGGGAAAAAACAAGCTCCATTCAGAGACAACAAGATCAACTTACATGAAAGATAAGAAAATGACAAGTGGCAAGCACAAGAATCTAAGCAACAGAACCAAAGATAACTTTGTAAGATCAGAACTCAGCTCTCCCACCACAGCAGCAGTGTATATCCCAACACACCAGTAAAATGAGATTTGGACTTAAAATTGTGCTTCATGCTGATAAGAGAGGGCCTCGAGAAGCACATTAATAAATCCCTTAAAGAAATACAAGAGAACACAGAAAACCAAGTACATGCTTTTAGAGAAACACAGGAAAACACAAGCAAACAGATGAAGAAATTGAACAAAACCATCCAAGATATAGAAATGGAAGTGGAAACAATATAAAAACAAAAACAGAGAGCTAACCTTGAAGATAGAAAACCTAGAAAAAAGGTTTGGAGTCATAGATGCAAGCATCACCAACAGAATACAAAAGATGGAAGAGAAAATCTCAGGGGCAGAAGGTAACATGGAAACCATTGATACAACAGTCAGAGAAAATATAAAAATTAAATTGTCCTAACCCAAAACATCCAGGATACCCAGGGCACAATGAGAAAAACAAACCTAAGGAAAAATAGGTGCAGAAGAGAGCAAAGTCTCACAACTGAAAGGCCCAGAAAATATTTTCAACAAAATTATAGAAAAAAAAATTTCCTAACCTAAAAAAAGAGATGTTCATGAACATATAAGAAGCCTACAGAACTCCAAATAGTTTGGACCAGAAAAGAAATTCCTCCAAACAACAAATGTTCAAGACAAAGAAAGTATACCAAAAAGCAGTAAGGGGAAAAGGACAAGTAATATATAAAGGCAGACTGACAAGAATTACAACAGAGTTTTCAACAGAAACTCTGAAAACTAGAAGATCCTACACAGATGTCACACAGACCCTTAGAGAACACAAATGCCAGCCCAGGTTATTATACATATATAGTAACATATATACATATATACTATACAAAACTCTCAGTTATTATAGATGGAAAAACCAAGATATTCTAGGATAAGACCAAAATTACACAATATCTGTTCACAAGTCTAGCCCTACAAAGGATAATACATGAAAAACTCCAACACAAGGAGGAAAACTACACACTAGAAAAAGCAAAATAATAATAATTATTATAATTATAATTATTTATAACATAATATAATTATAATTATAATATAATATAAATATATATAATATAATTATAAAATAATAATAATATTTATTATTATTATTATTATTATCTTTTTGAAACAAAACCAAAAGAAGGCACACAAACATAATTCTAACTCTAACAAAAAAACAGTAAACAACAATTATTATTGCTTAATATCTCAACATCAATAGACTCAGTTCCCAAATAAAAAGACATTAGACTATCAGACTGAGCACTTAAACAAGACACAGCATTTTGCTACATAAATAAATAGTTTGCTTCATCTAATCGACAAAGATAAGCACTACCTCAAAATAAAAGTTTGGGGAAAAAACTTTCCAAACAAATGGTCCCAAGGAACAAGTTGAAATAGCCATCCAAATATCTAATAAAATAGATTTTCAACTAAAAGTCATCAAAATGATAAGGAAACACTTTTTACTCCACATGGGAAATAAAATCTATCAAGATGAACTCTTAATCCTGAGCTTCTACGCTCCCAATAAAAGAGCATCCACATTCATAAAAGAAAGTCTACTAAAGCTAAAAGCATATATTTCACCACACACAATAATAATGTGAGACTTCAATACCCATCCTCATCAGTGGACAGATTATGGAAGCAAATAAAAAACATAGACACAGTGACTACGAGAAGCTATGAACCAAATTGTTTTACCAGGCATCAATAGAATATTTCATCTTAAAACAAAAAAATATACCTTCTTCTCAGCACCTCAAAGCACCTTCTCCAACATTTGCCATATAGTTGGTCACAAAACAGGCCTCAACAGATAAAGAACATCAAAATAATCCCATTTATCCTATCAGATCACCATGGCCTGAGGCTGGTCTTCAATAACAAAACAGCAAAAAAAATAAAAAAGCAAAAATAAACCAAAAACCAAAAAACAAACAAACAAACAACAAAAAAAACCCCACATACACATGGAAAGTGAACAATTCTCTATTCAACAATAGTTTAGTTAAGGAAGAAATAAAGAATGAAATTGAACACTTTTTAGAATATAATGAAAATAAAGGCACAACATACCCAAATTTATGGATACAATGAAAGCACTGCGAAGAAGAAAACAAATAGCTCTGAGTGGTTCCAAATATAAATTGAAGAAAGCATACACTCACAGGCTGACAGAACATCTGTAAGCTCTAGAGCAAAAAGAAGTAGATAGCAGCAGATAATCAAACGCAGAGCTAAAATAAACCAAATAGAAATAAAGAGAACTATAGAAAGAACCAATAAAACCAGGATCTGGTTCTTTGTGAAAATCACAAGATTGATAAACCCTTAGGCAGAATAATGAGAGGGTGCAGGGAGAGTATTCAAATTAACAAAATTAGAAATGAAAGGGGAGACATAGCAACAGAAAGTTGAGAAATTCAAAAACTCAACAGATTCTACTACAAAAGCATATACTCAAAACTGAAATATCTAGCGGAAATGGACAATTTCCAAGGCAGATACTAGATACCAATGTTAATTCAGTATCAGATAAACTATCTAAACAGCCCCATAACACCTCAAGAAATAGAACATGTCTTCCAAAGTCTCCAAAACAAAAATAAGCCTAGGACAAGATGGGTTTAACACTGAAGTTCATCAGAGCTTCATTGAAGACCTAATATCAATATGCTCCAAACTATTTCACAAAATTGAAACAGAGGAAAAACTACCCAGATCATTCTTTGAAGCCACAATTATGCTCATTCATAAACCACACAGACTCTACAAAAAAGAAAACTTCAGACCAATTTCCCTTATGAACATTGATGCAAAAATATTCAATAAAATTACTGCAAACCAAATGCAAGACCACATCAAAATGATCATTCACCATGATCCAGTAGGCTTCATTACAGAGACACAAGGACGGTTCTATATAAGGAAATCTATCAATGTAATCCACTGCATAAGCAAACTAAAAAAAAAAAAAAAAAAAATCACATGATCATATCTTCAGATGACAAGAAAGCTCAACACCACTTCATGTTAAAAGTAACAAAAAGATCAGGAATTCAAGGCCCCTACTTAAACATAGGAAAAACAATATAAAATAAACCAGTAGCCCACTTCAAACTAAATGGTGAGAAACTTGAAGCAATCCTACTAAAATCAGGGACTAGACAAGGCTCCCTACTTTCTCGCTTCCTCTTCAATATAGTACTAGTACTACAAGTACTAGCAAGAGCAATCAGACAGCAAAAAGTACTCAAAGGGATACAAATTGGAAAGGAAGAAGTCAAAATATTACTATTTGAAGATGATATGATAGTATCATATCCAAAAATTCCACCAGAGAAATTTTATAGTTGATAAACAACTTCAGCAAAGTTGCTGGACATAAAATAAATACAAACAAATCAGTAGCCTTCCTCTACTCACAGTATAAACAGGGTGGGAAAGAAATTAGCAAATAGACACCCTTCACAATAGTCATAAAGAATATAAAATACCTTGGTGTGATCCTAACCAAGCAAATGAAGGATCTGTTTGACAAGAACTTCAAGTCACTGAAATAGAAAATTGAAGAATACCTCAGAAATTAGAAGGACCTTTCATGCTCATGGATTGGAAGGATCAACATACCAGAAATGGCCATCTTGCCTACAGAAACCTACAGGTTCAATGAAATTCCCATCAAAACACCAACACATTTTTTCATAGAGTTAAAAAGAATAAATTACAAATACATTTGGAATTGTAAAAAGCCCAGAATTGCAAAAACAATTCTCAAGAATAAAAAAAAACTTCTGAGGAAAAAAACCATCAAGAATCTCAAGCTGTATTACAGATCAATTGTGATAAAAATGCAAGGTATTGGTACAGAGAAAGGCAGATAGATAAATGGAATAGAATTCAAAACCCAGAAAGGAACGCATATAACTAAGGTCACTCAATCTTTGACAAAGGCACTAAAAACATTCAATGGAAAAAGAACAACCTCTCCAACAAATGGTGCTGGTTCAACTGCAGTCAGCATGCAGAAGAATGCAAAATCCATTCTTTCTTATCTCCTTGTACAAAGTTCAAGTCCAAGTGAATCAAAGACCACCATATAAAAATAGGTACAGTGAAAGTAATAGAACAGAAAGTGGGGAAGATCTTAGAACACATAGGCAAAGGGGAAAATTTCCTTAAGAGAACACCAATGGCTTATGCTTTAAGATCAAGAATAGACAAATGGGACCTCATGAAATTGCAAAGCTTCTGTAAGGTCAAGGACACTGTCAAAAGGACAAAACAGCAACAAACAGATTGGGAAAAGATCTTTACCAATCATAGATCTGATTGAGGGCTAGTATCCAATATATAAAAAAAAAACTCAATAAGTTAGATTCTAGAGAATCAAATAATCCTATTAAAATGTGGTACAAAGCCAAACAAAAAATTCTCAATTTAGGAATATCAAACAGCTGATAAGCATCTAAAAATGCTCAACATCCCTAGTCATCAGTGAAATTCAAATCAAAACAACCCTAAGATTTCACCTCACACCAGTCAGAATGGTTAAGATCAAAAACTCAGGTAACAGCTGATTTTAGCAAGGATGTGGAGAAAGAGGAACATTCCTTTACTTTTGGTGGGGTTGTAAGCTGGTACAACCACTCTGGAAATCACTCTGGCAGTTCTTTAGAAAATTGAACATAGTACTATCTGAGGACCCAGCTATACCACTACTGAGCATATACCCAAAAGAAGCTCCAACATGTAACGAGGGCACATTTCGTCATGTTTATAGCAGCCTTATTTATAATAGCCAGAATCTGGAAAGAACCCAGATGTCCTTCAGCAGAGGAATGTATACAGAAATTGTGGTGCATTTACACAGTGGAGTGCTACTCAGCTGTTAAAAACAATGACTTAATGAAATTCCTAGGCAAATGGATGGAATTTGAAGCTGTCATGCTAAGTGAGGTAACTTAGTCACAAAAGAACACTCAAGATATGTACTCACTTATAAGTGGATACTAGCCCCAAAAGCTTGGAATAACCAAGAAACAATTCACAGAAATTAGGAAGTTCAAAGACAAGGCGGGCCTGAAGGGGGATGCCTCAATCCTTCTTAGGAGTGAGAGAAAAACACTCATGGGTGTAAATAATGGTACTAATAAAGGATCTGGGATTGTGAGAAACATCATCCAAAGACTGCCTCACCTGGGAATCCATCACATATGCAGACACTAAACCCACACACTATTACTGATGGCAAATAGTGTTTACTGGCAGGAATTTGATATGGATGCCTCCTCAGAAGCTCTGCCAAAACAATACTGAGACAGAGGAGGATGCTTGCAGCTAACCATTTGGCTGAATATGGGGACCCCAATGAAGGAGCTAGAGAAAGTACTGAAGGAGCTGAAATGGTTTGCAACCCCATGGGAAAACAAAATTAACCAACCAAACCTACCACAATTCCCTGGGACTAAAACACTACCCAATGAGTTCTTATGGAGAGACCTATGGCCCCAGGTGCATATGCAGCAGAGGATGGCACTGTCTGACATCAATGAGAGGAGAGGCCTTTGGTCCAGTGAAGGCTCATTTTTCCAGCATAGGGAAATGCCAAGTGCGAGATGCGAGCAGGAGCATGGGAGAGAGAACACCTTCACGGAGGGAATGGGGGGGGGAGGGGAGAGTGGGGAATGAAAATGGCAGAAAAGGGATAACAGCTGAAATGTGAATATAGACTATATCCAATAAAAATAAGAGGAAACAAACAAAAAAACAAACAAAAGAAAGACACTGGACTAAAAAAGACAAATGTCAAGTGTTTCATTTTATGTGATGAATATAGATTGCTAGCATATAAATATATACGTATATGTAAATAACATAAATGTAGAAATATGAATGTGGTGGTGGAAACATCATCAAAGCTGCCCACAAAAAATCAAATATGTATCAAAAATATATATAAAGATATTATATTTTCCATTGCATCTAGATTTTGATCAAATCATATAAAAGAATGCACTGTCCTCTTTGAGGACAAGGAAAAAGAAGACACAAACTAATTGGGGGAGTGGATGAGAATCAAGTACAATGAATAGTAGAAATGAAATGTTATTTCTCAAAGCATAATTTTTTATAATTGAATTTTAACTAAAAATAAAAATATCATGAAAATATAAAAATGAAAATGTGTTATGTATTCATTAGTATTTAAAGAAGAAAACTGGCATTTTAATATTTGATAAAGGTAGATATTAAAGTAATATTGTTAGAAATAAAGAAGTAGATAAGGCTTTATTGAAAATGAATAAACTAATATAACAGGGAGGCAAAATCATCGTAGATGTATACACCCCAAGCCAGAAGAGCCTCACATGCAGCCTAAAACAAAGACGCATGGAGCTGAAAGAACCAATAGATAAAGATAGGATTATTCTTCTATTTCTAGTTTTTCTAGACATTTTTAATAACAAGATATTGATATTTCTATGCTGAATTTTGTCTATTGGCAAAATCACACAATTTGTTTTCAAGGGTTTATTCACTAACTGTGAATGGATACATTAATCCATTCAAAGATATGGAATAAGCTGTAAGATCTCATATTCAAACTCAGTTCGTCACAGTCAGTGATCATTCAACTATCTTCACCTTTGGATTAATAGTACCTAATTTAAAATGTTAATTTCTAATTCAACCTGAATAGTTCTGTAGTTTTCTTTGTTATTGTTTTTGTTGTTGTTGTGTTTCTGTCAGTTTTAATATCAGGACGATGTGTTTTAAAAACAAAAGCTCTTTCTTTGAAAATTTATTTATTTCACGTAAATGTGGAGATAGGTGATGGTGAGATACTTGTTATTATGATGCTGTAAACAATCATGAAAGTAAAACACTGAAGTATATTTGTACATTATACATCTATTCAAGAAGAATTGGTAAGTATGCATTTGTCCTGGTCAACTCTAATAGTGTTGTGTCAAACATTTAGAAGCCTGCATCAAAGCCAATGACATCATACTTAGGACCGTGCTGTTGTGTGGTTAGTTTAGTATTTTTCTTATTGTTACCTGTGAGTCTGACCCTTGTGGAACAGAAAACACATTAGCACTGGGAGCCCTTTTAATAACCTCATGCTTTTTGTGTTTCTAGAAAACCTCATCTATTTCATTTACTGTTCCCATGGATGGACCTATATATAAAACAGTTGAGGTTAATTTAGAAAAATGACACTTTTTTCTTCTGGCGCCAACCAGTATTGACACTGTGCTCAAAATATACATAATATTTTTTTGTATCAAGTCATGTTATGTATAGGAATGCACTACTGAGCTTCCCTACTGCTCTCTATAACATTTATGACTGTATAAATTATAAAATGGAAATAAGCATTAGAAAGGAAATTAAATTGGATAATATTCTCCTCCCTTCAGTATTTTTCTGGGAAAAGTTCAGTTTTTTTTAAAATAAATTTTTCCTTAAACCATTGGGGGAAATAGAAATTTAAAGTACAAGTATATGAATGTAGGTGCCCAGAATCAGTTTTGGTTTAATGTAGTCAGAAACACAGCTTTGATTAATTATTTATTCCAAGTGTTTTGAGTATAGAGAATTCTTATAAATGTACCTCCCTAGGATTCAGTTACAATGAGAATTCGGTTAGAAAATAGGCTTTGCTGTTAGAAAATCATTCTAATTATTTATTTTCATTTTTGGACATAAAGTCTAGTTACTAAGTAAACTTAGTGAAGAGTCTCCAGTGAATTCTTCTAGTCTAGACGTGGATTGTTTTATGCTCTTGGTAGCTATCTCTACAGGGGTATGATTGTTGTGTTTTGGTTATCTGAAGGAAGCAATAAAATTTTGCTTGAGAGGGAATTTATTTCCTTATTGTATTTGTGGCCTGTTTTGCATTCATTCGTTCATATTTTAGGTTATTTTTCTCTTTTTATATATGCCACATTTTATTACAGTAATATTTACAGAAGCTGTTACAGAATACACCTGAGTAATTTGGGGTTAATTTCTATATTAACATGTAGAGTACAGCAAACATTTAGAGTCATCTTGATTAGCAAATTATTAGGTGGACATAGGGAATAAAATCTTTTTATATTCTGAAACCTAAACTTTGTTTTTCATACTTTCTTTACAATATTGTGCAACAAAGACTAAAAATTTTGGGACCCCTAAATACATTTTTGATTGCACAAGAAACATTGAAACTGTATTTCCTGTGATCTGTAAACATTCTAGCTGAATGCCATATTTTGCAGTTAGCGTTAGATCCATTTCCTTGGTTGATATTGGAAGACAGTCATGTGTTTCCTCGAAGATAAGCATCAACTCCCAAATGCTCTGTGCATGACAAACTCTCTTGGTGAGTAGACAAAGGAGGACTGTAGAAGAGGTGCTGTACAGGCGCTAACTAGTGTGTTTCCCATTAGAAACATTCTTCTCCTATCTGAGTTATGACATAGGAACAGAAAACACATTGTGGGATCCACGTTAGAGTGGAGTGTAAATTAAGATGGGATTAGTAAGAAGAATAAGAAAATTTTTAGCTAGGAAAGCATTAGGGAACATTAGGAATATCTTCAAATGAGCGTTTCCAGGGAAAGTTTGACAGGGTGTGTTGTGATATATACGTGTATGTAGCAAAGATAGTTTAATGAAGAATAAAGAGGTACTGATGCTGGCACCTAACTTGCTAATATTGTAAAGATTCGCTGGGTTTGTGTAACTTTAAAGACATTCCTTAGGGATGGCGAGTGCTGTCCACCAACATGTGATCACAGCACCCTATAAAATTATAATTATTAATTTTTTATAACTTGATCAACTTTATCTTTTAAAAACAAAGATGAATGTACAGATTTTAAGCATTTTGCATAAAAGTATATGAATTTTTGTCAGTACCTGATTTTTTTAAAGGTTTGATAGTGTGCATTAAGATCTTACTAGTTACAATGAGCATAAAGTACACGTAAATCAAGATGTAACCTGAAAAAAAATTTCTTGGTGTGTAAAGATTAAGCATATTGGTTTTACATTTTTTGGGGGCCTTTGTTTTTTTCTTGAACTTCAGATAATCTGTGGGTTCTATCTGGGGTGTTCAGTGCTTTCTGGGGTCAGCATCCAATTATCAGTGACTGCATATTACGTGTGTTCTTTTGTGACTGGGTTATCTCACTGAGGACAATATTCTATAGATGCATACATTTTCTTAAGAATTTCATGAAGTCATTTTTTATGATAGCTGAATAGTACTCTGTTGTGTAAATATACCACAATTTTTGTATCCATTCATCTTCTAAAGGAAATCTGGGTTCTATCCAGCTTCTGGCTATTATTAATAGGGCTGCTATGAACTTTGTGTTGCATGTGTCTTTGTTGTATGTTGGAGTTTCTCTGGGGTATATGCCCAGAAGTGGAATAAATGGGTATTCAAGTAGTACTATGTCAAGTTTTCTGAGGAATTGCCAGACTGATTTACAGAATGATTGTAGAAGTTTACAACTTCACCAACAGTGGAGAAGTGTTCCTTTATTCCAAATTCTCACTAGCATCTGCTGTCATCTGATTTTTAATCTTAGCTGTTCCCTTGGAGTGAGGTAGAATCTCAGGGTTGTTTTCATTCGCATTTCCCTGATGGCTAATGATGTTGAGCATTTCCTTAGATTCTTCTCAGTCATTCGATATCCCTAAATTGAAAACTTTTTGTTTAAGTCTGTACTCCATTTTTTAATAGGGTTGTTTGATTCTCTGGTGTCTAACTTCTTGAGTTCTTTGGATATAATACCTTGGATATTAGGCCTCTATCTGATGTGGGGTTGGAAAACATCTTTTCCAAATCTGTTGGCTGCCATTTTGTTTTCTTGAAAGTGACCATAGTCTTACAGAAACTTTGCAATCCCATTAAGTCCCATTTGTTGATATTTGACCTTACAGCATGAGCCATTAGGGCTCTGTTCAGGAAATTTTCTCCTGTGCCTATGTGTTCTAAGGTTTTCCCTAGTTTTACTTCTAATAATTTCAATGTACCTGGTTTATTGTGTAGATGTTTGATCTACTTGCACTTGAGGTTTGTACAAGGAGATAAGAAAGGGTCTATTTTCATTCTTCTGCATGCTGAATGCTAGTTGGACCAACACCAGTTGCTGAAGAGGCTGTCCTTTTTCCATTGAATGTTTACAGCTCCTTTGTCAAAAATCAGGTGACCATATATGTGAGGGCTCATTTCTGGATCTTCTATTCTATTCCATTGTTCCACGTGACTATTTATGTACCAGTACCATGCAGTTTTTAGCACAATTGCCTTGTGATATAGCTTGAGGTCAGGGATAGTGATTCCTGCAGATGTTTTCTTGTTGTTGAGGATGGATTTTGCTATTCTATGTCTTTTGTTATTCCAGATGAAATTACACATTGCTTGTTCCAACTCAATGAATAATTGGGTTGGAAATTTGATGAGGATTGCATTGAATCTGTAGATTCTTTTTGTTCTTATTGATGACACAATACCAATACTTTCCAAACTATTCCACAAAATAGAATCAGATGGTGCCCTACCTAACTAATTTTTTAGGCTACAATAACCCTCATTTGTAAACCACACAAACACCCTACAAAGAAAGGGAACTTCAGACCAATCACACTTATGAACCTATACAGAAAAATACTCAACAAAATCCTTCAAACCAAATCCAAGAACACATCCAAATGATCATTCACCATGATCAAGTAGGCTTCATCCCTAGGATGCAGGGATGGTATAATATATGGAAATCCTTCAATGTAATCCACCATATAAACAAACTCAAAGAAAAAAAAACTACATGGTCATCTCACTAGATGCTGAGAAAGCATTTGACACAATTCAACACCCCTTCATGTTAAAAGTCTTGGAAAGAACAGGAATCTAAGGCCCATACCTAAACATAATAAAAGCAATATACAGCAAACCAACAGCCAAAATAAATCTTAATGGTGAAAAACTTGAAGCAATCCCACTAAAATTAGGGACTGGACAAGGCTGCCCACTCTCCACCTACCTATTAAACATAGTACTGGAAGTCCTGGCCAGAGCAATTAGACAGCAAAAGGAAATCAACGGTATACAAATTGGAAAGGAAGAAGTAAAAATATTACTATTTGCTGATGACATGATAGTGTACTTAAGTGAACCCACAAATTCCACCAGAGAACTCCTACAGCTGATAAACAAGTTGAGCCAGGTGGCTGGTTATAAAATTAACTAAAACAATTCAGTAGCCTTCCTCTATTCAAAGGACAAACATGTGCAGTAAGAAATTAGGGAAAAGATACCCTTCACAACATTCACAAAAAATATGAAATACCTTGGTGTGACTCTAACTAAGCAATTGAAGGACCTGTATGACAAGAACTTCCAACCTCTACAAAAGGAAATCGAAGAAGATCTCAGAAAATTGAAAGATCTCCCATGCTCATGGATTGGAAAGATCAACATCTTAAAAATGGCCATCCTACCAAAAGCAATCTACAGATTCAATGCAATCCCCATCAAAATTCCATGGATTGGAAGGATCAACATTGTAAAAATGGCCATCTTACCAAAAGCAATCTACAGATTTTATTTGGAGTTCTATAGTCTTCTTTTATGCTCATGGTCATCTCATTCTTAAGAGTAGGGAAGTTTTCTTCTATAATTTTATTGAAGATATTTACTGTGCCTCTTAGTTGATATTCTTGGCCCTCTTTTATTTCTATTATTCTTAGGTTTGGTCTTCTCAGTGTTTGCTGCATCTCCTAGACATTTTGGGTTAAGAACTTTTGGCTTTTGTATCTTCTTTGTTTTGTCTTTGTTTTCAATGTTGCCTCGGCCCCTGAGATGCTCTCTTCCATCTCTTGCGGTCTGCTGGAGATACTTACTTCTGTGACTCCTGAATTCTTTTTTAGGTGTTCTACCAGGGTGGTTGTCTCTTTTAGTGTTTTCTTTGTTTCCATTTCCATTTTAAATTCCTTCATCTCTTTGGTTCTGCTTTCCTCTAGTTCTTTGATTTCTTTTAGTGTTTTTCTTGTTTCCTCTTTTAAAAGCTTCTATTTCTTTATGCTTTCCCTCGGTTCTTGTTTAATGATATCTATCCTCATCTTGAGGAATTATTTCGGTTCTGAGTCTTTTTTTTTCTGGTGTGTTCGGCATTCTGCTGTTTGTTGTGCTGGGAGAGCTGGGTTCTGATGTTGCCAGGTTTTCTCAGTTTCTCTTGGGTAAGTTCTTTTGCTTTCCTCTTGCCATCTTGTCTGTGATTATAAGTGTTGTTGTTGTCAATGATTGGTACCTGTCTCTCCCGTGTACCTGGCCTGTATCCCTGGATCTGTGCAGTTCCCTGTGGCAGATGGCCAGAGCATTTATTCTGTACACAAGGGTACTCCCTGTGGAAACTGAGTCCCTAAGGCAGAGTTCCTGCTCCCCTTAACCAATGGGGGGCTGAGGCACTTTTCTGGTACTCGGCCCAAAACTCTCTGGGTCCCGGCTACTTGCAGTGCAGTATCACCATTCATATGTCCCTGGATCTCAGCTCTTCCTGATGGCAGATGGCCTGAGTACCTGTTCTGCATGTATGGGCCCTCCAGTTGGAAACCGAATCCCTAAGGCAGAATTCCTGCTCCCCTTAACCAATTGGGGGCACACGCTTTCCAGGCACTTGGCCCAGACCTCACTGCACCCTGGCTTCTCACAATGCAGTCTCACCAGGTCTGTTTCCCTGGATCTCCATAAGTATTAATTTTAAACCACAGTTTACTATTAAAAAAAAGTAAAAGTTCAATGTTCCTGTGGATGATCAACTAATTGATGAAGATCAATGGCTTATTGGTAATAATATTTGCACAAATTCCCTTTTGAGTATGAATATCAATGCTTAACAAAAGAAAGTTGGTGAGATTTTTTCTTTTTCATTAGGAATAAACACAGTACATTGTAGGAATGGGAACCTGATGGCCACATTGTTTCCATAATCAATAAGCAAAGAATGATGAACATTGGGGAGCTACTGGACCTGTGCATTTCTCTCAGCCTGAAATATAGCTCTAGGAATAGAGTGTCCCCTTTAAGGTGGTCTATCGTCTAAGTTTTTTCAAAACCTATTTTATTAAAGGTTTTCAAACCATGACCAGATGCAAGGGGATTTGGACCTGCTTCACAGTAGCTTTTTAGGGTGATTCTTATTTTCAGGATTCCTGTAGTCCAGTTTAGTTGAATTTACCAGGATACCTATGGTTCAGTTAATCCAAAAGGAATTAGCAAGGACAGCATGAACAAGCAGAAAAAACCAGGCCTCTGATGAATCAACACGAGTCAGCAGGAACAACCAGCAGGAATACCAGAGTTCTCAGTCATGCTTCTCTCTCACTGCTGGGAATTTCACATAGGGTCCCTCCCTTGTTGTCCCGATAGTCTCTCCCCTTCCAGGCATATGGTACATTCTAGAGGGATCCCACAACTCCCATGTCCTGAGGTTGTCTGTTTCCATTCTTTCTGCTGGCCCTCAGGGCTTCAGTCCTGTTCTCCCCACCCAATACCTGGTCATGTTCCCCATTTCCTCTCCCTGTTCCCTTTCCCTTCCAGGTCCCGTGCTCCCACCCTCCACTTCTGATTGCTTTCTTCTACCATCTAAGTGGGATTGGGGCATCCTCACTTGGGTCCTTTAGCTTGTTACCAATTTTTTTTTTTTTTGGTGGATTGGATTCTGGATATTCTATACTGTTTTGGATAATATCCACTTATTAGTGAGTAAATACCATGCATGAATTTTGGGTCTGAGTTACATCGTTTAGGATTATATTTTTAGTTCTATCCATTTGCCTGCAAATCTCATGATGCCCTCATTCTTAATAGCTGAGTAGTATTCCATTGTGTAAATGAACAACAGTTTTTGTATTTATTCTGTTGTGGGACATCTGGGTTGTTTCCAGCTTCTTGCTGTCACGAATAAGGACTCTATAAACAGAGTGAAACACATCACCCTCTGGTGTGGTGGGGCATCTTTTGGGTATATGCCCAAGAATGGTATATCTGTGTCTTCAGGTAGATCTATTTCCAACTTTCTGAGCAAGCTCCAGATTAATTTCCAGAGTGGTTGTACCAGTTTTTGATCCTACCAAACATGGAGGAGTGTTCCTCTTTTCCACATCATAGCCAACATGTCTAGTCACTTGAGTTTTTGATCTTAGCCATTCTGATTGATGTAAGGTGGAATCCCACGTTAATTTTGATTTGCATTTCCCTGATCACTAAGGACTACATACATCTATGTAAGTGCTTCTAAGTCATTTGTTATACATTTCTTTTAAGAATTATTGTCAGGCCTTTCTCAACAAAGAAAAGATCAGCTAAGAAGGGAGACGACTAAATACTTGCACAGCAGGCAATGCAAGTGGGTTGTCATTGTCTGCTGAGTCCTATTTATACTTCCTCAAAACATCATGCATTCTCTCAGTTGTCCTGCTTCAGCTAAATATCATGAGTCCACTTCTGCAAAACAACTCATGATTCTGCTTCAGTGAAACATTACTTGAATCTGTATTACATGACATAACCAAAGGTCTTCATCCCTAAGACAGACTGCTATTGAGACAATAGGGATAAAGCCACTTTGTAAGTCAATTAGGAGGTTCTTCTCAAAGCTAGAAATAGATCTACTGCATGGGTCAGCTATATAATTATTAGTCATATATTAAAAATTATTATATCCTACTACAGAGATACTCCTTTATGAGTGTTCTTTGCTACTATATTCTCAAATAGTTAAGAACTGGGAATAACCTGGATGCCCAACAACTTATATAAGACAATTTAAAAATGTGTTACATGTACACAGTGGAATTTTAGATACCTTTACAGAGAAATGAAACTATGAAATTTAGATATCAATGGATCATGTTGCTAATAATCAATGCAGATCAAATTCTCCCTCCCATATGGATGCCTGTTGGAATCTCTAGATTTTTGTGCTTAAATTGGAGAACTTGTAGAAGTCAGGAAATGGAAAAGGCCCTGAGATGGAAGAGCACGATTTCCAGGGTTGGGTGACGAGAACACACTAGTTTTTAAAAGGGAAGGGGAAATTATGGGGCTGTAAGTGTTTAGTTGGTGAAACATTTGACGGCAGGGTGAAAGAGTGTTTATGAGGCTAAATAACACTACAAGTCTTTAAGAGGGCTACATGGAAACCCATTTTTACATAAGCTCTGCCAAACATATGCATATACATACAGAAATGATTGAAATGGAATCTCCCTACAAGAGTGTAAGGCCCCTTCCAGATATAGCACACTATTGAGCAGAGAAGACATTGTCAATTTTAGGTTACTCATCTTTAGGTTGTTTGTCAGCTCAGTCCATAGGAACTCAAAACAAACCTGCTTATTATCATTATAGTCAGTTATTCTCCAAAAATGTAACAGTAAGTAAGACCCTACTGCTGAAGAGTCCATATAATCTGAGTCATGGAAAATAGGAAAATCAAACGTTCAGAAAGCTTAATGTTTATCAGCAAGCTGTCAAAGTGCTGCAGAATGTGCATGATTGTGAGGAAGGAAAGCAGCGAACAGTCTTTGCCAGATGTGAACTTTGTTGTCTATGACAATGAATGGATTGTCAAGATATGGCCATTGGTACAACAGCAGCTTGAACATTATGAGAGAAACAAACTACTTCCTGTTTGGAATGCTCCACAAAAAGTAAACATATATGCTTATGTTAACTGAAGGCATGATTAGGTAAATCCTATAGCCATATAATAGGTCACCAAAAAACCTCAATAGATATAAGAAAATTGAAATACTCCCATGCATCCTATCAGATCACTATGGTCTAAGGCTGGTCTTTAATAACCACAAAGACAACAATGTGAAATTACATCTAGAATAACAAAAGACCTAGAATAGCGAAATCCATCCTCAACAACAAGAAAATATCTGTGTGAATCACCATCCCTGACCTCAAGCTATATTACAAGGCAATTGTGTTAAAAACTGCATGGTACTGGTACAGAGATAGACATGTGGATCAATGAAATAGGATAGAAGATCCAGAAATGAGTCCTCACATATATGGTCACTTGATTTTTGAAAAAGGAGCTGTAAACATTCAATGGAAAAAGAACAGCCTCTTCAACAAATGGTTTTGGTCCAACTGGCACTCAGCATGCAAAAGAATGAAAATAGACCCTTTCTTATCTCCTTGTACAAAGCTCAAGTGCAAGTGGATCAAAGATCTCCACATTAAATCAGGTACACTGAAACTATTAGATGAGAAAGTAGGAAAAATCTTAGAACACATGGGCACAGGAGAAAATTTCCTGAACAAAACACCACTGGCTTGTGCTCTAAGGTTAAGTATTTACAAATGAGACTTAATGAGATTGCAAAGTTTCTGTAAGGTTAAGGACACTCTCAAGAAAACTAAACTGCAGCCAACGGATTGGGAAAAGATCTTTACCAACCCCACATCTGATAGAGGCCTAATATCCAAGGTATACAAAGAACTCAAGATTTTAGACACCAGAGAATCAAACAATCCTATTAAAAATGGGGTACAGAGCTAAACAAAAAATTCTCAGTTGAGGAATATCGAATGGCCTAGAAGCATCTAAGGAAGTGCTCGACATCCTTAGTCATCAGGGAAATGCAAATCAAAACAAGCCTGAGATTCCACCTCACACCAGTCTGAATGACTAAGATCAAAAATTCAGATGAAAACAGATGTTGGTGAGGATGAGGAGAAAGAGGAACACTTTTCCACTGTTGGTGGGGTTGTAAACTGGTACAACCACTCTGGAAATCACTCTCGTGGTTCCTCAGAAAATTGGACATAAAACTACCTGAAGACCCAGTTATTCTACTTCTGGGTATATACCCCAGATATGCTCCAACACACAACAAAGACACATGTACCACAATGTTCAGAACCTGGAAGGAACCCAGATGTCCTTCAGTGGACAAATGGATACAAAAATTGTGGTATATTTACACGATGGAGTACTACTCAGCTATCAGAAACAATGCCTTTTGAAATTCTTAAGAAAATGGATGCATTTATAGAATATTATCCTGAGTGAGATAACCCAGTCACAAAAGAACAGACATAATATACAGTCACTGATAATTGGATACTAACCACACAAAACTCTGAACACCCCAGAAACAACTCACAGACTATTTGAAGTTCAAAAAAACAAAGGCCAAAAAACAAAACAAAAATCAAAAATCCTTGTTCTTAATCTTTACACCAAGAAAACTTTGAGTATTTCCATGTTACATCTTGTTTTTCATGTACTTTATGCTCATTGTAACTAGTTAGATCTTAATGCATACTCTTAAACCTTAAAAATATCAATAATAACATAAATGTATTCATATACTTTTATGCAAACTGCATTTAAAGTCTGTATATTCATCCCTGTTTTTTTTTAAATAAAGTTCTTCAATTAAAAAGATGAAGAACAATCAAAAGGCAGTTCACTCTATGGATTTCCTCATCTTTGGTTAAGTAAGCACTGACCTTGAAAATCTGGAAGAATGTGTCTTCAAATTGATGCCATCATGGTGAACATGTTGATTTCCAAGAAAAGTTTAAAGTTCTCATTGAGAGAATAAGTGCATGAAAGCAAAGTATCCCAGACAGCACAAGGATATAAAGTAGATCTCCTGGAATAAGAGGGAACCAGAAGTGGTATCAAGTCAGCTGAGATGCTCAAGATTTTCTTAGGGACTAAAATGGGTTCTCTTGTTCCATCAAACATGACTCATTTGGGCTATCACAGGGGATGGCCTAATCCATACAAAATCAATGAACAGCTTGGTTCTCAATACAGGCCTCTCAGTTCCCTCTGGCAGGGCAAAAACCAAAGATACAAAACAGAAAACAAAAACAGAAAACACAACAAAACAAAACAAGAACAACTCAAAAACCTCACAACAAAACAAAAAACAAGCAAAACAGCGCTTTTTGTCTTAAAGGAAGGGAAGAGTCTGAAAGCTGCTCATATTAAAGATTTAAATACAAAATACATTCTTAAAGCTGGAGCCTCTTCTCCCTGTCTTTCCACCCACTGAATGTTTCCTTAGTAGGCTTCCATAGGGCTCCTGAGATTGTTCAATAGGCAGATTCTAGTGGCCAGAGATTGATATAAACTATTGAATGTTGAGGGCAAACCGTAACAAATTATGAAATAACCAGCCATACTTTAATTGAATGATAAGAAGAAATCTGAGTGAGACTGAAGTAGAAGATCCCATGATGACAACTGACTTAGATAGTTCGGACTGGTGGCTCCTCCTGTTCAGTTTAAGCAGGGACCCTGCATTGCCAAAGTTAAACTATTTACCTAAAAAGACTCACGGTGGGACAACTATAGCAATTGTAGTCATGTATATTTGGATTAGATTTAATCTCATATCAGTGGTCATAACCTCTGTTTGTTAGTGTAAGCGTGGTTAAAGATTTGTGGTAGAAAGGTTCTAGATGCCAACAGGGAGGCCTTCGGTTTTATTTGTTTAATTTATATTGTTTTGCATCCAAAATATTTTTATCATCTATATTTTACCAAACTTTATTACTCTCCAGTGACTAATATTTAGAGGTAAACAATTTACAGCATTTCACACATATTGACAAGATCCCCCAAAGTTAAGTTACTTGAAATGTGTGATTTTTGTCATGATTTTGTATTCTAATATTCATAAAACTGAGAAATATTTATATGACCGTCAAGACTCACAGAACTTTTCATAAGAGGTAAGTGGATGACTAAAGGTCCTGGAGGAAGTCAGGAAATCCGGTATACAGTTAATTACGTACGTCATTGAAGACCAGTCTCAAGGAACAGAGGTTGTGGTGATTCACAAAATTACTGGGCCCTAAGCTATGGGCTCCCAAGCAATTGTCAGAAGTGACGCGGTCAGGTGTTCCGATGAGGAACTGTTACAGATCCTCAGGGTGAGTCATGAGGTCATTACTTTAGTTGCAGACATTACTTCTTCCTCTGCTCCCAGCCCTCTCCAAAAGAATGTGGCCTTGGGGGTGGTATGAGTTCTGGAAGTCAAGATGAAGAATTCCCCAACAAAAGGGCTTAAGCAAAGCAATTTTCTTGAGTCAGCTGTCAAAATGCAGGGGAGCAGCTCATCAGAGATGCAGCTGTCCTCCACTAGGCCATGATCCTATAAGCTGATCTTCATGTATGTTCCTCTAAGTAACCTGACACACTGCATTAGTTTCCAGTACTGGTTCACACCATGTCTTTTTGGTTGACAATGTTGCCCTATCTGAAGTAGATAGAAATTTGTCTAAGCTAGAGAAGTAAAATCTAATAGCTGAGAAAATCTAACTAATACTTTTGAAATTGACTTTATTTTTAATGAAAATATTTTTGATTCTCCTTCTTCTCTTCCAATTCCTTCCATGTTCCTCCAAATTTATGATCTCCAATACACCTAACCCTGATTCCCTCTCAAAATAAAGACTTGTTTGACTTTAATCATTATTCTTACTCTCACACACATTTGTACTACATTTAAGAACAAATACATAAATAACATTTAAACTTAAAATTCTTATGAATTC
Source organism: Micromys minutus (assembly GCF_963924665.1). Lineage (NCBI taxonomy): Eukaryota > Metazoa > Chordata > Mammalia > Rodentia > Muridae > Micromys > Micromys minutus. The sequence continues at coordinate 77,829,574 of NC_137975.1, read as the reverse complement.
ATAGCAGAATTTGACACATATTCAAAGATCTACAATCAAATGTCTTAAATGATTTTTAAAAACTAAACAAAACTAAAATCATATGTGCAAAAATTCTTAATTAAATACTTGCAAACTAAATATCAATATGACCATGATCAAGTCAGCTTTGTCCTTGAGATTCCAAAATAGTTCAACACACTTAAGTGACCAACCCACTTACAGCATTAATTTAATTATTGTCTTTGCAAACAAATGTACACAATATACTACTAGATCAGTGATTCTCAAATGGTAAATGTGGTGATTAATTTTTGTCAACTTGACATAATCTAGAGACACCTGGGAGAAGAAAACCACATTTAAGGAATTATGTCAATCAAACTTTGAGCATGTCTGTGAGGCATTTTCTAATTGATGGATGTGAGTCAATCCACTATGGGTAGTGACATCTTTGAGGGTTTATGAGCTGTATAAAAAGGTAGCTAAACAAGAGCTAGAATTAAACCAGCAAAGAGCATTCCTTTATTGTGTTGGTGTAAGTTCCTGCTTCCAAGTCTTTGCCTTGAGGACTTGCATTAGGTTCCTTCAGTCACAGGAGCTACAAGATGAAATAAATTTGTACTGTCGATCTACTTTTTGGCCATAGTCTTTACCATAGCCACAGAAAGCAAATTGGGCCAAGTTTCTTCTAATCCTTAATATGTAGCAATTTATATAGAGAAATAATTTGCAATATTTAAATTTGACTGGGGTAGCAACAGAGAATTTAGATTGGATCACCATGAGATCATTACAACATGTATTAATCAATTTCAAAAAATGTACAAAATTAAAGAAAAAGAACTTGACTGGAATGAGACCACACAAGTCTACTGGCCAATTTTTTAAGAGCTACAGAAAGAGAAAAATAAAAATAAAAGAAAGACCATCTGGTTTCTAATTTTCCAGTAGGTGTTGCTTGATTTAGATGAACTCAATCATATTTTCCATTCTGGAATTATGGTAGACAATCCCAATAGACATAGGTCTATGCAGCTTTAACAATTTTGTTCAATCAAAATACCATTTCCAAAAATAATAACACAATGTAGATATTTCCTCTCACTTTCTTGAAACATTTCTAAGGAAAATATACCAGTAAGAATAAAAAATTGTATAATTTGAAGGTATACAGAAAAATCAGTTTCCTTACATTCCTCTTTTCTTTAAGTGAAGGGAAGTGGCATATGACTTAAAAATTCTTTAAATTTTTTAATTAAAAATATTTACATGCATTTCCAAGATTGCCCCTCTTCCCTGTCCCCCTTGCGCAGTTCTTCTTCCCACCCACAAGCATTATCTCTTTACAGGTTCTCCCACTGAGGCCAAACAAGGCAGATCGCTGCTACATAAGTATGAGGTGCCTCTGCCTAGCCAGTGTATAGTCTTTGGTTGGTTGTTCAGTCTCTGGGTACTCCCAGTAATACAAGCTAATTGATACTGTTGGTCTTCTTATAGGGTTGCCATCCCCTTCTGTTCTCTCAGTTCCTCCTCTAACTCTTCCATAGATGTTGTTGACCCTATGGAATGCAATGCTTGGCTTTGAGTATCTGCATCTGTCCCAGTCATCTGCTAGTATATTTCTTGAACTCTTAACTTGTGGAAATAATTCACATGATAAATGAATGTAGTACATGTATACTTTAGAAACGATATCTGCCATATGTTAAAAATTGACAAAGTATTCTGATTTTTGAACATTTATATTTTACAATAGAAATGATTTGAAAAGTATTATTTTTATTTTGCACATTAATGGTTGATAATTATAGTCCGGGCTATACAGATTTTTGATGTTTTTAGATTTCTTGAATATTGAATTTTAGGTGTTTTTCTATAAATAAATTTTATCCCTGATTTCTGTTGTATATTTTCAGGTGCATCAATTTAAATTTCTGTAAAACAGAAGTTTTTTTTTTAGACTAGTGTTACTAAAGAAAAATTATTTTTAAATTTTATATAATATGGATCATGCTCTAGGTTTGTAAATTTTTATGGTAAATTTTGTTCATCTGTGAGATGTAAGTTGATGATGAAACCAACATTGATCAAGGGTAAGTGGAATTATCTGATTTATTTTTTGTGGAACATTAGTACTGATATATAGAAAACCAACTAAGGTCTTTTACATTGACATAGTATTCTGATAATTTCTGAAAGAGTCACATGTAAAGGTATAATGCTGGAACATTTAGATCTTTAAACTACAGAATAAAGTCATCTGAAGTAGGGATAATATGACTACTTTTATATCCTCCGTAATTTATTTCTTTTAACTTATTCCTTTAGCTAAGTGCAGGGTTAGAGTTTTCAAAACCTATTTTAATTATGGTTCTTTAACACTTCAACCGCTCTTCTAACTTACCATGTGCCACAGTTAGAAGAAAAGAAGATTAATAGGAAACAAGAGTTGTGGACTTATTTAAAAATAGTTACTTGGGTGATTCTAATTGCTGTTCTCAGCAGTCCAGTCTACTAACCAAGCACCAAACATGAATCAGTAGCAGCAACTTGATTCAGAAAACACCACAAGGCTCAGATTACTGGCACGAATCTCTGGAAGTGTCAAGGAGCAGATAGAACACCACCAGAAGTTCTTTAGTGCTTCTCTTTTTTATGAAGTAATGTCAAGTGAAAATAGGTGAATAATGCCGACTAATGGAACAGTGTCATCAGTGAAGTCCAGGGTCTACAAAGTCTAATGAAGACCAGCAAAACTTTACAAGGAAAACCAGTACAAGCTCATCATCCACTGTCAGTTGATTTATACTTACCCTCTTTCCAAACATCATTTGTACACTCAAGTATCTGCTCCAGCAAAACATCACATGCCTTTTATCAAACAGCTTACAGAAAAACAGTATGTGTCTGCTTCAACAAAGTATCTTCTCACTGGACAGCTTCCAGAACAACATCACATGACAGGAGTGAATCTCTGAAGAAATCAGAAATGTCCACTTCAGCTTAGACAAAAAGCACAACATTAAATAAGAGTTGAGAGAGGGGATACCCTTTTATTCTTGCTGAATTTAGAGGGACGTTAATGTTTCTATGTCTGTTAATACATTTGCTTTAAGATTGTCATGTTCAGCCTTTATCTCTTTTCTTTCTGGTTCCAGTTTAATGTTGTCCACTTGATCAAATGTCAAAAATTTTCAGACCACTTCTGTCTCTTTTGAGATAATAATGTGATTTGTATGCCTTAGTCCTTCTGACTGCTTTTGACTTTATTGGTCTACATGTGTTGAATGTTTGTTCAGTAGTTTTTCTGTACTTCTAAGATAGCATTACACTATTTTATGAAAAGTATTTCCTCTATATTTACTAGAGAAATCACTGGAGTTTCTCTTTATGTTGTGTGTTTATTCTGGTTTTTTTCACCTCGCTATTAAGTGTCTATATAACTTTGGATCTTCTATTCTAGGATTCTAGATCTAGACCCATATAGGCCCAGTGCATGCTGCCACAGTTTCTATAAGTTTATATGTGTTCCATTCCTGTTGTGTCTAGAAAGGATCTTGTTTTATTGATCTCTTCTTCCACCTCAGGCTCTTATTCTCTAACTACCATAATTTCCCTAGTCTTCCCTGGGATGTGGGAAGAGATTCAATAGAGACACTTTCTCTGTGTCTCTCTGTCTCTGTTTCTCTCTCTCTGCATATATATATATATAGTATATATAGTCTGACTGCAGATTTCTGTATAGATTCCCATTTACTTCAGGTGTTAAACTTTTCTGATGATGACTGAACAAAGCATGGATCTGTGAATATTACAGAATGTCATTTGGGGAGTCAAATATTTTTACTCATTTTTAAATATATTTTTTTATTTATTAACATCCTAAAAATTGTCTATGCCCTGCCCCCCACCCAGAGTCCCTCCCCAATTTTCTCCTCTGAGAGGGTGGACCTCTCTAGGTGTCCTCCTACCCTGGCACATCATGTCAGTCAATTTATTATTGATTTTATTTATTATTGTCTTGGGTCTCTGGCCTATAGAGTTTCATGTTCTTGGCTCCGTAAGCATTAGTTATGGATCCTATTTCATGGTATGGTCCTTAATTCAAATAAGATATTGCTTAGTTACAGCCACAGGTTTTATGCCATTTTTGCACCAGTGTATCTTGCAAGCAGATCACCCTGTAAACTGAATGGTTTGAAGGTAGGTTAGTGTTTACATTTCTACTTTGGTAGAAGCTAAAATTTCTTCCAGTATCATGGATATTGGTTCATGGGTGTGAAGGCTCAAGATAGGCACCAGCTTAACTTTTCTGTGTTTAATGAGTTGTGTAGATGTTATCTTGAATAATAGAACTTTGTTCTTAATATATGGAGAGCTGCTCATAGCTTTAGCAAGCCGGGGTTGTTTAGAAGCTCCTAAGAGCCCTTTTGACAGAGAACTTGATTACATACAACCCATTTCTGGGACTAGGAGTTTAATTTCAAGGTCATACATGTCCAGTTTGGGCTCCCCTGTTATCTTGCAATTTTATTTAAGACACCTTTGTACGTGTATACAATATAGAAATACTGTACTTGGTTTTCATAACATTATTCAAAAAGCCCTTAGTCTTAGCTGTTCCTGTTTATCCCCCTCTCTTGTCCTTCCCTTCTTGGTCCTTCCATTTCAGTCCTTTCTATCCTGCCATAACTATTGTATTTCTTCTTACCAGGGAGGACACTCCCTGCTAATCCATTACTAGTTATGAACATTCTGTGATCATATAGTCACTTTTTTATCTATAACTTAGCAGTTAACAGTTAACATCCACAAACAATTTTTGGTGGGGTCTGTGTTAGTCGCTCAGGAAGACTTATTTCTAGTTTCAGTGACTTACCATAATATTTAATTATTTCATTTATTTACATATTTATATCTTTTATTGGATATTTTATGTCTTTATATATCAAATGTTATCTCCTTCCTCCCTTTTACCATCCCCTCCCCTCATTACTTGCTTCCTGCACCCAACCACATACTCCCATCTCATTGCTCTGGCATTTCCCTACATTGGGAGAATGAACCTTCACAGGACCAAAAATTTCTCCTCCAATTAATGCCTGAAAATGCCGTCCTCTGCTTCATATATGGCTGGAGTCATGGGTCCTTCCATTTGTACTCATTGGTTGGTGTTTTAGTTTCTGGGAACTAAAACACCAACCAATGATTTGGTTTTATTGATTTCTGCCTGAGTTAAATTACTTTATCTGTTTAGTATTTTCAGCTATTGTTTTGGTCCTTACTACTTCCTTTTTCTTACTTGTTTGTTTTACCTTGTTTATAGAGTTTCAAATGTGTCATTAAATAGTAAAGACAAGATTCTTTCTGTTTTGTGTGTTTGATTATGTAGGTTATTTAGTGTAATCAACTTGATTCTTAGAACTGCCTTCTTTGTGTCCTGTAGGTTTAGAACATTGTGCTTTCATTTTATTTAATTCTAAAGATTAAAAAAACTTTCTTAATTATTAAAGCATTTACAATTTTTTTTAATGTTTTGCAATTCACCTTCAATTTTTCTCTTCCTAAAATCTCTTCAGACTTAGCTATGTCCCCTCCCAGATTCTCTCCACTACTGCCTTCCCTCTGAAAAGAGCAGGTCTCCCAGAAACAACTACAGAACATGACTTAGCAAATAAAAATAAGACTAGGAAAGTGTCATCACATCAAACTGGACAAGGTGTGAAGTCCCACTAATAGGCAAAGGTGTTAGTGACAGCCCATGTTTCCTCCATTAGAATTTTGACAAGAATATCGAACTCTCCCACCATAAATATATGTAGGGGATATAGGTCAACTAAAGGCTCCCTGATCTTTGTGAGTTCTCATGAAACTCAATCAGTTAATTGTGAGCCCAGTTTCAGTTGGATAAAATAGACTAAGACATTCCATAAGACAGGCTACAATTTGGCCTTTAAGGAAACTAGGCTTAAATCTGTTTCCAAGAACTGGACAAGTCCAGGCAAGCCCAGGCACATCATTTACTGAAAAACCTCCAGGCAGGCTTCAGGAAGCTAGTCATAGACACCTGGCTTGAGGCAAGGGCAATTGGTCAACAGCAGTTTCCGGACTTACGCAGCAACAGTTTTCAGCTCCAAATCCCAGTTAATGGTTCTGGAATTTGTGTAGCTATGAACACAACAGATTAAGATAGTAGTCACCTAAGCTGGAATTCCCCTAATGTACTTTAAGTTTGAATTTACCTCACTTGGGGTTTCTCTATCTTGGTAATAGGAAATACCAGCATGCTGAATTATTGCAGAATAAAACACTCTTTGCATGTACATACTATTTGAGTCTGGGCTATCATCCTTCAGCAAATCACAGACCCTTACATGTTATTGTGGAATGTCCTTAACTTTTATTGTTTCTCAAATTCTTCCTCCCCGTCCTCTGAAGGACTCGCAAAGCTCTGACTGTGGGACTCTGTGTCTACTCCCATCAGTTGCTGGAAGAAATCTCTTGGATGAAAAGGTATTTTGATTGGATTAATATCCAATCATTTTACTTGAGGACTCTTGCCTGTATGCAGAAGATGGCAAGTTCAGGCTTCATTTCCGCATTACTGAATGTCTTTACTAGGGTTATTCTCATAGATTCCATAGAGAATCCATTTCAATAGTTTTCTACCTCACCCCTAACATTCCTCTCAACTCTAGTAATTTCTCTCAGTGTTTTCTTCCTCCACCTCCACTCATGGTGATCCCAGTGTAGCCTTGATGGTGTCATAGTGACATGGCTTCTGCTTCTGGACAGGGCCCAAACAAGTGCTTTGTTTATAAGGCTTGTTTGTGGAATAATGTACACATTTTCTGGATCTACTAGCATTGGAGGAATCTTTCCTTTTGAGGAATTTTCACTCTGTTAATATTAATTGACTCCATAATAATTAGAAACAACAGGAGTTCAGGAGTTGTGGGTGTGGCTACGTCTCAACAAAATGGCAAAAAACAGGAACTTTCAGGACACCTTTAATAATATGAGAAATAGCTCTCAATACATGGATTTGAAAAATATATTTTCTCAACTATGCAAATATAAGGCTGCAGTATGATGGGCTTCATAAATCTAAAGAAATAAAAGCTGCTGTACTATTAGCCAACTTGGTAGATAATTACTAAGGAAGGAGATATAAAGACTTAGGGAGTGGTGATGTCAGGAAATTTCAATCAGCTAAGATTTTTTTTTGTTTATGCTTGTAAAGGGAGATAGATTTCTGAGTTTAGGACCTGCTTAGGACATAGTGAGGCTAGGCTGAGGCACTGTTAAAATGATAACATAAGGGCAGGGTCCCACCCAACTAGCTTATTGTCTGTGTTTAGAAAAGGCAAACAGATATTTGAATTCTTTTGCAACATTAAGATAAAAATACAGAAGAGAGAGAGAGCCACGTTACCAGCATCAGGACTCACGACCTGCCCAGAGACAGCTGAGTACCAAGAAGTGCCTCAGAATTGCTCTCCCATCTAAGCCCATGGGTGTGCCCCAACTACCTGCTCCCTCACTTACTATTCTGGGAAAGAATGCCAGAAATTCTCTGGGTACAGGTAGCATGTTGCTCTCTAGGAACTGGTCTGTTCCAGGCCAGAGAAAGAGCCAGGTCACCACCATCACGACTCAGGGCCTGCCCACAGAATTCTGAGTACCCAGAAGAGCCTCAGAAGCACTCTCCCACCTGAGCCCAAAAAGACAGAGTCCATGGGCCCTCAGACTCAGAGGAGAAACAAATTCCAGTCAGAGACAAAAAGATCACATAACATCACAGATAACAAAATGGCAAGGAGGCAAGCTCAAGAACCTAAGCAATAAAAACTGAGAAAATATCCCAACATCAGAACCCAGTTTTACCACCATAGCAAGTACTGAAAATCTCAACACAGGAAAGAAAACAAAAAATATAGACTTACAATCATACTTCATGATGATAATGGAGGTCCTCCAGAAGAGCATGAATTACAAGAGAACCAGGAGAACACAAATAAACATGTAGAAGCCCTTAAAGAGGTAACATAAAAATTAATTAAAGAGCTACAGGAAAATACACCCAAACAGGTGAAGGAATTAAAAATGCAAATAGGAACAATAAGGAAATCACAAACGGAGACAACCCTGAAGATAGAAAACCAAGAAAAGAGATCAGGAGAAATAGATGCAAGCATCACCAAAAGACTACAATAGATAGAAGAGAGGATCTCAGGGGGAGAAGATAACATAGAAAACATTGACACAACAGTCAGAGAAAATTCAAAAATCAAAAAGCTCCTAACTCAAAACATCCAGGATATTCAGGACACAATGAGAAGACCAAACCTAAGGATAAAAGGTGTAGAAGAGAGTGAAGACTCCCAACTAAAAGGCCCAGTAAATATCTTCAACAAAATTAGAGAAGAAAACTTCCCTAACTTAAAGAAAGAGAAACCCATGAACATACAAGAAACCTACAGAACTCCAAATAGATTGGACAAAAAAGAAACTTCTCCAGACACATACCAGTCAAAACACAGAATGTTCAAAACAAAATAAAAGAATCCTAAAAGCCATAAGGGAAAAAGGACAAGTAACATATAAAGGTAGACCAATCAGAATTACACAAGACTTCTCAACAGAGACTATGAAAGTTAGAAGATCCTGAACAGATGTCATACAGACCCTAAGAGAACATAAATGCAAGTTTATCACATCCAACAAAATTCTCAATTGCCATAGATGAAGAAACAAGATTTTCCAGGACAAAACCAAATTTACACAATATCTGTCCACAAATCCAGCCCTACAAAGGATAATAGATGGAAAAATTCAACAAAAGAAGGGAAACTACAACCTAGGAAAAGCCAGAAACTATTCTTCCTGAAACAAATACCAAAGAAGAAAAACACACAAACATAATTCTACCCCAAAAACAAAACATAGCAGGAAACAACAATCACTATTCCTTAATATCTCTCAACATCAATGGACTCAATTTCCCAATAACAGATATAGAGTATTAGACCGAATACTCAAACTGGATCCACCATTTTGCTGTATACAGGAAACTTACCTCAGCAACAAAGACAGAAACTACCTCAGAGTAAAAGGCTGGGAAAAAACACTTCGAAGCCAATGGTCCCAAGAAACAGGATAGAGTAGCCATTTTAATATCAAATAAAATAGATCTTCAACTAAAGGTTATCAAAAAATAAAAGTAAGGTTTGTTAGCACCAGTATTTCTTTGTTTAGTTTTTATCTGGATGACTAATTTATAAGAGAGAGTTTAGTATCAAAGCCTGCCACTATTGATATATAGAGATAAATGTGTGATATAAATTTTAGTAATATTTAATTTACAAATGTGAGTGTATTTGCCTTTGTGGTACAGATGTCAAGAATTAAAAAAAAAAAAAAAGACATCTTGTTGAATTTTTTTCTTTCAATTGTGAATTGTCTTTCTCTAACTATTTTAATTTTTGCTTGAAGTCTATTTTGCCACATATTAAGAAAGCTACACCAGCTTGCTTGTGCGGTCCATTTACTTGAAAAATCTTTTTCCAATCTTTTATTCTGAGATAATCTCTATTTTTGATGTTTAGGTATAGTTCTGAAATGAAATAGATCTCATGTTTAAAATAAATTTTTAGCCTATGCTTTTAATATGGTAACTGATTTCATTCTTATTGATTGATATTAATGACCAATAAATGTTAACTTCTATATTTTTATTGGTACTGGCTATGTGTTTGTATATGTGTGTGTGTGTGTGTGTGTGTGTGTGTGTGTGTGTGTGTGTGTATGCATGTGCAAACACATGTGTGTGTCCATACACATGTATGCATGCAACTTATTTGATTTTTGTTGGTGTGAGATTATTTATTACTTGTGGTTTTATGACTTTGGCCTGTTTTCTTTGGTCTCTTAGAGTCTGCAAATCATCTATCCAGGCTTTTTTGGATTTTAGAGTCTCCACTGAGAAGTCAGGAATAATTCTAACAGGTTTGCGTTGATATCTTTTCTGGCCTTTTGCCATTTACTATTACTATTACTAGTAATAATAATAATAATAATAATAATAATAATAATAATAATAAACTGTGTCATACCCTCTCAGAGTGGGGTATGCCTAGAACTTAAATTATTAATAACTCAAAAGCTAACAAGATATCCTTGTGGCAATTTTTGGTATTTAAAAATCATTATGTATAATCTTTACACACCAAGAAAACTTTGACTATTTCCATGTTACATTTTGTTTTACATATACTTTATGATCTGTGTAAATGGTAAGATTTCAATACATACTATCAAACCTCTAAAAATGAAGTACTGACAAAAATATATTCATGCATATTTATGCTAAAATGCTTTTAATAATCTGTAAAATAAAAAGACAGTGGCACTCTGGTAGCACCATATTCTTAATTATGTTCTGAGACTGGTGTTTAGGCAGATGCCTTAATCTGAGTTTGGGATGATTATAGGTCTTTGTGTTGATTTCTGTGTTTGTCTTTGCTGAATGAGTATTTTATTCATTGGTTTTGGTTTTCTCTTTTGTGTTCTGGTCTTTGTGGCCTGAATTTCTATCAGACAGTAAAGAGTCTCTTACAAGACTGAGGGCTAGACTTCTTACAATTAGGTTTGGAGTCAGCAGACATACCTAGGTAAATTATTCTTTGAGTGAACACCTGTCTTTTACTTTTTAGCCCATCTTGGTTGCTTTATAACTTCACAAATTCAATTAACATGACAGTCTTTATTTTACTAAGATTCTGGGAAGTGTCTTTACTATAAATGTGATCTGAATCTGTGGCTAGAGGAGGGATACACTAAAGCAAAATACTGCAATCCTACCTTTCAAAGTCTGTAACCTTTATACTTGGAAAATTAGTGGTTTTGTAGTTATGCTGGTTTGGGAGACCAATAGTATTTTCAAAAACATGTTGAAAAAAATTGTTCACCCATCAGCAATTAAAGGGATAGACCTAGCATCAGCAACATCTGCCAGACCCACCAATTATTTATTATGTTATATCCCAGGAAATCTGTAAATAAAAAGTAATAGTGCACAAAGTTTGCAAAAACAAAATGTGTAGTAGAAAATGAATACAACTTTGTTTCTTGTTGACCTGTCTAGGAAAACACTTTGAATTAAAAGAAAAAAATAATTCTAGATGATGTAGTGAGGAAGAGTTTTGGTTTACATTGAAAAAGAATAGAGTTCACCATAGCAGGAAAGATGAAATAGCTTGCTCTATTGCTTTTAAAATCAAGAACCAGGCTGAGATTAATGGTTGTTTGCTCTTTACTTCTTTTATTCTTCAAATTCAGTCACAGGCACAATCCATGGAATGGCATTGCTCACATTTATGACATATGTATAGCCAGTATAGAATCTCCCTTAGTATCATTGGTAGAGGTTTGTTGCTAGGAGACTTGCTCACATAATGCTGACATTCTTCAGTAATTGCCACAAACAACTACCACCTGCATGACTCAGATTATGCTGCATGCAGTAACACAAAGTTGTACATCATTTTCCCATAAGGCCATAGACTTTTCTTAAAGTGAAATTTATTGAGTACATCTGTGAATCTTTGCAGTCTTTTACAGTATAAGATGCCCATAAATCTAGTGCCTGTTCTGAGACCTGAAACAATTTCTTAATTGTTAGGTACTTATAATGGAATCAGTTTGGGTCTTAAGAGCATTACTAACCCTCTAATATGTTACCTAAAGCACATATAGCCATCCTCCTTGTCTGGCTTCACTCCATGCCTTCAGATTTACTCACTGGAAAATAAAAAGGATTTTACATGTCTAATACTTTGGAATCTCTTAATTGATACCTTAAGTGGGTCCTTTGTGACTTCATACAATGATATATTAAACCTTATAGGGTTTCACAAGCACAGAACACATTGCTTGGCCTCAGGGACTCAGTGAAACCTTGTGGCAAACTTGAAGAGTGCTGTTGTTCTTTTATCTCCCATTTCTACAAAACTAGTACCCCTTGTACAATGCTGCCAAGTTCTCTAGAAAGGTCGGCTCCTGTTCACCACTTGAATAATTAAAAAGTAAATGATCCCAACCCCCTAAGGTGAAAAGGAATTTTGATATCTACTAACACATACAGGCAGCCAGGCCTCAAGAAGCTCCTAATAAAGTCTAAAGTAATGGATGGTATGGGTTCCTAAGCAAAGGACATGCTAATATCATCTGCAGACTGCTAAGATCTAGAAGTCTTCAGACAAGGGGCCTGTACTGGCTGGTTTTGTGTCAACTTGACACAAGCTGGAGATTTCTCAGAGAAACGTGCCCCAGTTGAGGAAATGCCCCCATCAGATCCAGCTGTAAGGCATTTTCTCAAATAGTGATGAAGGTGGAAGGGCCCAGCCCACTGTGGGTGGTGCCATCGCTGGGCTGGTGGTCCTGGGTTCTCTAGTAAAGCAAGCTGAGCAAACCAGGGAAAGAACGCCAGTAAGTAACATCCCTCCATGGCCTCTGCATCATCTCCTGCTTCCTGACCTGCTTGAGTTCCAGTCCTGACTTCCTCTGGTGATGAACAGCAATTTGGAAGTGTAAGCTGAATAAACCCTTTGCTCCTCAACTTGCTTCTTGGTCATGATGTTTGTGAAGGAATAGAAACCCTGACTCAGACAGGACCCCAGTGGATGATGAGGTCACATATACCAAAAGAATTTTCCTATTCCAGAGTAGGACAAGCAGCCCTCTTGTTAAGGTCACATTAATCTCTATTGGTAATGAAAACTTTGAGACTGCAGGAAAAATGAAGTGCAGATAGAAATTTCCATGAGAAGTACCACTGATGACAAAATCCCAAGGCACTGTCCTTATTCCTGTGGAGAGACAGTCACATTTCAGTGTTCTCATTAAAGGACACACAGATGTTGTTGAAGGTTCACATATTTTTTTTCTTTTGTTTCCATATCACCTTGATTAATCCCAATCAAACAATCACAGTCCCCAAGGTGATTATTGATTAACCAAGTTGAGAGAGAATAGTAACCAAACAATTGAATATTATCTAGTTCTAAATATGGTTATTCTTGTAACACACTTCACTGTAAGCAACATTTTCCTAAGGAAGAACCAGTTAAAAGAGGCAGTCAGACCATATTATTATTATTATTATTATTATTATTATTATTATTATTATTATTATTATTAACTGCTTTTTTGTTGCTGCTTTTGTTGTTCTTTAAGAATTTCAATCCATGCCAATTTCTAATAAAGTTGTACTTATTTTGCATCAGGAAACCCTGGGCCTTGAACAGCTTTGATAAACATCTGTAAGGGTTACACAGGTAAAGACTGTATAGTGATAAGATCTAAGTCTTACAGACTTGGAAAAGTTTAGGAGGAAAAGAAACATAGCAACTATGAATCTGATAGCAGATACCAGGCATGGTTAAAAGATGTAGCATGTAAAACCACAAGGTTTCTGAAAAATCTTAAGAGCATGCTACTTTCCTATGACCTATTCAACAGTGAAGCCTTAGTGGCCATCTATGTAAAACAAACTATTGTTAGTGTTAGAAAACACTAAGTTAAATATTTGAGAGACAGTGAGATACCATATGTCTTGGTTGCATGAGAAGAATGAATTGAACTTGCACTAAGGTAGAAGACCTCAAAGTAGTGGCTTGCTTTTATAGTGCCTACATCACTCTGCTCTGTAGTAGTGTGAAATGTCAATAAAAGACCCCTTCATCCCAGGATGACCAACTACCAAGTTGCACCATGTTTGACTTGTTCACTGTTGGTATGACTGTTATAATTAAAATCAACTGTGCTCCATTAGCTTTAAGCCCAGTTCCATGGACTTAGGTGGTCTTTATAAGCTTGTCTAAATATCTGTACAGGAGATGTTCTTGGCCCCAAAAATGGAGGCTTTTGATATATTTTTTTTGGTTAAGTTAATATGATATCTTTATTAAAGTCACATTTAAGACATCTGTATTTGAATGTTAAATCATCACTTTATGTGCGTAATATGGAAAAGCAAGCAATTAACAATGCTCCTCGGGTGTTGTCAAAGACTTATAAGAATAAAACTCAATATGGGTGACTTTTTCTGAGGCTTTAAGTTCCAATGGTTTAAAACCAAGGAAACATATCTGACTGTCATCCAAGTTTCGTTGAAATTTTCAGAATATATAAAATCCTGAAGGAAAAAAAATTATGACATAGCTATTTACTTAAAGCAAGAAATTTTCATCAGTCTTTATAAGGAAGATATAGCTGTGGCTACTTGCAGGGTAATTAGTTATACTCACAGCATAAAAATAAGATCAACCTTGTACATAGAACAGTGAACCTAAAAATAAGAGAAACCATGAACTTAGAACTATATCAATGTACATGGTATCTTGCCTACGTAAACCCTGAGGGAAAAATAATGGGAAGTAAAACTTCCTTTTTCCCCCACCAGTGTGTGACCTTAGGGCTACTGCGCTCGACTATATAAGAGGTAGAAAGTTAAGACACAAAAGGCTCCCTACTCCAGAGAGGCATAGCATCTTCCTGGTGTCAACAGCTAAGCCTGGCTACACTTTGCGGAGATGCTCCGTTCTTTGATTCAACCCTGCTCCTGTAAGTAACTGTTTACCAAATTTCTTTCACACAGTGTAGGTACTGAATTATACTGCAGAGGTGGTGGACAGTTTGCGTTTTTGGTGTTATCCTTTTCTTATCAGTAATGAAGGACATTGATTAGTAACTAACCAGGAGATATAAAGCCCACTTTCTAATCTTTGTTCTAGGAGCAAATGCACAGCACGTTTGTGGATCTTTGTTTCTTAAAGAGCAGTAATCTTAGCCTAGAGTCATGTAGCAGTGTCTAGAGAAACTCTGCATTTTTTAGGTGACTGATATTATTAAAATTTATAACACATTGTATGAGAAATCATGATGTTTCTGCATAATCTCAAATAGGAGATGCCAATAATATGGAAGGATTTATATCAAAATGTCAAAATTTTACCAATTGTCATTATATATGTCCACTTATGGCAGACTTTTCAGTGTTGCTGTTTAGCCTTCCCCACTAATCAAAAAAATGAAACTAAGATATATTAATTATACTTAAAATTTTCTCTTTTGTCAAGAAATTTTGATATTACAGAGACTCCTTCTACTAATAGAACTACTATAAACAGCAAGTTCAAACAGAAAACCATTGCAAGCTTTGAGGGAAACTCTGGAATAGTAATATTACCAGGAACCAGTGGACACAGCAAACAAAATCATTTTCTGAGAGGACTCTCTTCTTCCTCAGGATTGGGAAGTAGACAGTCTTGTGCTTATTCCAAGTAGGCAACAAGACTTGATAAAAGAAGTTGTACTATCCTTGCAAACATGCTTTGCTTCTGCTGAGAACAAGACAGAGTCTTGCAGAGAGTGACAGCTGAAAGTCAGAATAAGTGCTCAAGACATTAGCTGCCAAAAGAAATGGAAATAACTCCATTCACTCACATTTTGTGGAAACCCCAAATACTTAAAATTTCAGAATCAAATTTGACAGGAACCCAAAGATGTGAGAAGTCACCAACTTCTCAAACTATCCATGTGTTCAAATTAATTATTTTATTGCAGTTTACAGTGGAAGATGTTATTCACTCCTATAGCTTTATAGTGCCAGATCATAAGGACGAGGACAACAGGCAGGGTTATTATCACTGTTGAAAGACTTCAGATGGACATTTCTCATTGTACGAAGTTCCTGTTTTTATCTGGCAGGGACTCTTCTGATGCTGTTGGTGTTAAAGCTTTTGCTGTGGGAAAAGGTGTCCTCTGCACCCATCAATGCCAGTGAGGCTACCCTCAATGACCTGAAGAATTTGTTTGATAATGCCACTGCACTTTCCAAACAGATGGCTAATCTTGGTAATGCCATGCGCAAAGAATTTGTAAGTACCTCATTACCTTATAGCTTTCTCCTAAAAAGAAACATTCCAGCATAGCTGTGCATTACACTAAAATTTAATTGAAAGCATCATGCAACAAGTTTTTCTTAAGTTTTTTTTTTTAATTAGGTACTCTGTGTTTACATTTGAGATGTTATCCCTTTACCCAGATTCCATACCCCCTCCCCCTCCATTTGCCTTCACAAAGGTGCACTCCCTCCTGATCCTCCTCTCCACCCCATTGCCTTGGCATTCCCCTACATTGGGAAAACATGCCCTCCCTGGACCAAAAGCCTCTTCTCACATTTATGCCAGACACTGCTATCTTCAGCTACATATACAACTGGATCAGTAGGTCTCTCCATGTGTGCTCAATGGTTGGTGTTTTAGTCCATGGGAGTTGTGGAGGGCTTGGTTGGTTGATAATGTTGTTATCTTCCCATGAGGTTTCAAACCCCTTTCAGCTCCTTAGGACCTTTCTTTAGCAACCTCATTGGGATCCCTGAGTTCAGATCAATGATTAGCTGCAAGCATGCTCAGCTGTATCTATATGCCTCTGGCATAGTCCCTGAGGGGGCATCTTTATCTGGTTCCTGCCAGTAAGTACTTGATCCCAAGAAGTACTTACTGTCAAAAAGTTTTTAATACCTCTTTCAAACATAAAAGAAGGTAGATGGTACTCAAAAGTGGAAAAAAGAGAATGGGGTAAATTTATGATATCTCAAAAATATATGAAGCCATTCAGTAGTTTTAATTATTTGCCTTTATATAACTATTCTAAAAACACACACAAGAAAAAAAAATATGTTTATAGTCTTGACATAAAATCCTAAAACATCTGCTTGTTGAAGAACTGTGACTTCCTTACCTTGCTTAGAGCAGGTCAGTCTTTGTGGCATCTTTGCGCAGCACACTTCAGATATTTTAAAGCAAAAATGCATTATATGGTGTTGAATGGAATGAATACAACTAATCTAAACTTGCAAGATAGAAGTTTTTTTAAATGGTTTCTAGTGCAAGGAGTTATTCAATGGGAGGACTGAGATAGAAGTGGGTACTGGCTGGATGTTATCTGTTTCAAGGTCAATAAATTTGCAATAAAATGTGTTTATGCTGTTTACCCTAATGCTTTATTTTTTTCCTTTATTCTGTTTTAGTTCCTCAACTCATTCTCTTCACAGGAGTTCAATAAGATTGTAAGTGCTTCAGCAATTTCTGTCATTTTCCCAAAGCATCCAAGTTAATTGTTGCCTTGTGCCTTTCATTAGAAAGCAGCCAGAACCAATCCAAATAAAACCCTTGCCCAGGTGAAAAAAAAGCCTCATCCACTACTTTGGAAATGGGACTGCTTCTGAAAATAGGTTTTCAGTGAATGAGTATTCAGGTTATTACCAAATTCATCCTTTATACTTTAAACAACTATACTTATGACATAAAATTGTAAGAATTTTGCTAAGAAACAAATTTTGATTATAATATCAAAATATGTAAATATTAATTAGTCTCTTTTTGTTTTGAATTTCATCATTGTATAACATCAAAAATAGCTACCATTTATGTCTAATGTTATTACAATTAACACAATTTCACTCAGGATTTATGATAAAATGGCATAAGTATATAGCTCACTGGAAATAGAAAGTGATAGATATAATGACAAGTTAAAGAAAAAATAAATTTGAAATAATAGCAAAATACAAATTGATAAATAATCATACATATTTACTATAGATTGAGACTCCAATCACACTGAAGGATGAAATATGAAAAATGCTGTGCTTTTACTTTTGCCATGTTTAAGGGTTCTCTTCAACGTATATAATAATTTTTAACATTAGTGACAGAACAAGAGAATAGTAAATATTAAAAGAGGATGGTAGGTTAGAATGTTAGGTGAAAGGTCAAATGAGGTTATGAACTTAAACTGAATATTAGGTAAAATGTCATTCTTTTAATTTTAGATTTTATGCAGTGAATATTTATAAAAATTATAGGTTTATTAACAGGATTAGTATTCTGTTTTCATGTTCTTTTTTATCAGTTCATAACATTTATTTAACTCAAATTCTCTTTTGAACATTTTCAGATCTTAGATTTGCACAAGGATATGGAGAAAACAATCAAGGCTTTCAACAGCTGCCACACGGTTCCCATCAATGTTCCCGAGACACTCGAGGATGTCCGAAAAACCTCGGTGCGTTCTCTACATTCCTGGAAAAAGGCTGAAGCAGTCCCTGGCATTGCCATCCTGGCAGGTTGCTATGAGTACTGATGGGGTGCAGTAATCAGAACAGTCAGAAAAATGAGTGAAAATGCACAGTGAACTAAAAATCAAGGTCTACAATTGAAAAAATATAAAGGAAATCAAGTATTAAACAATCTTGTAGCAGATCATTATAAACGGACCATTGAAAGGATTGTATTCTACCAATGTCTTCATGCTGGGGACTGATTTATTATCCAGTAGGAACTTTGAACTGATGTACACACCTATTTTTAAAACATTCATGTGTAGGCCTAAGATAGGCAAACATAGTTTTCTTTAGTATAAATTAATAATGTCTCTATATTGGCACATTGTCATAAGTGACCACCAAGCTAACTCTTCTTGGGTCCCAGGTATCTCCTGGGACTTTACTTGCTTCTTTCTTATGTTCTCCAGATTCCATAAATTCATAATTCCTTCTGTATGTTACCTGAAAGTGCTTGGGCATGGGAGTCTTATAAACACTATCTACTGGTTCTCATAAGAAAATCATTCCTTTTGTTTGATGAGATGTTCTATATATTACCTATTTCTGTAAATTACACTAAAATAGATTATATAGATATCATTTGAAAATAATACAGTGAATGGAGAAGAAGATGAAGATCCAATGTTTCTGGAGACTTAGTCTATTGTAGAAGGGTCATAAAGTAGTTTATTGACAGTGCTTCAATTAATCCTCACCAAATGCATCTCAGACAAAGATATGGACACATTGAAATACTTTGTGGACCACGTGTCATCGACCAACCTAGTGATAATGGAATTCTGAGCCTAGTCTGACTCAAGCTCGTACTCTTGTTTATGTGCTCCTGGCAACCCGCACTGTCATCATTTCCACACACCCCTTTCCTTCATTCTCACATTTCTCTTAGAATATCCACTGAGTTCTGCTCTGCTCCTTGTTCTCGGTAGCAATAGGTTAGTTCTAAGACAGCGATGTAGCAAACATTTTCAAGTCAGTCATGTGGGACATACGCAGTTCTGACCTATTCCGAAAGGTAAAATTGCAGTTGTGGTTTCTGCACATGCAATGAGCTCCATGGTCCTTCAGATATACTGTCAGCAATGTTCTGTTCTGTTAGAGGCCAGGGTGTTGTTGGCTGAGAAACCATGTTTATAAATGCCAGGTTGTCTTTAAGTTCCCTTCCTATTAATGTCCTAAACTTCAGAATGAGTTTGTTTTCATAATTTTGCAGCAGTTTGTTCCATGGTGTCATAAACATGAGCTAAATGATTTGCAGATGAAACTGGATGAAACTGGTGGTATCTATCCTTCTGATTCAACACCAGTAGGCAGCCACGCAGTCCCAAGAAAGCCATACTAGGGTCTCATAGACATGCTAAACGGTCAAATATATAATGCCTTAGAGAAAAGGCTGGTGGTAGATTTCAGAAAGGAAACAGAACGTGTCCAATAATATAGTTCATTATAAATTATTTATATAAATTGTTTCAGTTTTGCAAACTACAGGTGAATAGTTTCTATCGCTATGTCATTGTCTTCTCCAGAACACCACACTTCTGCATTAGAATATCAAAAAACTGCATTTGCTTTTTATTAAAAGCCACATGTAACCAATGATTTATATTTCACTTGCCTTAATATGGCTGTTTTCTAATTGTTAAACAGTTTGAAGATTTTTTGAAAATGGTGTTCCACACGCTGCTGGCCTGGAAAGTCCCTCTGAAACATGTAGTGACAGAACTCAGTGCTTTGCCAGGATGCCCTTACAGTATCCTATCAAAGGCCAAAGCCATTGAGGCTAAGAACAAAGATCTTATGGACTATATCATAAGAATAATATCCATGGTGAGTAATTTTCTTAACCTCTGATTTTCTCTTTCATGAATGTTTTGACTTTTTTAGTGAATGATACATTTTGAAGCACTTCACTTTGCAAGATCAAAAATTAGGCATCTAACCTTGTATTAATGCTCTTCATTACAACACACACACACACACACACACACACACACACACACACACACACACACACACAAGCAAGTCTTCAAGTCACCTAGAAAGCCCCTTTCTCAGTCTGAGTGAAATTCCCACAAATAAGTCATTGGATGTTGTATTAATGACCTGCTTCCGACGTGAAAGAACTGCCCTTAGTTTTTCCATTGTTCATTGGACAAACAGAAGGGTATGCTCTGGTATCAGAATCCTGGATTACTTTCTGTCTAATTGCAAGTGATGTATTTATTTAGCATTAAATAAGTCTAAGAAAAATATATATGACATTTAAGACTTACTGTTTCCTGTGAAAGAAACAAAAATCTGTGTCTGTGAATGAAATTTCACATTTATATTATTTCCTTAAGTATAATTCAATGTTTAGAAGGGAATAAATCCAATGAATACAAACACTAATAATAAGTAAGTATCATGTCTGTTCAATAGGTTAATCCTGCAATCAAAGAAAATGAAGACTACCCGATCTGGTCAGATCTGGATTCCTTGCAAGCAGCTGATAAAGAAACTCAATTTTTTGCTCTTTATATGTTTTCCTTCTGCCTGCGTATGGACTTAGAAACACTTGATTTTCTAGTCAATTTCCTAAAATGTCTGCTTCTTTATAATGATGTCTGCTACTCCTCAGAATTTTGAGATGCTATGTGATCCATATTTTGGAAACTTCTAATTTTATGTCTTTTGAATATATGATTAAATCTAATGTGTCTATTAATAAAGAGAAACATCAGATGTCAACCATTGAAAGAAAATTGGTTTGTATCTTTTATTTCATGAGTGATAAACCTACCAATAGCATCAAAATCTTCCTTGCCAAATCCTGTATGCTCAAATGGCAAAGGATACAATTCATAGTCCACTTTAGAACTATAATAATGTGGATATAGCTATTGGACTCAATGAATGAGATTATCATTAAAAGTACAATATTCCTATTACAGATTTGGAAATGTTGGGATATGTTAAGGAAATGGGCCATGCCTCTAAGCCAACTTTCACAGTAAAATGCCAGAAAAATAAAAGTAGCATGCTGCTCCATTAACTAATTGTTAAGAAGGTTTTAGATTTACATTTTGAAATATGTATGAATTAAATGGTATAAACATAAAAGAACTCTCTATTTCTCATCTCGATTTCAGCTGTTGCTTTCTGAATTCTTCACAACATTGTGGGTATATTTAATCTAGTCTCTTCAGTCTCTGACTATAAAGCCTCAATTGGTCTAGTTACAACCTCTCATATTCAAATTACTTGGTATATTTCACCATCCTCCTGTGGTTTAAGTCACATATTAGGAAAGGCTGTGTTTATCCACTCCTATTAAGGTTGTCCCTTTCCTACTTCTCTCTATCTGACCCTTTGATTTTGCCAGGATGGAATAAGGAAGTAAGGAAAGAGAGAAGTTCATCCATTACAAACATGTGTGATGAAATCAAAGACTGATTGCAAAGAAGTTCTTTTATTTTTTTCCTTTTATTGAAAATAGATTTTTTTTCCTCATATATGACATATTATTCACCTCTCTATACTCTTTCCACTTCTACCCTTGATTCCCTCCCTTCTGGATCCAGTCCCTTTCTCTCTGATTAGAAAACAAACACAGTTCTAAGGTATAATAATAATAATGATAATGATAATGATAATAATAACAATTAATAAAATAGGATAAAAGAAAAATTATCACATAATTTTGGGAGAAACAAGTGAACAGTAGGGAAAAAAATGCCTAACAGCAGTCACAAAAAGCAAAGGCCTACTAATTTGCATACTGTAGAATTCCATAAACACCATAAATTCTAAGGCATAATATATACACAGAGGTCCTAGTACAGATCCATCTATGCTTTGTCCATTACTTCTCAGTCTCTGAGAGTTAATATATGCATTGACCATGTTGGTTTATAAGGCCAGGTTTTCTTGATATCCTCTGTCTCCTCTGCCTCTTTCACACCAGCTACCTTCTCTTCCACACTCAACTCTCAGACAACCAGGTTCTGGCAGCCTGTACTTAACATTACCCTCTGTAACAAATGATCAAACCTCAACACCTGACTCAGTTTTTTTCCATCTTTATTCCTATACCTTTAATCTTCTCTTATTTTTCTGAAAATTTCATTTGTCTTAGGAGTATACATTCTTTTTCCATTGTTTGAGCCCTAGATCAAAACAAAACTTGACAGCTCTCCATTTCAGAATTGTGAGAAATTTCTAGTGCACAATAAAAATTCCTGATACTTTCAGACAGATTTTCAGTCCAACAAATTGCTTTCATTATAGTCAAGGTTGCTGGTATTAAAAACCTTCCAGTACCTCTATTAAAAATAATTAATATTGTGCAAATCATCATTATTCATAGTAAACTTTCCACCATTATTTTTTCTTTTGAGTCTGTGGAACATTGTGGTAAGATCCATGTATAGTTCATAACTAAATTACTATTTATCTAAAGCATCTAACTCTATGCTCCCTTTAATGTTACTTTCTTTTCTTTTGATTACGCACACTTCTAATCTAAAAGATGGCAATTTATCACAGGGAATATTTGGACATAAAATATATCTTAATTTTATCTTTATTCCCATGTGAATATAAATTTCACAGTATTATGTAAGTTCATAATAAGATTCAATTTTAGACTTCTGGTAAATCATTCAGGTATGGTGGTAAAAGGTCTCTGTTCGCTAGTGACATGTGACTGTAATTTAAATTTTAAAGTAAGATTTATTATAGTTATTGTTGTTACACCTACTTCTGCCAAGAGTAGCTAGAAAATATATTTCAGAAAGAAGATAACAGCCATCCCTGCTTTAATGAGGGTTAGTATACAATTTATGGATTTCAATTTAAGATGACAGTTGAATAGGAGCAGTGGAGCCAAGACAGAAATAAATGACACCTAGAAAGTGATTGATCTGATACAGTGCGAAATTAAATCCCCTGGGCACTAAATATAGCAACAGAGAAAGTAAAAGTAATTTTTTTTCAGTAGTTTAGGTGATGTTGTTAGGGATATATAAACATTTACATTATTGTACTATTAAGAGCATAAAATTTACTACTAAAAGAAGCCACAAATAAAACCCCTGAAAATGATAAGTGAACCCAAAGTTTTGCCAACGTTTCTGAAATACGATGGTTTGGAGTGAAGTTTTGGAGGATGGTTGGGATGCTGCTTGGTCAAAATGAGAAGGTAGCATACCTACAACTTCTTTATGCTCATTTTATAACATACATACGTATAACTAGTGTTCAGGGAGAGAAACTGACTTTTATTATAAGGCATTACTAGGCAGCCAGTGGTTATTTTTCACCAGGTGCTAAAATGGGTTTTACTCCAGGGTGATAATGTGTTTATCATTACAATGGCTGATATATCAATTTTGAGTTTTATCTTAACCTACTATATTAAGAAAAAGCAAATACGTCATAGTGCAAAACAGAAAGGCTCCTAGAATTTGAAAATTCAAGTATTTATTTGGTGTGGACGGTTATGAGAATGTGTAGCTGCTAGTAAAACAAAAAAAGATGCTCAAAGACTGACACTGAGAGAAATTCAGCAAAGGCTCACCCGTGAGAAAGCAATCAAGGAATGTAAAAGTTATAGAGGCATCAGCTGGCCTTATGAACAAGATACCAAACAGAAAAAAGTGTCCGAGAATTTGCAGAATTAAACTACATGAAAATAATCTGGATGAGAATAAGGAAAAGAGGGTAAAGATATATAAATTTCTGTCTAATTGTACTTGGAGTTAATTTTTTTTGTTTTTGTCATTCACTTTGCAACAGAAGTTGCTAAAAATGTTCCCTGTGGTCAGTCTGATGGTTGGCTGCAAACATCCTCCTCTCTGTCAGTATGGCTCTGGCAGAGCCTCTGAGGAGGTATTCATATCTTTTCAATGACTTTAAACTAGACAAGTGATCTATCTGCTTTCTTTTCTAACCCTTTGTCCAGTATTCTAAGAGGTTATGATTCTTTATGATACAGTTTGTATCTGGAGTATCACTGAACTTCCATGTTTTAAAGCCCTAATCTTTAGACTTTGTAGCTATACTGAGGTAATGAGCAGTTTATAAGATGCTTGAAGCAAGTCCCTTCTTTGCTGCTCGCTTTACAGCATTTCCGTACTAGGATGTTGTTTGGCTTGAGCTTGTATATCATTAACATGTTCTCCCACTTTCTGAGTACACCCGCTTTGCTGTGCTTGAAAAACACTGTTTCTTTCAAACTCATGCAACAACCCCTGCCTTTGAAACATGTCCTGTTCCATTTTCTATGAGAATCCCTGAGCATTGAGGGGAGGACTGAAATAATGATGCCCAATTTAAGGCAGAACTAAGAAGATTCTTGTTCTCTGGCCATTGACAGGTTCTAAGTAATCAGCCTTTTAAAATTATCAATAGTAAATCTACTGAGAAATTTTAATCTAATTTTCATAAAAGAAATGTATGGGATAAGATAACATAAAAACTCTTAAAACTCCCAAGTTGTCAAATACTGGATTCAATGACAGGACAATAGAGAGGCTTTGGTCACAAGAGTAAAAATGATTATAATATAAATTGGGCTGGTAATTGGCTAAAGTATTTGAGAAGGGATTAATAAGGAGAAAAATTAAAATGAGATCACAGAGAAAAGGTATTTTCAACATTTGATATGACTTCAAAAGAATATTTCTAGGGAAAATTTGAAAAAGTTCAGATGAGACATAAGTTTTAAAGTACTGCAATGTGTAGAGGACAGTTCACTAAAATATTGTAGCTAACTGAATATTGCTTCATGGCAATCTTGAAATTCATCAGAGACAATTTACGAGAGATCACTGGCATAGAGATAGAGATATAAATGCAAAATGAATTGTCTTCAGTTTTAAGGAGCACTTTTGTCTACCAAACATGTCACACAGTACACACTTTGTATTACTTTGAAAATATCTTTGAGGAGATAACTGTTAATTATAAGTTGCAACTGTACTGTCAGTTTGGAGGCAGTTGTACACAAGTACCCATGTAGCATGGAGATATTCAATGTGTAAATGAATAGGTGTTTAATATGTCATACATTCTTGGCCAGAACAAACAGTATAAACCTTCTACACTAAGGGTACTCAGCAGATTTGTGCGTGCTTCTCAAGGTGATAAAAACTAATGATTTCATTTGTATAAATTATTTTTATTATGATAATCAAACACTTAACAAAAAATCTTTGATGAGGGAGGGTTTATTGAAGCTTAAATAACAAGGGACAGAGTTCACCATGCAAAAAGAGATGACATGGGTGGCCTCATTGAAGGTGATAGGAATGCTGTGACTCTTTTTCTTTTGTCTCTTTTATTCTGTCTGACACACAGCTAAAGCAATGGTTCTGTTTACACATTAGAAGAGTTATTACTCCTATGGGAGTCAGGGTGTAGGAATGTAAGCTGTGGCTGCCACTTTGGAAATCAGCATGGAAGTTTCTTAGCAGCTAGAAATAGATTTAAAGTCTTTGGATTCATCATAGTACGGAAAATTATTTTGTGCTTTATCAAATCAACTCACTCTGCTGTGACCACATTGGTTAGCATCAACAATAAAAGGTAACTTAGTCCAAAGGTAAACACTGTAGCAAATTGTATTTCTTTCCTCATCTTGTGATTAAGGGTGTACCACAGCCTTCAAATGTGTGGTGGTGTTCTGCTTATTGACTTCCAAACTTATTGGTTTTAGAGATGGTTTTGGTTGTCTACACCTGTGAGAGAGTAGATGGTAGTTTGATTCAACAAACCGTGTTTACAAAGAATGGACAATACTTAATGCTCATTATAACCTCACACAACAAGTGTGAGTTGACCTTGGCATTCTGCATATAAGGTTTTGTTAAAAAGTTACTTAGCTATTACTGAAATAATGGAAATCACTGTTGCTTATTTTGGTTGTTTTCTACACATAAAAATGTTGAGAATGATGACTGGGAGTCACTTGTCTATTTGGGCTTCTGTAAGACAGTGCCATTATCAAGGGAGCATTTGGCTTCCTTATTCTCACAGCCTTTAGGTTGTTTTGTAGCCAATGCCTTTTCATTGATAGCCTTGTCTACTGAAAGTTTCAAAGACTGGATAAAAATGTCCATCTTCTATTCTCTGATTTGTTCTAAATAAATAAGTTTAGCTAACATTTCATACTCAGAGGCAAGACTCTAATTGTTGTGTTCACTATGACCTCAGAATGAAAGCATTCTTAACATGGGTTTTTTGTTTTGTTGTGTTTGTTTGTTTGTTTTGGTAACATGAGCTATCTGGTATCTGTGACAGAATAGTTCCCAATATTGAAAATGTTACCTTATTTTTCTCATCTTGACCATTCACCAAAGCACCACATTATTTCTTCACATCTGCAACAGACATAAATGTCTTCCTCTAATCACTGAATCATTCTTCACTTAGATCTTATAATGTTCTAAAGTCTTTCTCTGGGCTGTTCAAGAGTGAGGCACAAGTGGCCACAAATGTAATACAGGTTATCAACAATGTACTTGATATATACAATATTTAACAAAAGAAATGATGTCATTACATACTGCTTGTTATGTTTACATTATTAAGAGAAATCTCACTAGGACTAAGGGGAAATATCCTATATTGTTCCCTGAATTTTGTAGTTCCACATGTCGTTAAGGCAATTACACAGTCCATATGAAGAAAAATTCCAAATCAGCCAGGTAGACATGCTCATCAAACAGTTATATAACTGTTTTAGGTCCAGCTAAATATGTGGAAATATATCTAGGTCTAGTTCCATAAAGAGACTCTATGTTTATTTCTTTAATGTGGTTGATAATATATGACAGGAGAAATGAACCTTCACAAGGGCTTCTCCTCCTATTTGATGGCAGACAACCCCATTCTCTGCTACATATGCAGCAGGAGCCATGCTTCCCTCCATGCTAACTCATTGGTTGGTGTTTTAGTCCCAAGGAGCTCAGGCGAGACTGGTTGGATAATATTTTTAAGTAAAGAAATCAGTAAGAAGCATGTATGTATGAGGGTCTCAATACACAAATGACTGTGGAACTTACTATGTAAAACAGTTTGACTTCAGAGTCACTGAGATCTCTATTTTGTCTCCTGAGTACTGAGATTAGAAATGTGCTCCACCATACCATGCCTGGCTCATATATTATTGTTTATGAAGTCAAAAGCCCAAATCATTCATTCTCTTGCACTAATCTTCAGATGATAATAATTAGAATTAAAAAGTATTTACCTTTTGCTTGTGAAATGTTGAAAGATTTATTGTCTGCTACATAGTTTTTGTTTCGATTATTTTGAGTATTTGAGTCTAGGTATTTTCCCGAATAACACTTAGTAGTTCTCAAAATTTCTATTGCACATTTTCAATTAGACTTATGTAAGGTTCTGTGGAAGAAATATGTTCTCAGAGGACTGACAGCAAAAGTAAATAGACATTTTGTTTTGAAACATATATACTGGATCAATTTGTTGGGAGTTGGTATGTTAGATCAATTGGTATGTTAGACTTATGTGTCTGTACATAATTTTAAAAATGTGGTTTTGAAACTATTCTGATCATTGTATGAAAACTAATTTAAAGGAGGGTGACTGACAAAACAAGAGAAGCAGATACAATCATTATTAATAGTGCTTCTTTGATCAAGTGATCAAAGAAAAAAATTACTTAATCTTTTAAGTGTTCTCATTTATCAATATAATTTGATGCTATAACATAGGATCAGCCTAGCTTATCAATACAGTTTGATGATATGATATATGATCAGCCAAGTTTATCAATATAGTTTGATGGTATGATATAATATCAGCCTAGATTATCAATATAGTTTGATGGTATGACATAGAATCAACTTACCCATTATGTTCTTGCAAGACCCATAAGCTTATGCCAAATGTCAGTGCATGAAATTATTATAGTAATTTAGCAAAGAGAGCCTACAGGAGGCTGTTCATGATAAAATTATCCTCAAACTCAATACTAGGCAATTAATACATTTATTTTTACTCATCATGAAAATGAAGCAAAGACAGGTACTGTATTACCATGGTACAGATATTACCCACCATATACAACACAATATTTGAGAGAATAACCAATGAAAAGCACCAT
Organism: Micromys minutus; assembly: GCF_963924665.1. Taxonomy (NCBI): domain Eukaryota; kingdom Metazoa; phylum Chordata; class Mammalia; order Rodentia; family Muridae; genus Micromys; species Micromys minutus. The sequence goes on along the minus strand of NC_137975.1, from coordinate 77,801,291 downwards.
AAATTTCTAATACAAAATTTCTACAAAAGATGTCTTTAAAACATTCCACTATCAACTACCTTAGGATATGTTTGAATGTTTTTGATAGCAGTCTGAAAATATGGGAAACTTCTGGCTTTTCAAACTGTATAAATATGTAATGTATTTATATTCTCATAGTAGAAGATCTTTATTTATTCCAACAGCTACACAGTACTAGACAATAGAGTGGCAGGCACAGTGGAGAAATAAAAGTACTCTTGATAATGAGGGATACATACCATTAATATCCTCATAAATAGATCTTAGCCTCCTGTTCCTATATAGCAGGGCACTCATGGGATAAGAGTATCAGATTTGCTTGTGTGAGAACATGGTGTCTTGTCTGTGAATGTCTGAGGAGCTGGACATGGTAAAGTATACCTCAACAACCTGGTTGATCATGCTATAACGCAGTCTTATAACATCAATATGCTCAATAGAGAGATGCACAAGAGATTTGTAAGTACCTTGCTTACCTATGAGTTCTTTCCAAGAGGAAGGGTGCTGTAAATAATTATATTCCACCACATTTATAATTGTTGCAAGTTAAATTTCTAATTAAATATCTACCACAGGTTTTTTAAATACTAGCAACTGAAAAAGGGGACATGAAAAAGAGGGTGGTTTTTCTGGAAACTTAAAGACTTACAAAACATTTGATGATTTAAAAAATTGTTTCTACTGAGCTATTAAAAGAATATCATTTTGAAACTGTAAAGAATAAGAGGCTAACTAACACAGATACACATGGATCACAGTATTAGGCTTAAATTCTACAGAAAGATTATGTTATACAATTGTCACATAATAACCAAATAGATGCAGCTGGAAACCACATTATTACCTCCTCTATTTTGCATACAGCCAGTCTCCATTGACATCGTACATAGTCAAAGGAGAATCAGTGCATTGTATTAAACTCAGAGGAATGAATAAAATGAATCTCTTTTCTTGTGATTCCAGATTGAAAAAATAATACTAATAATATTAGATTTCCAGAAACTCCTTCGTGCCAGGACTCTCGGTTTAAAGATTTCAATGTATGAGAGATTCATTGGGAAAGATGAGTTAGAAGTGAAAAAAGTTCAGTCCACTTGATACCTGCATATTACCTGTTCCAAGTCAGTGTTGAGCTTGGGAAAATAGGCATGGTTTTAGTACAATAATCACACTTTTTTATATAATGACAATAAATATGTCTCTAAAATTCTAATACATATGGACTCATGTCACTTTAAATACAACATTTCTTTCACTATCCTCATTCTGTCTCAGCTTCTTAATGACTTCTCTTCAAAAAGATTATTTAAATTTGCTTTTACCTCCTATATCTCCATTGCCTCCCTCAAAGTTTATGCTGATGAATTCATTACAACTTAAGAGAATTTCATCAACTAAACTTCAAAAGTACATTTCCACAGGTAAAAAATGATTTTTTTAAAAAAAATGAACACTTTTATTTTTAAGAAAACAATGATTTTAAGCATATTTTAAGCATTGTTGCGTAAAAGTATATAAATACATTTTTGTCACTACTTGACTTTTTTAAAAGTTTGATAGTGTGCATTAAAATCTTACTAGTTACAATGAGCATAAAGTATATGTAAAACAAGATGTAACCTGGAAATAATCAAAGTTTTCTTGGTGTGTAAAGATTAAGCATATTGGTTTTTTTCTTTTCTTTATGCCTTTGTTTTTTCTTGAACTTTATACAGTTTATGAGTTGTTTCTGGGTGTTCAGAGCTTTCTGGGGTCAGCATCCAACTATCAGTGACTGCATATTATGTCTGTTCTTTTATGACTGGGTTATCTCAGGATGATATTCTCTAGATGCATCCATTTTCTTAAGATTTTCATAAAGTCATTTTTTCTGATAGCTGAGTAGTACTTCATTGTGTAAATATACCACAATTTTTGCATCCATTCATCTACTGAAGGACATCTTTTTTTTCCAGCTTCTGGCTATTATAAATAGGGCTGCTACATGTGTGGTACATGTGTCTTTGTTGTATGTTGGAGTGTCTCTGGGGTATAGCCCCAAAACTGGAAAAACTGGGTCTTCAGGTAGTACTATGTCCACTATTCTGAGGAATTGCCAGACTGATTTCCAGAGTGGTTGTACCTGTTTACAACCCACTAACAGTGGAAAAGTGTTCCTTTTTCTCCACATCCTCACCAGCATCCCCTGTCATCTGAATATCTGATCTAACCAATTCTGGTTGGTATGAGGTGGAATCTCAGGGTTGTTTTGATTTGCATTTCCCTGATGTCAAAGGATGTCTAGCAGTTCCTTAGATACTTCTCATCCATTTGATATTCCTCAGTTGAGAACTTTTTGTTTAGCTCTGTAATTCAATTTTTAATAGGGTTGTTTGATTCTATGGTGTCTAACTTATTGAGTTTTTTTGTATACCTCAGATATTAGACCTCTATCAGATGTGCGGTTGGTAAAGATCTTTACCCAATATGGTGGCTGCCGTATTGTTTTCTTTGCAGTGTCCTTAACCTTACAGAAACTTTGCAATCACAATAAGTCACATTTGTCAATATTAGACCTCAGAGCATGATCCATTGGTGTTCTGTTCAGGAAATTTTCTTCAAAGCCTATGTGTTCTAAGGTTTTCCCTACTTTCCCTTCTAATAATTTCAGTGTACCTGGTTTAATGTGGAGATCTTTGATTCACTTGCAGTTGAGCTTGGTACAAAGAGATAAGTAAGGGTCTATTTTCATTCTTTTGCATGCTGAGTGCCAATTGGACCAACACCATTTGTTGAAGAGGCTGTCCTTTTTCCATTGAATTTTTGCAGCTCTTTTGTCAAAAATCAAGTGACCATATATGTGAGGGCTCATTTCTGGATCTTCTATTTTGTTTCACTGATCCACATGCATATATCTGTATCAGTACCATGCAGTTTTAAGCACAGTTGCCTTGTAATATAGCTTGAGGTCAGGGATAGTGATTCCTACAGATGTTTTCTTGTTGTTGAGGATGGATTTCACTATTCTAGGTCTTTTGTTATTCCAGATGAAATTGCACATTGCTCTTTCCAACTCTATGAAGAATTGGGTTGGAATTTTGATGGGGATCACATTGAATGTGTAGATTGCTTTTGGTAAAATGTTCGTTTTTACATTGTTGATCCTTCCAATCCATGAGCATGGGAGAGCTTTCTATTTTCTGAGATCTTTCTTGATTTCCTTCTTTAGAGATTTGAAATTATTGTCATACAGTTTCTTCACTTGCTTAGTTTGTCACACCAAGTTATTTCATATTGTTTGTGACTATTGTGAAGGGTATTTTTTCATAATTTCTTTCTTTGTATGTTTTTCCTAGGCATAGAGGATGGCTACTGATTTGTTTGAGTTAATTTTATATCAAGCCACTTTGCTGAACTTGTTCATCAGCTGTAGAAATTCATTGGTGGAATTGTTGGGGTCACTTATATACACTATCTTGTTATCTGCAAACAGTGATGTTTTCATGTCTTCCTTTCTTCCAATTTGTATCCATTTGATTTCCTTGTGCTGTCTAATTGCTCCGACCAGGACTTCCATTACTATTTTGAATACATGGGGCGAGACTGGGCAGCCTTGTCTCGTCCCTGATTTTAGTGGGATTGCTTCAATTGTTTCACCATTAAGTTTGATGTAGGCTATTGGTATGCTGCATATTGCCTCTATTATGCTTAGGTATGGGCCTTGGATTCCTGTTCTTTCCAAGACTTTGAACATGAAGGGATGTTGAATTATGTCAAATGCTTTTTCAGAATCTATTAAGATGACCATATGGTTTTTTTCTTTGAGTTTGTTTATATACTGGATTATGTTGATGGATTTCCATATACTAAACCGTCAATGCATCCCAGGATTAGGCCTACTTGATCATGGTGAATGATTGTTTTGATGTGTTCTTGCATTCAGTTTGTAAGGATTTTGTTTAGTATTTTTGCATCAATGTTCATAAGTGAGATTGGTCTGAAGTTCTCTTTCCTTGTAGGGTCTTTGTGTGGCTTACGAACAAGTGTTATTGTGGCCTCTAAAAATGAGTTAGGTAGTATTCTATATGATTCTATTTTGTGGAATAATCTGGAAAGTATTGGTGTTAGGTCGTCAATAAATGTCTGATGGAATTCTGCACTGAACCCATCTGGATCTGGGCTTTTTTTGGTTGGCAGGATTTTGCTGGCTTCTTCTATTTCTTTTGGTGTCATTGGATTATTTAGATGGTTTACATGGTCCTGGTTTAACTTTAGTATCTGGTATCTGCCTAGGAATTCATCCATTTCCTCCAGATTTTCCAGCTTGGTTGAGTATAGGCTTTTGTAGTAGAATCTGATGATTTCTTGAATTTCTCAGTTTCAGTTACTATGTCTCCACTTTCATTTCTGATTTTGTTAATTTGGATACTCTCTTTGCCCTCTACTTAGTCTGGCTAAGGGTTTATAAATCTTGTTAATTTTCTCAAAGAACCAGCTCTTGGTTTTGTTGATTCTTTGAATAGTTCTCTTTGTTTCCATTTGTTAAATTTCTGCTCTTAATTTGATTATTTCTTGCTCTCTACTCCTCTTGGGTGTATCAGTTTACTTTTGTTCTAGAGCCCTCAACTGTGCTGTCAAGTTGCTAGTGTATGCTCTCTCCAGTTTCTTCTTGGAAGCACTCAGAGCTATGAGTTTTCCTCTCAGTGCTGCTTTCATTGCATCTGGTAGGTTTAGGTATGTTGTTTCTTCATTTCCACTAAATTCTAGAAAATCCTTAATTTCTTTCTTTCTTTCTTCTTTGAATGTGCTATTGTTTAATAGAGCATTGTTTAATTACCATGTATATATGTCCTTTTTATTGTCTTTGTTATTATTAAAGACCAGCCTTAAACCATGCTGATCTGGTAGGATGCATCGTAGTATTTCAATCTTCTTATATCTATTGAGTTTTTTTTGTGATCGATTATATGGTCAGTTTTGAAGAAGGTGCCGTGAGGTGCTGAGCAGAATTCGTAGTCTTTTTTTAGGATGATATATTCTATAGATGTCTATTAATTCTAATTGGTTCATAACCTCTGCTAGTTTCACTGTGTCCTTGTTCAGTATCTGTTTCCATGATATGTCAATTGGTGAGAGTGGGCTGCTGAGGTCTCCCACTATTATTGTGTGGGTTGCAATGTGTTTTTTGAGCTTTAATAGGATTTCTTATATGAATATGTGTGCTCTTGTATTTGGAGCATATATGTTAAAGATTGAGAGTTCCTCCTGACAATTTTTCCCTGTAATGAGTAAAAAGTGTACTTCCTTATCTTTTTTTGATACAGTTTGGATAAAAATCTACTTTATTTATTATTAGAATGATCACTCCAGTTTGCCTCTTGGGGCCAATTTCTTCGAAGGTTTTTTGCAACTTCTTATTTTGAGGTAGTGTCTGTCTTTGTCTCTAAGATGAGTTTCCTATATGCTGCAAAATGCTGGATTCTGTTTATGTATCCAGTCCTATAGCCTATATTTTTTATTGAGGTATTGAGTCCATTTATGTTAACAGATATTAAGTAATAGTGGTTGGTCTTTCCTGCTATTTTTGCTTTTAGAGTTAGAATAGTGTCTGTGTGTCTTTCTTCTTTTGGTTTTCTTCCTTAGGTATTTTCTTGTTTTTACTAGGATATAGTTTCCCTCCTTATATTCAGCTTTTCACCTTTAGTTCATTGTAGTGTTGTGTGTGCTCAGATATTTTGTAAATTTAGTTTTGTCTTGGAATATCTTGGTCTCTCCACTTATGATGATTTAGAGTTTTGCTGGGTATTGCAGCTTGGGCTGACACTTTTGTTCTCTTACGGTCTGCATGATTTCTGTCCAGGATCTTCTAGATTTCATAGTCTCTATTGAGAAGTCAAGTGTGATTCTGATTGGTCTGCCTTTATATGTTACATGACCTTATTCCATTACTGCTTTAAAAATTCTTTCTTTGCTTTGGGCACTTAGTGTTTTGACTATTATGTGTCAAGAAGAATTTCTTTTCTGGTCCAACCTATTTGAAGTTCTGAAGGCTTCTTTTATGCTCATTGTTATCTTATTCTTAAGGGTAGGCAAGTTTTCTTCTATGATTTTGTTGAAGACATTTACTGTGCCTCTTAGTTGATATTCTCTGCCCTCTTCTATTCCTATTATCCTTAGGTTTGGTCTTCTTATTGTGTCCTGGATCTCATGGACATTTTGGGTTAGGAGTTTTTTGGCTTTTGAATCTTCTCTGACTGTTTTGTCTGTGTTTTTAATGTTATCTTCGGCCCATGAGATTCTCTCTTCCATCTCTTGTAGTCTGTTGGAGATGCTTGCATCTGTGACTCCTTATTTTTTTTTTTAGGTTTTTTGCTTCTAGGCTTGTTTCTTTTAGTGTTTTCTTTATTGTGTCCATTTCCTTTTTAAATTATTTCTTCCATTCCTTCATCTTTTTGTTTCTGTTTTCCTCTAGGTCTTTGATTTCTTTGAGTGTTTTTCATGTTTCCTCTTTAAAAGCTTCCATTTCTTTATGATTTCTCTCCTGTTCTTGTTTAAGGATCTCTATCATCATCTTGAAGTATGATTTCAGGTCTGAGTCTTCTTTTTCTGGAGTGTTTGGCATCTGCTGTTTGCTGTGATGGGAAAGGTGGATTCTGGTGTTGCCAGATTGTCTTGGTTTAACTGGGGTTATTTCTTTTGCTTTCCTCTTGCTCTCTTGTTGTCTGTGATTATATGTGGTTTTGTTGTCGGTGATTGGTTCCCTTCTCTCTTGTGTAGCTGGCCTGTGTCCTTGGATCTCTGATGTTCCTTGTGGTAGATGGCCTGAGTACCTGTTCTGCATGCAGGAGCCCTCTGATTGGAAACCTAGTCCCTAAGGCAGAGTTCCTGCTTTTTTGAACCAATTAGGAAGGGGACACGCTTTCCAGGTGCTTGACCCAAGCCTCTCTGCACCCTGGCTACTCTCAGCACAGTCTCACCAGGGCTATATCCCTGGATAGCTGCTGTTCTTGGTGGCAGATGGCCTGAGCACCTGTTCTGCATGCATGGGCCCGCTGAGTGGAAACCAAGACCCTATGGCAGCGTTTCTGCTTCCCTGAGGTAAAAGTTGCTCTTACAAAAAAAAAAAAAAAAAAAAAAAAAAAAAAAAAAAAAACAAGAATAACAACAAAAAGCAAACAAAGAACAGCAAATAAAACCCAGAAAGAATGAAAGCTTCAGGGGACGTCAATGCAAACACTTCTATGCTTTCTGTTTTCTCTAAATGCATGTGTTTTATTTATTTTTTAATTTTATTAATTTTTATTTATATTTATATTTGAGATATACAGCTGTCAGGATTGAAACATGATTTTCCGGTATTGGTGATAAGACCTGGTCTACAGTGGCATATTTCAGTTCTACACTTCAATGATTTAACAAAGGAAATTTGTATTGTAGTTAGTTGTGTACAGGTAACCGACATATACTGAACTAAAACTATGTCATGGAGGGGCACTAATTCTCAGAAACCCCCAGTGCTAAGAATCTTTGTTTAAAACTCTCCAATGCTAGATTTTATTCAGTAGGAATGCTGTTTGGCAACTGAAAATACGCTTTTTATTCCAAAGAACTGCATGTGATTTTTTCAAGGTCAATCAGCGAGAAGGAGCAAAGCAGATAAGCCTTCAGTACAACAAGGGTATCACAAGAATATGTCTCTGCAGTTGCAATTAATACCTTTTATTCATGAGTGTCTCATTCCCCATTCTTGACTCATAGCCTTTCAAATTTCTAACATTTCTGGTAGTCCATTAAAGTTGTAAACAATAAGTGTTTACCAGTTTTTAGATGATATTTATGTTAGTAATATATTAAGTAAAAATAATGTGTCACGATTAACCATATGTTGTTAATTTTTTTGTTTTATTATTTTATGAAAATGGCCAGGTTGTTTTGCTTATATTTGTCAAATTTGGTACAATTCTAGTCAAGCTTCATGTGTGAATAACTTTTAAGTGAATCAAGCATCAATGTGAATTTTTTATATACATACATCTATTGTGAAGAGAAAGAAAATGTGTAAATCTACAATGCATATGCATTGTATTTGAACCATTAGTCTCAACTTTTAGAGAAAGAAGATTTTTAAAACACATTGTCTTTTTAACCTTCACAATTTCTGGGGCTTTCTATTATATTAAAAAATTAGAATCAGTGACAGAATAAACTAGTAAATAGGAAGAGAAATACAGATTAGAAAGTTAGACAAAATAATCAGATGAAAATACTTACATAAAGGCAACAATTGTTTAATGCTTTACTCTCTTAAAATTACATTTCATGCAATGTTTGTAAAAATTGTATGTAGATTAAGTGAAGTAATGTTCTGACCACTTGTTTATTTCTCAATTTCCAAGTTCTAACTAACTCAATTTCTTTTTAATATTTCCAGATTTTAGAGTTACATCAAGATAAGGAGAACATGTCCAAGATGCTCGACAGCTGTCACCTCCTTCCCACCAACACTCTGTAAGTAATTACCAGAAGCCCGGAAGTTATACATCCCTAGCTTTTTGCCTAATGAGCTGTGGCAATGCATTGACTTCCCCACATTGTACATTGTTTAAGTACCATGATAACTGTAAAGAGTGAGCAGTAAAATACAAATCAGTATATACAGTTGAAAATTTATATAAAAAATCAAACAAATAATACTGTGGCAGATTACTATAAACTGACCATTTATAGGACCCTATGTCTTCAGTGTTTATCATTAGGAATTGACTCATTTTTCTGTAGGGAACTTTGAACAGATCAGGGCATCACTATATAAATATTTCATTCATGTGTATACCAAAGATACGTAAACACAATTGTCTTCATTATATATTATAGTTTACTGGCACATGTTTCAGTACTGACTACTATAGTTCTTTTGAATCAAAAGACTTTATTTGTTCTACATATGCTTTTTACTTATGTGTTTATTTTTCCATGGGTTTATACTTTTTTTTGTCTTAACTGAAAGCACCAGAAGAAAGGGTTGGGTAAATACTATGCAATGTTCCTCAGAAGCAAATGATGTCCTCAGTTGTGATGAGAAATTCTACATGTCGCAGAGATTGTAATTCAAAATTTGTATAATCTTTTATTTTAGATTCCCTAATATAAACCTATCCTCACATGAATTGATTTGGATGGCATGTGAAAATAATAAGAGAAATTGACAGAAGAAGAAACAAAATACAAATTAAATGTAGAGGCTACTCCATGTCTAGACATTTTACAACAACCTTTATTGTCATTACTTTAATGAGCCCTAATAAAAGCTAGCTAGTATGAGGAAACAGGAGGTTAGAGAACATTCAAAGAATTTATAACACCAGCATGCTGTCAGAATGGAGTGTAGGCTTCAGGCATTTCAAACCATTTCTTCTAATCATATCACAATGCATCTGGCAGCCTAATTTGTATTACTACTTAAATTATTTCTTTCTTCCCACATGCTTTCTGTCTTTCTGTTACACTGCCAATTGGATTTCTTTCTGTGGTACATATTACCACTCACTAAAGTAACCAAGATACATAGCAAGAATTTTAAATTTAGAAATAAGTTCCATGTATAAACTTAGCAGTGACTACACATTGTAGATTCAAGGTTTCATTATAATTTCTATCAATTCTGTTATTAAATACAAAGACATTCCATGGTTTTCCCCTAGTATTTATCATCTGAAGTATCACTAACCTAGAGGGAAAGGGCAGGAAAACATAGAGACTGAAGGAAGCATGTTTATTAACATTAGATTGTATCAAAATATTTGTATTGCTATCTTTAAAATAGCATTAAAATTAGTATGATTTCTGGCAATATACTTGTTTTATAAATCTAGTTGAATGATTTGTCATTGACAGTGGTAGCATCTATCTTTTCTAAATAAAGTCTTTTGGTCACATACCTGAATCTCAGAGCTGTGGATTATCATGATGAAGAAAACAATCCAATAAAATCTGAGAGGCAGGTCAGATTGTAGGCTTCTTATGAAAACCAAACATATTAAACATGAGGTTAAATTTAAATCTAATTATTTATGTAGCATATTATTTCAATTTAACAGACTATAGTTGAATATTTTGAATTTTAAAGTTCTATCCTATTTTTACTTCTAAAATATCCTGTATCCACACCAGAATTATAAGTGGACATTTTACTTTAGCTTCTCTGAATGCACATCAAATGTAACCTATCTTGCTACACTTAATTTTAATTAATTTAATTGCTTAATTATGGATGCATAGCATGAAAACTTTCTGAACATAATACTAAGTCTATTTGGGCACCTGGGACAACCCAGTAAAAGAAATTACAAAAAACAAAAATCTCCTAACTCAAAAAATTCAAGAAATCCAACAGACAATGAAAAGACTAAACTTAAGAGTAATATAGAAGAGGGTAACGATTTCCAAATCAAAGGGACATCATACATCTTCAACAAAATATAGAAAAAATAATCTTACCTAACAAATGAAGAGATGCCTGTAAATATACAACAATACTATAGAACACTAAAAAGATGGGACCAGAAAAATAATTCTGTACATTATATAATATTTAAAACACCAAATCTTCATGAAAAAAAAAAACAAAGAACATTGAAAGCAGTAAGGGAAAATGTCAAGAATAATATCAAAAATATCCTATCAAAATTTATAGCAGACTCTAAAAGCCAGATCATGGGCAGATGTAACACAAAACCTATGAGAACAAAAATGCCAGTCTAGGCTACTATACACAGCAAAATTTTCAGTTACCATAGATAAAAAAACCCAAGATATTTTATGTCAAAACCAAATTTGTGCTGTATCTTTCCATGAATCCAGAACTACAGAGGATAATAGAAGAAAAACATCAACACAAGGAGAGAAATGACACCAAAGAAAAACCATGAAACTAATGTCACACGAAACCCAAAAAAAGAAAACAACACAAGCATAATTTCACATATAATAACAAAAATAACAGGAAGAAACAATCATTGATAATTAAAATCTCTCATCATCAATGGACTCAATTCCTCAATAAAAAGACAGACTCAAAGAGTGGGTATATAAACAGAATCCAGCATCTTTGTTGCTTACAGAAACACACCTCAGTAATAAAGACAGACATTGCCTCAAAATAAAATGTTGGAAAACAATTTCCAAGCAAATGATCTCAAGAAACAAGCTGGCATAGCAATTCTAGAATCCAATAAAATAGATTTCAACCAAAAATTATCAAAGAATATGGGGAAGCACACTAAATAACCATCAAAGGAAAAATCCATCAAGAGGAACTTTTAGTTCTCAACATCTATATCCCAAATGCAAGGGCAACCACACTTGTAAAAGAAACATTACTGAAGCTCAAAGCACACATTGAACCTCACACAATAATAGTTAGAAACTTTAACAGCCTGCTCTCTCCAATGGGCAGATCCTGGGAACAGAAACAAAACAGAGACACAGTGGAACTTACAGAAGATATGAACCAAATAGTTTTAACAAATATCTACAGAACATTTCACCCTAAAACAAGAGAATAAACAGCTCCTCATGGTACTTCTCCAAAACTGATCATATAGTTGGCCAAAAACAAGCCTAAACCAATTCAAGAAGATTCAAATAATCCCATGAATTCTATCAGATAACTATTGGCTAAGGCTGTTCAACAACTTTGAGGAATTTAACGAAAATGGAGGCACAACATACCCAAACTTATGGGAAACAAGGAAAGCATTTCTCAGAGGAAAACTCATTTTTCCTCTGTAAAGAAATTAGAAAAAGTATACACTAGCAGCTTAACAGCTCATCTGAAATGTCTAGAATAAAAAAGCAGCAAATACACCCAAGAACATTAGACAGCAGGATATAATCAAAGACAGGGATGAAATCAACTAAACAGAAACAAAAAGAACTATATAAAGAATCAACAAAACAAGGAGCTGGTTCTTTGAAAAAAAATCAACAAGATAGATAAACATTAGTCAGAATAACCAGAGGCACAGAGACAGTATCCAAATTAACAAAATTAGAACTGAAAAGGGAAATATACAACAGCTACCGAAGAAATTTAAAAAAAATTATCAGGTCCTCTTGTACAAGCTCATATTCACCAAAAATGGAAATGGATAATTTTTCTAGACAGATACTAGGTACCAAGTTAAATAAGTATTAGATAAACAATTTATTTATAAAAAATGATTACAGTCTCATAAGCCCTGAAGAAATAGAAGCAGTCTTTAAAAGTCTCCCAAACAAAACAAACAAACAAAAAAAAAGACCAGATGGTTTTACTGCAGAACTATGTCAGACCTTCAAAGAAAATATAACACCAATACTTCTGAAAGTGTTTTATAAAATATAAACAAAAGAAAAACAATCCAGAATATTCTATGAAGCCACATTTACACTGATAACTGAAACACACAAAACATTTTTTCCCTAGTTCAACATTTGAAGACATATCTGTTACTGAAGTAATATCACCTGTGATATAACAACAGAAAAAAAAAAGGATTGGAGTGGATTTATCTTATAAAATGTATAATTTACAGTATGGATATTCCAGAGAGCAGATGAGAAGTTAACAAAACTTTTCCTAGGAGTTTCTGATTGCATTATAAGGGAAGCGTCTAAAACAGAAATTGCTGTCAGTGCGATGTCAATGAAATGACAACTGCTTAATGAAAAAAAGTTAGTCAAATCAGAGATGACAGAAGAAATAGAAATATACACAAAAACATAGGAGAGTTTATGAAAACATGAAATCAGCCGACTTCTGAATTATGGTGGTAGATGAAGAAATATCTCATAGTAAGAAAGAGAATACTGTCAGTAAAATGAACATTCATTAGAACTATAGAAAGATATAAAATTTCCACCCAGGTAAAATAATTCTACAGAAATTCAAGTATACAAAATAATAAACTAAATTCCTCCTAATATATATAATAGTTTATATTATGATATTAATATTTTGTAGTTTTGTTTCTATTTATATAATGCAGAATAAAAAGTTATTGTATGCTGCAGGAGAGATAGATAAACTTCAACTGAATAACACTTGATTATTTGACAGAATCCATTAGGTACTTCAGGACAGGAAATGTGTTGCCCACATCCTGAAAGAACATAACTGTCAACCTACAATATTATATTCAACAAAAGTATGTATTAAATTTGGTGAATATATTAAACTTTCTGTCATAAAAACAAATTAAATAAATTTATGATTTATTAATTAATTTATTAATTAATTTAAATTAATTAAATTAATTAATAAATTTATTAATCCAGGCCTACAAATGGTACTAAAGAATATAGTGAGTCTGTAGAGACAGAAAAACCCCCAAGTAATATCCAAAAGATTATAGCCTAATGATGTTACTAAGTGTGTACCATAACAGAATAATTTATGTTATTCTGCAATAACAAGCTACAAATCATATGTTCCAACCAATAAATTTGATCATAATCGTATCTGACCCATTTTAAAATTTGCTTTTGTAAGAAACTATCATTTTTTTACAGTTTTTCCTGGTCTGTTCCCAAAAGTTCATGTTCTGAATCCTTTTTCTGGAGTCTTTAGCACTATAGAGAGTGGGTAGAAACAAGTGAAATCCTCCTCCCCACTTTTTCTATCCTATCTTTCTTTTCTGGCTACAATTATGTGAATGACCTATTAAACCATAAGTTTATAATATACTGTGTTGTGACATGCACAAATGAGAATAAAATTAAAAAGTGAGTTGACTAAAATCTTGGGAACTATGCTCAAAAACAAACCTTTGATCCCTTTAGGATAAATTTCTCAACTATTTTCTTATAGCAATTAATACCAACTAACACAATGTCTTCAGAATCTATTGCTATTTCTGTCTATAAAATCTTATTTTGATCAACTAGTCAAACAACTATTAATTAATTTTAGTCATCAACTTCTAAAATGGTCTTTTATATATTAGCAACCTAAGCACTTTTTAATCTTAAAATGTGTTAGAAACTGATAGTTCAGAAATAATGACCTACTGTAGTGAGAATAGTATGCATTATTCTAAAAATGTCAGTCTAAGAAAACATCTGAAGAAATAACTGTGTTATTGCAATAATAGCAATGGCGATGTCAAACCAGAAACAATACAATGATAGTAATTGATTTACCTGATAAAACATGAAATTGTACATTATAGATACAATGTAGAGCAAATAAGAAGTTGGTAGAACTGTTTTTCAGCAGTTTCCAATTAAGTTATGAGGGAAGGGCACAAAAATATGCACACTACTGTGTTAAAGTCAGTGTAAGTCAATGCTCAATGAGGAGAAATAATGAGCTATGACAGAGATAGAATACTAAATAAAAACATAAAGACATATGGGGAAACTTAGGAACACTATGAAAAGACACACAGGGGTCAGGGAGCTATGGGAAGGAGAGGTAGAAAGATTGAAAGAGCCAGAGGGAATGGATGACACAAAGGAAGTAGTGTCTTCTGGACACCTGGACTGACGCACATATGAAGTCATAGAGATTTTGCAACATGCAAAAAGCTTGCGCACATTTAAACCAGATAGGCTCCAAGCACTGAAGGGAGGAAGTGGACATGAGATTCTATCATAAAGGAATCATCTCCATTTGACGTCAATTTGCAGAGAAAAAGATTAGTTTTCCTTACTGGAATTGCAGTGGGCATATTAAACACACTTAAAGATAGTAAATTTTAAACACAAAATAATCTCAATGTTACATTTTGTAGATATTTGTTTTATGTAGTGTTGTTTGAGCTTTTTAAAAAAAGACTATTGAATTTTTGCTTGTATATTAAAGATTGTGATTTAGTGGTTTTATTCATTTTACTTTTGTGTGTGTCTGTATATATTTCTAGTGTTTTATGTTTATCTTTTTCTTTTTTCTTTGATTGACTATTTATGAAAGGAAAAGAAAGAGAGTTGTGTGTGTGGAGGTAGGAAGAATTTGGATGATCTGAGTCATAGATAACCATGATCAGAATATATTGTATAAAATATTTATTAAGATAGTAAATGTTTTTATTGCCTATCATTTCCACTTTTATTTGATAACGTTGTATACACCATCTATTGAATATGAAGTATATATACATTGTGAATAGATTCTATGGTTAAAATGTCACTCTTCTTTTTTTTCCCCCTTACAACTTTATTTTAAAGAGAGAGAGAGATATGTACAGATTTTTAAAGGCATTTTGGCATAACACTACATGAATATATATTTGTTAGTACTTAGTTATTTTAGAGGTTTGATAGCATGCATTGAAATCTTACCCAGTTACCATAAACATAAAGTACATGTAGAAGAGAATGAAATATGGAAACAGTCAGAGTTTTCTTGTTGTGCATAGATTAAACATAATAATTTTTGAATACCAAAAATTGCCACAATCTATATTCTTAGCTCTTGGATTATTAATGATTTAAGGTCCAGATGTACCACACTCTGAGAGGGTGCTAGGCACTTATTTTTTTTCCTAAGAAGGACAGAAGCTTTCACTTTTTGGCTTTTATTTTTCTTGAGTTTTATATGGCCTGTGAGTTGTTTCTGGGGTATTCAGAGCATTCTGGGGCTAGTATCCAATTATTAGTGACTGCATATTATATAAAACGTCACTCTTAACAATTGTAAGAATAACGTCTACTTTAATTTACATTGCCTCTTTGTTACACAGCAATTTTTGAGTTTATTACTGATAAAATTGAAATCAATATATTTTTTCATTTTTAATAGAGACTACAGTAATTCTCCTTAGCCACAATAAGACATAATCACATATTTTTAATTAAACAACTTCATAATAAAATAGAGATAAATGTACAGATTTTAAAAGCATTTTTGCATAAAACTATATGAACACATTTTTGTCAGTACTTGATTATTTTTAAAAGGTTTAATGCTTGAAGGAAAAAGTGGAGCCCACAGTTAAGAGACTTTGAATTGTAAAAAGACTTTGATTTTTAAGAGACTAGATATTTTAAAGAGATTACAATTTTAATATGTAAGAATTTGTAAGGACTGTGGGACTCTTAAGGTTATTTAGATCTTGTGGATGAACAAGAAAGTAAGGATTGAGGCTTAATAGTGTTGTTTGTGTGTCACGTTAAAAGAGGGTCAATTGTACTGACTGGTTTTGTGTCAACTTGACACAAGCTGGAGTTATCACAGAGAAAGGAGTTTCAGGTGAGTAAATGCCTCCATGAGATCCAGCTGTAAGCTATTTTTTCAACTAGTGATCAAGGGGGCAAGACCCAGCCTATTGTGAGTGGTGCCATCCTTGGGCTGGTAGACCTGGGTTCTATAAGAAAGCAGGCTGAACAAGCCAGGGGAAGCAAGCCAGTAAGTAACATCCCTCCATGGCCTCTGCATCAGCTCCTGCTTCCTGACCTGCTTGGGGTTCTGTCCTGACTTCCTTTGGTGATGAACAGCAATGTGGAAGTGTTAGCTGAATAAACACCCCCCCCCCAAAAAAAAAGATCTTCTTCATATATGTTATGATTGTTGGCTTGATGTTTGAAGGGATCCCAAATTGGGAGTCGGAGTACCTCTGGCTCTTTTGCCTGCTCTTGGGACTCTTTTCCTTCTATTGGGTTGACTCACCGAACATTGATATAAGGGTTGTGCCTGGTTTATTGTATCTTCTTGTGCTGTGTCTAGTTGATGTCTCTGGGAGTCCTACTCTTTTCTGGGTGGAGGGGAGATTCTCAGGGAAAGGAGAGGTGTGAATAGAAAGGTGGAGTGAGGGGAAGTGTAATCAGGAAAGATGCGTTGTATACAAAAATTATAAATAAAAATAGAAAAAAAATAAAGAAACATAAAATTCTCCACAAAAAAGGTTTAATGCTAAGCATTGAAAACTTACTAGTTACAATGAGTATAAGGTACATAAAAACAAAATACAACATGGAAATAGTCAAATTTTTCTTGGTATGTAAAGATTAAACATAATGATTTTTAAATACCAAAGATTACCATCAAGCTGCAATCTTAGCTCTTGAATTTTAACAATAATCAAATACTTTAATGGCATTGAAATATTGAAAAAAAACCCTCTCACATGTGATAAATAGCTGTGTGGTACCATTCAAAACTGACATACATTTTCTACTATGTAAAATTAACTTAATTTTAATAAGTCCAGATAATCAACCTCTTTTTAATAACTTCAGAATAAAATGAAATAACTAGAAATGAACATACCCAAAAAGGTAGAAAATCTCTACTTTTAGAAGATGTAATACTAGTACTTTTCAAACTATGTCACAAAATATAAACAGAAGGAACACTACGCAATTTATTCTATGAAGTACAATTAGACTTACACCTAAATCACACAAAGACCTAGCAACCAATTTCTCTTATGATTACTGATGCAACAATACTTAAGAACTTCTCATAAACCTAATCCAAGAACACATCAAAATTATCACCCATCATGATCAAGTAGGCTTCAACCCAGGGATCCTGTGATGGTTCAATATAGGGAAATACAACAATGTAATCTACATTATAAATAAACTAAAAAAAAAAAAAAAAAACCCACATGATTATCTCATTAGATGCCTAGAAAGCAACTGACAAAATTGAACACCCCTCCATGTTAAAAGTCTTGGAAAGGTCAGGATTTCAAGGCTCATATCTAAACATAGTAAAAGCAATATACATCAATCCAGTAACCAACATCAAAATAAATTGAGAGAAACTTGAAGCAATCCCACTAAAATAAGGGACCAGACCCTGCTGTGTACTCTTCTTACCTATTTAATATAGTACTGGAAGTATTAGCCAAAGCAATAAGACAGCACAAAGAGGTCAAAGTGACACACATTGGGAAGGAAGAATTCAAAATATTTCTACTTGCAGATAATATGATACAATACTTGTGACCCCAAAAATTCCACCAGAAAGTGCTTAATCTTGATAAACTATTTCATCAAAATGGTTGGATAGAAAAATAACTCAAATAAATTCATAGCCTTCCTCTACTCAAAGGACAACTAGGTAGAGAATGAAATTTTAAAAAAAAATACCATTCACAATAGTCATAAACAATATCAAATACCTTGGTGTGACTCTAACCCAGGAAGTAGAAGATATTTATGAAAAAAGCTTCAAGTCTCTAAAGAAAGAAATCAAAGAAGATCTTAGATGATGACGAGATTTCCCATCTCATGGATTAACAGGATTCACATAGTAAAAATGGCCATCTTGGTCAAAGCAATCTACAGATTCAATATAGTCCCCATCAAAATTCCAACTCAATTCCTTTTAGAGTTGAAAGAACCAATTCACAAATTCATTTGGAATAATAAAAATCACAGGATAGCAAAAAAGACTCTTCTCAACCAAAAAACAACTTCTGGGGGAAGCATGATCCTCAATATAAAGCTGTATAACAGAGTTATTGTGATAAAAAAAAAAAACTATATAGTATTGGTACAGAGACAGGCAGGTAAATCAGTGGAATAGGAATTGAAGACCCAGAAATGAACCCACACACCTATGGTCACTTGATCGTTGACAAAGGAGCAAAAATCATCCTGTGGAAACAAGACAACATTTTCAGCAAATGGTGTGGTTTGTAGCAAACTGGTGGTCAGCTTGTAGAAGAATGCAAATTGATTCATTCTTATCACCATGTACAAAGATTAAGTCCAAGTGGATCAAAGATAAAACCAGATACACTGAAACTAATAGGAGAGAAAATACGAAAGAGCCTTAGACACATACGCACAGTGGAAAATTTCCTGAACAGAACACCCGTGGCTTATGCTTTATATTCAAGAATTGATAAATGGGACCTCATAAAATTGCAAAGCTTTTGCAAGGCAAAGGACATTGTTAATAGGACAAACAGGCAACCAACAGATTGAGAAAATATCTTTAACAATTCTACATCAGATAGCAGTCTAATATTCAATATATACAAGGAACTAAAAAAGTTAGACCTAAGAGAATCCAATAACTCTATTGAAAATGGGGGACAAAGCTAGACAGAATTCTCGACTGAAAAATATTGAACGGCTGAGAAACACATAACACAATTTGCAGCATCCCTAGTCATTAGAGAAATGAGATTCAAAACAACCCTGAGATTCTACCTCACACCAGTCAAAATGGCTAAGTTAAAAAACTCAGGTGACAGCAGATGTTGTTGAGTATATGGAGAAAGAGAAATACTCTACCATTATTGTTGGGATTACAAACTAGTACGACTACTCTGGAAATCAGTCTGGAGGTTGCTTAGAAAATTGGACATAGTACTAACTGAGGACCCAGCTATACGACTCCTGGACATATACCTAAATGATGTTCCAATATATAACAAGGACACATACTCTACTATGTTTATAACAGCCTTATTTGTAATGAAAGAACCCAAATATCCTTCAACACCAGAGTGGATACAGAAAATGTAGTATGTTTGTGAAATGGAGTTCTACTCAGCTACTAAAAACAATGACTTTATGAAATTCTATGGCAAATCAATAGAACTACAAAATATCCCGAATGAGGTAACCCAATCACAAAAGAACACATAGTAACACTCACTGATAATTGGATATTAGCACAAAATCCCAGATTACCTAAAATACAATTCACAGACCACATGAAGCTCATGAAGTTGGTAGTCTAAAGAGGTTATGTTTCAGTCCTTAAAAGGGGGAACAAAATATCCTCAGTAGAAAATACAGAGACAGAATTTGGAAGAGATACCGAAGGCAGGACCATCCAGAGACAAAATTTTGAAGAGAGACTGAAGGATGGACCATCTAGAAACTGTGGGGATCCATTTAATATACTGTCTTCATATACAGACAATAATGTGAATAACAAAAGGTACATGCTGACATATGCCAGTGTAGGGTGATGCTAGGGGAAGGATGATGAGAGGAAGTGGTTGGGTGGGGAACACTCTCATAGAGGCAAACGGGTGGGGATGGGATAGGTGGGATAGGGGGACTCCAGAGGATTAACCTGGAAAGAAGGTATCATTTGCATTTTAAGTAAAGAAAATACCCAATAAAAATAAAAAAATAAAAGAAAATTATAAAAAAGAAATTTAAAACAAGTTAAAAGTTATGGACTAGAATACGGACAATCCTGCATGTTCATGCCTTGGCAGAATTAATTTGGTGAGAACATTGTTTCTGAAGAAGATTGGCATATTCCATATAATGGTGGACCAAATTCTAATGTGTGTTTTGAATAGCTTTTGAAGTGATCCCATAATTAAAATGAAGACAAAGTATCCCTGAGAAGCCAAAACAATATTAAGCAGAAAGAAGCTGCCCAGAGGTATTTGCTTTCATTTTTCTTCCTAGAGAGCCATTTTAACAAAAACCCTTACAATGTATTTTTTTTAAAGACAAAAGAGAAAGAACAGAAGTTCTAGAAAAAGAATAATTGAAAAGATGCACTTACCAGCTCCACCGAAGAAGACCTGAGTTGATCACCAGGACAAATATTGTTCAAAGAAATGACTGATTCCAGTAACCTCTCTTCTTACCTCCACCTGTGGAGTGTGCCCCCCCCCCCAAAGAAAAAAAAACACACACACACACATACACAAAATAGTTAGAAAAGTAAAGATAATTAAGAAGAAAATCTTGGGAGTTATTTAGTAATTATGTACTTTGGCTGTATTTGCATGGGTTTGGGGCCCAATTCCCAGGACTAACAAAGTAAGGCTTGGGGCCTGCCCAGCCTCATGTGAAGGAGCTGAGTTGGAAAACAGAGTTGGATGAAGGCCAAAAGCCTGATGATCTTAGTCCTCATAACTCTCTCACTAACTGTACTTGAGGCTAGAAGCTGATAGTTCCTGAAAACCTAACACTCTCTTGCTTATTATATGCCTGAAAACTGCTGGCACTTGGTGATAACATGTCATTTATCAGTAGGTAATTAGGTAAAGGATTTATTGCTAGAACTCCTTTCTTTTGCAAGCCAGCCAGAAGCCCCTTGCTGGCCAGGTGAAGGGCTCAGTTTGTTAACTCTTTGTGAACCAGGGAGTAACAAAAGATGTCATTCACACAGATATACACAAGCTACCACCACATGAAGCTTAAAAATGGTATATAACCTTTTAGAGTTTTAAGCCTTCAGACAGAGTTCTTTATGTAACAAAGACTTTTAAACCTTCTCTGGGAATCTACCAATTCAATGCAATCCCCATCAAAATTCCAATTCACAGACATAAAAAGAGCAATTCTCGAATTTTCTGGAATTAAAAAAAAACAAAAAAAGAGAAAAACAGGATAACAGAAATTATTCTTAACAATAAGAGAGCTTTTGAGGGAATCACCATCCCTGACATCAAGATGTACTATAGAGCAATAGTGATAAAAACTGCATGGTATTGGCTCAGAGACAGACAGGTCAATCAATGGAATAGAATTGAAGATGTGGAAATGAACCCACATATCTATGGTCACCTGATCTTTGACAAAGAAGACAAAACCACCTAATGGGAAGAAGATAGTACATTCAACAAATGGTATTGCCTCAAGTGGTGGTAGGCATGTGGATAAGTGCAAATTGATCTCTTCTTATCTCCTTGTACAAAATTAATATTCAAGTGAATCAAGCATCTCCACATGCATCCAGATACACTAAATCTAGTAGAAGAGAAATTGGGAAACAGCCTTGAACACATTGTTTCCTGAAAAGAACACCAATGGCTTATGGTCTATGATCAACAATCAACAAATGTGATCTATAAAATTGAAAAGCTTCTGTAAGGAAAAGGACACTGTAAATAAGACTAAAGGGCAACCTACAGATTTGGCATAGGTCTTTACCAACCTTACATCTGAAAGACAGCCAAGGTACTATATATTAAAACAAGTCAAAAATGCAATTACTTTTGTCAGAGATTATTAAGGGAAGAGTTGTTCGGTTTCCGTGATTGTGTTGGCTTTTTGGTATTTCTGTTTTTGAAGTCTAGCTTTAATCCATTGTGGTCTTATAAGATACAAGGGCTTATTTAAATTTTCTAGTATCCATTGTTTCTTGCTTTGTGGGGGACTATACATTCAGCTTTGGAGGAGGATCCATGAGGTTTTTAGAAGAAGGTATATTCTTTTGTGTTTGGGTAAATGCTGTTTTTGGAAACTGTGGGTGGCATTTTGTTCAGGGCATAGTTGTTCAGAATTGACATATCATCTTGGTAGATTTTTCCTTTGATGACTATGAAGTGTCCTCTGTCTCTTTTGATTAATTTTGGTTGAAAGTTATTTTATTAGATAGAATGGCTACTACAGATGGCTTTGTGGGTCCATTTGCTTGAAAGAGGTTTTTCCAGCTCTTTACTATTAAGCATATATGTAAAAATAAATAAATAAATAAATAAATAAATAAATAAATAAATAAATAAATGCAAGAATAACCATGAGGAAATCCACACATGAAAAGCTAATATTTAAAAAGCCAATAAGAATGCATACCCGAGAAAATATAGTCTCATCAACAAATGTTGTATGTAATATGTTAATTATGATATGTGATATATAAAATAATATGTAATATATACTGTATGGCATATAGTATATATGGTATATAACTATATGAAATATAAATAGGTTTGAAGCAGTTTGTTATGATGGTAAAGATGATATATACCACAATTGGAGAATGTCACCTAAAAACAGAAAATTAAGTTAAAATTAAGTGCTCTTGTGAAATTGTAGTGTTTTATTTTTAACTTTGTTCAAAAAAACCCTGAGGCTTTGCAGCAGAGAGATATGGGTAATAAAATAAATTTCACCATAGTACAAGCCGGGAGCCAGCTATACAGAAGAATGCAAGTTCTGTAGAAAAAGATAGAGTTAATCCTTATTTATTCCTGTCAAGTAAGTCAAAGTCCACTTTCTGTGACAAAAATATCTTGTGAAAATGATTCAAGACATTGAATACTAATGACTTTTGTACAAATTCTCTCTTTTCTCTATTATGATAAAAGACCTATAAAGGAATCATTTGTTGGGTTATACTTCAAGTTGACAGGATTCATTGAGTTTGGGGTTGTGAGAAATCTTGTCATGGTGTCTCTACAATCAAAAATTAGAAAGACATAAATGCTATGGTTTTATTTCTTTTCTCATTTTAGAAAATTATTTATCAGTCTGAGTCATAGCTCCTAGGAGTGTACTCAAAGGACACAATTATACATTTTACACAAGTTATTTCTGCACTATGCACAATGAACAAAATGTATAAATAGCTTATCATTAATGAAAGAATAAATGAAATGTGGTATATATACACAATGCGTTTATAGTGAGCTGTAAATATAATGAAATTTGTAGGAAAATGGATGTAGCTGGAAATAATTATTCTTAGGTAACTCAGACTCACAAAGTTGATTTTTGTTTCTCCTATATGGATCTTAACTTTGAATTATTATATTTATACATGTTATCCTTTATTTGTGTGATTGGGTACAGATATTTACATATGAGCAAAGTGTGCCAAAGTCCAAAGGAGATTTATCCTTCTGGATGAAGAGATACAGTTTTTAAGCGGCCAGGATTGAGTGCTGGGCGTCAGACCCTGTCTTCTGGAAGATCAATATGTGCTTCAGCTCCTTGTCTTTGAATCTTTAGATGTGTCTGTTTCCATTGAAATACCTGTAGAGTTCAAGAAACATTAATAGGTTGATGACATTACTGGCAAAAATTCAACTCTGAGTGGGGATAGTACATTATGATGTTATTAAAAGAAAGAGGAATAATCAGTGTAAGACATATTAAGTGATATGGGGTGGTAGGACAGGGTAAATGATTACAACAGAGGATTAAGTGCCACTCCCAATTTTTTATTGGAAATTCTCTGCATTTGTACTTCAGATGTTATTCCTTTTCCCACAATACCATCCTCCTCCCACTCCAATTGCCTCCATGAACATGCTTCCTCCCCCAACAACGCTATCCCACCTCAACACCTAGGCATTCACATATACTGGGAAAATGAGCCTTCACTGGACCCAAGGCCTCTCCTCCTACTGAAGTCAGAATATGTTATCCTCTGCTGCATATGTACCTTGGGCCATGGGTCTTTTTATGTGAACTCATTGGTTGGTGTTTTTTTTTTTCCTCTAGGAGCTGTGGTGGGTTAGGATAGTTGATAATTTTGTTCTTCCCATAGAGTTTCTGACCCTTTCAGCTCCTTCATTTCTTTCCCTAGCTCTTTAATTGGGGTCCTTGTGTTCAGTCTGATGGTTAGCTGCAAGATTTCTCCTCTGCTTCAGTATGACCTTAACAGAACCTCTGAGGAGGCATCAATATTAGGTTCTTGCCAGTAAGCACTACTTGGCATCAGTAATATTACTTGGGGTTATTGGGTACATATGGGGTGTGTCCCCATGTGAGGCAGTCTCTGGATGATCTTTTCTCTGATCCTTGGACCTCTATTTGTCCCTTCAATTCCTCCCATGCACATTTTATTCTTCCTTATAAAAAGACTGAGGCATCCACATTCTGGCCTTCCTTCTTTTTGAGCTTCAAAAGTTGTGTGAATGATTTCTTGGGTATTCTGAGATTTTGGGAACTAGTATCCACTTATAAGAGATTACATACCCTGAGTATCTGTTTGTGACTAGGTTACCTCACTCAGAATGATAGCTTCAAGTTTCATCCATTTGCCTAGGAATTTCATGAAGTCATTGTTTTTGATAGCTGAATAATACTCCATTGTGTATATGTACCAACATTTCTGCATTCATTGATAGACATCTGGGTTCTTTCCAGCTTCTGGATATTATAAATAAGGCTGCTACGAAGATAGTTGTACAATTGTCCTTGATAAATGTTGGAGATTATTTTGGGTATGTGCCCAGGAGTGGAATAGCAGGGTTCCCAGGTAGTACTATATCCAAAGATTTTGAGAAATAGAAACACTTATTTTCAGAGTGGTTGTAGCAGTTTACAATTCCACAGTGGTAGAGTGTTACTATTTCTCCACATTCTCCCCAGCATCTGCTGTCACATGAACTTTTGATCTTAGCCATTCTGATTTGTGTTAGGTTGAAACTTATGGTTGTTTTGATTTGCATTTCCCTGATGTCTAGGGATGTTGAGCATTTCTTTGGGTGCTTCTCTGTCATTTGTTATTCCTCAGCTGGGAATTCTAGGTCTGTACCCCATTTTTAATTGGGTTTTTGATTCTCTAGAATTAAACTTCTTGAGTTCTTTGTATGTAAGAAGTACATATAAAGTACATACACAAGCCCTCTATCAAATGTAATATTGAAAAAGATCTTTTTCCCATCTTTTAGTTGCTGTTTTGTTCTTTTTACAGTATCCTTAGACTTACAGAAGCTTTGCAATTTCATGAGTTCCCATTTGTCGATTCTTGATCATAGAGCATAAGCCATTGGTTTTCTGTACAGGAAATGTTTTCCTGTGCCTATGTGCTCTAAACTCTTCCCCACTTTCTGTTCTATTACTTTCAATGTACCTGGTTTTATTTGGCAGTCTTTGATCCATTTAGACTTGAGCTTTGTACAATGAGATAAGAAAGGATCGATTTTGCATTCTTCTACATGCTGACTGCCAGTTGAACCAGAACCATTTTATAAAGAGGCTGTCATTTATTCATTGAATATATTTACTACCTTTGTCAAAGATCAAATGACCATTGGTGTCTGGGTATATGCCTGGGTCTTCCATTCTATTTCATTGATCTACTTGCCTTTCTCTATACCAATAACATATAGTTTTTATCATACTTGATCTGTAATAGGTAGGGATGGTGATTTCCCCAGAAGTTTTTTTGTTTTTTTTTTTTTTTTTTTTTTTGGTTGAAAATGTTTTTACTTATCCTTGGTTTTGATGATTCCAACTGAATTTGCAAATTGTTCTTTCTAACTGTATTAAGAATTGTTTTAGAATTTTGATGGGGATTGCATTGAATCTGTAGATTGCCTTAGGCAAGATGACCATTTTAATTATGCTGACCCTTTCAGTTTATGAGGATGGGAGATCTTTCCATTTTCTGGAATTTTCTTCAATTTCCTTCTTCAGAGACTTAAAATTATTGTCATACAGATCTTTCACTTGTTTGGTTACCATCACCCAAAGTTATTTTATAGTATTTATGACTATTGTCAAAGGTATTGATTCTTCTATTTCTTTTGCAGCCTTTTTAACCTTTGTGTAGAGGAAGGCTACTGATTTGTTTGAGTTTATTTTATCTCCATCTACTTTACTGAAATTGTTTATCAGCTGTAAAAGTTCTATGGTGAAATTTTGGGTTCACAAAATCATATTATATCATCTGCAAGTAGTAATATTTTGAATTCTTCCTTTCCAATTTGTGTCTCTTTGACCTCTTTTTGCTGTCTTATTGCTTTGGCTAATACTTCCAGTACTATATTGAATAGGTAAGGAAAGTGTGCAATCTGGTCTAGTCCCTTATTTTAGTGGTATTGCTTCAAGTTTCTCTCTATTTAGTTTGATGTTGGCTACTGGTTTGCTGTATATTGCTTTTATTATGTTTAGGTTTGAGCCTTGTATTACTGAACTCTTCCAGACTTTTAACCTGAAGGGGAGTTAAATTTTCTTAAATGTTTTCTCAGTATCTAGAGAGATGATCATGTGTTTTTACTTTTGAGTTTGTTTATATAGTGGATGACATTGATGGATTTACATATATTAAACTATCTTTCCACCACTGGGATGAAGCCTACTTGATCATGTTGAATGATTGTTTTGATGTGTTCTTGGATTCAGTTTACAAGAATTTTATTTAAAAAACAGTATTTTTGCATCAATGTTCATGAGAAAAATTGGTCTAAAACTCTCCTTCTTTGTAGGGTCTTTGTGTGGTTTAGGAATGAGCATAATTGTGGCTTTGAAGAATGAGTGGTGTAGAACTCCCTCCGTTTCTATTTTGGGAATAGATTAGAGAATATTGATATTAGATCTTGTAAGAAATTCTGATATAGTTCTGCACTAAACTCATCAGGTCCTGAGTTTTTTGTTTTGTTTTGTTTTATTTGTTTGTCTGGAAGCTTTTGATGACCTATTCTATTTCTTTCACGGTTATGGGGCTATTTAGATGATTTATCAGATCCTGATTTAACATTAGTATGTGGTTTCAGTCTAGATAATAGTTCATATTCTCTAGATTTTACAATTTGTTGAGTATAGGTTTTTGTAGTCGTATCTGATGATTTCTTGAATTCTCTGTTTCTGTTGCTATGTCTTTTGTTTCATTTCTGCGTTTGTTAATTTGTATACTCTCTCTGCACCCTCTAGTTTGTCTGGCTAAGGGTTTATTGATCATGTTCATTTTTTCAAAGAACCAGATCTTGGTTTTGTTGATTATTTGTATAGCTGTTTTTGTTTCTATTTGGTTAATTTTAGCTCTGTGTTTGATTATTTTCTGTCATCTACTCTTCTTGAGTATATCTGCTTCTTTATGTTCTGGACTTTTCCGGTATACTGTCAAGATGTTAGTGCATGGTCTCTCCAGTTTCTTTTCTGAGGTGCTCAGAGCTAAGCATTTTTCTCTTAGTACTGCTTTCATTGAATCCCATAAGTTTGGGTATGTTGTGGCTTCATTTTCATTAAATTCTAAAATGTTTTTTGATGACTTTCTTTATTTCTTTCTTGACCAAGCTATCACTGAGTAGTGCATTGTATAACTTCGATGTGTATATATGCTTTTTGTCATTTTGGTTGTTATTGAAGACCAGCCTTAGTCCATGGTGATCTGATAGGTTACATAGAATTTTTATGATCTTCTTGTATCTGTTGAGGCCTGTTTTGTGACTAACTATATGGTCAATTTTGTAGAAGTTGCCATTTGGTGCTGAGAAGAAGGTATATTGTTTGGTTTTACAATTCTATAGATGTCTATCAAATCCACTTAGTTCATAACTTCTATAGTTTCTGTGTCATTGTTTAGTTTCTATTTCCATGATCTGTTCATTGATGATAGTGGGGTGTTGAAGGCTCCCACTATTATTATGTGTGGAACAATATATGCTTTGAGATTTAGTAGAGTTGCTTTTATGAATGTGGGTGCCTTTGTATTTGAAAAATAAATGTTCAGGATTGAGAGTTCTTCTTGATAGACTTCTCCTTTGATGAGTAAAAAGTGTCCTTCTTTGTCTTTCGATGACTTTTGGTTGAAAATCTCTTTATTAGATATTGCTCTTGGGACCATTTGCTTAGAAGATTTTTCTCCCAAACTTTTTCTCTGATGTTGTGTTTGTCTTTGTTGCTGAGAGGAGTTTGCTGGATGCAACACAATGCTGTATTCTGTTTACATCTTGTCTGATGATCTATATTTGTATTGGAGAATTGAGTCTATTGATGTTAACAGATATTAAGAAATAGCGATTGTTGTTTCCTCCTATTTTGTTGTTAGGGGTAGAGTTATGTTTCTGTGGTTTTTTTCTTTGGTGTTTGTTGTAAGAACAAAAGTTTTTTTGATTTTACTAGGGTGTAATTTTACTCTTTGTGATGGAGTTTTCTGTCTATTATCCTTTGTAATGATGGATTTATGAACAGATATTGTATAGATTTGCTTTTGTCCTAGAATATCTTATTTTCTCCATCTATGGTAATTGAGAGTTTTACTAGATATAGTGACCTAGGCTAGTATTTGTGTTTTCTTAGTATATGTATGATGTCTGTCCAGTATCTTCTAGCTTTCATAGTTTCTGTTGAAAATTCTGGTGTAATTCTGATTGGTTTGCCTTGGTATCTTACCTGTCCTTTTCTTTTTCTGCTTTTAGTATTCTTTCTTTGTTTGAACATTTGTTGTTTTGACTGTTATGTTTCAGGAAAAAAAAATTCAGGTTTAATCTGTTTGGAGTTCTGTAGACTTCTTGTATGTTTGTGGTCATCTCTTTCTTTAGGTTAAGGATGTTTTCTTCTATAATTTTGTTGAAGATATTTACTGGGCCTTTTAGTTGGGATTCTTCATTCTCTTATACACATATTATCCATAGGTTTGTTCTTCTCTTGTGTCCTGGATATCCTGGATGCTTTGTGTTAGAACTTCTTTGATTTTTGAGTTTTCTCTGACTGTTGTGTTAGTGATTTTTTATTGTATCTTCTAATCCTGAAATTACCTGTTCTACCTCTTGTCTTCTGTGGGTAATGCTTGCATCTGTGACTCCGGATGTCTTTCCTAGGTTTTGCAACTTCAGGGTTTCCTTCTCTTGTGGTTTCTTTATTGTTTCTATTTCTGTTTTCAGGTTTTCGTGTTTTCTCTTTAAGAGCTGTTTAACCTGTTTGTGTTTTTCTGTTATCTCTTTAAGAGCTTCAACTTGCTTGGGTATGTTCTTCTGGCTTTCTCGTACTTCTCATGTATGTTATATATGTGCTTCTCATGTATCTTTATTATCATCATGAAGTATGATTTTAAGTCTAAATCTTGTTTTCCTGGAAAGTTTGGAATATCCACTACTTTTTCCCTTGGAGGGAGAACTGGGTTCAGATGTTGCCAGGTTTTCTTGGTTTCCATTTCTTAGGTTCTTGAGCTTGCCTCTTGCCATCATGTTATTGGTGATACTAGGTGATCTTTTTGTCTCTTACTGGAGCTTTTCTCTCCTGTTGGTCTGTGGGTCTGTGGTCTCCTGAGGGAGATTGATCTTGTGTCTTCGGCTTTCTGGGTAGGATATGAGTTCTGATGGTAGAGCCCAGTCCTGATGCAACTGGGCTGGTTCTTACCTTGGGCCAGAAGTGTGTTTCCAGACAGTGTGGCCATCTGTGTGATGAGAGTTTTGGGCGGCCTTTCCTGAAATAGACAGTGGAAAGGGAATGTGGACTCACCTCTGTACTCAGGAGTGAGAGCCCTCCTTTGGCTCTCCCAGGTGACCAGGAAACTACAAGCAGGCGACCAGTCCTCATCACTGTTATGCTTTCTATGGGCAGGCTGTGAGTTCTGATGGCAGAATATTAAATATTGAAATTCATATCCAAACCTAGTGTTTTAGAAGCTAATTGGTATAGGAATTTGGTAAAGAAGGGTATTAATACGATATCAACAAGCTGTTACTAACACAAATCCAAATTCAAACAGTAGCTATCTATTAAACCAGTCCTACAGAGGATACTAGAATAAAAACTCCAACACAAGGAAGGCACTCACAACAAAAGAAAGATAAGGTATTAAACATCTTGTAATGAAGCCAAAAAGAGAGAAGCACAACAATATGAAACCATCAACAAAAACAAATATAACAGGAACAATCATTTGTCTATAATAACTCTCAATATTAATAGACTGAAGTCATCTATAAAAACAAATAAGCTAATATATTACATATACAAACAAAATTCAGAAATTTGCTGCATATGAGAAACACACCTCAATAACAAAGACAGAGACTGTCTCAAAGTAAAAGGATAGAAAAAGGTCTTTCAATTAGTCCCAAGAAACAAGCTGGATTTGCCATCCTTATATCCAATAAAATATTCAGCCAGAGGTTGTCAAACATGTTAAAGAAAGACAAGTTCTAATCATCAGAAGGAAAAATAACCAAGACACAGTCTCAGTTCTGAACATCTATGCCCCAGTTGCAGGGTCACCAACATTTATAAAAGAAACTTTACTAAAGCTCAAAACACACATTATATCCTCACACAATAATAGTAGGAGATTTTACCACAACACTTGCACTAATCAACAGGTCATTGAAACAGAAAATAAAGCGTGACAAAATTAAACTAATAGAGGTTTTGAACCAAATGAATTTAACAGATATCTATAGAAAATTTTACCCTAAAACAAAATAATGCAGCTTCTCCTCAGCATGTCATGGTACTTTCTCCAAAATTGACCACAAACAATCCTCAAATCATCCCATGTACCTTATTAGACCACCATGGTGTAAAACTGGTCTTTAATAACAGCTAAAACAATAAAAAGCCAACATAAACTTGGAAACTACTCAATGATAATTTGGTTAGAGAAAAAATAAAGAAATTAAACACTTTATGAAATTTAATGAAAATATTGACACATCATACTTAAATTTATGGGGTACAATGAAAGCAGTAATAAGAAAAAAATTCATATTACTAAGTTTCTTGGTAAAAACAACTGGAGCGATCTTACACAAGTAACTTAACAGGACACCTAGGAGCCCTAAAACAAAAAGAAGCAAACACACTGAAGTGGAGTAGAAGACAGGAAACAGTCAAAATCTGGACATAAATCAAATAGAAGCAAGATAAATACAAAGAACTAACAAAATCAAAAGCTGGTTCTTTGAAACAACCAACAAGGAATGGGTGTTATGGGTGAGGTTTAAGCTTAGTCCTGTTATGACCTAATATGTAACAGGTCTGTTTTTAATAGGACCATTTCTTTGAATATTCCTTATTTCTCATGGCCTCAAGACTATCCCTTGGCTAAGTCTTTGTGATCTAGATGAAGATGATGAAAGGACCCAGTGACACAGAAAAAAATGTCTACCCTAAAGCATTTCCTGTCTTCCAAAAAGCAAGTTTACTTTACATGCCTTATGATCAGGCGTTATTTTTTCTAATTCTGTTATACAATATGATCTCAGAAGAAATGTGTCCTTAGAATTCTTTCATTTTCAAAATTAGTTTTTATTCACTTATAGCCATTATTATCTTTTCCTTCCTCTCCCAGCACCCCGTCACACAACTTTTCTCCCCATTCTACTTTTCAAACCCTAGCATAACTGTGCTCTGAGAGGCTCTTCCACAGCAGCCAATAGAAATAGATGCAGAGATTCACACCCAAACATTAGATGAAGCTCAGGGAAATGGGCAGAAAAATTGAAGGACCCAAAGAGGGCAGAGACTCCACAGGAAGACGAACAGAGTCAGGTTACCTGGATTCTTGGGGTATCCCAGAGACTGAATTACCAAAAAAATAAGAGAACTTGCACTGGATATAGCCCCTCTACAAATATTTAGCAGATTAGCATCTTGGTCTTCATGTGGGTACTCCAACACCTGGAGAAGAGGGTAGCTTTGAGCCTGTTGCTTGCCTCCCTGTGGATCCTGTGCCCCTAAAAGGACTGACTTGTCTGGCTTCAATAAGAAAGGATACTCCTAGTTCTACAGAAAGTTAACTTGTATTTGTGGTGGGGTGTTCTGTTAGTGTGTGTGTAGTGGGAGTGGGTTAACAACCAGATGGTGTGTGTCTTTTACTAAACAAAAGCATACTATATGATATCTGGGGCAAAATACTTTCTAATATAAAATATTCTAAATTAATTTTACACTGTGTCTCTATTTGCAACCCCCCACTGTTTCTCAATGTTCTAAATGAATGTTTTGATTTTCACTGAAATATTTTTTCAGCAATGTACTGTTTACATTTTCTCCACTACACAAAGTACTGTTGTTCTGACATTACAACCTCCATGATTCCTGAAAATTGTCTATGCAACATAGAGTATTAATAATGTGCTGGATGCAAACAATTCAATAGATGGGGAAGTTTTTATATCACATACTATTGTTGCAAATTAAAGAGATGTTATCTGTGACTAAAATGAAGATTCCACACTTTCGCTTTTCTTTCTGATGAGACTGTTGGTCACTGAAGTGAAATATAATAAAAGGTCCTGCTTAGAACAAATACATTTAATAATTCAATCCTGATGCTTACATCCAATCAATTGCAGTACAACTTTCGTAAGTGCAGCCTGAATAGAATGAATTCTACTTAGATTTAACCCAAGATCTTTGGACAGAAATTATGTTTATATACGTAAGCCTCCCCCCCCCAAAAAAAATAAATACTTTACTTATGATATCCTAAGGCATGACAAAAATGTATGGTATTTTGTTACATGAAAGTTCCTTGCCTCAAAAAATAAGTAACAATAAAACCCTATATACATCTGGATTTACATCATACATTACTGCTCTATTGTATCTAGAATGTAGAAACCAACACATTAAAAAAAAAAAAAAAACTATGTTTCCTGGTTCTGGAAAAAAAATCATAAATATTAAACTGCCAGATGCAGTACTCAGTACTTTTCCTGTGACCTTGTGTTCCAATGTTCAGAAAGGTTGAAAAAAAAAACATTGTCACTCTAACTAAGACTGAGTGACACAAACAGGTAAGTATTGAGAAAAGTGGATGTTTAGGGCAGAGACCTTTTTAGGGAATAAAATTCATACCTGCCTTCATCAAGTAGAGATGGACATAGCAATTGGCAACTTAATTTAGACCTTAGTTACAGTCTTGAAATAAGCCAAAAGGGTGATATTGAGGTCTTGAATCATCATGGTCATGAGGCTATTGACACTGACTGAAGTTGAACAGTCATATGATCGTCAGCTTTATTCCTAGTGTTAATCCTCCTTCCCTCCTAGCAGTGTGTGGCCCTGGGGATGATTCAATGGCCTATATAGGCGATGGAATACTTACTGGATGTGAGACTGCGTGAAACAGAGAGGCTGTGCCAGGACTCTTCAGAGATGCCATTGCATTTTTCTCAACCATGCCCTTGTGAGTATCTCATGTTCTTTTAGTAAGATAGGACAGTCCACTCATATACAAGATTTTTTTAGACAATTTATATTTTTCCTGTTATTTTTGCTTTATATGATGTGAAAAAACTGCTGTTCATACCTGATCAAGATAATTGAAAGTAGGTCGAAATTGAGAAGTTGGTTCTAATTCCTACTCAAGAAGACAAGTACACCACACGTTCTTGCACCAGTGGTTCTGGAAGGAGTCTTCCTTTCAGGAGATATTTAGAAATGTCTAGAGACATTGTGGGTTTTCTGAAATGACCTATATGGAAAGAAGAAGTAAAACATGGTCTAGTGGTAAGAGCAAATGTTTTGTTTATATGATGTCAGATGACCATGGCATAAAGTGATCAATTCAGAAAGTCAAATTGCAGAAAATGAGACATTTGACTGGAATGAGATAACAAAGACTGTGTATTAAATTCATAATTACTATAGAGGAAAAATGAAACATGTTCTATTTTCTGGATTTCTGCTATTAGATGCTGGACTTGAATGAATATAGTATTCTCTAATTAGGGGTCTTAGTATACAAGAATAGTAGATGAATATCTAATCACACAGTTTTAGAGTTGTTAATTAATCTAAATATTTTCCAAAAATTTCCAAAAAGAAGATGATGTAATTATTACATTTTCTTCTTAAGAAAAATTCTAAGTAAATTAATTGATAATAAACACCAATTGGGAATTTGAGATTTAAAAACAAAAATCCAGTAACATTAGTTCATTGAATTCAGGTTGAACCATGGATATCTTTCAGATCATAAATGCTAGGACTGAGTATACATGAACTATTGTATACATGTGTATCTTCTGTTCAATGTTGTGGTGAGTATTAAATGGATGGCTTATCTCTTTATTGACCCCTGTGTTCTCACTCCATGAATGCCGCTCTTGTGCACCTGGGTTCACAGATTCTGTTGCTTGGTCCACTAGCTACACTATCCATGAAATTCCTTTCCCAGGTGGTTCACTCCACGCGCCCTGGTGCTTGTATACTGGGTGGATACGACTTTCCTGATATTTTCTTTCCTCCACCCCCTGGCACAAAAAAGGCTCTAAAACCGGATTGGTTTCATTCAAGTAGGTTTATATATTAAGTTTTCAATTCACAAACCTCCTACATTATAATATATCTAATGGACAAAAATACAAACTATCCTTCTATATGAGATTACAAAAAAGAACTTTAGAAACCTTTAAAAATATTTATATATACCTAACTCCCATTAAATCTACCAGGATCTAGATCACTCTTCTCTGGTTCTATCTTAAATTTTCTCTCTCTTTTTTTAATATTTAGTGTAATTTTATTGCTTAGCTTATTAACCAGAGGTATACCCTGTGTACCAAAAAAAAACCCCTCAAGTGTGCCAACAGTACTGACTGCAATCTTTGTCACATCCTAAACACCCATCCAGACAGCCAGGGATTCTAACTGTTCCCTGACTTTTTCAAGAAGTAGAGGATAAACTGAATTTGCTAACTTCTTAAAGATATTACCACAACTGATTTTATTATAAATATTTCTTGTGTAATAAAGAAGAATTGCATTCAGCACTATCCTTCAACTTGTTCTAAAGCAATAGAGAAAACATGGAGTCCAGAACCAGTAAGAAATCAGATGAACAACATACACCTAACTGCCATGCTAAGTGTCTTTCTAATAAAATAAAACAAACAAACCCAGAAAGTTACACAGGAATACCCACTCACACTAGGCTGCTGGGTAAATATAATGAGTCTGTTAATCTGCTTCTGTACTGTAAACTAAACTACTCCTCTCCTAAGTCCTGAGGATCAGAGGGAAGGCAGAAAGTCTTCAGATCCCGAGCATCAAAAAATCTCTTGACTGTGTGTCTGTGACTTTGTGTAAGGATGAAAATGTTCCTTATTTCCCAGGGATAGTGTCCAAGTAATTCTTCAGCACTCCCATCAAGTGTTCATTGTGAGTCTTAAACAGTCGCTTTTTCTGTGAAGCTGGCTTTTTCCTTCTCTGAATAGAGGCCACCTTTTTGGTCCAGACTCTTCCATGGAAAAAATACTCTGTCACTTCAATTACTCTTCAATTTTCTCCTCATCCATTGAATCCATGGTAACACTCCTCCAAAGTACTTGGAATTCTTCATCCACAGAAAAAGACCAGGTTTTATCATTGAAAAACAGAGTTTTCTTCTTATTAGGATGACTTACAAATTGTATGTAGTCCCCTAAAGTCTTGACAGCTTTCTGGGTATTAGTCAATCCTTCTATGACTTCTAAGATAATTCCTTCTAGTCCTGCCTGGTCGTGGTTATCTAGAAGCCTGAGTAGGGCCTTCTTATTGTTCAAATTGTACTTAGGTTTCAAGGCATATTTTCCATCCTCTACTCAACTTTTGGGATTGTTGTCTAAAGCCTCCGTTATTAGCCATTGTTTTTGCTTGAGTCTAATATCTAGGTGTTTTATCTAAAATCTCTTCCAAAGTTAAACGATGTGTATCTATTAGCCAATGTTGTATTTTTAGAGAATTTTCAATCTTAGCACGAACACCGAACTTAAATCTAGAGCTTCCAGAGAAAGCTTTTAAGTTAAATGGTCTATTATTGTGATCTGAATTTTATTTAGAGTCTAATGATCTTTTATGTTTGGCTTTCATCTTTTTCTCTTTGAATGAGGAGGGTGACTTAGAAGGAACAGTACGTTGTTCTTCCACAGGAGTAGAAAGCTCATTTTTTTAAACAGTTCTCAATCTCTCAATAGGCTTCGATCTATAATGTTGTTGAGGGGGTTGAGCCATTGGCTGCAGAGCTCTAGGCAGCAACTCAGACCAGGCATGGTTCTCCACTGTTCCTAAAATAAATTTGAAAAAGCCTCATGATTTTTCAAAATTTAGTGGTATAATAAGAAATGGTCTTCTTCAAGAAAGCATGTACTAATTTTTAGTCAACACAAAAAGGTCAGGTGTAAAGTCATATGAATAATACTATACTGAAGAAAGATACCATGCTATCCTTCTCAAAATATACATATTTCACAGAGTTTGGGAAACTAATGTTTCATATCCCCATCTTCCTCAATGATCTCTGAGTATTAGTCTTGATTTTTATATAGAAGAAAAGGGAGTTTTCTCTGAGACTGTGACTCTTAGGACATCACAAGCTACACTCATAAAGTCTTAACTAACTTGATTGCCCAAGCATGAGCTGAAAATCTAAAGTCAATATATGTGCGAACAAGCATGGCCAGTGGAGGCCTCACTATCACTAAAACACATTATCAAACCATACAGGAAAAGGCGTAGGGCAGAGATATGAAACTTCTTTTGATAACTTTAACCTAACGGACTGAAAAGGCTCTTATTTGTGTTAGCAAGGGCACTTCTGCTGCTGGTGGTGTCAAGCCTTCTTTTATGGGAGAATGTGGCTTCTGGAACTTTAGAAAGCTATGAGGCTGATGATGATCCACTAGGTATCAAGGGACTGTTTCTTAATGCCAGAAGACTGTCTCAGAATATCAGCAACCTCAACATGGAATTGCGCAGGACATATGTAAGTACTTCATTTAGCTCTGATCTATTTCACAAGCAACATCCAGTCCAATTGTCCTATAATATATTTACAGTTATCATGAGCCAAATTTTTAAAAAGCACAGTTCTAATTTAAAAAATTAAAGCATCAGCTATTGAAAAGTGAAGTAAGAAGGGGTAAGTTTTATGAAATAGCAAGAATTTTTGAAGAAATCAATGAGTCTTGGAAATTTTCTCCCAGTTATCTTTAAATTTTTCTAAATTTTTATTTGTGCCATAAAAATCTAATAGCTACAGATGGGGAAGAGCTCTGACTTCCTGACCTTGTTTACAACTCTGTCAACATCTTTGTTTAGTTCAAAGCAACACATACATTAGAGGAGAAATGTATTGTGGTGAGTCACATAGAATGAATGGAAGTAATTTAAAAGGTCATATTACAAGCGAGAAAGTAAGCAAACAAGCAAGGAACAAGCAAGCAAGCAACAAGCAAGCAAGCAACAAGCAAGCAAATGAACAAATTGATGAAACATGAAACAATAGCCTCTCAAATGTTTAAACTCTCAGATTCATTGTTTAAGTGGGTACAATGCATGAGTTTATTCTATTTGAAGGTTTGTTTAGAACAGGAAGGGGTTCTGTGTTTGAAAGAGCTATGTGTTCTTGGTTCAGTACATATAAGGGAGACAATAATACACAAGGCTTCTGTTTAAAATAGGCACCAAGAGGATGTGTCTCTTTTTGCAAAACTATATGCTATGATATAAAGCTTTAACTCACTAGTTTTTCTGTTTTTCCCTTGTTCTGTCTCAGACAGTCAATGAAGTCTCTGAAAATTTATACAATAAATATGTAAGTACCTCTCTTACTTCCACCTTCTTTTCTCCCCAAAGTTTCCATGTTAATGACTTTGCTTGAGCTTAGCACTGAAAAAAAAAAAAAAAAAAAACAGTTTCAAGAGATACACTTCCATGGGTAAAAGAAATCACCAACCATTCAAAACGCAGAACAAACACAGGACAGCTTTGTGAAATCATTGGTTTGCAAGAAATAGAAAAACATTGTAGGCCTTTATGTATTTTTTTTCTGTTGTTTACTTAAAAAAACTCCTTGCACTTGCAACATACTGTTTTAATTGTTGTTTCCTGGAGAGAATTCTGATCCCATGATTTTGCGTCTATGGAGCCAGTCTCTGTTGCCATTGTTCCATAGCACACTGGAGAAATCTAATAGAGAAGTGTATTGGAGTGAGTGAATCAGGAAGCATGAATGGACTGAATCTATAGTGTGATAATTCAAGAGAGGGAAAAGGCAAACACCAACAACATATTAGCTTCCCCTAGACCCTGGCAATCATACTTGTGCCAATTTAAACCATGTTTAAAATATTCTGGTGTAGAAGTTTATTCATTGTGAAGGCTGGATTAAAAAAGAAACTGGTTTTGTGTTCTTGAGGACTGTATGTTCTCTGTTCAAGGTTAGTTAGTGTCAAAAAAAAGACAGATTGGATATGACTTTATTATTTATGTGGGAACTCAGAATATCTCTGTCTGCTGTAAATATGCATTCACAATAACTCTTTACCCATTAATTTTTGCCACT
Source organism: Micromys minutus (assembly GCF_963924665.1). Lineage (NCBI taxonomy): Eukaryota > Metazoa > Chordata > Mammalia > Rodentia > Muridae > Micromys > Micromys minutus. The sequence goes on along the minus strand of NC_137975.1, from coordinate 77,762,644 downwards.
CCTCTCTGATTTAGCTAAATTCATTATCAGATTCCTATTACAATTTTTAAAATAAATCATTTATTTTTATTTTCTTTCGTTTCAAAAGCCTTCATTCTAAAGGTGTTATTTAAACTTATAACAGAAAGCATCAAAGACCAAATTTCAAGTAATACATCACAGGTGTATTATGATCTTTTATTCAGTATTATAATACAAAAAAGCCTCTGGCATAACAAAAGTCAATGGGAAAGCTTGCAGAGAATGATTTACTCAAATTTTTTAACTTTATTTACTTTTAAAATTAAAGTTTCAATTTTGAACTATAAGTGTAACCAATGTGACTAGGAAAGATATTAATATTAAATAATAAGTAATCAATAATATATTTAGATAATAATATTTATAAACATCTATTGATAGAAATGTAAACATTAATTCATATATTGCTGCTTTTTATCTTCATTGCCTACTGTTTCCTAAAAATGTTCACTTTGCTTTATCTAATTGTGTCAAACATGACACATTGTCAGTCAGGATTTATGATAAACACTGGATGGAACAGATGTTTGCATTGTCTTTTTTATGAAATATTTTCTTTTTTTACATTTCAAAGGTCCTTTCCCAATTTCCCCTCCTGAATTCCCCTATATCATCCCCCTGTCTTTATGAGAGTATTCCCCACCCACCCTCTTACACCCTCCTACCTCTCTGCCCTGGCCTTTCCTTACATTGGCATTGAGCCTTTACAAGGCTGAGGCTCTCTGTCTTCTCACTGATGCCTGTCAAGGCCATCCTTTGTTTCACATGCATCTGGAGCCAATGGTCACTCTATGTGTACTCTTGGTAAGTGGTTTAATCTTTCAGAGCTCTGCAGAGTCTGGTTGGTTGATATTGTTGTTCTTCCTATGGGGTTGTAAACCTCTTTACCTCCTTTAGTCCTTTTTCTAACTCCTTATTTGGGGTCTTTGTTCTTAGACAAATGAACGGTTGAGAGCATTTGGCTATATTTTTCAGGCTCCAGCAGAACGTCCCGTCAGGTGATGCAGTCTTTAGATGACCTTTTCTTCATTCTCTGCTCCACACTTTGTTTCAGAATTTCCTCCTGTAGATATTTTGTTGAGTGTACTAAGGAAGCCTAAATCAACCATACTTTTGTCTTTCATTTTCTTGAGTTTCATGTGGTCTGTGAATTGTATCCTGGTTATTCTAAATTTTGGAGTTAATATCCACTTATCAGTAAGTGAATGCCATGTGTGTTCATTTGTGGTTGGGTTACCTCACTCAGGATGATATTTTCTAGTTCTATCCATCTAACTAAGAATTTTATGAAGGTATTGATTTTAATAGCTGAGTAGTAATCCATTATCTAAATGTACTGCATTTTCTGTATTAATTCCTCTGTTGAAGGATTCTGCAGTCTTTACAGATTCTGGCTATTATACATAAGGCTGCTATAAGCTTAGTAGAGTAGGTGTCCTTCTTATATACTGAAGCATCTTTTGGGTATATGCCCAGGAGTGGTATAGCTTGGCCCTCAGATAGTACTATGTCCATTTTTCTGAGGAACCTCCAGACTGGCTTTCAGATTGGTAGTACCAGCTTGCATCCTACTAACAATGGAGAAGTGTTCCTCTTCACATTCTCTTCAGCATCTTCTGTACCTGAGATTTTGGTATTAACCATTCTGACTGGTGTGAGATCGATCCTTGAAGTTGTTTTGATTTGCATTTTCCTGATGACTAAGGGAGTGAAACATTTCTTTAGTTGCTTCTTCTCAGTCATTTGATATTTCTAAGGTGAGAATTCTTTGTCTAGCTCTGTCCCCTATTTTTAAATAGGGCTTTTGGTTCCCTTGAGTCTAACTTCTTGAGTGATTTGTGTATATTGGATATTAGACCTCTATCTGATGTAGGAGTGTTAAAGATCTTTTCCCAATCTGTTGGTTGCCATTTTGTCTTACTGACAATGTCCTTTGCCTTACAAAGCTTTGAAATTTTATGAGATCCCATTTGTAGATTCTGGATCATAGAGCATAAGTCATTCGTGTTCTTTTCAGGAAAGTTTCCCCTGTGCCTATGTGTTCTAAGCTCTTCCCAAATTTCTCTTCTATTAGTTTCAGTGTATTGGGTTTTATGCGGAGGTCATTTATCCACCTGGACTTGAGGTTTATATGAGGTGTTATGAATGGATTTGTTTGCATTTTCTATGTCCTGATCTGCAGTTGAACCAGCACCATTTGTTGAAATGCTGTCTTTTTTACACTGGATGATTTTAGCTCCTTTATCAAAGATCAACTGAAGATAGGTCTTTGGAAGCATTTCTGGGTCTTCAATTCTATTCTATTGATCTATCTGCCTGTCTCTGTACAAATACCATTCAGCTTTTTTTTTAAATCATGATTCTTCTCTAATACTGCTTGAGATTGGGATCATAATTTCCCCAGGAAGTTTTTGGGTTTTTTGTTTGTTTGTTTGTTTGTTTTTTGTTTTTTTTTTGTGTTTCCTTTTTTATTGTTGGGAACAGTTTTCTCTATTCTGTTTTTTTTTTTTTTTTTTCAAACGAATTTGATAGGGATTGCATTGAGTTTGTAGATTGCCTTTGGTAAGGTAGCCATTTTTCCTTTAATAATTCTGCCCATCCATGAGCATGGCAGACCTTTCCATCTTCTGAGATATTCTTTAATTTATTACATCAGAGATTTGAAGTTATTGTCATAAACATCTTAAACTATCCTAATTAGAGTCACACTAAGGCATTTTATATTGTTTGTGACTATTGTGATGAGTGCTGTTTCCCTAATTTCTTTCTCAGCCTGTTTATACTTCAAGCAGAGGAGGGCTACTGGTTTGTTTAATTTTATATCCAGCCACTTTGCTGAAGTTGTTTATCAGAATTAGGAGTTCTCTGTAGGAATATTTGGGGTAACTTAAATATACTATCATATCATTCGCAAATAGTAATATTTGACTTTTCCTTTTCAATTTTTATTTCTTTGACATCATTTTGTTCTCTAATTTCTCTGTCTAGGGCTTCAAATACTATATTGTATATGTAGGGAGAAAATGGGCATCCTTGTCTAGTTCCTAATTTTAGTGGGGTTGCTTTAAGTTTTTCTCCATTTTGTTTGATGCTGGCTACTTGTTTGCTGTATATTGCTTTTACTATGCCTTGAATTCCTGATCTTTCCAAGACTTTTAACATGAAGGGGTATTTTGATTTTTTTCAATTTTTTTTCTCAGCAACTAATAAGATGATCATGTTTTCTTTCTTCCTTTTAGTTTGTTTATATAGTGGATCGCATTAATATAATTCTGTATATTGAACCATACTTGCATTCCTGGGATGAAATCCATCATGATGGATCATCATTTTGACCTGGTTTTAGATTTTGTGAGATTTTTTTTTTTTTGAGTATTTTTGCATCGGTATTCATGAGAAAATTTGGTGTGAAGTTTTTTCTCATTGTTGTGTCTTAGGTTTTAGGTATAAGCATAACTGTGGCTTTATAGAAAAAATTAGGTCGTGTTTCTTTAGTTTCTATTTTGTGAGAGTATTGGTATTAGGTCTTCTTTGAAGATCTCACTAAATATATCTGGCTTGGGCTTTTTTTTATTTTTTTGGTTTTGGGACTTTTATGACTGCTTCTATTTCTTTACAGGTTATAAGACTGTTTAGATCATTTATCTAGTCCAGACTTAATTTAATTACCTGGTATCTGTTTATAAAATTGTACATTTCCTCCATTTTTTTAGTTTTGTTGAGTATAGGTTTTTGTAGTAGGATCTCATATTTTTTTATTAATTTGCTCAGTTTTTGTTGTTATGTCTCCTTTTTATTTCTGATTTTGTTAATTTGGGAACTGTCTCTGTGCCCTCTGGTTAGTCTGGCTAAGGTTTTTTTCTATTTGTTGATTTTTCTCAAAAAGAAAAAAAAAACAGCTTCTGGTTTTGTTGGTTCTTTGCATAGTTCTTTTTATTTCTACTTGGTTGATTTCAGCCTTGAGTTTGATTATTTTCTCCGATCCACTCTTCTTGGGTATATTATATTTTTGTTCTAGAGCTTTGAGGTGTGCTGTCAAACTGCTGATGTATGCTCCAGTGATAACTAAGTATTGTTAAGCTTCCATGTGTATGTGGCCTTTCTGTTGTTTTGTTGTTATACCTTGGTCCATGTTGATTTGATGTTATGCATAGGATTATTTCAATATTCTTTTATCTATTGAGGTCTGTTTTGTGACTGACTAAATGGTTAATTTTGAGAAGGTACCATGACATTCTGAGAAAAAAGGTATATTCTTTTGTTTTAAGTTGAAATTTCCTATACATATTTGTTAAATACATTTGGTTCATAACTTCTTTTAGTTTTACTGTGTCTCTTGTCAGTTTCTTTTACCATGATTTGTCCATTAATAAAATAGGGTGTTGAAGTCTCCCACTATTATTGTGTATATTACAATGTATGCTTTGAGCTTTAGTAAAGTTTATATAATGAATGTAGGTGCCCTTTCATTTGGAGCATAGGTAGTCAGAATTGAGAGTTTATATTGGTAGATTTTTCTCTTTTATGTGTATGAAATGTCTTTCTTTATATTTTTTGATAACTTTTGATTAAAAGTCAATTTTATTCAGTATTAGAATGGCTGTTCCTGCTTGTTTCTTGGGATCATTTGCTTAGAAATTTATTTTCCAGCCTTTTACTCTGAGGTAGTGGTATTCTTTGATGCTGGGGTGTCTTTCCTGTATGTAGCAAAAATTTGGGTCTTTTTATTTCTCCAGTCTGTTAGTCTTTGTTTTTTATTGAGTGCCCATGTCTGCTCAGGGCCTTTCATTCTCTTTAAAAGAAAAAACATATAATCTTTAAAATGTGTAGGTAAAATATATGTATCTTTAGAACAAACAGGAAACAAGAAGTTGATGAATGTAAATATCCAATATGATAATAATGGTCCTATATTCTAGAGAAAAATAATCTGTAAAACACTTCATATTGCCTAGCTTTATTATTTTTTATTTTTCCATTGAGTAAAAAACATAGGGAAAATAAGAAAAAAAAGAGTTAATAAATTTAGAGTTAGTAAAGTACAAGATAGGGGATAATCATTCATTAGACAAAGAAAATGACATTTCAAATTAATTTATAGGTAGCAACATGTTTATGTTCTTAAGTCTCTAATCATATATTTAATTTATATAAAGCATACATCTATTGACTACATTAATAGTTTGGCTAAAATTACATTGATTTATTTTTCTCAGTTTTAACTAAGTGAATAATTTTGATATATACAGATGCTTGATTTTATTGAGGATATGGAGTTTCTGGTCAAGACTCTCACGTGCTGTCACAATTATTCCATCAAAACACCACGAAATCTGGATGAAGCCCAACAGATTCCTGTGAGTTTTTAGCTTGAACTTTTTTCCTAAATAGCTGAAGCAGTAGACTATCATTACTTTGTCATGCTGTAGGTTCTCCTAAGTATTATAATGTATGTGGAAATCATACCTACAGGGAAATAAAGTAAGAATGAACAAACACAATTCTTGTTTTTGATTTTATAAACAAAGGAAATGTTAAGTAATATTGTAACAAGTCTTTAAATAGTCACTTAGGAGGGTTTTAGGTTAATGATATGTCACTTCTAGATTTTACTTAATAAAGGCAAATATCTCTTAATGACTACCATGATTAGTTTTCTTATTTTTCAAGACTTTTCTTATTCTACTTGTGTTTCTTACCTAGTTATGTTTGCATGACTTCCCAGCTCTTTTGTGTGCCTCAACTTAAAGCACCTGAACAAGGGACTGCTTATAAGCACAGTGACATGCTTCGGAGAACAATGAGGCTGCCTACATATCAGTACAGCTGTAATTATAACTGTAGTAGTCTTTCCTTATGATTCTTTCCAAATCTTATCACTAAATAAACTGATTTAAACATCTTGTGATAATAGATAAAGTGAAGGAAAATTATTTTTAGATATGAACTATGTAGAAGTTCCACAAAGTACTTTATTGACATTGCTGCAACCTGTTTTATAATGGTAAATTATAGGTTTTTATTTTACTTTATTAGTCTATATTTTTAATTCCATAAATATTTCTGTTTTCCCATAAAAATAGCAAATGGAATTTTATTTCAGTTTGTCTCATAGAAAACCCAAACCAACTAATTCTTTTTTTTCATTTCACTTATCTTAATGCAATTGACAAAACGTGGCCTTTTAGATTAACGACTTTCCAAAACTGATCTTCAGTAGAATGAGGGCTTGGAATGAAACTTCTAAAAATCTACTGACAATACTCCAGGATATTCCAGGAGTGCATGATGATGTCATTTCACTAGCCAAAGACATTAAAACAAAATTATCAGAGCTTTTTGGTTACACCCAGAGTATACTCAGCACGGTGAGTATTATTCTTTTCTTCTACTTTTCTTAATCATGAATGATGCGACTTCTGCAATAAAGATTAAAATTTGAAGCATCTTAGCTGTAGATATTGTCAGATGTAAAGGTTAGAGATTAAAGCATAACTTTTCACAGTAATTTGGACAGTATTTCTTTCGCTGGGCAGAGTAAAAATATTCCCTTCTACTTTTAGATAGTTTTATCACAATTAGCCCTTGATAATCAACATTCCTTACATGCCAAGGCCAAACATAAGTCTATGTTTAAGTATCCAATCCTGATCTTCCATCTTCACAGTCATTAACAAAACAAATTTATTCAGAAATTAATTAAATATGAGAAAATGTATACAGAAATGCTGATTTTACTTGGAGGTAACTGACAGATGTTTGGTATTGCATGCTAGAAATGTGAAAATCTACATACCTGTGATTGAAGTAACATTGTTTTATTTTTCTTTGTTATAACAGGTTTTCTCTTCTTAATTTTCTTAATTTTGTTTAAAATACATTCAGTAATTTTGATCACATCCTTTCCCTTTACTCACTCTTTCTTACTCTATCATTTCTGCCAAACTCTCTCTTATTCTCCCTCCCACTTTCCCTCACAGTTATTCCCACAATATTTTTACCATCAATACATCAGTGTATCTTGCAGACAGGTATGCTAGAACTGATACCTGTCTGAAAGAAGTTTCATGGTCTAATAATTTCCCGAAATGTAAGTTAGCATCTAATAATAAAAGGAAAAGCAAAAATAATCTCTACAAATAATAACTGACCTATTTTAATTTTGATTATTAGATTTTTCGTACAACAGAAAATGTGGATTATGCCGTCTTCTCTGGTCTTGAAGACTTAAAATCATCTGATGAAGAATTTCGTCTTTTTGCTTTTTGTAAAATTTCCTATTGCTTAAAAGTAGATATGCATATAATTGAACTTCATCTCAAGCTATTGGAGTGTGTGGTATATATTAATAGTGAGGTTTGCTTAGATATAAATATTAAAGATTATTCATGATGATAAATCTTTTTGAATAATCTTAATTTTATGATCATGAATGTATGATTGAGTATAATGGGTATCTTTTAATAGAAAAATAAACTACATAAACATATATGTTAAAATTTACAAAGAAAACTTGTTAGTTTCATTTATTCATTTATTACTAAATGTAGTAAGTGCTTCAGGAGGTATGAAACACAAATGAATAATGCACAACTTATGTCAGATTCACAGTAATCTAATGTTAATGTGTAGTTATCTATATTAAATACTAAATTCACAATTAAAAGTATTTCCATGTTATTAAGTACATGGGACTATGGGGATACTGCAAAAAATAATTCATTTGAACAGATCCTATCTTATTAATCTGTGCTATAGCCATCCACCTATCAGATGGTCTGCCAAGCACTTAACACTATGTGCTATGGTTTGATTTGTAAGACTTTCCCTTAATGTACAAGTCATATGTACTCACTACAATCTTCAGACATGTCCCTAAGGTTTATGAGTTTTATAATCTAGTTTTATGAGTTATGTTTATACCTTCCCAAGATTCAGGTTGAGACAGAATTCACATCCTATGTGCATGACCATATTCTCTGGCCATCATACATCATCACATCATCCCATGATATTATAGTCCTTGCAGGTACAGCCAGGCTGGCGCACAATATGTTCAGGCCAGATCTGGTGAATGCCTACAATTGACATTAAGTTTCTGGCACTAGTCTAAATCAACCACTAATAACCCAAAATAATTTCTAAATACATTATAAAATGTATCCACATACTCAAAGGTAAATAAATATTTTTTATTCACTCTCAAAGAAGCTGCTCAACCTCAAATGTCCCAGTACTTATATATTAGCTATAGCTCTCAAGCTTTATCATAGACCTTTCTTTGTGCAGTGCATAATGATAATCACAGAAGATCTCAAATAATAAAGTGGAAGAGAACAAGAATAAATGGGCTGCTTATGCACCAAAAAGATATGTGTATCATACAAAACCCAACTTTAAGAACAATTTTGAAGAGCAGGGCAGATAAGGTGGAGAGAGAGGGGGGATGCACCAGAACAAAGCAATGACCGGTTGTTATGATAGGGCCCATTAAATCAAAGCACACATGTACTTGCTTGTACAAGAACTGGAAGAGAACAAGATATTGAAGAAATGTCTATTTATGCAATATCAACTGATGTCAAAACAGAAAGAAGGCAAAGAATGAAGTGAATTCACTTTATAAAGTACAAAATTATAAGCCATGGGCACTCTGTAGAACAAATGTAACATTAAAATAACTTCTTTTCTAGCAATTTTAGGCTATGGTGTGAGGGGCAAAACATACAAATTACTGTATTAATATGAGTGTAATGGCAAATAGTCAATAAAAAAACGAGTCACAGATGGCAGATAAAATAAAAATGTAAACAAAACATGGGAAATTATGAAATGAGCTGATGTTAGACCTACCGTGAGAGTAAAAGGAAAGTTTCATATCAAGTCATAGAGAATATATTCAGTAAAAAATAAAAAATTATCAGAACTAGAGAAATACATATGATGCCACCCAGGTATAAGAATCCTTCAGATATTCAAATATTCAAAGCCATAAAAGAAAGTCTCCATGATATATCATAGTTGATGTACAATATTAACATGTAGGTACCATCCTAAAGTAAAAGAATATACCTTATTCTCAGCACCCCATGGCACCTTCTCAAAAACTGACCACATAATTGGACACAGAATGAGCATCAATTGATATAAGAAGATTGAAATACTCCAATGCATCCTCTCAGATCACCATGGTCTAAGGCTGGTCTTTAACAACAACAAAGACAACAAAAAGACCACATACACATGGAAACTAAAAAACGCTCTGTTAAATGATAGCAGTGTCAAAGAAGAAATAAAGAGAGAAATTAAGGATTTTCTAGAATTCAAAGAAAACGAAAACACAATATACCCATACCTGTGGGATGCAATGAAAGCAGTACTGAGAGGAAAACTCATAGCCCTGAGCACTTCCAAAAAGAAACTGGAGAGACCATACATAAGTAACATGACAGCACAGCTAAAAGCTCTAGAACAAAAGGAAGCAGATACACCCAAGAGGAGTAGACGGCAAGAAATAATCAAAATTAGGGAAGAAATAGACCAAATAGAAACAAAAATAACCATTGAAAGAATTAACAAAACCAAGAGCGTGTTCTTTGAGAAAGTCAACAGGATTGATAAACCCCTAGCCAGAATAACTAGAGGGCAAAGAGAGAGTATACAAATTAACAAAATCAGAAAGGAAAGTGGAGACATGAAAACTGAAAATGAGGAAATTCAAGAAATCATCAGATCCTACTACAAAAGCCTATACTCCACAATGTTGTAAAATCTGGAGGAAATGGATGAATTCCTAGACAGATACAAGATCCTAAAGTTAAACCAGGACAAGGTAACCCATCTAAATAATCCCATAACACCTAAAGAAATTGAAGAAGTCATCAAAAGCCTCCCAACCAAAAAAAGCCCAGGTCCAGACGGGTTTTGTGCCAAATTTTATAGGACATTTATTGCTGATATAACACCAATACTCTCCAAACTATTCCACAAGATAAAATCAGATTGAATACTAACTAACTCATTTTTTTGAAGCTACAATAACCCACTTTCCTAAACCACACAAAGACCCTACAAGGAAAGAGAACTTCAGACCAATCTCATTTATGAACATTGATGCAAAAATACTCAACAAAATTCTTGCAAACTGATTCCAAGACCATATCAATACAATCATTCACCATGACCAAGTAGGCTTCATCCCTGGGATGCAGGGATGGTTTAATATAAGGAAATCCATCAATGTAATCCACCATATAAACAAACTCAAAGAACAAAATCACATGGTCATCTCACTAGATGCTGAGAAAGCATTTGACAAAAATTCAACACCCCTTCATGTTAAATGTCCTGGAAAGAACAGGAATCCAAGGTCCATAACTAAATATAATAAAAGCAATATACAGCAAACCAACAGCCAACACCAAATTTAATGGTGGGAAACTTGAATCAATCCCACTAAAATCAGGGACTCAACAAGGTTGCCCATTCTCTCCCTACCTACTCAACCTAGTACTGGAAGTCCTACTGGAGCAATTAGAAAAGAAAAGGAGATTAAGGAGATACAAATCAGAAAGGAAGAAGTAAAACCATCACTCTTTGCAGATGACATGATAGTGTACTTAAGTGACCCCACAAATTCAACCAGAGAATTCCTACAGCTGATAAACAAGTTTAGCAAAGTGGCTGGATACAAAATTAACTCAAACAAATCAGTAGCCTTCTTATATTCAAAATCCATCCTCAACAACAAGAAAACATCTGCAGGAATCACTATCTCTGACCTCAAGCTATATTGCAAGGCAATTGTGCTGAAAACTTCATGGTACGGGTACAGAAATAGGCAGATGGATCAATGGAATAGAATAGAAGATCCAGAAATGAGCCCTCACATATATGGTCACATGATTTTTGACAAAGGAGCTGTAAACATTCAATGGAAAAAGGACAGCCTATTCAACAAATGGTGCTGGTCCAACTGGCACTCAGCATGCAAAAGAATGAAAATAGACCCTTTCTTATCTCCTTGTACAAAGCACAAGTATAAGTGGATCAAAGATCTCTACATTAAACCAGATACACTGAAACTATTAGATGAGAATGTAGGGAAAACCTTAGAACACATAGGCACAGGAGAAAATTTCCTGAACAAAACACCAATGGCTCAAGCTCTAAGGTCAAACAAATGGGACTTAATGAGATTGCAAATTTTTGTAAGGCTAAAGACATATTCAAAAAACAAAATGGCAGCCATCAGAATGGGAAAAGATCTTTACCAACTCCACATCAGATAGAGGCCTAATATGCAAGGTATACAAAGAACACAAAAAGCTAATCACCAGAGAATCAAACAGTTCTATTAAAAAATGGGGTACAGAGCTAAACAAAACGTTCTCAATTGAGGAATATTTAATGACTGAGAAACATCTAAGGAAGTGCTCATCATCCTTAGCCATCAGGGAAATGCAAATTATAACAACCCTGAGATTCTACCTCACACCAGTCAGATTGGCCAAGATCCAAATCTGAGATGACAGCAGATGCTGGCAAGGTTGTGGAGAAAGAGGAACACTTCTCCACTGTTGGTGGGGTTTTAAACTGATGCAACCATTCTGAAAATCAGTCTGATGATTCCTCAGAAAAGTGGACATAGTACTACCTGTAGACCCAGCTATTCCACTTCTGGGCATATACCCCAGAGACACTTTAATACACAACAAATATATATGCACCACAATGTTCATAGCAGCTCTATTTATAATAGCCAGAAGCTGGAAAGAACCCAGATGTCCTTCAGTAGATGAATGGATACAAAAATTGTGGTACATTTACACAATGGTGTACTACTCATCCATCAGAAACAATGACTTAACCAAATTCTTAAGAAAATGTTTGCATCTAGAGAATATCATCCTGAGTGAGATAACCCAATCACAAAAGAACAGACATAATATGCAGTCACTGATATTGGAATGCTAACCCAGAGTCTTGGACTTCCCCAGAAACAACTCACAGACTGTGTGAATTTCAAGAAACAAAACAAAACAAAACAAAACAAAACAAAACAAAGCAAAACAAAAAGTCATGCTCAATCCTTACATAGCAAAAACCGTTGACTAATTCCGGGTTACATCCTGTTTTACATGTACTTTTTCTCATTGTAACTAGTAAGAACTTAATGCAGAGTATCAAACCTTAAAAAAAAAAAAAAAAAGCCAAACACTGACACACAATTGTATTTGTATACATTTATGCAAAAATGTTTAAAATTTTTTTCTTTTGTCTTTGTTTTTTAAAATAAAGTTAAAAATATTATGTACGTATGGTTTATATTTAATATACTACAAATATTAAAAATATGCTATAATAAAAATAATAAAAATCAACTGCATGTTGCAAGACCCATAGATCAATTAATTTCTAAAGAGAAATGAACTAGAAAAACAATGGATTATTTAACAGAATCCTTTAGAGACTTCAAAGGCTAGAAATATGTAGTACATGTACCAATAAAATTAAATGGAATTTAATTACCTTTTTCAACTTTTGTTTCTGTTAAAAGACTACACATTTTTATTATTTTTTAGTTTTGGTCTTGGTATTTGCAAAAGGTCATGATTTGAATGCTTGTTCTGAAATCTTTAGCATTACTAAAAGTGGGAATTTTGGGAGATGAAGCCTTGTCAAAATTGTTGAAATTCCCTGTCTCTCTCTCTTCCTCTGTCTCTGTTTCTCCCTCTGCCTCGCCACCCTTTCTCTTCTGTCTCTCTCTTATTTATTACAATTATGTGAATAGCCTCTTAAGTCATATGTTCTTACTATAATGTACTATGAGTTAACACGTCTCATTGAAAATAAAATTGAAGTTTGAGTGGACTAAAACTTTGGGTACTCTGCTCCAAAACAAAACTTTTTCCTCTTTAAGATAATAAGATGTAAAGATTTTTTGGTTTTGGTTAGCTAGGGCTGAAGAATCAACTGTGATTAACAAGATACCAGAACTAACTACTAAAGCAAAACCTTTGCATTACTGGGACTATTGGTTCTAATCAGCTAGGGCTAAGAAATTAGTGGTGATTAAGAAGAGTCCAGCATCATTGATGGTAAATCTTCTGGCAAGTGTTTCCTGAGAGCATAAAGAAGCTCTAGTCCAGAAATAGCCAAGGTTGTACTTCATGCTGTAGCTGAACTTGGTAATGTGTAAGAGTAGCCCAGGTGGTACTGGTTTTGAAGAAATAAATGGGTCATGAAGAACAACTGAGGCTTGACACTGTGAGATGCCATGGAAGGCCATTGGAGAAGGTGCAGCCTCAGTTGCAACCAATGCCCCAGGAAGCAGTGTTTTGGAGATTCTAAGTGCTATGAGGTGACTGCCAAGAGTGGCTGCAGGAGTGGAAAACAGGCAGCTGGAGCCTAGAAGACAAGGTGTGTGCTACAAAGGGCAGAGCTGGAGAAATGACCCAAGCCCTTGGAGGAGCCCAAAAGTTTGTAAGTGGATTCTCAATCATTGGATGATTAGAGATTGATTTTCCCATTGATTTTGACTGTGCCCTGATATTTTTCCCTCTTGAAGAAGTGGAGCTTACAGTTAAGAGACTTTGAAATGTAAAGCAACTGATTTTTAAAAGAGACTGGATATTTTAAAGGTACTGCAATTTTAATATGTAAGAATTTAAAAAGACTGTGGGACTCCTAAGGTTACTTAGATCTTGGGGATGAACAAGAAAGTAAGGGTTGAGGCTTAATAGTGATGTGTTTGTGTCAAGTTGACAAGGGGTCAGTTTACTGGCTGGTTTTGTGTCAACTTGACATGAGCTGGAGTTATCACAGAGAAGGGAGCCTCAGTTGAAGAAATGCCTCCATGAGATCCAGCTGTAAGGCATTTTCTTAAACTAGTGATCAAGGGGGAGGGCCCAGCCCATTGTGGGTGGTGCATCCCTAGGCTGGTAGACCTGAGTTCTATTAAGAAAATAATCTGAACAAGTCAGGGAAGCAAACCAGTAAGTAACATCCCTCCATGGCCTCTGCGTCAATTTCTGCTTCCTGACCTGCTTGAATTTCAGTCCTAAATTCCTTTGGTGATGATCACTGATATGGAAGTGTAAGGTGAATAAACCCTTTTCTTCCCACCTTGCTTTTTGGCCATTATATTTTGTGCAGGAATAGAAACCTTGACTAAGACAACATCTTATTTATAAAAATTATCATTGATCACACACCACATAAAAATAAGCAAATGACTGAAGTCAACTAATCAACTGGAGATGAAATGCCAGAAGCAAGAATGATCATAAAGAATGGCATTTAAATATTTTACTTATTTATAACAATGCTTAGAAAAATCAGCAATATGGAACCACAATCAGCAACATGGAACTGGAACTTTGACAAAAAAAAAAAAAAAAACAAAAAAACAAAAAAAACAAAAAAAAAACAAAAAAAAAACACACACACACAACTGAGATTATAAAACAATTTACAAATCTTTTCCCCATTTATTGATATATTTATTCAGTATATATTTTTGACCCTCCATTTCTCCTATTTGCCCAGTCCCACCTTTATAAATAAAACCCCTTCCCCATGATGCACTCTAGTTTTCCTCAGAAAAGTAGAATCCCCTCTTCTGCCCCACCCTTGTGGAATATCAAGTCACAGTAGGTCTAAGGACATCCAGCTGAAGCCCAACCTGGCAGTCCAGTTAAAAGGAGAAGATTGAGTGGTAGGCAATAGAGTCAGAGACAGTCTCTGTTCCAATTGTTAGAGGAGCCACATGAAGCCAAGCTGCATTTCTGTTACAAATGTGTTGGAAGCCAAGAACCAGCCTCTCTGTGCTCTTTGATTGGTGCTTCAGTATCTGTGAGCCCTCACATGGCCAGGTCAGAAGACAATTGGTGGCCTTCGTGCCTATGGCCTCTCAGTTCTATCCACCACTCTTCTCCATGAAGACAGTTATGCTCAGGTCCTGTCTGCTAGCAGAGCAGCATATCAGTAATCGTGTCAGGGATTGAAACTGTCACGTGTGACGTGTCTCAAGTTGGGCCAGTCCCTCAATCTCTGCTCCATTTTTATTCCTGCTCACCATGTAGGCAGGGCAATTTTGGGGTTGAATGTTTGTTGGGTTGGTTGGTGTCTCTGTCTCTTCAGTAGAAGTCCCACCTGGTTACATTATCTATTCAGCAACTGGTAAGTCTAAGCTATTTCTGTTCCTTCTTTGTTGTGAATAGAGCATCAATATAGCTTTTTAAAAAAGTATCTACCTAATAACATACAGGGTCCTTAGCTATATATTCAGGAGCTAAATAATTGAGTTAAAAAGAGGGTGAATATCAATATCTCTACGTCAGTTTTCATAGTGGATAGATACACTATAGTGTACCTTAAAGAGAAGACATTCCTTAAATGGTGGAGAAACTATTTCATGGACTATTACTTATAGTAATAAAAAAGACAGGAGAAATAAAGCAACAGCATTTATCTCTCTGTGTCTTGATGCTTCAAGAAGTGTGACAAGCCATCTCACAATCCCTGACACAGGAACTTGTGTTTCCTTAAAATGTAAGCTACCAGATACTTCCTTAGAAAAGTCTTTCATGTCAGTTTTTTTAATCATAGTATAAAAAAAGGAAATCTGTACAAATGTCATTACTTAGGAGTCATAAGTTTTCACTGTCTTCAGGCATTTCCACAAGGCTGCCCTGGTACAGGACGTTAACATTATCTGTATTTGCCAGGAATAAACTAGGAATTGATTCTATCTTTATCTACATAACTTTCATTCTTGAGAATAACTCGCTCCAGGCTAGCACTTCAGGTACATCCTGTTTTTTACTAAGCCTACTCAAAGGCTTAGGGTTTTAAGGAAAATGTTAAAAATAAAAAGCTCTCATTTCCCACTAACACTTATGTTCCACTCAATTCCACACATTTGTGTGTGTGTGTGTGTGTGTGTGTGTGTGTGTGATATTTTCCAACTTTAATTATGATATTTATTATATCTCCAATAAAGGCAAGCTGTCCTAAATTCAATATCTTTCTCTACAATATGTACTCTGCATAATGTATTAATAGGTATGATAACACTCTATCTTTAACGAAACAAATTTCAGCCAAATATATAATATATGTAATACACATATGTACATGTGTAGTGATGATATTAAAAAATAAAAGGCTATTAATTTGAGAGGGTGTTTGCAGATTTACATCTGAAGGGTAAAATGAGCCTAGAGAAGGGGATGTGTTGTAATTCTCTATCTCCATATCTGCAGTCTGTTACTTTCAAGTGAATTCTAAGATTCTCTATGCTTTTAACTTTGCTGTTTACCATTCTTTCTGAGAAAAACGTATTAAATTTCTGAATAAATTTTTGGGGGGGTTAGAGAAGTATAGATCTAAGTCCATTGATACTATGTCTACTTAAAGTTTTCCTCCATATTATTTTTGAAGAAGCTATATTTTCTTAACTATGTATTTTTATTTCTTTGTAAAATATTTAGATAGCTATATCCATGTGGATTTCCATTTATGTATTCTTGATTTTTATTTTATTTACCTTATGTTATTATTGTTTTCTTTTATGTGTGTGTTTGTCCCTTGCATGTATGTTGAGCAGTCATTGGCTGGCCTTTTTTCATTATGCTTTTCTTCTTATTTTGTGTGTCTGGTAGTCAGGATAAATTTTGCATTGAAATTTCGTGGACTAGGTCATATTTCCCTGCATCCATTGGAAGTCCTGCCTTGTGGACATTTCAGTCTTCATATCCCTTGCTGGAAGTTTCAGGAAGGGCTACCTGCTTAGATTTATAGGACACTCCTCCAAGCAATGTCTCCCCCTACTACCAGAGATACAGGTTTCCTTACCCACCCACAGCCCTCTCCTGCTCCCCACTCCTCATACCTGACTCCACAAATGTGTTCCCCAGTCCACCCTGTCACTCACCCAGATCTCTTTACCATCCAGCTTTAGTGATTCTGATGTTTATTTATTTTGCCTTCCAAGTGAGACTCACACATGCTACCTTGGACCCTTGGAAACTCCCCATTCTGTACTTCCTTAAGGTCTGTGAACTGTGGTGTGGTTATCATGTCTGTACTTTATGGTTAATGTCCACTTATGACTGAGTAGATTATTTTAAGTCTTCTAAGTCTTTCTTGTTCTACGTTACCTCAGTATGTTTTGTCTTTGTTTTTGTTTTCTTTCTTCTTCTTCTGTTTTTTTTTTTTTTTTTTTTTGGTTTTCAAAATTGTTAATTTTATTTATTTATTTATTTATTTATTTATTTAGATTCAAAGTGTTGCTTCCCTCCCAGTCCCATCTCACAGACTCCTTCCACTTGTCCTCTGAGAAGGTGCCTCCTGCCAGCTATCCCTCTTCACACTCACATATCAAGGCACTGCCAGTTTAGACACATCTCACACTGAGGCCAGACAAGATAGTAATAGAGACTGAGTTGCACATCTGCTACATATGTACTGGGGGCCTCCTTCCAGCCTGCATATGTTCTTTGGTTGGAGAATAAATTTGTTTGTAAATGCTGGATCATATTGCACAGAGTAGACTATCTTGTTTGTAAACAAACTCTTTGTTTGTAAATATATCTTGTTTGTAAAAAAAAAAACATAGCGTGTAAATTATGATATTGTTCCACTAGAAGCACCTGCTTCTACCAGCTGAGGAATCCATTCCTTCCACATCCTCCTATACTCAGTGAACTCTTGCCCTTATCCAACAGCACAGACGATTTCTGAGAAGGTGATCATCCATGTATTTAGACAATTGACAATATGTTGAATGCAAACAATACTAAAACTAACTGACTAGGGGACAGTATAGCAAAAACTATATTTGGATGATAAAGAAGTACTGTGTCTGTAATGAAAATTCCACACTCTTCCTGTACTTTCTGATGACATCGTGCTGGCAATGTCTGTGAAATATCATAAAGGGGCCTGCTTAGGATGCAACTACCAAACCTGACATCAATACTCAATCATATTACGAATGTCACAGGACCAGCCAAATATAATCTCATTAGATTTAAGCCCGGTTTCAGGCTGAATCTATATTTCTATAGGTAAATCTTGCTGAAAATTTGTGACACTGGATATTTTGAGGTGCAACATGAAGGGCTGATGTGATCTTTGATTATGTGAAAGAACTTCGTCTACAAACCCACACAACCCCCTCTCTCACACATACTAGCATACACATACATATGCATATATATGCTAAACTACACACACATATGTACTGTGTGTGTATATACATATATATTCATACGTTCATACATACTCATTCTATTCCCTTGTTCTCCAATGTTTAGAAGCAGTGAAATATGTCACTCTAAAAAAATTCAATGCCAGAAATACATAAGTATTTTATATTTTTCTAGGGCATAGTATTTAAAAATACAATTTATGAAGAAGAGATATCTATAATTATTTTCAACTTAACTTTGACCCTAGATGTTGTCTAAAAATAATCTAAAAGGGTGAAAGCAACCACTTGAGTCATTATGATCTTGAAGCTGTTAGCACTGCCTGAAGTTAAAGAGTCATATGGTCCTCACCTTCATTCCTGATGTCACTTCAACCTACCCCCTAGTAGTGTTGTGGCCTTGGGGCTGGTTCAATGACCTATATAGGAGGTGGACATTTAGTGGAGTTCAGACTTCGAGAAACAGCCAAGCTGTGCCAGGACATCTCAGAGATGACACTGTCTTTCACTCAACCATGTTCCTGTAAGTAACTCATGTTCTCCTAAGTAACTAAGAGAGTTTATTGATGTACATAATTCTTTACAAAATTTGCATTATTGTATGGTTTTGCTCTCTATGCAGTGAACACACTGTTGTTCATACGTATTCAGGACAAATAAATCTGATTAAGGTCAGAAATACTTTCTATTTCTTGCTATCCAAAGGAAGTACACCACACACTCTTGAATCAGACGTTTTTTACAAGAACTAATAATTATAGGAAACATGTATAAATATCTAGAAATATTTTGTAATCAATCGACTTTGATAGAAAGGGAAGTTTATCACTGTCTTGTGGTAAGAACATGTGTTTCACTTATGCAGTCGCAGATGACCAAGGCATAAAAAGATCAATTTCAAACAGAACAGTCAAACTGCAGAAAATGAGACTTTTGAGTGAAATGTGATAAGAAATTGTATAGTAAATTTGTAGCAACTGTAGAAGGAAAAATGTAATATGGTCTGTTTTCTCAGTATCTTCTTTTATATACTTGAATTGAAGGAACTTAAGTTTTTATTTTTGTAAAATGAAGGCTTGGTATACAACCTTAAAACTTTCATAATATTCTTGTCTCTTCTTGGTAAAATTGTTAAGTAAATGAATTGATAACAAATATAAATAGGTTTTATAAGATAAAAAACAGTATTATTAACTACTTCCATGCACCTTACATTGTGAATATTTTCACTTCATATACATGTATCTATACTGCATAGATATGTATCTACAGTTCATATAATAATTTAGAATAAGCATCTTTATTTTTGAAAAATTACTTATCCAGAAGAAATAGTTTTTCCCAAAGAAGGGCACACCTATTTGTTTACCCAAAACCAAATGTTCCACCCTAAAACATACACACAAATAACATTATACTGACTAAGCACATTGTACATATGTATTTAGTAAGACATAGACATATGCACAGATATGTGAATACATGTATATAGAAGTAACAACTACTAAAAAACGGTCCCCAATTTGAACAAGAAAGGAGAAATGTGGGAGAATTTAGAGTGAAAAGAGAAAAGAAAGAAATGGTGTTGTTATCTTAATTTCAAAAAATGAAAAGTACTTTGAAATCAATTCATCTGAATTTATTATTTTGCTTATAAATAGTTGATGGTTATATTTTATACTACACATATTTTTGATGTTTTTAATTTTTTTGAATATATGTGGTTAGGGGTCTTTTCAGGTTAAAATGAGTCTCACCAGTTTCCTAATATAAATTTGAACATTATCAATTTTATTTAGCAAAGCTTCTATACAAGAGATACTTTGTCAAGTTTGTTGACTAAAACTATCAAACAAAATTTTCATTTGGATTTTTACATAATGATTCATCCTTTTAAAAGAATTAATTTTCAAATTTTTTGACTTCTTATTTTGACCACATATAAAATATAATTTGATGATGAAACTAATACCATATATTGTCAATAAAACTCATTTAAAAGATATTTTTTAAATAGAACAAAGACAAGTCAATAAAAGAGAGATTGCTGAGGTTTCTGTGGTATAGTGCACAAAGAAGAAGCTTGACATCTACAAATAAAAATTTCTGCTAACACAAAGCCCAAGATTATGGATGTGTTTCGTGCACCCCAGTTATAACTGAGAGAGCCTGGTGTACCATACCAAAATGTGTACTACAAAGCTCATAGTGTTGACATGTTCTTCATAAGTTAGAACTGCTACATAGAAGAAAAATCAAATAATCCTGTCAGCCTTTTCTTTTCACGGTAAATTTTTTAGACACTATACAGGACCAGTCTATCCAGAGTGCTATTTGAAATTTTAGCTCTATAGAAAAAATCTGATTCTTTTTGTAAAATGGCAAATGCATAAATTATTACTGTAAGATAATAAATGCCGTCCATTGGTTCCCTTTTCATAATGGAACTTTTTTTAATCTTCAGTGTTACATAGCAGGAACTCACGTGTTTATTCTCTTCAGGCCAGAAGATACAATAAAAGCAGCATGCTATCCTTGCAAAAATGAATGTATTGCACACCAAGATTAAAGGGCTGGTGTTTCTCTTCCCTTCCACAATGATCTCTAATCTTTCAGTGTGGTGTGATTTTATGAAGATGGAAGGAGAGCTTAATTTGAGATTGTATCTCTTGGGACTACCAAGATATACTCATAAAAGTTTCACCAATATGATTGCTTAAACATGAGTTGAATAAAGACAAACGCAATGGACACGTTAACATGTATGTGGGAATCAGCTCACACACATACACACATACACACACACACACATCAAAATAAAAAAAACTTCGGAAAACAAAGGCATGATTTTTTCCCCATAGAATATAACAAATTTGGTTATCAAATAACAAATGTTTCTACCTGGATACTTTATATACAAGTAACCTTATATGTGTGGTACCCATATATTTAAGAATATACCTACACGTATATGTATGCATGTATGAATATACATATATATGTATACAAACACAAATACACATGTATAAATATATTGTGTTAGCAGGGGCACTTCTGCTGCTGGTGGTGTCAAGCCTCCTTTTATGGGAGAATGTGGCCTCTGGAACTTTGGGTGCCAATGAGACTGATGATGATCCACTAGGCATCAATGAACTGTTTGATCATGCCATGATGCTTTCTAAGAATATCAGTGGCCTGAACATGGAGCTGCGCAGGATATTTGTAAGTACTTCAGTTACATCATTGTTGTTCTTGTTGCCATAAAGCAACCTTCCTGTCAACGACTATCTTGTACCACAGTTATAGTTATAGGAAACCAATTTTCTAATAAAACACCTTTACAAAATTGAATTAAAGCAGTAGTTATAGAAATGTGAAGTAAAAATAATTGGATAGACTTCATAAACTTACTGATATTTGATGTCTTCAATGAGCCTTGGTGTTTTTCCCTACTTATATTTAAATTTTCCTAAATTTCCTCTTTTAGCATAAAAATCTAACAGACACTGCTGGGGAAGAGGTCTAACTTCCTTTGTTTTCCAGAAGACAGTCTCTTTAAATCTTTGCTTCACACATAGTACCACATCCAGTAGAGGAGAAATGTATTACAGTCACATGGAATTAATGAAATTGAGTTAAAAGATGATGATATGAAAAGAGCGAAAGGCATAAAACAAAACAAGCAAAATCAGAAAGCTTTGAAACATCAGCCTCTCAAATGTTTAAACACCAGGAGTCATTGTGTAAAGAGATGCAATCCTTGGATGTTTGGGTTTAAAGAGGAATGGTTCTCTGGTTCTGGGGGCTGCAGGTTTTCTGTTCAAGGAGGAAAGAGTTTACAGGTTTTCAGCATGGAAACAAACACCCAGGGAATATGTCTCTTTTTCTACTAAGTCTTCATTGATGCCATCCTTTAACTCACTGCTTTTCTGTTCTCTTTTTGCTCATCCTGTCTCAGACCATCAGTGAGATGTCTGCAAAACTTTTTGATAAATTTGTGAGTACATTGCTTACTTTTATCTTTTTTCCATGCCCCACCCCCCAAAGCTTTCAAGTGATAATCTACCACATGTCACAGAAAATGGCAGTCACAAGAAAAGAACAAAAAGAAAAGGGACAGCTTTTAGATATCTCTGGTTTGCAAGGAATACAATGATTTCTAAGGTGCTTCTCTCACTTTTAATTGTTGTTTATTTAAAAAATGTGTGCACTTGAACATAATATTTTAATAGCTGTATCTAGTGAAGAATTGTGATTCCATGAGTTTGATTTTATAGAGACAGTCTCGGTTAACATCTTTGCTTAGCACACTGGAGATATTCAATAGGGAAGATGGGCATGGCAGTGAATCAGAAGGAATGCAAGGAACGTGTGATAATTCAAAAGTGTGGACTATCAAACAGCAACAACACCTTATAAGTTTCTCATAGACCTAAATGCTGAGGGTTATACATACTTTTTATTTAAATCATATGTAAGTCTTTCTGATGCAGAAATTTATTCACTGGAATGGCTGGATTAGAAACAAAACATGTTCTGTATTCCTGGGCACTGTATGTTCTCTGTTAAAAGGACAGTTAATGTAACAAAGGACATATTAGACATGGTTTTAGTACTGAGGTGGGCACCCATAGAATATCTCTTTTTTGCAACAAATATACATTTGTGTTGTTTTTTGTACACATTTTAAACCATTTTCCCCTTTCTGATGCAGATAAGTTCATCATCATCAGACTCCTATGACCAATTTGTAAGTACCACATTTATTTACATTTGCCCCCAAGGCCTTCATGTTAATGCCATTACTTGAACTTACAAGAGAAACCAGCAAAAACCAATTGTCAAGTAACATATCCAGGGGTTCATTGTGATATTTCTCTCTTGTATCATTGTACATAAAACCTGGCAGTAAAAATAGAAAAGGAGAATAGGGAAACTTGTAAAACCTTATTACTCAATTTCTTATAAATTCATTTAATTTTAAAGTTGTGATTGTAAACTAAAAGTATACCTGTTGTTTTGACTAAGGAAGATCTCCTATATCTGAATGTAGCTTTTTTAAAATTGGATATTTTTGGTTGTGAGCCTAGCCTTTTAACGGCTGAGCCATCTCTCCAGCCCTAAATTGGATATTTTTAAATTTACATTTCTAATGTTATCCCCTTTCCTGGTTTACCCTCTGGAAACCTCCTAGCCTATCTCTTCCCTGTTTCTATGAGCGTGTTCCCCTCCCACCCACCCACTCCTGCTTCCCCTCCCTGGCATACCCTACACTGGGGCACTAAGCCTTCACAGGATTAAGGGTCTTTTCTCTCACTGATGCCAACAAGGCCATCATCTGCTACGTATGTGGCTGTAGCCAAGGTCCCACATCTCTGGATAGTGGTTTAGTTCCTGGGACCTCGGTGGATTCTGGTTGGTTAATATTGTTGTTCTTATTGTGGGTTGCAAACCCCTTCAGCTCCTTCAGTGCTTTTCCTAACTCCTCCATTGGAGCCCCTATTCTAACTTCAATAGTTGTCTGTAAGTATCCGGCCCTGTATTTTTCAGGCTCTGGAAGAGCCTCTCAGAAGATAACTATATCATGCTTCTGTGAGCATGCACTTCTTGGCATCCATAATATTGTCTGCGTTTGGTAGCTTTTAAAGAGACAGAAAACTGGAATTTTTTACTTAGTTCACTGCAGATCCCTAAGAAAGCTGAACTTCATTGTAGTCAGTTGTTGTAGGAAACAGCAGCAATCCAAATGGAAACCATATCAAGAGGGAAGAAAATTTACTGTTAGGAAACCCAGTGCTTCGATGCTTTTTCACAGCTCTCCAGGGCTGGAGTTCATCCAGTAGGGGGATGATTGACAAGCAAAAATAAATACCATCTCCCCTCCTGACAAATGTTATCTGTTCAAGGTCAGACAGCATCAAAAGAATGTGTCTTTGCATTTGCCACAGATGTGCTATTATTGTCTATTTTCAGATTGATTTCTCATTCCTCATTCTCTACTGACCCTCTTTCAAATTCTTAACATTCCCGGGAACCCATTCAAATTCTACAAAGTATCTGATTATCGGTTTTAAATAATGAGTTATTAATAATATATTTAAAGTATATTTATAAACACTCTACTAGTGAAATATAATCATTATTTACTCTTGTTTTAAAATTTCATTTACTTTTATTATTTTGAATTATATTTATATAAGATAAATTACAATAGATTTTATTTCAGTTGTTTATTAAAATGGTCAGCTTGTTATATCTAATTTTGTAAAACAACATAATTTCAGTCAGAATTTATGATTAACATTGGATGGTACAGATGTTTATTTTCACTTGTAATAATAAAAATCATATTATTTACAAAACATATAAATAATCCTCATTATTTTAGACTTATGGAAAACAAGATATTAATGAATAAAGGTACAATACACCATGACACTAAGCCGAAATTCTAAGAAAAAAATGATATCGAGGACATTCCTTATTGTCTATTTTTTTTTATTTTAAGGTTTCTCTTTGATATAGAAAGACGTAGAAAATAGAAAAATTAGTAGAAAATGAAATAGTTGAATGAGCTGGGGTTTGACATTCAGATAAAAAAGAAAATAAAATTACATATACAATTAAGAAGAAAAAGTATCAAACTGTTCAAATCATCATATTCTTTATCTTAGATGTTATGTATTTTATATTATTTTTAAAAAACATATACTTATTGAGTTCATTCATATTCTGGATGTGGATTCATTGGGTTTTTTCCAGATTTTAATTAGTTGAAATTAATTTTGTCGTATGCAGATGCTTGAATTTCTTGGGCATCAGGAGTTACTGGTTAAGAATCTCACCTACTGCCACAAATATTCCATCGAAACTCCAGAAGACATGGATGAAGCCCAAAAGGTCATCTCTGTGAGTCTTTAGTTTGATTTTTCACTGAAGCAGCTGAGGCAGTGGAATAACTTTGCCTAGTTATAGTGCAGGTTTTAGCAAGTACTGTAGTAGATGTGGAAATCATACCCACAGTGTGATAGGCTAAAAACGATTAAAGAGAAGTGATTTTTAGATACATGATAAATAATAAACAAATGCTAAGTAATATTGTGGCAAGTCCGGTAATTGTTCATTAAGACTTTTTTAATTTAGTAATATATTTCACCACTAAGTTTTATGTAATAAATGCAAGAAAAATTTTGTTCTTTGTATATGACAATAAATCTGTCTGACTTAAATCTCACATTACTGACTACCATGCTCAGTACTTTTGATTCTTCTCTTTCTATTACATTTTTATTTACCTGTTCATGTCTGCATGAATTCTTTCCTTTCCTCTATGTTGTAAATAAAATTGCTGGAAAAAGGGAGTGTTTATAAGCACTGTACAATGCTCCTGAAAGTAAGCCATACCCTCATAATGAAATTTGAAAGAAGTTAAAGGAGAGTCTGATGGTCCAATTTCATATGAAAAATGAGATGTGACCAGTTAAACAAAATGAGTAATTGGAAATTGTTTTCTACACAAGTTACTTTATAATGACATCATACTAATAGTTTGTGTTTTATTATTCTATATTATTTTTATTTTCCTAAGACATTCTGCCTTACCATAAAATTAGCAGATAAATATTTCATTCAGCCTGTCTTAAAGAAAACCCAAATAAACTAATACTTCTTTATTTCATTTATTAATGTAATTGCTGAAACGTTGCTGCTTAGCTTGAAGACTTTCCAAAACTGATACTCAGTAGAATGCAGGCTTGGAATGAAACTCTTAAGAATCTAATAAACCTACTTGAAAGTATGCCAGAAATAGATGATGACATCCTCCAAATATCCAAAAGTATTAACACAAAAAATGCAGAACTTCTTGAGGATACGAAGACTATACTTAGTCAGGTGAGTAGAGTTTTTACTCTCTACTTTTTTCATTCATCTATGATATGAATTCTGTAATGGATGTGAAATTTGAAAGAGTCCTTTTTACAAGAACAATATTTAGTACCCAATGTAGGAGATGTTCCCAGAATGAATGGATAGCAGTAAAGTAAATCTTTTCACAGTTCTTTGAATATTATTTATTGCTCTGGGCAGAGTGAAATATTTCTCTCTTTTTCATTAAACTCCCATAACAATTATCTTTCACCAATCACAATTCATTATCAAAGTCAAATATAAGTTTAAACTCAAGTATCAAATCCTCATCTTTTATATTAAGTTTCATAAAAACAATTTATCTGAACTCAATTAAATATAAGAAAATATGTACAGGAGTCTTGATTTTACATAAAGACGGTTGACAGATCTATAGAACCATGTGCTAGACATGTGAAAATCCATGACTGTGATTGGAGTTTCATATTGCTTTATGTTTAATTATGGTGACAAGTTTTTCTTTCTTAATATTTTATTTAAAACACTTTTCATACATTATATTTTTATTTTATTATATTCCCTTCCCTTACTCCTCCAGGTTCTTCCCCACACCTTATCTAACCAAATCTGGCTCTCCTTCTCCCTCATAAAAGAAGATAAAGAACATGAAAGAAAACAAACAGAATTAAAACAGCCAAAATTAAAAAAAAAAACATAAAACAAAATTACTGAAAGAAAATAAAATATCCACCCACATAAGAAAAGAAAAATCCCTGCAATGTGTTATGTGTTGGCCAATTCTCTTAAACTCTGGGTCTCACCTGGAGTGTAGTTGCTATAACACATGATACTATTTTGGAGAAAACTGGCATTTTACTCTTTGATCTGGTTTCATTTGCAAATATTTTTTGGTTCAAGAAAGGACTTTGTGTCCATCTCCTATTTTCAGTGCCGGGAATGGTTTGAACTTATGCAGGTCTTGTTCATGCAGTCAAAGTCTCTGAGTTTCTGCATATATCAGTCCTGTAGTATCATGAAAATACTGGTTCCTTACACTCACCTATGCCTTTTTATATTTTAATCTCATCTTTCATGCAGATAACAGATATTTGGTGTGTGTGTGTGTGTGTGTGGGTGGCAGTTGTGAAGAAGAGATCCTATTCATATTTGAGTGGTCCAAAATCTTATTCTCTGTACATTGTTCAGTCTCGGATCACCTTGTTAATTACTATCTACTTTCAGAGGAAACTTCTCTGATGAGGTTTGAGGTATTTTAGTTATTTGGATCACAATATTTTATTGCTATGTTAATTTAGCTGAATAGTAGTAGGTTTTTACCTAGGCCAGTGACCTATCTAGTCTTACATTCTAGGACTCATTAACAGTATTAGGTAAGGATCTTATCTCATAAGCTTGTTCTTAGAGTGAACCAAGAGTAGATGGTTACTTCCATGAAATTTTTGGATTTATTAGATCAGTATATCTTGCCGGCAGGTATACTAAGACATACAAATGTTTGAAAGAAGTTTCAAAGTCTTATTATTTATCTAAATGTAATTTAATATCTAGAAAGGAAAGGAAAAGAAAATATAAGCTGTACTATTAACTGACTGATTATTATTTTGGTCATTAGATCTATGGAACAACAGAAAATGTGGATGATTACACCCTCTGGACGGGTCTTGAAGATTTTCAATCATCTGATGAAGAATCTCAATTTTTTGCTCTTTGTAAATTATCCTATTGCTTACATGTTGATATCAACACAACTGAAAATTTTCTTCAGTTCTTGAGGTGTGTGGTGCTTGTTAATAGTGACAGTTGTGTATCCCCCCAAACTCAAAATGAGTCATGATGCTGTATTTTTTTTATTATTTTACAACTTCATTTTACAAAACAAAGATAAATGTACAGAATTTAAGCATTTTTGCATAAAATTATACAATACATTTTTGTCAGTACTTTTTTTTCAGATTTTAAGATAATTTTTACATGAAACTATATGAATATATATTTCTAGTCAGTACTTGATTTTTTTAAAGGTTTGATAGTATGCATTGAAAAGTTAATAGTTACAATGAGCATAAAGTACATGTAAAACAGAATGTAACATGGAAATAGTCAAAGTTTTCTTGGTGTGTAAAGTTTTTTTTTGTTTTGTTTTCTTTATTTCTTGGACTTCATACAGTCTGTGAGTTGTTTCTGGGGCAGTGCGAGCCTCTAAGGTTAGCCTCCCACTATCAGTGACTGCATATTATGTCTGTTCTTTTGGGACTGGGTTATCTCACTCAGGATGATATTCTCTAGATGCAGCCATTTTCTTAAGAATTTGGTTAAGTCATTGTTTCTGGTGGCTGAGTAGTATTCCATTGTGTAAATGTACCACAATTTTTGTATCCATTCATCGTCTGAAGGACATCTGGGTTCTTTCCAGCTTCTGGCTATTATAAATAGAGCTGCTATGAACATTGTGGTGCTTATATCTCTGTTGTGTATTAAAGTGTCTCTGGGGTATATGCCCAGAAGTGGAATAGCTGGGTCGTCAGGTAGTACTATATCCAATTTTCTGAGGTATCGCCAGACTGATTTCCAGAGTGGTTGTATTAGTTTTAAAATAGTTAGATTTTTATATATCACAAAGATGTACATGAGAAAATGGGTAGATTTTAAAAGAAAAATAGACATTTTATGTGTAACAAAGTTTCAAAGTTTCTGGTAACTTTCATATATTTAGTATTAAATATATTAATACATTTAATAGGCTTGATTGATAAATAAAATAATGTTCAACTTACTTTAGAATCATAGTAAAGCAATATATTGTTGATATAATTATTAGAATCAGAGAATAAATTTATAACTAAACATATTTCCATGTTATTAAGTAAATGAAACTATTGGGATACGTCAAGAATGTCCTTGAGTTTGGTAGACCTTAGTCTGTTACCCTGTGCTATAGTCACCCATCAGGGCCTGCCCGATCAGTACATGGTGAACTCTGACTTAGATTTTATGTGTTCTCCCTTATCCCTAAGTTGCCTGAAATCACCAAAATTCTCAAAAAAAGAACCGAGTGGTACAAGACTCAGTGGTTCAATGTAGTCTTATGAGCCATTCTCAAGTCTTTCATACCTTCAGTTATGGTACGGTATTCAAATCCTGTTTGCATGATCAGCTCTGTCTGTCCATCAGACTTTACCCTGTCATTCTATGTCATTTTCAGCTAGGATGCCATAGCTTGTGTTCTTTCCTAGTCTAGCGAAGACAGTTCTTGTCTCTAGCCTTCCTGCCCTAACCCAAATACACCATTTAAAAGACCAGAACAATTCCTAACAGCATTTTAAAATGTTCCATATACTTAGGTAAAATATAGCTCTTACCCTTCTCAAATAAACTGCCCAATCTCAAATTTTCCAGTTCTCATATATTAGGTGCAGCTCTCAGCCATTATCATTGAATTTCATTTGTAATGTGCAAAGTGATAAGCACAGAAACTCTCAAATAATAAAAGAACAGAGAACAATAATTAATTCCCTGGTGGGATGCTTACTCACACACACACACAAACACACACACACACACATATATATATATATATCACACCAAACCCAACTTTCAGGAACTGCTTTGAAAAGCAGGGCAGAGAAATGTTAAGATAGATAGATAGATAGATAGATAGATAGATAGATAGATAGATAGATAGGTATAGATACAGACAGACAGACAGACAGGCAGGCAGGCAGGCAGACAGAGAAGGAGGAGTTACTTTTGGACATGAGAGCCCACTAACTCAAAGCCCACGTGCTTAAGAGAGCCTGTTTTCCAATGTCTACACCCAGAGATACACTAGTTATTGTATAGACACTTTGAACTGATTTGCATATACATGGTGAAATATATTTCCATGTATATAGAAAATGCAGGCACAATGTTATTCAATAATATTACTGAAGACTTCTGTGTTTATACCTTTCTAAATAACCAATTGCCATGTCATCTCATCTTGAATTTTCAGACCCTATAGGTTCAACTTTGCTTTCCAATCTCTCTGTTAACGAATTCTAATAGTGAAAGCAGAAAAGTTGAACACCTTCCAGTAAAAGTTTGTACAAAAATATTTGGACATATAAAATTAGTCTTAATGGGTTTAAAAACAACAACGGCAACAGCAGCACCAGGAACAACAACACGAATAAATAAGACAAATAAAAAAATAGTTCCCATAGGCTTTGAGGCAATAGCACTATTAAGGGCCTTCTTGGAGTGTGTGTTGTTTTTAGAGGAAGTATGCCCTCTGTTCTCCAACCTCTGAGAATTCTCCTTCTCTCTACCTCCCTCATCCTGCCTAGTCACTGGCTTTGCTTCATTTTACTAATTAAAATGGGAAGGTTCAGATGAAGTCACCACTTGAGTATGTGACTGGGCAGTTTTTCTAGGGAAAGTGGAATTTACATTAAAATATAAACAGCTTCAGTTCAATCTACAACAGAGAGTCAGCAAGGTACTTTGGAAAGAAAGGGATGAAAGGGTATAATTATATTTCAGTCAGATATATTTAAATTAATAAAATCAAAAGATACATAGTTGTAGGTGGCCTAAGTATATACTAAATCAGAGCTATATTCTAAAATCAAAGTCACTAGGACTACAGACAGATAAAAATAACACATAATAAGGTATGTCATGCCTGATGATGGCCGATAATTCCCTAAGACAATATGCTGCCTCTAAACAGAAAATGGATTTAACTAGAAAATATTATCCCGAGTGATGTAGTTCAATCACAAAAGAACACATATGACATGTGCTCACTAATAAGAGGATATTACCCCAAAAGCACGGAATAACCAAGATACAATCTGCAGACAACATGAAGCTTAAGAAGTTGGAATAAGAAGAAGTAGATGCTTTTTAAAGGGGAAACAAAATACTCACAGGAACAAATACAGAGACAAAGTTTGGAGCAGAGACTACTGCTTCACCTGGGCATCTGTCCCATATACAGTCACCCAACCCAGACAATGATGTGGATGTCAAGAAGTGCATGCTGACAGGTACCTGATATAACTGTCTCCTGAGAGTCTCTGCCAGTGCCTGAGAAATAGAGTCAGATGCTCTCAACCAAGCATTGGACTGAAAATGGGGTCTCAAATGGAGGAGTTAGAAGAAGGACTAAAGAAGCTGAAGGGATTTTTTGACCCCACAGGAAGAACAACAATATCAACGAACCAGACCCCCCAGATCTCCCAGAGACTAAACCACCAACCAAAGAATACACGTGGAAGGACCCAAGGCTCCAGCCACATATGCAGCCGAGAATAGCTTTATCAGACATCTGGGAAAGGAAAGGCCATTGACCCTGTGAAGGCTCAATACCACAATGTAGGGGAATCCCAGGGCATGGAGGGAAGAGGGAGTAAGCTGGTGGGTGAGCACTCTCATAGAGGCAGGGGAATGGGAATGGGAGAGGGCAATTCTGGAGGCGAATTTGTGAAAGGAGGTAACATCTGAAATGTAAGTAAAGAAAATATCCAATAAAAAATTGTTATTGTATTAAAAAGATAAAAACATGTCTCAAATATAGGAATGCTACAGAAGGATATGAAATAAGGTATTTCAAAAAGCAATAATTTGAGAGTTTTTTTTTCTTGGACTTAAGAGCAGTTAGGCAATCATTTGTTACCCAAGACATTAGTTTGTATGTAAAAAATGACAGCCCCAGCCCTAGGCCTATAGGCTAAACCATGAGCCAGTCCTGGAGACTTGTTTTCTCTGTTTCTTAATGTGTCAGCTGCTTCTTAGTTCCTGGTTAGACCAGGTAACTTTATACTTCTACCAAGCACAGCTGGTGAAACCATGGCTGAGTCTCAACAATAGCAAATTCAATAGCTCACAAAGAATTATTGTGAGTTCTAAGCAGAAGAAACAAGTAGGACCTAACAACCATCCATCTGTACCTAACTGTGATCTCTAGAAAAGCAACTGATGCAAAAATGAGACATGTTCGTGTGGAACTCAGACCTCACAAACCTTCTGTTCACCATTGATATAAATGAAGAAAATTCTGAAGCCATTTTAACATTTTTCTAAAGTGAAAAATACTAAGGCTTCAGGGAGCATGTAGATTCTCTCCAGAGTTCTCACGTGAAATAAAAATCTACATTTGTCACTTGTTTATTGAGCATCAGGAGAAAACTGAACTGATGTATTCATAGCTCAAGGAGTTAGGGAAGAATTATTTGTGAAATGTCTCATAAACGCATGATTAAAACAAAACAAAAACTTCTTGGCAGCCATAATACTACAGAAGAGCATGGTATTTCTTGGGGATGTTAGTAGACTGTCACTAAGTCCAGAGCAACCATCTATAAAATAGACTTTTTGAACCTTCACAGAATTTAAATTGATGAGGCTTCTCTGGGTATATGCCAGAACAAACTGATTGGACATAGTTCCTGAAGGTACTTATTATCTTTTCCATGGAATGCAAAAATCCTGTTATGGAACTAGGTATTGAACTGGAATATTTACCCATGATGACTGGATTCCATAGTTCTAAAAATACTAAGGAATCTTCTCGAAAAGAACTGACACCAATGGGAATATGTGGCATTTGAGGCCACTTTTCCTTTGAGCAAGCCAGGTCCTTGTGTTCAGGGATAGAGTGGAGGGAGGGGATAGTAACTGGGTGCTGGTGAATGCAGGCAGGATCTAGGTTAGCCGTAGTTTGTGGGAGGAAAGAACACATAAACAGCTTTAGAGAACTAGTTAAGTTTATTGTAGTTAACAATAGCTATTTAAACATTTTTGGGGTCCAAGGTGAGGTTATCAGAGTGAGTGTACATCATTAGAAGTGGTCAGGGTGCTGAGGATGTCTCATTTGTATGATGAGAAATGCAGGTGATGACCTTCTAAGAGGAAGCAAATGTAACATGGTGATCAGCTAATTGGCTTCCTTCGGTGAGGCAAAGGTGGGGTCCAAAGGGCTACATGTAGTAGAACATGCAAACTCAGGGCAGGTGAGGATTGATACTGCTTCTGGACATTTCTGAATGAGATCTCTTGGGTTCAGACACTTCTTGACTCTATTGTTCCTCTAGGCATACTCCTACATGTTCCACTGCTTCCTGGCCCCACACCTACACAGTTATATATTAATGCTAGGAGGGAATACACAAGGAATGTCTGTCAAAGTAATTCTGGGACAATAGGTATTGAAAACAACCATATTAAGTTTCATTTAAAGTCAGCTCTCCAGGAGGAAATATATATTTGAGATGATAAACCAAACGAAAGCATATATTATATGATTCCAGAAAAGGCTAAGATAATATTATTCACTTTTTACTTATTGAAGAGTTAAGATGGATTTATCGAGATGTTTCACAGAGGTTTTTTTTATGCCTGGATTATTAATAAACACACTTGACAGTAGATTTAGGCTTCAGACAAAGGAATGATCAGTTAAACTTCTGAAAATAATTCACTAAAGCTGTGACATGGGCCAATGTTCAGAAAAAGGTCACATAAAGATCTTAACCCCTCCAAGAGACAGGAAACATACAAAAGATTACAAAAAAAAAAAAAAAAAAAAAAAAAAAAAAAAAATACAAGAGTCAGAGGAAGCAGGAGTGTGATAAAAAAGAGCAATTTATATCCAGTTTGACACATTAATCAGAGATCATGGTGTCTACTTGGCTTCGTAAGCAGCAGAAACATGCAGATTCACAGGTCTGCTGTAACAGTGATGATGCTGTTAGCATTACCTGAAGCAGGGAAGTCATCGGAAAAATACCTAGGGTTTTATGACTTATTTCCTTCCTGTTACAGCAATGAATGGCCTTACTCCAATCTTCTTGAGTCTATAGGAGGTAAAAGGTCAGGAATCCTGGTCAGTAGGATCTTCAGCCACCCATGACTATGGTAGAACTTCTCTGAGACTCAGTTGTTATTGGGTCAACCATGATTTTTGATAGTAATTTCTTAGTCATGTTCCTCTGAGTAAATATGAGACACCAATTATTTTATACAATCTCACTGGTGGATTTTTTTCTTCCTAGTTGTATATATCTGGTATTAACAGATATTTTGACTTCTTCATGGAACCCAACACTGAACTCAGGGAAACTTTTATATCTAAAAGAAATCTGCACAGCATGACATACAACAATTTTTTGAAACTGTGGCTGTCAATAATTGAAACCCTTTCTTTGAGACTATTTGTAAGAACTAATATTTTCCCCAACTCCTCTCCTCCCAGTCTATTGCCCCTAATTGGTTCTTTCTCACATTAATTCCTCCTTCCTTTTCCTTCAGAAAAAGTCAGGCTTCCAGAGTGTAGCAAAAAATTATGACATAGCATTTTGCTACAAATCTAGACAACTCTCCTCATATTAAGACTGAATATTAAGGAGGAAAGGGGCATCAAAAGCTGGTAAAAGAGTCAGAAATAGCCCTTGCTCCCACTGTGTTACCATCTTGTTTTAATAAAGGAAATAAATGGAGCTATGAATATCAATATGCTGGCATAGGTTTGTAATCCCCTGGCTGGGGAGGAAGGTATGTCCTGGAATCTGGCTGAACATCCCAAGTACTTTATTTTAGCAAGTTTCATGGCAGGGAGAGAATTCCATATTTTTTATTAAACAAGTAAGTAAATAAATAAGTAAATAGTATCTCACTAGTAACATTTGAGGTCATTATCTGCCTTCTATCTATGCTTACGTATTATATAAACACATGTCAACACAGAGAAACACAGACATGATAAAGAGAACAATAATAGTGGTGTATAGTAATCAAAATGCTTTAAATGCATGGTATTTAGTTAAGTATAAATGCTCCAGTCAGCTGCTTGTTGGACTTCGTGGAGGACAGCCATGCTAGGTTCTTATCTGTAAGCACACCACAATCTCAGTAATGGTGTGAGGCCTTGGAGCCTCTCCTTGAGATAATCTTCAAATTGGGCTGGTGTTCAGACTACCTCTCTTAGTCTCTTTTTCATTTTTGTACCTGCAGTTATTTTAGACAGTAACAATTCTGTGTCAGAATTTCCGACTACCTGACTGATGCAGATACAGATGCTTACACCCAACCACTGAATATGAGAGTAATAAAGTTAATCTCAGTGTTTTATATCAATAAGACATTCATACTAATGAAAGCCTTAAATTTGTACCAAAATAAATTCTGTCCTGAAGTAAAAAATTATGACTTCAACCTAGTAACCATTATAAAGATCTTTACCAACGAGAATTTAGGTTTATAATCAAGTCTATCTGTTTTCTCCCGGATCAGATTATGAGCATTTCTAAATTCCCCAGAAAGAAAACTTAGAATCACCAATTCTAGCCCCCAAGCCCAGGCAACTGGGATGATGATAACTACTTTCTGCTGAATATCGGCATTGAGATATCTTTGAAGGGGGAAATGGTAGTTTCTGATGATGTCTGTGTCCTGACTGGATTTGGCTGAAAAATCCCAGAGATGTGGAGTACAAGCAGGTAAATTTAGTGTGTCTGATGATGAGATGCACCAGGGTTTTGTAGTCTGTAATATAGAAATCATAAAACAAAATTTTAGTATCATCAAGATGTCTGCGGAGATTGTTAAGTTTGTGTCGGGTGCTCAGACTAGTTAAGATGAAATTCTGCTCCAATCATGAGCCTTCATTCGTGCTAAATGAGGGATGGCACAAAATATTTTGTTTGATTCACATGAATTTATATTTAGACACTCTGCATCTATCATATCTGATTGATATAGCTCTGAAAGACACTAATCAGCTCATTTAAAAATACAAAGACAAAATCTTTCTCCCAAATCAGCATATACTTCAGTCAGCAACCAGGTAAACTTATATTTTGACCTCTCTTCAGGAGGAACAATAAAACAACCAAAAGCAAACAAACAAATAAACAAAAACATAATTCTACTTATCTTCATAATAAAAATAATTCAAAACAAAAGAAACAATCTAAGCAAAAACTGTATGAGCCTATTTTTAGGTCTGTTTTAATTTGCCATGCCAGAAAATTAATCTCAAATTCCTGTAGCACCCATGAACAACATGTGCTGACTGTTCCATCTATCTGTCAAGCTCTCTGCCTAGAGTCACAGACTCCTATTAATTAATACCTTTTATAGCAGGCAATTATCACTGCTTTCTACTTGGAGTTAGTAATTTTTTATCTTCTATTTCTGAACTGCTGGCAATAGAGTTCCACTTGATTTGGACAAAATCTGAATACAAGTCTATCCTAAAAGCAAATAGTCCTAATTTTATAAATTCAAAGTCCAATCAATAGGTACCTCAAAAAGTAGACAGTGTTCCCTCTCCGGCTGGCAGGTCATTGTCCACACCAGCCCCATGTTTCCAATTTCCCATGGCTAGTTGGGGTGGAGTTCTTGCAGACCCGTGCTTTGCTGCCGTACCTTTCTCTCTGGAACCCAGTGGAGTTGCCCCATGAATTTGAGATGGGTGGTGGCCCCATTCTTCAACTGGGGACCATATCTCTTTCCTGGAGGTGATCTCTTAAAGATTCTATCTTCCTGCTCTTCTGTATTTTGACTGATATCATTCCCATTTGCTCCTGGAAGCATCTCACATTCCTGGCATGTGGTGCTTTCTAGTATTTCCTCAAGTCACCCACCCTGCAATGCTACTTTTCTTCTATTTGTTCTCCTGCCCCTTTAGACTTTCTCCTGTCTCTTGACAAACATGGTCCTGCCCCCTAATTTTCCTTACATTCCGCTCTCTGATCCAGGCCCCTTTATCCCTCTGCCTCTAGTTATTATTTTATTCCTTCTACTAAGTGGGATTGAAACATCCACACTTTAGCTTTTCTTCTTGTTAAGCTAAATATCTGTGAGTTGTATCATGAATATTTTGAATCTTTTGGATTAATATCTACTTTGATGACTGCCTAGGGAGGTATTTCCAATAACTTTTAGTAGAGAGAAAAGAGCAACTCAAAATATGGTAACATATCTCAGGGTCTGGGGTTCTAAGCTTAGGAACTGAAAGTCTCTTTCTTGAGCCATATATGCATCCAAAGGAAGTCAAACTATGAACAGTTTTATGACACATATGAACTACAAATGCTATCACAGAATGGCAGCCCTAAAGGTTCAGTAGTGACACACCCTTGTGTTTACCAACAGCTCTTCAGTTGAATTTAAGACATGTTTAACAAGAGGCTTGTACTGGTAACCAGGCCAATTTCTCAGGGTTAGTATAATCATGAATCATGGACTAGAATCCAAAACTTCATAACTCCTAACCACATTCTAAATGTTTGGGTTTACCCATAAATATCCACAGTTAACTATTGTCTTTATTCACATGTTTATGCAACAGATGGAGACCATTACAGAAAACTACAACCAATCAAAATGCAACATTGTGGTTTCCAGTACCAGTGTATAGAACTAAAAAATAACTCCCACACTCAAGGTTTAAAGGACTTTTGAGAAATTTGAGTGTAAAGACTGTAAAAGCTGGAGAGTAAGGGAGTTTTCTGAGAGTTGTGTCTGCTAAAATTGTTTCACCTCTGAAGTCTGATCAACTTGACTGTGTGCATATGCTTAACATAAAAAACAACAGACATGGGTAAGTGGATGGGAAGACCATGAGCCTCAGTCTCTTAACCAGAATCAGGGGGGGGATGTAATTTGTCCTATTAAGGTTTGATGCCCAAGAGAAAGGTGATGTTAAAGGGGTGATGTGGGGCTAGGCAGGTGGCTTGGGGAGAACCCTATTAGACAAAAATGGAGAGCAGATGGGATGGAATGTCTATTGAAGGGGTTACAGGAAAAAGGTAAACATTGAAATGTAATCAAATAAAATAATTAATAAAAAATCTTTAAATATCAGGGAAGCTCTAAAGAAAAATATATAATCAAAAGGTTAATATTACTGAGATGAAAAAGTAGAAATATATTGGAAACCCAAGAGTCAATGTTTTTGAACTATGACTATAAAAGAAGGGTGAAATTATTATTATTTTTGGTAGAACTTGGCCTTGTGAGTTGGCCTACTAGAATTTCAAACCATTCAGGCCTATATCATAAAGTCAACAATGCTTATATTATAGTGCTTGTTAGTTTTGGATAAGCTGAATGACACTACAAAATTAATGGTATTCTGGTCTCAGTGATCTACAAGTGATATTTTCAAAGAAGCAGAATAACAGAAATAAATTTAAAAATTGATAACAAAAGTAGTTTTCTATTTTATTTAATTTTTGAAATTAGAATTTATTAGATTAAAATGAATAAAGACACATTCATATACACATATGTGTATACCTACATACAAACATATATACATACATATTCACATACAAATACAAATTTTTATGTTATGCCAAATGAAGTCTGAATGAATCTCATTTTTGTTAAATGAAAGTCTAGAGTTAGAGTTAGCTAAAACTGCCTTAATATATAGAATATGCTAATGATATCTTTACAAAGAAAGGTATGGGGAACATCTAAAGCTGTCTAATCATAGGCGATCCTGTTCTCAAGGAGTGTACTGTGTCCAATTCTGTCCTGCACATAGGAGTATTGGACAAGAATGTTCATCTGAACATCTGCTGCACATCCTACTGAGCGTCAGAAATTTTAGACAATATCTGGTATCTCAGAATTTTTCTGTAGAAATGAGGTTATTTATTCAGTTCCAGCCCCTTCCAGAAGATATGCCAAATAAAAAATTCAGGTCCAGAGGGTCCCTGAAGAGTCAGGGGTAGGGAACTCTCTGTGGCATATGTGAACTACCTCTGGCATGGTTGGTGATACTATGGCAAACCATGAGCTAAATCATATACAGCAGCTAAGAAAGATTCTTAATTTTAAATAGCTTATTATAGACAGACAGACAGACAGACAGACAGACAGACAGACAGATAAAGTAGCTAGATAGACCAACCCACATTTTTGGAGGAGTGGGAGGATGTGACCATCTCATAATCTATTAAACTCTTGAAAGGATTTTATGGTACACACAGAGATCCAATATCCAGGTTCCATTTTAGACTTTCCTGAAGTAGAAAGATCTGGTCCTTCAGGGACTGAACTGATGCTCCCCACGTCTACATGTTAATATGACCTCTAAATGTCTTACTCATTTGGTAGTGAATCACATAAAAACTGATGAGTTAACAGAAGCTAAATAATTGATAGTATGCTACACAGTTATATGGGAAAGGACATTCCCAACAGGTACTCGGTTATTTACCACACTGTCAGTGGCTGGAGTAAATAAAAATTAAGTTCTCTAAGCCTCCCTTCACCATTCAGGCTCTTGCAAATACTGTTAGATACATGCCAGTACTAAACTGAATGGACTCAAATGTTAAAACCATTTTATTTTCTGGATATACTACAGGAATAAATCAGAGTGGTAATAAACTGGAAACTTTGACTATACTCCCCAGTTTCATTCCTCCAAAGAAACTGGGGAATCTCCTTGTGGATGAGTCTCAGCATTGGGAAGACTCACTTTACGCCAATGCTAGGATTAAGCATGGGAAGACATATCAACCAACAAAATACTGGCACAGTAGTTCTGGAAGAAAGCATCAACTTTATGATTTGATAAAGGACCAGCATAAAAGAGAGGACCAATGCTTTTCATTCTAAGATGAGTAAAAATGTTGCTTATAAGGTTTCTGACTGTACTAATTATTTGTCTTTTCTTGTGTGATTAATTAAATAACCTAAACATGGTGGTCCAATGTTCAGAAAAATCCATATCTTCTTATACACATCTGGACATCTTCAGAAGGCAGGGAGTGAACAAAAGGTTAGAGAACAAATGCTAGAGTCAGGAGAAGCAATGATGTAATAAAGAACAGCAATTTATGTTTGGTCATCATGGACCATGAAATCAAAGTGGCTTGTAGATATTAGTGGGGTCATAGTGATGCTGTTGTGGACACTGTCCAATGCAGGACAGTTGTTGAGAAAATACTTTATGTTTTATAACTTATTTCCTTCCTGTTGCAGCAGTAAGTGGCCTTGGGGTAATTTGCTGGAGTATATAGGAGGTACAAAGTAAGTAGACATCACGATACCAGTTCAGCATCCTTCTTCCGTGGCCCACATACTGTGGTGAAACTATTCTGAGATGCATCTCTCATTGACTCAACCATACTTCTGTAAGTAGCCTCTGAGAAATTCTTTTCTGGTGTATGTGAATAACCTGTTGATTCTCCAAAGCTATTAGATGGGATCCATTTGCCAGATACCTGTCTCATGTCTTAGGTGTTAACGAACATTTTTATTTGTTCAAATAACACACCACCATGGTAAGAAAAAAAAAAACATGAAACCTAGGAAGAATATTTACAAGTTTATGTTGACACTTTACACTGGTTTTAAAAATGGAAATTCCTTTCATTAGGCTAAGTGATAGTAACTAATTAGTATTCCTTGTCTCAACTGAAGTAGAAGAAGAAATGGGTTATTTGAGTCAGACATAGTGGTTTAAGATTATAGTCTCCATGCTGAGACAGTAGAGTCAGTTGGGACCTTGAACCAGACAGGCCATGCAGTTTAGTTTATTTTTCAGGTTTCAGAGCATTTAGAGTTTTCATATTCAAAATATTAGATACAGATATGGTTCACATTAAATAACACATAAAGTTGTTTTCTGCCTTATATAGCCACCTAAACACATATGAAAGCACATATAAACACAAATACTCTCACACTCAAGAGAAAGGTGATAGAATATGTTATATAATTGTTTAGAATCAATGCATTTTTAACCATACTCAGATGTCTGGGCAGTTTTTAGATGGAAAAAAATCAAGCTTAGAGATTGATGATGCAGAAATTAAGAAGTGGTAATTTGCTGGGAACTCAAGCATAAATACCTTCAAATTGTCACAAAGTTGGAAAGAAGAAATTATTATTTTTTTGTTGTTTCCTTGGGATTGAACGTGACTTATCCAACTTGAGTATTTGACTTCATAAGATTAGCCTTGTTTTGGAAGATTTCTTTGGACAATAGTTTTAAATGGAAGAAGCTAGGCTACATTACAGGGTATTACAGAGTGGCTTTACACAGTATTAACATTGCTTCTCAACTGTCCCCCTCTGATGTATTCATTCATCAGTGCAGAACAGTAAGAAATCATTCTACTTAAGTATCTTCACTATCCTCCTACACTGTCTGTGCTATTTGATGACACAACTTTCAATAAGTGGCCATAAAAATGAACTGCTTTATAAAGATCCCTATCTTGATTATTTCTCCCTCAACACCTGTAAATCACCCTGTATTCCCAAAAGGTCCAATGTTTATAGATATGTCTTTAAAACTAAATAGAAATGTTTAATTTAGACATTTTGGATAAGTTTTGTGTAACTGTTTATGAAATAGCATTGTAGTAGATATAAGGTGAGAAATTTAACTCATATATTGAATATATGTTATATATATTTACTCCTATAGCTATTCTGAATCAGTGATTTTCATGTTTACTTAAATCAGACATGGTTAAAAATATCAGCAAGGAGAACATTTATAGTTTGTTCTACTATACTTTCACTTTCTGCAGAGTTTTGTAGTTACTAATATTTTCATGTGTGTATTTATGAATAATGAAGCAATGGCTATTTAAAAACATTAGTTTTACAACTTAAGATATGCAATAATAGTGGATATGTGTCTTTTACACCTTGGCCAACATGGAGAAAACTGATTGACACTTTAACAAAGGTGAAATTTACTATAATTGCTCATGCTCAATATCTGTGGGTGACACTGGTAAGACAACATTGTTAATGACAACCACAGATATAAACTGAAGAACGAAGATATTTGTACAGTTTACTTACTCTGAGATTATGAAAATTTCTCAGAAGAAAATAAACAAGCAAACATATACATTCATACACATTGTTGTATGTGTTATACCTTTTTAATTTTTCTTATGTTAATCTTATTTTTCTCCTCTTGTGAATTAAAATATTGGTATACAACTGGTTTTG
This sequence comes from Micromys minutus, assembly GCF_963924665.1. Classification (NCBI taxonomy): domain Eukaryota; kingdom Metazoa; phylum Chordata; class Mammalia; order Rodentia; family Muridae; genus Micromys; species Micromys minutus. Next base: position 77,720,535 of record NC_137975.1, on the reverse strand, counting down.
TTCCTTTACCTGACTTCTCCTAGATACTGAATCCATAGACACTCCATTTCAATTGTCTCTCTCCTATAAAGAAACAATATAAAAACAGGAGCCAATAATGAAACAAATGCCCAAGCAAAACACAAAAGGCCACATATATAATACAGAACAAGGCTAACAGAACAGAACATGGAATTTGTTCTGTTTCTTCAGGTTACCAGGCTTTGTTTTGACTGTAGGCTTTTTTTTTTTTCTTTAAAGACAGTGTCAATAAATTAGAATATACTTTTTTTTAACGACTTTATTTTGCAAAACAAAGATAAATGTACAGATTTTAAACATTTTTTTGCTTAAAATTATACATTTTTGTCAGTACTGTTTTTTCAGACATTAAAATAAATTTTACATAAAACCATGTGAATATATTTTTTAGTCAGTACTTGATTTTTTTCAAGGGCTTGACAGTATGCATTGAAAACCTACTAGTTACAATAAGCATAAAGTACATGTAAAACAAAATGCAACATGGAAATAGTCAAAGTCTTCTTGTTTTGTGAATATATGTATATTTTTGTTTTCTTTATTTCTTGGACTTCATACAGTCTGTGAGTTGTTTCTGGGGAGTGCAAGCCTCTGGGGTTAGCATCCCACTATCAGTGACTGCATATTATATCTGTTCTTTTGTGACTGGGTTATCTCACTCAGGATGATATTCTCTAGATGCAGCCATTTTCTTAAGAATTTGGTTAAGTCATTGTTTCTGGTGGCTGAGTAGTATTCCATTGTGTATATGTACCAGAATTTTTGTATCCATTAGTCTTCTGAAAGACATCTGGGATCCTTCCAGCTTCTGGCTATTATAAATAGAGCCGCTATGAACATTGTGGTGCATATATCTTTGTTGTGTATTAACGTGTCTCTGGGGTATATGCCCAGAAGTGGAATAGCTGGGTTGTCAGGTAGTACTATATCCAATTTTCTGAGGTATCGCCAGACAGATTTCCAGAGTGGTTGTATTAGCTTGCAACGCCACCAACAGTGGAGAAGTGTTCCTCTTTCTCCGCAGCCTCGCCAGCATCTGTTGTCATCTGAGTTTTGGATCTTGGCCAATCTGACTGGTGTGAGGTGGAATCTTAGGGTTGTTTTGATTTGCATTTCCCTGATGGCTAAGGATGTTGAGCACTTCCTCAGATGTTTCTCGGCCATTCGTTGTTCCTCAACTGAAAATGATTTGTTTAGCTCTGTACCCCATTTTTTTAATAGGGTTATTTGATTCTCTGGTGTCTAGCTTTTTGAGTTCCTTGTACACCTTGGATATTAGGCCTCTATCTGATGTGGTGTTGGTAAAGATCTTTTCCCATTCTGTTGGTTGCCGTTTTGTTTTCTTGACGATGTCCTTAGCCTTACAGAAACTTTGCAATCTCATTAAGTCCCATTTGTTAATCTTTGACCTTAGAGCTTGAGCCATTGGTGTTTTGTTCAGGAAATTATCTCCTGTGCCTATGTGTTCTAAGGTTTTCCCTACTTTCTCATCTAATAGTTTCAGTGTATCTGGTTTAATGTGGAGATCTTTGATCCACTTACACTTGAGCTTTGTACAAGGAGATAAGAACGGGTCTATTTTCATTCTTTTGCATGTTGAGTGCCAGTTGGTCCAGCACCATTTGTTGAATAGGCTGTCCTTTTTCCATTGAATGTTTACTGCTCCTTTGTCAAAAATCAGGTGACCGTATACATGAGGGCTCATTTCTGGATCTTCTATTCTATTCCATTGATCCACCTGCCTATTTCTGTACCAGTACCATGCAGTTTTCAGCACAATTGCCTTGTAATATAGCTTGAGGTCAGGGATAGTGATTCCCGCAGATGTTTTTTTGTTGTTGAGGATGGATTTCGCTATTCTAGGTCTTTTGTTATTCTATATGAAATTGCACATTGATCTTTCCAATTCCATGAAGAACTGGGTTAAAATTTTGATGGGGATTGCATTGAATCTGTAGATTGCTTTTGGTAGGATGGCCATTTTTAAGATGTTGATTTTTCCAATCCATGAGCATGGGAGATCTTTCCATTTTCTGAGATCCTCCTCTATTTCTTTCTTTAGAGGTTTGAAATTCTTGTCATATAGGTCCATCACTTGCTTATTTAGAGTCACACCAAGGTATTGAATGGTTTTTTTCACGATTGTGAAGGGGACGTTTTCCTTAATTTCTTTCTTCACATGTTTGTTTTTTGAGTACAGGAAAGCTACTGATTTGTTTGAGTTGATTTTGTATCCAGCCACTTTGCTGAAATTTTTTATTAGCTGTAGGAGTTCTCTGGTGGAATTTTTGGGGTCACTCAAGTAAACTATCATGTCATCGGCAAAGAGTGATGTTTTTATCTCTTCCTTTCCGATTTGTATCCCCTTGATCTCCTTTTGCTGTCTAATTGCTCCAGCCAGGACTTCCAGTACTATGTTGAATAGGTAGGGGGAGAGTGGGCAGCCTTGTCGAGTCCCTGATTTAAGTGGGATTGCTTCAAGTTTCTCGCCATTAAGTTTGATGTTGGCTGTTGGTTTGCTGTATATTGCTTTTATTATGTTTAAATATGGGCCTTGGATTCCTGTTCTTTCCAGGACTTTTAACATGAAGGGTTGCTCGTTTTTGTCGAATGCTTTCTCAGCGTCTAGTGTGATGACCATGTGATTTTGGTCTTTAAGTTTGTTTATATGGTGGATTACATTGATAGATTTCCTTATGTTAAACCATCCCTGCATCCGAGGGATGAAGCCTACTTGGTCATGATGAATGATCATTTTGATGTGTTCTTGGATTCGGTTAGCAAGAATTTTGTTGAGTATTTTTGCATCAATGTTCATAAGTGAGATTGGTCTGAAGTTCTCTTTCCTTGTAGGGTCTTTGTGTGGTTTCAGTACGAAGGTTTTTGTAGCCTCAAAAAATGAGTTGGGTAATATTCCATCTGATTCTATCTTTTGGAATAGTTTGGCGAATATTGGTGTTATATCCCTAATAAATGTCTGATAAAATTCTGCACTGAACCCGTCTGGACCTGGGCTTTTTTTGGTTGGGAGGCTTTTGATGACTTTTTCTATTTCTTTAGGTGGTATAGGGTTATTTAGATGGTTTACTTGGTCCTGGTTAAACTTTGGGACCTTGTATCTGTCTAGGAATTCGTTCATTTCCTCCTGATTTTCCAATTTTGTGGAGTATGAGCTTTTGTAGTAGGATCTGATGATTTCTTGAATTTCCTTAGTTTCAGTTGTTATGTCACAGCTTTCCTGATTTTGTTAATTTGGATACTCTCTCTGTGCCCTTTAGTGAGTCTGGCTAGGGGTTTATCAATCTTGATTTTCTCAAAGAACCAACTCTTTGTTTTGTTGATTTTTTCAATGGTTCTTTTTGTTTCTATTTGGTCTATTTCTGCCCTAATTTTGATTATTTCTTGCCGTCTACTCTTTTTGGGTATATCTGCTTCCTTTTGTTCTAGGGCTTTTAGCTGTGCTGTCAGGTTGCTGATGTGAGATCTCTCCAGTTTCTTTTTGGAAGTACTTAGGGCTATGAGTATTCCTCTCAATACTGCTTTCATTACATCCCATAGGTTTGGGTATGTTGTGTTATCGTTTTCGTTGAATTCTAGAAAGTCCTTAATTTCTTTCTTTATTTCTTCTTTGACCCTGCTATCCTTTAACTGAGCGTTGTTTAGTTTCCTTGTGTATGTGGGCTTTTGTTGTCTTTGTTGTTGTTAAAGACCAGCTGTAGACCATGGTGATCTCAGAGGATGCATGGGAGTATTTCAATCTTCTTATATCGATGAAGGCTCATTCTGTGTCCAATTATGTGGTCAATTTTCGAGAAGGTGCCATGGGGTGGTGAGAAGAAGGTGTATTCTTTTACTTTAGGATAGTATGTTCTGTATATATCTATTAATTCTAGTTGGTTCAAAGTCTCTGCTAGTTTTGCAGTGTCCTTGTTCAGTTTCTGTTTCCCTGATCTGTCCATTGGTGATAGTGGGGTATTAAAGTCTCCCACTATTATTGTGTGGGGTGAAATGTATTTTTTGAGCTTTTGTAGAGTTTCTTTTATGAATGTGGGTGATGTTTTATTTGGAGCATATATGTTAAGGATTGAGAGTTCCTCCTGACAGATTTCCCCGGTAATGAGTAAAAAGTATCCTTCTTTATCTCTTTTGATAACTTTTGGTTGGAAATTTACTTTATTCGATATTAGAATAGCCACTCCAGCTTTCTTCTTGGAGCTGTTTGCTTGGAAGTTTTTTTCCCACCCTTTTAATCTGAGATAGTGTCTGTCTCTGTCTCTGAGATGAGTTTCCTGTATGCAGCAAAAGGCTGGATTTTGTTTATGTATCCAGTCTGATAGTCTATGTCTCTTTATTGGGGAGTTGAGACCGTTTATGTTAATAGATATCAAGGAATAATTGTTTCTGTTTCCTGCCATTTTTGCTTTTTTGGGTTGAGTTGTGTCTGTGCTTTTTTCTTTTTTTAGTTTTCTTGTTTAGGAGTTTTCTTGTTTTTACTAGGCTGTATTTTCCCTCCTTGTATTGGGTTTTTCACCTATAATTCGTTGTAGTGCTGGGTTTGTGGTCAGATATTGTGTGAATTTTGATTTGTCTTGAAATATCTTTGTCTCTCCATTGATGGTGATTGATAGTTTTGCTGGGTATAGCAGCTTGGGCTGGCACTTGTGCTCTCTTAAGGAGTGCATGATGTCTGTCCAGGCTCTTCTAGCTTTCATAGTCTCTGTTGAGAAATCGGGTGTGATTCGGATTGGTCTGCCTTTATATGTTACCTGACCTTTTTCCCTTACTTCTTTTAGTTTTCTTTCTTTACTTTGGGCACTTGATGTTTTTACTATTATGTGTCGGGAGGTATTTCTTTTCTGGTCTAACCTATTTGGAGTTCTGAAGGCTTCTTTTATGCTCGTGGTCATCTCATTCTTGAGGGTAGTGAAGTTTTCTTCTATGATTTTGTTGAAGATATTTACTGTGCCTTTTAGTTGATACTCTTCTCCCTCTTCTATTCCTATTATCATTAGGTTCGGTCTTCACATTGTGTCTTGTATTTCCTGGACATTTTGGGTTAGGAGCTTTTTGTTTTTTGCATCTTCTCTGGCTGTTTTGTCTATGTTTGCAATGTTGTCTTCTGCCCCCGAGATTCTCTCCTCGATCTCTTGTAATCTGTTGGAAATGCTTGCTTCTGTGACTCCTGATTTCTTTTTTTGGTGTTCTGACTCTAGGGTTATCTCTTTTAGTGTTTTCTTCATTGTGTCAATTTCTGTTTTAATTTCCCTCTTCCATTCCTTTATTTCTTTGGTTCTGTTTTCATCTCGTTCTTTGAGTTCTTTGAGTGTTTTTCTTGTTTCTTCTTTAAAAGCTTCTGAATCTTTTTGCTTTTCCTCCCTTTCTTGTTTAAGTAACTCTATCAGCGTCTTGAGGCATGATTTCAGGTCTGTGTCTTCTTTTTCTGGAGTGTTTGGAATTCCGATGTTTGCTACTATGGGAGAACTGGGTTCTGGTGTTGCTAGATTGTCTTGGTTTCTTTGGGATATACCCTTTCTCTTTCTTCTTGCCATTTTGTTGTCAGTAATATGTTCTTGCCTTTCCCTTGTATCTGGTCTGTTTCCCTGGTACACTTTCTGTGTGCACTCCGCAGATATCTCTCTACTCCCCTGCAGCCCAGGTTCTGGGTGGCAGCTGGGCCAGGCTCCACTCTACGTCCTGAAGTCGCCTTCGGGTGGAAACAGATGTTCCTAAGATCTGTTCCTGATCACAGATGCTCAGCCTCTACGAGCCGCCTTTCCGGCTGGCAGGTGGGCCAGGCTCAGCTCTGAGTCCTGAAATCGTCTCCCTGGGTGGGAACAGAAGTTCCTAAGATCTGTTTCAGGTCACTGGATTGGGGAGTACAGGGCAGGTCAGGGCAGGGGGTGCCGTTTCCGTGTGCACTCCGCAGAGATCCCTCTTCTCCCCAGCAGCCTAGGTCTCCCACTCACCAGTTGCTCAGCCTGTACGAGCCGACTTTCCGGCTGGCTGTTGGGCCAGGCTCCGCTCTGTGTCCTGAAGTCATCTCCGGGTGGGAACAGAAGTTCCTAAGATCTGTTCCCAGTCACAGTTGCTCAGCCTGTACGAGCCGCCTTTCCAGCTGGCAGTTGGGCCAGGCTCTGCTCTGTGTCCTGAAGTCATCTCCGGGTGGGAACAGAAGTTCCTAAGATCTGTTCCCGGTTACAGTTGCTCAGCCTATAAGAGCCGCCTCTCCGGCTGTCAGTTGGGCCAGGCTCCGCTCTCTAGAATATACTTTTAACATTTTTCTGCAACTTATTTAATTTTTTTGAGAGTGTAACAGTCAATAAATTGCAAGTTTAGCTGCTGTCTTTCTGCTGAATTTGCAAATTTACAAAGAATCCAACAGTAATTGTGCTAAAAAATTTAACGATGGTTGTTGAGAAGAGCAAATAAACAAATGTAGATAAAATGTTTACTCAGGAGGGATGCTATGCTCATGTGATTTAAGGTAAAGCCTGTCTTTTACAAGAAGAAACTTCTGTAGACACTGAATCTTAGCATCATGGATGTGGTCTTTTTCAACTGTGTGCTCAAGATGGACTCCAACTGTGTGGGACAGGGAAATGAAGGATGGAATATCTAAACGTGATGGCACCTGGAGAATCTATCTCATCAACTACGAATTGGGCTCAGGGAAAATCATTTAACCCTAGGGTTCTCTTTCACCAGGTTCGTTTGAGAATGTTAAAGTGGCACAGTCTACTCACAACATTATTAAAAATCTAAAATTTATTTTAAAAAATCCATTGGAAATCTTTGCATGAAACAGCAATTCATGGCTTTATTACTATGAGCTATCAAAGCCAACATAGGCCATCTTTATCATAACATAATTCTCATTTTCACTATTAGACTCCAAGTAATCACAAGTTTGATCCTCTGGGACATGAATATACAAAGAACAGATAAAGTGTGATGTCCAAGTAAAAATGTAAATTTTGCACATACACTTAGAATTAGTGTCTTGGAGAATTTGACTACAAAAAAATCAAACAAAAACCAAAACCCAGGATGAATTCCAAAATCCTTAAACTTTCTATACTCACTCATGGAAGCAAGTGGAGGAGGAGGAAAGATGGGAGTAGGGAAAGGCGATAACATTTGAAATGTAAATATAGAGAATATTCAATTATAATTCGCTAAAAGTTTAGAGTGAAATGTTTAAAACTTTTAAGTCTTTTTCTGCTATCAATCTAAACTGTAGAAATTACCAACCTCTAAAGCTATACATCTATGTATCAATGTATATATAACTACTTTATAACTATAAACTACAGTTGTTTACTGTCACAATCACAGGGGAGCCAGAGCATACAGTGGAAGATGTCAGGCAGATAGTGTTGATAACCTCGGATGAATGGACTTCACCATAGTTGTTTCTCTGTATCAGGGACACTACAGATACTGTTGGTGTCAAATCTTCTCCTGTGGGAGAATGTGGCCTCTGTACCCACAATTGGAAGTGAATCTGGCATTAGTGAATTGCTCACTGAAGACCTTTTTGATGATGCCATCATACTGTCTCAGCACATCAATGGCCTTGCTATAGAAACTCGCAGGATATTTGTAAGTACCTCAGAAATTTCAGGCATTGTTCAACAGTGAGCATCTAAGTACTGGAAAGGCATTATAGCTTAGTAGAAATCACCATAAATCAAATTTCAGGTAATTCATCTTCACATATTAAATAAAACATTGAACTCTGTAAAGCAAAATGAGGAGGATGGGGCAGTCATTGTTTCTTATAGATTCACATCAAATGAAATTATTAAAGAAAGAACATTTTTTTCTCAAACATTGTTTCATATAATTCACAAAGGCATAGCCACAGTCAAAGTCCTGATCTTGTATACAGGATGCATTGTCTGCTGGCATTTTCATTCACATACCACAGCTATTTAATAAATATATTTGCATTAAGTGTACATTCATGTTGATTTCACTCATGAGTTTTCTTTTCTTTGTCTTATTCCAGCTATCCAACAATTTCTCTTCAGACATGTTCATTAAATTTGTAAGTACCTCCTTTACTTCTAGCTTCTTTTCAAAAGAAAGCTTTGTGCCAAGGATTGTACTACCCTGAAACCATGATAACAGAGCACCATGAAACTAATTTCTACATAAGTAAAGGAAATATCAGCCAAAAATTATGCAATAAAGTTAGTCAGTTCAGGGAATCTCAGATTTATGAGGAATTCAGAGATCTCAAAATTTTCTCTAAATTTCTTCTATTAAAAGATATCTGCAAATATAAATTTACTGTGACATAAAGTTCTAAAAGCCGTCATAGGGAAAAACTTTGCGTTCTTAACCAGGATGATAGGGAACCTATTTCTAAGGCATTCTTTATGAGTCCACCTGAGTTCACCATATATATATATATATATATATATATGTATATGTATACATATATATATATATATATATATATATATATATATATATATATATATGTATATATCCAAGATACAAGGACTTTATTTCAATGAAGTCCACAGATTGAATAGAAATAATCTAAACTGAATCAGTCTCAGGTACTGGTGGTACAAATTATAGCTTTCAGTAGCCCACAAATACTAGGAATTGTTATAAATTTTTTCTTTAACTTGATCTTACTCAAAAAAGAAACCCATTTAGAAGTGGGGGTAAAGTCTCTCTGCTTGATGGCTGCATGTTACTAATTCTAAGTGAACCACTGTCAAAGAGGCTAAAGCAAACAAAGCCTCAATCTAATGAAGCACAACTGGAGAATGTGTCCCTGAATATTACATACTTTTAACCTCATGCTATCTTCTTAGTTCATGTTTTTTTTCATTCTTTTTTTTGAAATTGATACTCTTTTAAATTCCTATTCTTCCTAATAATTAATTATAGTTTCACAAAATATCTAGTAATTTGAATAACAGATATTTATATAATATAGTTACACAATCACTATGATAAAGAATTATATTTTATGATTTTTTTTGTATTTTAACATTTATTCATTACTTTTAACCTATATTTTATAACTAATTATTAAAGGGTAATTCAATTTCACTGAGGATCTGTGATTAACTTTGAGAATTACTACAAAGAAGAGTCTACTTGTACAACACCTTTTTAAAGGAAACATCACTTCTTAGCCACAGAAAATAGGAGAAGATAAGGATAAATGGATATATACCATGATGTTGGCTCAAATTTAAGAAAAAATAATTTTTTAAAAAATCTTACTTTTTTATATTTTTCTTATTAATATTTCACTTCCAAACAGTAAATTTTGGATAAGTAAGATGGTGTGGTAGTAAGTAGTAAGAAACAAAACTACTCACTAGTAAAAACATAGATGAAAACCAAAATGAAATTATAGATTTCAAGGGCAAAAGAGATGATTTCAATTATGTTTCTCCATTATTTTGAGTTCCTACAGTTACTTTAAAAATTACACATCTACTACATGAATTTATAGTCTGGTAATGAGATATTTTTGCAAAATTAATTATTACAACTAACTTGATTTCTATTTTTAACCTCTACAGACATTACAATTTAACAGACAGGATGAACTCGTAGTCAATGGTCTCAACAGCTGTCACACTTCGTTACTCAAAACACCAAAAACAGAAAAAGAAGCCAAAATGATCTCAGTGAGTTTCCCACCTATTGTTTGACCCTAAGCATCTAAAGATGGACACTGGTTTGATAGTCAACACATAAAATTGTATAGTGGCTATCCATTCTGTAGACTATTATAAAGGCTGCCATCAATGTGGTATACATATCTTTAGGAAAATCTAAGGAAAGTAAGTAATGACAAAAACATCTACAGTTTATTAATAACGGAAACACTTTATATTATTTTAAAGCACAGCTATACATTATCTATTTAGATGGCAAGACAGTAGCAATCATACACAACCTAACTCACTTATTTGTTGAAAACTTTCACCTGAATTGCACACTATGTTTGAATTTATATACATTTCTGTGTATGGATAAAAGGTGACATTACAGTTACATCCATTCTATATTATCAACAGAATCAGAAAAGACTGTAAAATATTCCTCAGGATCAAACCATGCCCTTAATTATCAAGGGAAACTTATAATAACAGCTATTATTTGTCATTGTTATGATGGTTGTACATAACTCTCTGCCATAACTAATTTTGAAATGATTTGATTTGAGCATCATATTGAAGTAAACGAATTGAAACTAGTGAGAAGTAAAGAAGAGGGAGTGATGAAATCCGTGGAAACAATCTGTCTCAGGGGACTCTCACCAACTACTGTATTCCTTTCACTCCAGTGTCCTCTCCAAATGTAATATTACACTAGCTAAGAAAAGCAAGTGGAAGTTTTGTTAGGCTAATACAGAACATTTACCAAAAGCATGCACAGTAACAATTAAAATTCGCTCTTATTGAAGCTTAATCTCTCAGTATAGTGACATGCCCATCCTCTCAAGATCCACCAACATTTATTGTGTTTCTTTCCATCATTTATTTATGGATTTTCTTTGAAAAGTCCATTGTTCCCTACTCTTTATTTTCACTGCCAGTAGAGTAGCTAATAGATATCTAACACAGCAAGTATTTTACATATGAACTTTTTGCGTGATCCTGCTATTGAATACATATAGAAAGGTCAAAATATAGTGAGATTCCCATTATTGAGGATAATGAAGACAGCACTGTGCCTTCTTCATCTGCTCATGCAGAAAGATCACTGTTGTGGTATTGGCAAGGGGCACGGAGGAAAGTAGGCTGAGCAAAACCCATTTATAAATGCCATAGGTCTGTATTAAATTGTTGGTTTTGTATCCCAAAGTAACCTAAGAACTTTAAATAAGTAAAACCATTAATAATTTAATTGGTGTGATGACTCAAGGCCAAAGTGATTGCTCCACTTGGCATTGACTTTACTGAGAACTGTCTTTATTGATCAGGTCCTGTTGGTATCTACTGAAAACCAGCAAAGCTTTTAATTCTCAGGGACAAGTGATACAGTGATATACACAAGATCTTAAAGTTAAAACAAATGGTACAATTTCTGAGTGAAAAGACAATAAAAGCAACATAGTGGTTCATTAGAAAAGGAAGTTACTATTTAACATAGTGTATCATTAAATAAAATACAGGAAAATGGTGGAAATTATATAACTTTTCCTAGTTTCATTTTCAAAAATATTATCTATCCCATAAGAATAACAAATGAACATTTTAATTAGGTCTCACTGAATAAATATAGCTCACGATGATCTTACCTTAATATAATTTTGTACTTTTATGTAGCTGCCAGACTTTTTGAAAATGATACTAAGCATATTGCATGCCTGGGAGAACCCTCTGCATCACATGGAGACAGAACTCAAGAATATCCCAGGAGCTCCCTTTGCTATCCTTGCAAGACTCAAAGCTATTGAGGTAAAAAATAAAATCCTTCTGGATCGCATCATGAAGATTGCCAAAAAGGTGAGACATATTCTTTCTTTTTACATTTTCCCCCTAAATAATATGGTATATGTGTTGAGTCATAAATTTTATAACAACTCACTGTGAAAGAGCAAGTAACATGCATTCAGTCTGGTATGAAATCTGACCACTATGAGTTGGAGCTGACCTCACAATTAGTGGGTCAGTACCTTTCCTGAAGAAGTGAACTATCTCTAACTGTCTTATTACTACTATTCCTGGGGTTTTATATCTTGAGGAAACTGTTAACAACTAGTTTTCCCTGCTCTTTTCAAACACAAGTCTATGGTCTTCTACATGACTTGTCCCAAAATAATATACTTCATCCTGATTGAACTTCATGTTAGTAAATGTGTACCTTTTTTTTCTTTAGGTGATTAAGGGATATGTTACTTGAGTTTGGGGACATAAAATCTATTGTTTCTGGCTAAAGTTTAAATTCTTGATATTATAGTAAGATAATATAAGATAAGCAATGCTAACAAAAAAAGAAACAGTCAAATACAAAGCGTGATAATACAACAATTATCTGTCATTAGGTTAAACATGGAATTGAAGAAAATGAAGTGTACCCTGCTTGGTCAGAGCTTGAATCCTTACAGTCAACCAATGAAGAATCAAGATTTTTTGCTCTTTATAAATTGTCATATTGCCTATTTGTTGACACAGATAAGGTTGAACATTATCTTAAGCACTTGAAATGTCGGTATTTTGATGGTTACATGTGCCAAGACATAGAAAACCAAATTAATCTCCAGTAATTAATTTTTTAAAAGATTCTGTTAATTTTTTTACATTGAAGCTATAACTTTGTGTAACACAACCATTCAAAAATAAGAAAAAATAAATGCTTTAGATATATCCAAATATAACAATGCAATTTTCAGTATGCTTCTTCATTTAGTATTAATTACATTAATAACATGTATACTTTTCTAACACACCCAAAAATGCTGTATTGGCAAGAGAGGCAAGGCTCTCAAGCAGGCTGGACTTTATCTCACAGAGATTCTGTCCTGTGCACATCTCTTTCATGTTGAAACTGAAAAAGTATCTCACCACTGCCAGGCTCTTGGTTTATTTTCTTTCACTTTTTCTTCTTTAGCTTTTGACTTTTTCATTTATTCTAAATATTGATCCTATAGCATGTGTATATCTGTCAGGAATTCTCACCCACTTGTGGCTACTTCTTTACTGAAATGTTACATCTTTTGCTTTGTTTTTATTTATTATTTTTTTAATTGAACAACTTTATTTTAAAAAATAAGAAAAATGTAAAGATTTTAAGCATTTTTGCACAAAAGTATGTGAATACATTTTTGTGAGTTCTTGGTTTTTTTTAAAGGTTTGATAGTGTGCATGAAGATCTTACTAGTTACAATAAGCATAAAATACACGTAAAAATAGATGTAACCTGGAATTAGTTAAAATTTTCTTGGTGTGTAAAGATTAAACATAATGGATTTTCATTTTCTTTCATTTTTTTCCTGAACTTGATATAGTCTGTGAGTTGTTTCTAGGGTGTTCAGAGCTTTCTGGGGCTAGTATCCAATTATCAGTGATTGTATATTATGTCTGTTTTTTTGTGACTGGGTTATCTCACTCAGGATGATATTCTCTAGATGCAAACATTTTCTTAAGGATTTCATAAAGTCAGTGTTTCTAATAGCTGAGTTGTAGTTCATTGTGTAAATATACCACAATTTTTGTATCTATTTGTCTACTGAAGGACATCTGGGTTTTATCGAGCTTCTGGCAAGTATAAATAGGTCTGCTATTAACATTGTGGTACATGTGTCTTTGTTGTATGTTGGAGCTACTATGGGGTATATATCCAGAAGTAATAACTGGGTCTTAAGGTAGCACTAAGTCCAATTTTCTGAGGATCCGCCAGACTGATTTCCAGAGTGGTTGTACCAGTTTACAACCCCACCAACAGTGGAGAAGTGTTCCTCTTTCTCTGCATCCTCACCAGCATCTGCTGTCATCTGCATTTTGTATTTTAGTCATTCTGACTGGTGTGAGAAGGAAACTCAAGGTTGTTTTCTTTTTTTTTTTCAAATTTTATAATTATTTTTTTATTTCTTGTTAACTTTATTTTATTTTATTTTTTAAAGGTTTGATAGTGTGATGAAGATCCCACCAGTAACAATGAGCATAAAGTATATTTAAAACAAGATGCAACCTGGAAAAGGTCAAAGTTTTCTCAGTGTGTAAAGATTTTTCTTTTTTTTACAATGAGCAGACAGTACATGTAATACAGGGTACAACCCAGAATTTGTCAATGTGTTATTGGTGGGTAAGGATTGAGCCTGACTATTTTTTTTTGTTTTGTTTTGTTTTCTTTATTTCTTGGACTTCATACGGTCTGTGAGTTGTTTCTGGGGCAGTGTGAGCCTCTGGGGTTAGCTTCCCACTATCAGTGACTGCATATTATGTCTGTTCTTTTGTGACTGGGTTATCTCACTCAGGATGATATTCTCTAGATACAGCCATTTTCTTAAGAATTTGGTTAAGTCATTGTTTCTGGTGGCTGAGTAGTATTCCATAGTGTAAATGTACCACAATTTTTGTATCCATTCATCTTCTGAAGGACATCTGGGTTCTTTCCAGCTTCTGGCTATTATAAATAGAGCTTCTATGAACATTGTGGTGCATATATCTTTGTTGTGTACCAAGGTATCTCTGGGGTACATGCCAAAAAGTGGAATAGCTGGGTTTTCAGGTAGTATTATGTCCAATTTTCTGAGGTATCGCCAGACTGATTTCCAGAGTGGTTGTATTAGTTTGCAACCCCACCAACAGTGGAGAAGTGTTCCTCTTTCTCCGCAACCTCCCCAGCATCTGTTGTCATCTGAGATTTGGATCTTGGCCAATCTGACTGGTGTGAGTTGGAATCTTAAGATTGTTTTGATTTGCATCTCCCTGATGGCTAAGGATGTCTAGCACTTCCTCAGATATTTCTCAGCCATTCGATATTCCACAACTGAGAATGTTTTGTTTAGCTCTATACCCCATTTTTAATAGGGCTATTTGATTCTCTGGTGTCTAGCTTTTTGAGTTCTTTGTATACCTTAGATATTAGGCCTCTATCTGATGTGGCGTTGGTAAAGATTTTTTACCATTCTGTTGGTTGCCGTTTTGTTTTCTTGAAGATGTCCTTAGCCTTACAGAAACTTTGCAATCTCATTAAGTCCCATTTGTTAATCTTTGACCTTAGAGCTTGAGCTATTGGTGTTTTGTTCAGAAAATTTTCTCCTGTGCCTATGTGTTCTAAGGTTTTCCCTACTTTCTCATCTAATAGTTTCAGTGTATCTGGTTTAATGTGGAGATCTTTGATCCACTTACACCTGAGCTTTGTACAAGGAGATAAGAAAGGGTCTATTTTCATTCTTCTGCATGCTGAGTGCCTGTTGGACCAGCACCATTTGTTGAATAGGCTGTCTTTTTCCCATTGAATGTTTACAGCTCCTTTGTCAAAAATCAGGTGATCACATACATGAGGGCTCATTTCTGGATCTTCTATTCTATTCCATTGATCCACCTGCCTATTTCTGTACCAGTACGATGCAGTTTTCAGCACAATTGCCTTATAATATAGCTTGAGGTCAGGGATATGGATTCCCGCAGATGTATTTTTGTTGTTGAGGATGGATTTCGCTATTCTAGGTCTTTTGTTGTTCCATATGAAATTGCACATTGATCTTTCCAATTCCATGAGGAACTGGGTTGGAATTTTGATGGGGATTGCATTGAATCTGTAGATTGCTTGTGGTAGGATGGCCATTTTTAAAATGTTGATCTTTCCAATCCATGAGCATGGGAGATCTTTCCATTTTCTGAGATCCTCCTCAATTCCCTTCTTTAGAGGTTTGAAGTTCTTGTCGTACAGGTCCATCACTTGCTTAGTTAGAGTCACACCAAGGTATTTCAGAGTTTTTGTGACGACTGTGAAGGGTATCTTTTTCCCTAATTTCTTTCTCCACATGTTTGTCCTTTGAGTATAGGAAGGCTACTGATTTGTTTGAGTTAATTTTGTATCCAGCCACTTTGCTGAACTTGTTTATCAGCTGTGGGAGTTCTTTGGTAAAATTTTTGGGGTCACTTAAGTACAATATCATGTCATCTGCAAAGAGTGATGTTTTTATCTCTTCCTTTCCGTATTGTATCCCCTTGATCTCCTTTTGCTGTCTAATTGCTCCAGCCAGGATTTCCAGTACTAGGTTGAATACGTAGTGGGAGAGTGGGCAGCCTTGTCGAGTCCCTGATTTTAGTTGGATTACTTCAAGTTTCCCACTGTTAAGTTTGATGTTGGCTGTGGGTTTGCTGTGTATTGCTTTTGTTATGTTTAAGTATGGACCTTTGATTCTTGTTCTTTCCAGGACTTTTAATATGAAGGTGTGTTGAATTTTGTCAAATGATTTCTCAGCATCTAGTGAGATGTCCATGTGATTTTGTTCTTTGAGTTTGTTTATATGGTGGATTACATTGATGGATTTCCTTATATTAAACCATCCCTGCACCCCAGGCATGATGCCTACTTTGTCATGATGAATGATCGTTTTCATGTGTTCTTGGATTCGGATTGCAAGTATTTTGTTGAGTATTTTTGTGTCAATATTCATAAGTAAGATTGGTCTGAAGTTCTCTTTTTTGTAGGCTCTTTGTGTGGTTTAGGTACTAGGTTTATTGTAGCCTCAAAAAATGAGTTAGGTAGTATTCCATCTGATTCTATCTTGTGGAATAGTTTGGAGAGTATTGGTGTGGTGCCCACAATAAATGTCTGATAAAATGCTGCACTGAACCCGTCTGAACCTGGGCTTTTTTTGGTTGGGAGGCTTTTGATGATTTCTTCTATTTCTTTAGGTGTTATGGGATTATTTAGATGGTGTAGCAAGTCTTGATTTAACTTGAGGATCTTGTATCTATCTAGGAATTCATCCATTTCCTCCATATTTTCCAACCTTGTGGAATATAGGCTTTTGTAGTAGGATCTGATGATTTCTTGAATTTCCTCAGTTTCAGTTATTATGTCTCCACTTTCCTTTTTGATTTTGTTAATTTGTATACTCTCTCTTTGCCTCTAGTTAGTCTGGCTAGGGATTTATCAATATTGTTGATTTTCTCAAAGAACCAGCTCTTGATTTTGTTGATTCTTTTGATGGTTACTCTTGTTCTTATTTGGTCTATTTCTGCCCTAATTTTGATTATTTCTTGCCATCTACTCCTTTTGGGTGTATCTGCTTACTTATGTTCTTCCTTATCTTTTTTGATAACTTTTGGTTTGAAATTTACTTTATTCGATAATAGAATTACTGTTCCAGCTTACTTCTTGGGGCTGTTTTCTTGGAATTTTTTTTCCCAAACTTTTTTCTCTGAGATTTTGTTTCTTTGTCTCTGAGATGAGTTTCCTGTATGAAGCAAAATGCTGGATTTTCTTTATGTATCCTGTCTGATAAAGTATGTCTCTTTATTGGGGAGTTGGGTCCATTAAAGTTAATAGATATCAAGGAATAGTGTATGCTGTTTCCTCCTATTTTTGCTTTTGTAGGTTGAGTTGTGTCTGTGTCTATTTCTTCTTTTGATTTACTTGCTTTGGAGTTTTCTTCTTTTTACTAGGATGCATTTCCCATCATTGTATTGGATTTTTCACCTATAATTCATTGTAGTGTTAGGTTTGTGGTCAGATATTTTGTAAGTTTATATTTGTCTTGAAATATCATCATCTCTCCATCTATGGTGATTGATAGTTTTTCTGGATATAGCAGCTTGGGCTGATACTTGTGCTCTCTTAGGGTGTGCATGATGTCTGTCCAGGTTCTTCTAGCTTTCATAGTCTCTGTTGAGAAATCGAGTGTAATTCTTATTGGTCTGTCTTTATATGTTACATGACCTTTTTCCCTTACTGCTTTTAGTATTTTTTCTTTGCTTTGGGCACTTGGTGTTTAGACTATTTTGTGTCAGGAGGAATTTCTTTTCTGGTCCAACCTATTTGGAGTTCTGATGGCTTCTTTTATGCTCATGGTCATCTCATTCTTAAGGGTAGGAAAGTTTTCTTCTATAATTTTGTTGAAGATATTTACTGTGCCTCTTAGTTGATATTCTTCTCCCTCTTCTATTCATATTATCCTTAAGTTTAGTCTTCTCATTGTGTCCTGGATCTCCTTGACATTTTGCGTTAGGAGCTTTTTGGTTTTTGCATTTTCTCTGACTGTTTTGTCTATGTTTTCAATGTTGTCTTCAGCCCCTGAGATTCTCTCTTCCATCTCATGTAGTCTATTGGAAATGTTTGCATCTGTGTCTCCTAACTTTTTTTTTTAGGTGTTCTACCTCTAGGGTTATCTCTTTTAGTGCTTTCTTTATTGTGTCAATTTTTGTTTTAAATTCCTTCTTCCATTCCTGCATCTCTTTGGTTCTGTTTTTTTTTTTTTTTTCTAGTTCTTTGAGTGTTTTTCTTATTTCCTCTTAAAAGCTTCTGATTCTCTTTGCTTTTCCTCCCGTTCTTGTTTAAGGATCTCTATCATCATCTTGAGGTATCATTTTAGGTCTGTGTCTTCTTTTTCTGGAGTGTTTAGCATTCCGTTGTTTGCTGTGATGGTAGAGCTGAGTACTGGTGTTGCCAGGTTGTCTTGGTTTCCTTGGGATATGCTCTTTCACTTTCCTCTTGTCATTTTGTTGTCAGTGATATGTTCTTGCCTTTCCCTTGTACCTGGTTTATGTCCCTGGATCTCTGCTGGTCCAGGTGGTTGATGGTCTGAGCCTTGTTCTGTGCCCCAAAGCCGCTGGGTGGGAACAGAGGTCCCAATGCTGGGTTCCTGAACCTGGATTAGGCAGGGCAGGGGTGCCGCTTTCTTTGAGCACTCTGCAGACATCTCTTTGCCCTCTGGCAACTTGGATCTCCTTCTCACCAGGCTTTTATCTCTGTAAACTGCTGGTCCAGGTGGCAGATGGGCCTAGCCCTCTTCTGCGGCCCCCTCAGGGTTGTTTTCCTTTGCATTTCCCTGATGCCTAATGATGTCAAGCACTTCTTTAGATGCTACTCAGCCATTCAATATTCCTCAATTGAGAAGTTTTTGTTCAGCTCTGTACCCTATTCTTAATAGGTTGTTTGATTCTTTGCTAAGTTCTTGAGTTCTTTGTATACCTTGGATATTAGGCCTCTATCTCATGTGGGTTGGTAAAGACCTTTTTCCAAACTGTTGGCTGCCATTTTGTTTTCATGACAGTGTCCTTAGCCTTACAAAAACTTTTCAATCTCATTTAGTCCCATTTGTCAATATTTGACCTTAGAGAAAAAGCCATCGGTGTTCTGTTCTGGAAGTTTTCTCCTGTGCCTATATGTTCTAAGGTTTTCCCTATTTTCTTTTATAATGGTTTCAATGTACCTGTTTTAATGTAGAGATCTTTAATCCACTTGCACTTGAGCTTTGTACAATAAGATAAGAAAGGATCTATTTTCATTCTTCTGCATGCTGAGTGCCAGTTGGAACAACACTATTTGTTGAAAAGGCTGTCTATTTTCCATTGGATGTTTACAGCTGCTTTGTCAAAAATCAAATGACCATATGTGGGAGGGTTCATTTCTGTATCTTCTATTCTATTCCATTGATCCACCTGCCTTTTTCAGGACCAGTAACATGCAGTGTTTAGCACAATTGCCTTGCAATATATCTTGAGGTTAGGGATGGTGATCCCTGCAAATGTTTTCTTGTTGTTGAGGATGGAGTTCACTATTCTAGGTCTTTTATTATTTCAGATGAAATTGTATATTTCTCTTTTCAACTCTATGACGAATTGGTTTGAAAGTAAATTGGGATTGCATTGAATTTGTAGATTGCTTTTAGTAAGATGGCCATTTTTACAATGTTGATCCTTCCAATCCATGAACATGGGAGATCTTTTCATTTTCTGAGATCTTCTTCAATTTCCTTCCTTAGAGATTTGAAGTTCTTTTCATTCAGGTCCTTCAATCATTGAGTTAGAGTCACATCAAGGTATTTCTTATTGTTTGTGACCATTGTGAAACATATCTTTTCCCTAATTTCTTTCTATGAATGTTTGTCCTTTGAGGAGAGGAAGGCTACTGATTTTTTTGAGTTAATTTTATATCCAGCCACTTTGCTGAACTTGTTCAACAGCTGTAGAAGTTATCTGGTGGAGTTTTTGGGGTAATGTATGTATACTATTATGTCATCTGCAAACAGTTATGTTTTTACTTCTTCCTTTCCAATTTGTATACCTTTCATTTCCTTTTGCTAATTGCTCTGGCCAGGACTTTCAGTTTTATGCTGAATAGGTAGAAGGAGAGTGGGCAGCCTTGCCTAGTCCCTGATTTTAGTGGGATTGCTTCAAGTTTTCCACAGATAAGTTTGATTTTTCCTGTTGGTTTGCTGTATATTACTTTTATTATGTTTATATATGGGCCTTGGATTCCTGTTCTTTCCAAGACATTTAACATGAAGGGATGTATAATTTTGTCAAATGGTTTCTCAGCATCTAGTCAGATGACCATGTGGTTTTTTTTTTGAGTTTGTTTATATGGTGGATTGCATTGATGGATTTCTGTAAATATTAAACCATCCCTGCATCCCATGGATGAAGCCTACTTGATCATAGTGAATGATCTTTTTGATGTGTTCTTGGATTTGAGTTGCAAGGATTTTGTTGAGTATTTTTGCATCAATATTCCTAAGTGAGATTGGTCTAAAGTTCTCTTTCTTTTTAGGACCTTATTGTGATTTAGAAACAAGTGTTATTTTGACCTCAGAAAATGAGATAGGTAGTGTTCCATCTGACTCTATTTTGTGGAATTGTTTGGAGAATATTTGTATTATGTCATCAATAAATGTCTGATACAATTCTGCACTCAACCTATCTGGACCTGGGTTTTTTTGGTTGGGAGGCTTTGGATTACTGTTTCTATTTCTTTATGTGTTATAGGATTATTTAGATGGTTTACCTGGACCTATTTAGGTTTATTATCTGGTATCTGTCTAGGAATTCATTTTTTTCCTCCAGATTTTCCAGCTTTGTTGAGTATAGGTTTTTGTAATAGGATCTTGAATTTCCTCAGTTTAATATAATATGTCTCCAATTCCCTTTCTGATTTTGTTAAGTTGGATATTCTTTCTTTGCCCTCTAGTTAATCTGGCTAAGGGCTTATCAATCTATTTTATTTTCTGAAAGAACCAGCTCTTGGTTTTGTTGATTCTTTGAATGGTTGCTTTTGTTTCTACTTGGTCAGTTTCTGCTCTTAGTTTGATAATTTCTTGCCATCTACTCTTCTTGTGTGTATTTACTTTTTTTTGTTCTAGAGTTTTCAACTGTTCTGTAAAGTTGCTAGTGTATGCTCTTTCCAGTTCCTTTTTGGAAGCACTCAGAGCTATGAGTGTTCCTCTCAGTAATGCTTTCTTTGTATCCATTAGGTTTGGGTATGTTGTGTTTTTGTTTTCATTAAATTCTAGAAAATTCATAATTTCTTTCTTTATTTCATCTTTGACCATGGTATCATTTTAGAAAATTGTTCAGTTTCCATGTGTATAAAGCCTTTTTTGTTGTGTTGTTATTAAAGACCAGCCTTAGACCATGGTGATCTAATCTGAAATACTGCAAGGGAGTATTTCAATCTTTTTATATATATTGAGACTTATTTTGTGACCCATTATATGGTCACTTATGGAGAATGTGCCTTGAGGTGCTGAAAGAAGTTTTATTCTTTTGTTTTAGGATGATATGTTCTGTAGATATCTATTAATTCCAATTGTTTTATAACCTTGCTAGTTCTACTGTGTCCTTGTTCAGTTTCAGTTTCCATGACTTGTATATTGGTGAGAGTTGAGTGTTGAGGTCTCCCACTGTTATTGTATAGGGTACAATGTATTTTATTTAGCTTTAGTAGGGTTTCTTTTATGAATATCGTTGCTCTTGTATTTGTAGCATATATGTTAATGATTGAGAGTTTCCCTGTAATGCGTAAAACGGTCCTTCCTTATCTTTTTTGATAACTTTTGGTTGAAAAATCTACTTTATTCGATATTAGAATATCCACTCCAGCTTGCTTCTTGTGGCCGTTTGCTTTGAAGGTTTTTTTTCAACCTTTTACTCTGAGATAATGTCTGTCTTTGTCTCTGAAATGAGTTCTCTGTATGCAGCAAAATGCTGGGTTTTGTATATGTATCTAGTCTGATAGCATATATCTTTTTGGGGGAACTGAGTCCATTCATATTAATAGATATTAAGAAATACTGGTTGCTATTTTCAGCTATTTTTGCTTTTGCAGGTAGAATTGTAGCTGTGTGTCTTTCTTCTTTGGTTTTCTTGCTTAGGTATTTTCTTGTTTTTACTAGGATGTAGTTTCCCTCCTTTTATTGGGTTTTTCACCTATGATTCCTTATAGTGCTAGGTTTGTGGTCAGATATTGTGTAAATTTAGTTTTGTCTTGGGATATCTTGGTCTCTCCATAGATGATGATTGAGAGTTTTGATAGCTTTAGCAGCGTAGGCTGACACTTTTGTTGTCTTAGTGTCTCCATGATGTCTGTCCAGGATCTTCTAGCTTTCATATTCTCTTTTGAGAAATCGGGTGTGATTCTGATTGGTCTGCCTTCATATGTTACATGACCATTTTCTCTTACTGCTTTTAATATTCTTTCTTTACTTTGGGCACTTTGTTTTTTGACTATTATGTGTCGGGAGGAATTTCTTTCCTGGTCCAACCTATTTGGAGTTCTGTATGCTTCTTTTATGCTCATGATCATCTCATTTTTAAGGGTAGCAAAGTTTTCTTCTACAATTTTGTTGAAGAAATTTACTGTGCCTCTTAGTTGATATTTTTCTCTCTCTTCTATTCCTATTATCATTAGGTTTAGTCTTCTCATTGTGTCCTGGATCTCCTGGACATTTTGTGTTAGGAGCTTTTTGGTTTTTGCATCTTCTCTGACTGTTTTGTCTATGTTTTCAATGTTGTCTTTGGCCCCCAAGATTCTCTTCCATCTCTTGTAGTCTTTTAAAAATTCTTGCATCTGTGACTCCTGATTTCTTTCTTAGGTTTTCTACCTCTAGTGTTGATTCTTTTAGTGTTTTCTTTATTGTTTTCACTTCCATTTTAAATTCATTCTTCTATTCCTTCATCTCTTTGGTTCTGTTTTCCTCTATTTCTTTGAGTTCTTTGAGTGTTTTTCTTGTTTCCTCTTTAAAAGCTTCTTTTTCTTTATGCTTTTCCTCCATTTCTTGTTTAACATCTCTATCATCATCTTGAGATATAATTGTGGGTGTGAGTCTTCTTTTTCTGGAGTGTTTGGCATTCCACTGTTTGCTGTGCTAGAAGAACTGGGTTCTGGTGTTGCCAGGTTTCTTGGTTTTCTTGGGGTAAGTTCTTTCACTTTCCTCTTGCCACCTTGTTTTCTGTGATTATATGTGGTCCTGTTGTCAGTGATTGGTTCTCGTCTGTCCCTTGTACCTGGCCTGTATCCCTGGATCTCTCCTGTTCTTTGTGCCAGATGGCCTGAATGCCTGTTCTGCATGTACAGGCTGCCAGGTTGAAACAGGGACCCTAAGGCAGGTTTCTTGCTTTCCTAAACCTATTAGAGAGGGGGCAAACTTTCCAAGTGCTCAGCACAGACCTCTCCTTTTCCTGACGACTCAGAGTCATGTTTCAGCAGGCCTGTGTCCCTGTATCTCCACTATTCCTGGTGGCAGATGGCATGAGTGCCTGCTCTGCAAGCATGGGCTGTTGGGTGAAAACAGGGACCCTAAGGCAGGGTTGGGGAGATATACTTTCTGAGTGCTCGGAACAGACCTCTCTTCTTCCTGGCTACTTGGAGTGCCATATCACCTGGCCTGTGTCCTCGGATCTCCGAAGTTTCTGGTGGCTGATGTCCTGAGTGCCTCTTCAACATGCAGAGGCCACTGGGTATAAACAGAGACCCTAAGTCTTAGTTCTGGCTCCCCTGATCCTTTTGTGGGAGGCATACTTTCTGAGCACTGAGCGCACACCTCTCATTCAAAAATTCCTTTCCTTTGCTGTTATCTTGAAAAGCACTACCTATTTTAGCAGATTCATCATTCCAGCTCAGATAATTTGTCCTTTAATCCAGCTCAAATATATTTTATGCATTGTGATAGAAAGGTGTCTAATTACACTGTACTATGTGTGGATGTCAATATATCTCAGAACTTTTGGTGAAGATCCTGTTTTGTTCAATGTGTTTTTGGTATCCTTGTCATATATTAGAAGTTTGTAGTCATGGCACTCATATTTAGGTCTGTTCCCTTCTTACTTGTCTTGTGCCAGTTTCTTTGTATTTTATAACTATGACTCCATAATATATCTTGGTTTCTGGAATGCTAAACCCTTCAGCATTGCGCTGTTGGTCAATGTTGATTCAGATGTCTGAATATTTTTGTGGTTCCTTTTTCTTTTTCTTCATTCTTTGAAGACTCTTGTGGATTTTGACTGAGATTGCATTGAGTCTGTAAATTCATTTTGGTTAAATGGTCATGTTTTTAGTTTTAGATGAATGAGCATGGGATCATGTGGGACTTTTAATGTGCTGTATGTGAAAAGAATAAACATAGTATACAGTGATTTCTGATCATCCCTGATTCTAATGAGATTGCTTTGGGGTTTTGTTTTCCATTTAGAATGATGGTGGATATTGGTTTCTCAATTATAGCATTTATTTTGTAGAGGTAGGTTGGCTCAGTCTTACTCTCTTTATGGCCTTTATTGTTAATACACAGGATCACCAGTGAGTCCTTACTGGGCTCTCTATGAATTTCATTTCATCCTGCTCCTGTGGATACAGACTAGCTCAGCAACCCAAATTTATTAGCACTTATCAACTGAGGAGTGAGATGCCATTTTTCCTTTCCTTTGAATACTGTGTGCATGTTTATTCACAAAGAACTGACAGAATATTTCACGTAAGAACTCCCGAGAATGACATGAATGCTAATACTCACCCAGTACAATTGGACAATATTGTAAAAACAATAAATTATAGAAAAAGAAGAGCTATAGCAAGTCTCTATTTAATGTAGACACTTTAAATGAAACTCATCCAGGTTATTTCAAGGAGAGAGAAATCAAACCAGCCATCAGCAGCTATCCTTCAACAAGAGGGATGTAGGATATAGAAATGACAAGGAATGTAGAAGGAAAAATGAATAAGCGGGAAATTCAATAGGTGAGATTAGGCTAGTTAGTTGTATGAACAATTGCTAATGAACTTTATTTTTTTCTAGCATATGGCTGACTTGAAAAAAAATAACCAAAAAATATTACAACATAAAATATCATTAAGCAGATCTGGGTCAAATGGTGCTTTGTAGTATGTGCTGTGAAAGAGGAGAAAAAATACCCATGCCCAGCAATGACAAGGCAAAAGTGACTATCTTCCACATTTCTCATTGGTTTTTTCATAACACATCTGTCTCTTTATTCTTTTTTGAACTTGTGTCATGCTTTCTAAAAGTGTTATAATTCATTCTGTAACACTTTGTATCAATATCTTGTTTTGAAGGTGTAGTCTTCAGCCTGTGGCCGTGCAGTGAGGTGGTGTAATATTTAAGAAGTAGAATACGTTAGAAGAAGTTTGTGTCACTGAATGTATGCCTTGTAAAATATTCTCTTCCCCACCCCTCTCTACTGTCTCCCTAGACTGACCATGGACATGCATATATACTACATATAATCTACAATTATTTGATCTCACCATAATATCCTGAGCTGCAACTGTACTAAGTTAGAGTTGAACAAACCCTTAAAAATTATGAGCCAGACTAAACCTTGATCTTTGACAAAAATTCTGAAAACTTTCAATGGAAAAAGGACAGCCTCTTCAACAAATGGTGTTGGCTTAACTGATACTCACCATGCAGAAGAATGATAATAGACCCTTTCTTATCTCCTTCTACAAAGCTCTAGTGCAAGTAGATCAAAGATCTCCACATTAAACCAGGTACACTGAAACTATTAGGAGTGAAATTAGGGAATGCCTTAGAACACATAGGCACAGGGGAAATTTTCCTGAACAAAACAACAACGGCTTGTGCTCTAACACCAAGGATAAATAAATGGGACTTAATGAGATTGCAAGGTTTTTGTAAGGCTAAGGACATTGTCAAGAAAACAAAATGGCAGCCAGCAGATGGGGACAAAAAATCTTTACTAATCCCACATTTGGTAGAGGTCTAATATTCAATATATACAAAAACTCATGAAGTTAGATGCCAGAAAATCAAACAATCCTATTAAAAATGTGGTACAGAGCTATACAAAAAAAATCTCAGTTGAGGAATATCAAATGATTGAGAAACTTCTAAGAAAGTGCTTGTCATCCCTAGTCATCAGGGAAATGAAAATCAAAACAACTCTGAGATTCCACCTCACACCAGTCAGAATGGCTAAGATAAAAAACTCAGATGTCAGCAGATGCTGGTGAGGATGCAGAGAAAGAGGAGGATTCCTTCACTGTTGGTGGGGTTGTATGCTGGTACTATTAATCTGCAAATCAGTCTGGTGGTTCCTCAGAAAATTGGACATAGTCCTACCTGAAGACCAAGTTATTCTTCTTTTGGGCATATACCCCAGAGATGATCCCACATGCTCCAATATGGACACATGCTCCACCATGTTTATAGCAGTCCTATTTATAATAACCAGAAACTGGAAAGAACCCACATGCCCTTCAATAGATGAATGGATACAAAAATTGTGGTGTATTTACCCAGTGAAGTTATTGTATAATTACACACTACTCAGCTATGAGGAACAAAGACTTTATGAAATTCCTAGACAAATGGATGGATGTAGAGAATTGTGGAGAGCAGGTGTGGTGGCAATCCAAAGCTTGGGGCTTGGGACTCTGACCTAGTCTTTTGACTAGCACCTGACTTACTCCTGCCCCGGAGAACAGCCACTCCCACCGTGCGAGCTGAGCAGGTGCACCCATGACTCAAGATCAGGCCAGATGATGCAGACCTATGAACTACAGCCACACAACATGGACTGAGGAGGTGGAGTTGAGAGAGGTTAAAAGGGACTGCACTTGGTGGAAAGAGAAACAGAAAGAGACAGAAAGGAGACAGAAAGATTTTTACTGGCATGCTGTAAGGTTCCTGAATAAACTGCTTTGAGAAGAATGCTGTGTTGTTGTGCCTTTTCTTCTGGTCGGAGACGGTAGCAACAAGTGGTGGTCCATACAAGGAACCTCCTCTTCAGTGTTGAGAACTCATCACAGTCAGGGAGACTAGTCGGTAAGCTCCCAAGTAAGTGGGACAATCAAGGTTCTTGGCTTGAGACTACAAAGCTCCCTGGAAAAGGGGACGAGAAAGGCTCTCAGTTTGAGACCATAAAGTGTACTCTCAAAATTCAGAGGCAGAAGAAGTGTCTAGTGAGAGAGAAATGTCAAAAGATTATCTTGAGAGCATAGCCGACAGTTTGGAGAAAATGAAAGTACAGATTGAACCATCGGCTCCAGGGCCATCAACTCTGCCTCCTTATGCCCCAGGTAGAGGAGAAGGGCATCGATTGCATCCTAAATTTTGGAGAGGGCTACGAGCCCAGTGCTTTCCTGTATTTCAGAATGCACAGGGTAATTGTTATCATGAGCCACTATACTGAAAAATTGTTCAGATGCTAGACTAGGGAGTGAGCACCTATGGAGTTAGTGCTGCATAAGTTGTGGCACAATGAGAACACCTACACCAGTATTGCATGACACCTAGTTACTGGCAAAATTTAGTTCGTGCTTGCCTGACCTCTGGTCAATATTTAGATTGGAAGGCATACTATATTGAATTTGCTGTGGAGCAGGCCGTTTTTAATGCTCCCAATGGTCAGCCTGCCTGGGATCAGGACATGCTAATGGGACAAGGAAGCTTTGCAGAAGCTTAGACTAATTATCCACCCCAGATATGGTGGCAAACTACTTGGGAACTAAAGTAACTATGGATTCAGTAACTCCCCAGAATATCCAAATTTATACTGATAAGTGAAAAGCGCTAAATGATTTTCAAAAATTATTAGGAGATGTTCAATGGGTTGGACCCTATTTATCTCTGACCAACAGACAGCTACAACCACTCTATGATATTATGCCAGGTGATTCTGCTCTTTATTCTCCCAAACAACTCACTGATGCTGCCCTAGCCATGTTGCAACTGATAGAGCAGGGAATCCAGACTGTGGCCTTAAAACGCCAGGATGAGTCACAACCCATTTTGCTGTGTATTCTGCCCACAGAGGCACAGCCTACAGGAGTTCTATGGTAAAGAGTTCCTTTGCTTTAGATACATTCCAAGTTTTCCACGGTCAAGACACTTGTGCATAATCCCACTTCAGTGGCACAATTGGCTTTGCTAGTAATTTAACAGTGCATACAATAGTTTGGCATTACACCTAAGGATGTTATAATCCATTATAATGTAAAACAATTAAAAGAATTGTCATCTACTATAGATGACTGGGCTATTCTGAGATGCAGTTTTCAAGGCAACGTTGATAATCATTTTCCTAAAGGTCCCATCTTACAATTAATTGCTGACCATCCTGTGGTCTTCCCTAACATTACCTCTAAAATTCTGTTACCTGGTTCCCCGCTCATTTTTACAAATGGTTACAAGACAAAACAAACAGCATACGTGGTGACAGGTTCTTCTCCAGTTACCATACAACTTCCCCCTGCATCACCCCAAGTTATTAAATCACAAATTGTAATTAAAATATTTGAGTTATATCCAGGCCCTTTTAATTTGATTTCTAATAGCCAGTATGTTGTTAACACGTTGCTCTGTTTAAAAGTAATGAGTAAAATCAATTCAAAATCTACTATTAGACATCTCGTTGTCACCTTGCGTGACTTGATTTTTAAAAAAGTCACCCTCTTTTGTACAGAATATCCATGCCCATATTAACTTACCTTGTCCCCTAGCAGAGAAAAGTGATATTGCAGATAAAGCCAACAAAGCTTGTTTAATTTTTTTAATACATCACCTATTTCATTGGCACAAAAATTTCATTCACAGTTCCATGTTAATTCCAAGACCCTGTCTTCACATTTTAAAATCACACATGATGAGGCATGGGATATTGTAAAAGGGTGTCAGAAGTGTGCCCCTATGCTATCCCAGATTGTGTTTGGGATTAATCCACGTGGGTTGTGCCTTCTAGACCTCTGGTAATTGGATGTCACTCATTTTATTAAATTAAAAAATTAAGATATCTCCATATTTCTATTGATACAGCCTCTGAAATTATCTTTGCATCTCTACATACAAAAAATAAAAGTAACTTCATATAATTGCACATTGCTTTAAAGCATGGAGCACCTGGGGACAGCCCAAAAAATTACAAACAGATAATGGGCCTGCCTATACTTCTGTTTCTTTTGTGTCCTTCTGCAAAATGATGGGCATTCGAGTAACTCAAAAATTGCCCTATAATCCTCAAAGACAGAAAATCATTGAGTGTGCTCACTGCACCCTTAAAAAGTGTCTAGTTAAAAAAAAGGGGGGGGGATTACCTCCACAGGTTCTTCCCCTAGGGAGAGACTGGCTATTGCTATTTTTACTGTAAATTTTTTAAATGAAGACAAGCATGGGCGGGTCGCTGCTGAGCTTCACATCTATTCTGATGTTTCTCCCAAAGGCCTGCAAGGAAAGCAGTACTGAGAGGAAAACTCATAGCTCTGAATGATTCAAAAAAAAAAAAAAAAAAAAAAAAAAAAACTGGAGATAGCATACACTAGCAACTGGACAGCACAGTTAAAAGTTCTAGAACAAAAGGAAGCAGATACACCCAAGAGGAGTAGATGGCAAGAAATAATCAAACTTAGGGGAGAAATAGACCAAATAGAAACAAAAGAACCATTTAAAGAATCAAAATAATCAAGAGCGTGTTCTTTGAGAAAATTAACAAGATTGATAAACCCTTAGTCAGACTAAGTAGAGGGCAAAGAGAGAGTATCCAAATTAACAAAATCAGAAAGGAAAGTGGAGACATAATAACAAACTGAGGAAATTCAATAAATCATAAGGTCCTACTATAAAACTTATACTTAACAAAGACAGAAAAGCTTGAAGAAATGGATGAATTCCTAGACAGTTACCAAATACTAATGTTAAACCAGGATCTGGTAAACCATTTAAATAATCCCATAATGCCTTAAGAAACAGAAGCAATCATCAAAAGCCTCCTACCCCAGAAAAGCCCAGGTCCAGATGGTTTCAGTGCAGAATTTTATTAGACATTTATTTACGACCTAATACCAATACTCTTCAAACTATTCCCCAAAATAGAGTCAGATGGAACATGACCTAATTCATTTTTCCAGGCCACAATAAATCTCATTCCTAAACAATATAAAGATCCTACAAGGAAAGTGAACATCAGACTAATCTTACTTATGAACATTGACACAAAAATACTCCACAAAATCCTTGCAAACTGAATCCAAGAACACATCAAAATGATCATTCACCATGATCAAGTAGGCTTCATCCATGGGATGCGGGGACAGTTTGATACAGGGGAATCCATCAACATAATCCACCATACAAACAAACTGAAATAAAGAAAAAAACCACATGGTCATCTTACTAGATGCTGAAAGACCATTTGACAAAATTCAACACCCTTTCTTGTTAAAAGTCTTGGAAAAAACAGAAATCCAAGGTCCATACCTAAAATTAATTATAGCAATATACATCAAACCAACAACTATCATCAAACTTAATGGTGGGAAACTAGAAACAATCTCACTAAAATTAGTGAATCAACAAGGCTGCCCAATCTCTCCCTACCTATTCAACATAGTTCTGGAAGTTCTGGTCAAATCAATTAAACAGAAAAAGGAAATCAAAGTGATACAAACTGGAAAGGAAAAAATAAAAAATCACTACTTGCAGATGACATGATAGTGTACATAATTGACCCCAAAAATTTCACAAGAGAACTTCCATAGCTGGTAAACAAGTTCTGCAAAGTGGTTGGATATGAAATTAACTCAAACAAATCAGTATCCTTCTTCTATTCAAAGAACACACATCTGCAGAAAGAAATTATAGAAAATATACGATTCACAATAGTCACAAAAATATGAAATACCTTGGTGTGACTCTGTCTAAGCAAGAGCAGGACCTATATGACATGAACTTTAAACCTCTAAAGAAGAAAATCGAGAATGATCTCAGAAAATGGAAAGTTCAACTCTGTTCATTTATTGGAAGGATCAACATTGTAAAAATGGCCATCCTACCAAATGCAATCTACTGATTAAATGCAATCCCTATCAAAATACCAACCCTGTTCTTCATTGAGATGGAAAGAGCAATGTGCAATTTCATCTGGAAAAACAAAAGACCTAGAATAGCAAAATCCATCCTCAACAACAAGAAAGCATCTGTGGGAATCACTATCCCTGACCTCAAGCTATATTACAAGGCAATTGTGCTAAAAAGTGCTTGGTACTGGTACTGAGATAGGTATGTGTATCAATAGAAAAGAATAAAAGATCCAGAAATGAGCCCTCACATATATGGTCACCTGATTTTTGACAAAGGAGCAGTAAACACTCAATGGATAAAGGACAGCCTATTCAACAAATAGTGTTGGTCCAACTGGCACACAGCATGCAAAAGAATAAAAATAGACCCCTTCTTATCTCTTTGTACAAAGCTCAAGTGTAAGTATACCAAAGATATCTACATTAAACCAGGAACACTGAAACTCTTAGATGAGAAAGTAGGAAAAACCTTAGAACACATAGGCACAGGAAAAAAATTTCCTGAACAGAACACCAATGGCTCAAGCTCTAAAGTCAAAGATTGACAAATGGGACTTAATGAGATTGCAAAGTTTCTCTAAGGGTGAGGACACTGTCAAGAAAACAAAACAGCAGCCAACAGAGTGGGAAAAGATCTTTATCAACCCCACATCTGATAAAGGCCTAATATCCAAGGTATACAAAGAACTCAAGAAGGTAGACACCAGAGAATAAAACAACAATATTTAAAAAATGTGGTACAGAGCTAAGCAATAGGTTCTCAATTGAGGAATATCAAATGGCTGAGAATCATCTAAGTAAGTGCTTGACATCATTAGCCATCAAGGAAATGCTCATCAAAACAACCATGAGATTCTACCTAACACCAGATTGGCCAAGATCAAAAATTCAGATGACAACAGATGCTGGTGCGGATGTGAAGAAATAGGAACATTTCTCCACTGTTGGTGAGCTTGTAAAGTGGTACAACCACTCTGGAATTCAGTCTGGTGATTTCTCAGAAAATTGGTATAATACTACCTCAAGACCCAGTTATTCCACTTCTGGGCATATACACCAGATAATCTCCAACATACAACAAAGACATATGCACAACAATGTTCATAACAGCTCTATTTATAATAGGCAGAAGCTAGAAAGAACCAAGATGTCCTTCAATAGATGAATGGATACAAAAATTGTTGTACATTTACACAATGGAGTACTACTCAGCTATCAGAAACAATGACTTTATGAAATTCTTAGGAAAATGGATGCATCTAGAGAATACCATCCTGAGTGAGATAACACAGTCACAAAAGAACAGACATAATATGCAGTCACTGATAATTGGATACTAACCTCATAAAGCTCTAAACACCCCAGAAACAACTCACAGACTATATGAAGTTCAAGAAAAGAAAAAAAAAATGAAATGAAAAAACTATTATGCTTAATCCTTACACTCCAAGAAAACTTTGACTAATTTCAAATTATGTTCTGTTTTACATATTCTTTGTGCCCCCTGTAACTAGTAACATCTTAATGCACACTATCAACCATTTAAAAAAAAGCACTGACAAAAATATATTTGTATGCTTTTATTCAAAAATGTATAAAATTTGTACATTTATCTTTGTTTTTTAAAATAAAGTTGTTAAAAAAAAGAACTTTTAGGCCTGAATCCACTACACAAATCCATATGAAATAGCAAAGTGAAACTGCCGATGACTGTAACCCTGTTCTTAGAAAGTGGGGACATTTGTGTTCCTGTGGCTTGTATTTAATCCATTTATCTATCAATGAGTTCTTTGTTAAGTGAGATGACCTAATTTATAATTGAGTAGATAGTGAATGACAAAGCTATTCAGTATAGGTCTTCAAATTCATCTGCATATACATATAGAGTTACACATATATAACCCTTCACACACACATAAACACACATGAACATATATGCATGTATATATTAATACACATGTACAATCATAAAAACAAATTAGCATGAATGTTCACAAATAAACAAATACACACTTTTGCACATACTGACATATCTGACTTATTCATTGAGAAAATATGCTAACATAAATACTCAAGAAAAAATAAATTTTTAAAAATTTTATCTCAGATTTTTGTAAAATACTCAGGTTTAGGAGTATTTGTGTTTTTTAATGAATTCCAAGTCAACACTGACAAACATTCCAGTTTTATTTTTTGTGAACTACGAACTTCTACCCTTCTGCAATTTTTTTAAGGCTCAGTTATCTTCTGTACATGCATTAGGGCAAAATTTCTTTTCCTTTATTTGTTGTATTTGCTTTAATAATAAAAGTCTTGGGTTCTTGAAGTAGTGACTTCAACATCTTTACTAATATTCAGCCAACATCTGTACAACTGACCACATATTGTGACAAGAAAATTCATATCAATAGAGTGGCAATGAAAGCATGTTGTGCTGATCTGTACATGGGGGGATATGAAATTTTTTTTCTGATTGTAAAATTTCTACTTTAAATTTTAGCTTAGGGTAAATTTGTTTTCTGTGTGACTGTGTGCTACATTTAGAAATTATTTCTATATCTCATGATATGTATGTGTGAATATGTTTTTGTGTACATATGCTTGTATTTGTGTATATGTACATAGGTTGCTATACGTGTGTACATGAGAAAGACACAGATAGAAGGAGCACAGACATAGTACATATAATTTATTAGGTACTTTGTAAAGTTTACCAAACCTATAAAAATACACAGCAGAAAAATAATGTCAAAATCTAGTCAAAGAAATAAGAATTCAAACGTACAAGAGGATTTTAGGAGCCAAAAATATGAGAAGAAAATCTAACTTTTCACCAAGCATTATAGTCAGGTTACTTTGATGAAAGTATCTTTATTTTGACTAAAGTAAGAAGGAATCCTCAAAAGAAAGAGTCTCCATCAATTTCTCAAATAGATTAGACTTCATGACTATCCTAAAATCACTATGGGAAAATCCCACAGTGCAAGTATCGGGAAATATATCAAGGTATATAGAAATGATACAACTTGTCCTAATGGTAGGTACTTAATTCTCTCTCATAAAGATCTATGCATACAACTCTATAATGTACATAGGAATCTTGAAGGTGAATGTCAAGAAGGGATATAGGCTACATTTCAAATTTGTAGTGTTTTGTTTAGGGTTATGAAATTTATGATGAAATTGTGTTATTGAGAATAGGAGAGTCTATGGGAATAAAACTACTAACAGAGGGAAGAATCCTTTCTTTAAACACTGTTGAAAGAAAAACAACTAGAGCATATAAGTCCAAGCAGGGCCCTAATGAAAATCGGAAGACATCTGGAGAGACAACAGATTTGCCAGATCTGATTGGGCACCACTCCTTCTATGCTCTTAGCATGATGCCATTTCTTAATGATCATTTGTTAGTCTGAAGTAAAGCAACCTAAACTTTACAGCATGTTGTTTTGCAAAAGGGTCACAATCTCATCTGTCCTACTCTACACAGTCCTATGCTTTGAAAGAAACAGCTCATATGACCTCAAGGCTTGTTCATGCTGTCCAACACCTTTGCTAATGTGTGACTAATGTCCATGTGGATGTGAATCATCAAGTCAATTTCAACTAACCTGGACCTCACTAACTCCCATAATCTAAACCACCAACCAAAGAGCATACATGGGCTGAACAATGGCTCCTGTCACATATGTAGATGAGGGGTGCCTTCTTTAGACTGAGTGAGAAATGGTATGCTTAAACCCAAGGAAATTTTATGTTCTAAAGAATTGATGATGGCTGGGGTAGGTATGTAGGGTGGTGGATCATGAAGCACCCTCTCAGAAGCAAAGAGGGAGGGAAAAAAAGAAATAAAACTTGGGGAGGGTGGACTGGGAATGGGAGTACCATTTAGAATGTGAAAATATAAAATAACAATATAGAAGAAAACAAAAAGAATCTCTGAAGGTATACATTAATGTAGAAAAGGATATCCCTGGTAACAATAAAGTTCTTTTGGTATTTTTCTTTGTTTGTATTAATTCTTATTTTACTTTTACACTCAAGGTTTAATTTCCCTCCCAGTCTGCCCTCCTTCTCTTCCACATCTTGTACCTCTTTCCCAGTCTCCATGTCTCCAGGAGGATGGCCCAACCCCACCCAAACTCCCAGACCTTTACTAAACTCCATTGAGCTTCAGTCTCTTCAGGGTTAAGTGCATCTTTTTAGACTGAACCCAGACCTGAGAGTTCTCTGCTCTATGTGGGTGAGGGGCTTCATATCAGCTGGTTGGTATATTATAACTGGTTGGTGATCCAGTGTCTGAGAGATCTCGGGGATCCAGGTTAATTGAGACTGCTGGTCTTCTTTCAGAATCACCCTCCTCCTCTGCTTCCTCCATCTTTTACCTAATTCAACCACAGGGTCAGCATCTTCTGTTGACTGTGTGTAAATATCTGCATCTGACTCAGCTGCTTGTTGGGTCTTTCATGGGCAGTGATAATAGGTTTCTTTTTTGTGAAATCTACGTAGTATCAGTAATGCTGTCAGGCCTTGGGTCCTCCTCTTGAGCTGGATCCCTTTTTGGGCATATCCTTATCTTTTTCTCAGGGTCTTCTCTATACTTTTAATTACATTTATTTTTTTTTACATTCCAGCCATTGGCTCCATTTTGGTATGCTCTTTCATAGTTTCTTATACAATCCCCATCCCTCACCTTCTGTTTCCACACTGTATCTCCACTCTGTTATCTTCACCAGCAATTTCTTCCATGCCTTCCTACTCCCTGGGCCTCAGGTCTCTTGGGAATTAGGCATATTTTTTTCTCACTGAGGCCAGACTAGGCAGTCCTCTGTTGTATATGGGTCCAGGGCTACCTTGTAGCAGGTAGTATATGCATCCTGGTTGATGTCTCAGTGTCTGAGAGTTGTTTGGTGTCAGGGTTAGTTTAGACTTCTGGTCTTCCTTTGGGATTACCCTTCTAATCAGGTTCTGCCAGTTTTCCCCTAATTCAGATACTTTATTGTATTGTTTGGATGTAAGTATCTGTATCTGATTTGCAACTGATTCTTTCATGTACTTGTTTGATCCCTCTAAGACCCGCAACGCAAGTTTCCTATCTGTCAACATTCTGTAGCATCTGTAATATTGTCATATTTAGTAGCCACCTCTTGAAATTAATCCCATGTTGGAATAGTGATGGGAGTTACTTTCCCTCAGTTTCTTCTCAATTTTTGTCTCTGCAAATTATTTAGATAGGAACAATTGTAGGTCAGAGGTTTTTATTGTGGCATGGCAACTGGATCCTTTCTCTTAATGTCCTGTCTTTCTAGTGGTGCTGGAATCTAAATATCTTTTCCCCACTGTTGAGCATGTTGTTTAAGGTCCCTCTCTTTGATCCCGGAAAGTTTTTCATTTTTCAGGTTTCTCTTACATTCTAGAATCATCCCCCTACTTCTCAACCCTGAGGTTGCATATTTCCATACATTTAGCTGACCCTTAGGGATCCTGAGAACAATGTCTGTTGAATTAAATATCTGAGATGAGGGTGAAAAGGGGATCAGTATTTATTTCTCAAGAGATATTGTACAGCCAGTTTTCTGAAATCCCTCATACCATTTCTCATAGCTTTTATCACCTTTTAAATGAATACTAGATCACAAGAATTTGCCAACTTTTTATTTAGGCAGCAAGCACTCTATTTCAACAATAGGAGGGAATTTTGTTGGCCATGAGTAAGAAGATCCATTAATGTTGACTAGATGCCATAATCTAGAAGCCACCATGGAGTTGGCTTTTGAAGAATTGTCACCAGTGCTAAAACTATAATCAAGTATATGAACTGTGCTCATTAGTGCAATTATGGCACAGTTGTTACTTGTACAACTAACAAAACTCTGACATGATTAAGAACAATTCCAAGCACTTCTAGTCTAAAATTGTGCACTGAGCAGATCTTGGCTACTGGCTGCACACCTATTCCCACAACGCCCAGAGGATACTCAGGTGCTCTAAAGTATCCAAGATCACAGGATCACAGGATCACAGGTACACTAACAGTTCCAGGATTAGAGACTCACATGATCACAGAGGAAGCTAAACTCCCAGGAGATTGGACATACCCAAAAGCATTTTAACTTTGGCTCATTCAAGATAACAGTTGAGGCCAAAACATCTTTTCCAACACCCAGCATAAATGGGACACCAAATAGGAAGCCAGGAAACACAAACCCCCTGCCCAGCCAGAGACATTCATTTCTTCCACCTTGTAGGAGTGCCAAGAGCAAACTCTGGGCTCTGCCCTTCCTCCCAATTTGTGCAACACTCAGAGAAATATTGACTCCCAGAATCTCTGACAGAACAGGACCTTAGGAGCCTAGTCACACCAGGAGTTGAGTATCTCAGAGGCAGCTTGACTCCCAACAGCTCTGGCACACTCAGGATCCCAGGATCCCAGGATCCCAGGATCACAGAATCACAGAATCACAGTATCACAGAGATACCTGGAATAGAATCTAAAGTTTGAAATAAAATACGTAACTGTTCCATATCTGTTATGGTTTTAGTTTATTCTATCTAACACAATTTTTATTTTTTTTTAATTTAAGTTTAATTATCAGAAGACTGTTATTCAAAAATCATGGTCCACATTCTCTTGGTCTGAACCCAGTTACATAGAATCCTTATGAAATAGTAGAATGAAGCTGCCCATGACTGTAACTATGTTCTTGGAATGTCAGGAGAGCAGGGTTTCTGGGGCTTTAAGTTAACCCACCTATTTAATCAATGAACTCAATGTTCAATGATATAATCTATTTTAAAAATAGGGTAGACAGCGAATGAAGAAGTCAGTTAGCAAAAGTCTTCAGAGACATGTATACATTCTTAGTTTTCAGGGGAATGCAAATCAAAACAACCATGAGATCCCATCTCACACCAGTCAGAATGTGTGGTTGCACATGTATAAGCAAATACCATGCAGATAGACATATATGAACATATACATATATTCACTATAAACATATACTATGTACATGTTTACCCATATACAGAGTCATAAACATACAGAGAGAGAGGAGGAGGGTAGGAGGGAGTGAGGGAGTGTGGGAGGGAGAGAAGGAGACTGAGAGGGAGTAAAGAGGGAGTGGGATAAGATGAGGGAGAGAGAAACACAAACAGATGTGATACCTTTCAGCATAAAAATCTCTTTCCAAAGCTACTTAAAGAAGTATTTTTTTTAATTCTAGCTGATTCTCTTTGAACAACTTAGGCTTAAGAATACCTGTATTTATGAATAAATTATGAGTCTTGACTTAGAAACATTCCCACTTTATCACTTGTCACCTTCAACGTTTTTCTACTATTTCCTTGTCTTTCCTAAACAATGGTCTAAGATCCTTCAAGATGGCTCTTCATCTTCTTTCTTTATTAATATGTATCCAACAACTAAAAAAGTTCCCAAGTGTAAATAGAAGAAAATTCAAATCAATAGAATGGTGTTAATGGCTTTCCATGCTGACCTATAAATGGGGGTATGGAAGATATTTCTGAATGTAAAGTTTTATTCTTTAAATTTTAGATTTGGAAAATTTCTTGTTGTCAGTGTTAATGTAGATTAGAGTTAGGATAATTTATTTTTAATTCTCTGTGTATACATTTGTTTTTATGTTTATATGTGTGTATTCATGCATGTGTATGAATATCTGTATACCCGTGTGTGTGAGAGACAAAGACAGAATATGCATAGGTGTTTGTGATAGTTACATTGTAATCCTTACAAAATCTAGAATAGAAACATGTAGCATAAATCAATTTCCAAAGCTAAGGAAAAAAATTAAAACTCCAAGCAGTCAAGAGACTTTTGAAAATAAAATAGGAAAGAAGTGAGTACAACTTTCCCCTGAGAATTATAGTCATGTAACTCTGATGAAATGAATCTTCATTTTGACTAAATTAACAATCAAGTAGAAGGTACATTTTAGGTACATCAAGAATAAGCCCTTTGACAGTTATCCACTAGTTCTAGACCTTAACATTACTAAAATAAATCATTGAATTTCTAAGAAGGCATGCCAGTTTGGCCTCCAAAATTGTGACTTTAGAATTTTTTCTTCTTTTTAAATTTCTTTTTAAAAGGTTTTTATTAAATATCTTATTTATTAATATTTCAAATATTATTACCCATCCCAGTTTTCCCTCTACAACTCCATTATCTTCTCCCCCTCCCCCTGCCTCTATGAAAGTACTCTACTCCGGCCTCAGCACCCTAGCATTCCACTACCCTGAGTAAGTGAGCCTTAACAGGATCAAGGGACTCATCTCCCACCCAAGTGTACTATCTGTTTGGAGATTTAGTCCTTAGAAACATTGAGGTGTCTGATTGATTGATAATGTTGTTCTTTCTAGGGTTGACAACCCCTTCAGCTCCTTCAGTCCTTGTGCTAAATTCTTCATTGAGGTTACCATGCTCAGTCAGATGTTTGGCTGTGTGCATCTGCATCTGTATTGGTCAGGCTGTAGCTGAACCTTTCAGTAGAGAGCTGTACATGGCTACTGTCAGCAAGTGCTTCCTGGCATCAGCAACAGTGTCTGGGTTTGGTGTCTGCAGATGGGATGGATTCCTAGGTGAGGCAGTCTCTGAATGGCCTTCCCTTAACTGTCTGCTCCACACTTTGTCCCTGCACCTCCTTTTTATAAGCTGTCCCTATCTCATTTCTTTTCACCCTCCCCTTGCTTCCATGAGGATGCTCACACTCACAACTACCCACTCCCACCTCATCACCTTAGCATTCTCTGCACTTCTTTTTAACAGAAAGGATTCTGAATTAATATTTTTGTAGTGGGTGGCCCCATTCCTCAGTCAGGTGCTGTGACTACATACTGACTATGTTCTCTACAGGTTATCTCTCCTTTGTTGTGTATTTTGGCTAATGTACTCTCCACTGGGTCCTGGGAACTTCTTGGGTCCCTGGCATGTGAGACTTTCTAGTGGCGACCACCAGTTCCCCTCTCCCTTATTGCTATTTTTCTTCTTTCAAATTCCTGAAATTCTGTATTTCCCACATCCTTCTATATCTGAACCAGCCTACATTTTCCCTTCCTCTCCCTCCCAGATCCTTCTCTCCCACTACTTCCCAACATTATCTTTTCCCCCACTTTGACAAGGACTACAGCTTCCATTCTTTGGTGTGGTTTTCCTTCTTGGAATTTTTATATTATCTCTTATCCAGACACTATTCAGCATAAAATTATGTTTGCACTAGAAGGGACTCAGTAGGATAGAATTGACTGGAACTTGTCTTATATATCATTTATGATGTGCTAATTCAATCAAGACTAGAAAAGAAAATATATGAGAACAAGGCTCACGGGAAGTCAACTGAGGCAAGATATGGACTGTGACCAATCTAGAATTTTCAAAAAAAATGTTGACCACATCAGAAGTGTGAAAACTGTGAGTGGCAGAAAGGCTGTAAACTGAATTGAAGTCCTTCTTAGAGTGAAAGTTGAGACAGGAATTTATACTGAATTAAACATTGCAGATAAAAAAGTTAAAGAGACAATACATCGTGTAAAATTATTAGGCAGACAAGTATTGATTCCTGCATGTATGTTACAGAAGAAGTGAGGACACCTTAAAGAAATATAAAAGAAATGCTCTCCTTCAATTTGGTGAATAGACTATAATTCATGGCTCTCCAAAATCACTGGGGAAAAATCCAAGAGTGGATAAATAAGGAAATAAATGAGGGAACATAAGATTTATAAAACATGCAGTAGGGGTAGACACTTAGTTTTTCATCTAAGACTGCTTTGTGTATAATCATTTACGTAAGTAGTAATGATAACAGTGAATGGGCAGGAGGAACATAGGTTGTTCAAGTGTGTAATATTTTGATTGAAATTATAAAGTTTATGTTGGTATTAGGTAGTTGAGAAAAGGGGAGTAAATGGAGAAGTGATTTAAAAAAAAATTCCAGAGTACAGTACCAAGCAAAGACCTGGAAAGGTAGAAGACATCTGGAGGAAGAATATATTTGGAGGATCTGAATAGACCCTTCTTCTTCTTGAACCTTAGCCAGATGCTAGCTCTTCCTAATCACATGTTCACTTTTTGGTGAAGCTACCCAAAATGTTCAGAGAGCTGCCTTTAGATTACAGATATGGAAATGAAGAAATAATCCTATCCATGCTACTCTACACAACTCTCTGCTTTAGAAAAAACAACTTATATAACTTCAAGTCTTTTTCAGGTTATGTAACATCATAAGTAAGCTGTGACTAATGTCCATGTAGATGCATGGTCATTAAGTGAATCTATGTTTTTGAATGAAATAAGTGTAACTCTATATAATTGCTGAACATTTATAAAGATTCCATTACATAAATCCAACTTCTGTATATTTCATCATTTGGTGAAGAAACTGAAAAGATGATAATGAGCTCACAATGAGGTCATGTACATACATGAGGGAAAAGCATTCCTAGATATTATATGTTTATTGAATTGAATAGATCAGGGTGATCCAAGACTTCCCTTCTTCAAGAGATATGGTAAGTGAGGATTCTAAAGAACCTCAAACAACTCTTGCAGTTATGTATGAGTTTGAATGAATATCAGGGCAAAGTGATTGCCCAAAATCTTTAGGCAGCAAATACTCTCTTTCAACACTATGAATGTTTGATTGACACTGAGGTGGAAGGTCACCCAGTTTTGACAAGCTGTCAAATCCTTTTATCTCAGTGTGAGTCTAATCAAGCTAGTGAACAATCTGCATACAAAGAACTTCAAGTTTCTGAAGAAATGAATAGAAGGAAACCTCAGGATATGGGAAGATTTTTCATGCTCATGGATAGGTAGGATTAACGTAGTAAATATGGCCATCTTTCCAAAAGGTATCTACAGGTTCAATGCAATCCCTACTAAAATTCCAAATCAATTCTTCATAGAGATAGAAAGATTACTTTTTAAATTCATTTGGAACAAAAACAGCAGCAGCAGCATCAAAACTGAACGTATTAAAAACAATTCTCAACAATAAGAGGAATTCTGAGAAAATTACTATCCCTATCCTCAAGCTCTACTACAATGCAATCATGAGAAGAAAAAAAAGCTGCATGTTATTAGTACAGAGACAAACAAGTAGAACAATAGAATAGAATTGAATATCTAGAATAAACCAGCACACTTTGACAAAGAAGCAAAACCATCTAGTGGAAAAATGACAGCATATCCAACAAATGGGACTGTTTTAAGTAAAATTTGCATGTAGAAGAATGCAAATTAATCCATTCTTATCTCCTTGTACAAATCTCAAGTCCAAGTGGATCAAGGATCTCTACAAAAATCCAGAAACATAGAATCTAATAGAAGAGAAAGTAGGAATAGTCACAAACAAATGCATACAGTGGAGAATTTCCTGAACAGAACAACAATGGCTCATTTTCTAAGATCAACTGTTGACAACGGGATCTCACAAAATAAAAAAGCTTCTGTAAAATAAAGGACACTGTGAATAAAACAAAACAGCAAACTGCAAATTGGGGGAAAAAAGTCTTTACCAGCCCTACATCCAATAAAACACTAATAGCCAATATGCAAAAACAACTCAATAACTTAGACTTCAGAGAATCAAATAACTGCATTAAAAATGGGGTACAGAGCTTAAAAAAAACTCAACTGAAGAATCTTAAATGGCTGAGAATCACCTAAAGAAATGCTCAATATTCTTAGTCATCAGAGAAATGCAAATCAAAACTTCCCTGAGATTCCATCCCATAGATTCAGAACTGCTAAGATAAAAAACTCAGGTGAAAGCAGATCCTGGTGAGGATGTGGAGAAAGAGGAACACTCCTCCATTGCTGGTGTCATTGTAAGCTAAGAGAATCACTCTGAAAATCAGTCTGTTGATTCCTCACAAAATTGGACATACTATTACATAAAGATTCAGGAACTAAAGTACCAACAAAAGAGTACACACGGGGGATCCATGTCTTCAGGTAGATATGTAGACCAGAAATGCTTTAATGAACATCGTAGGGAAAATAATGCCTTGGTCTTGTGAAGACTAGATGTCCCAGCATAGGAGAATGCTTGGGTAATGAGGTAGGAGTGGGTGGGTGGGTTTGGGGACCCCTGTCATAGAAGCAGGAAAGAGGTGACTAGATGTGCTTCTTGGAGAGGGGAGACTGGAAAGGGAAACATTAGAAATGTAAACAAAATGAAATTAACTAAATGAAATTGTAAAATAAAGAAATAAACTGAAATTCTGGAAGAGTTGTCTTTTGTAGAATTTTCAACAGTGGCATTATGACCCAAGTACGTTATATTAGTAGTAACTATATAAAAATACTCACTAGTTTAATAGAGGCACAAGTAGTTTTTGTGCAATTGACAAACTTCTGATATGACTAAGACTGATAACAAGGAATTAATCAACATGTGGTATTTTAAGTCAAACTCAATAATTTTTGAAAGATTTTATGTTATAGAAAGGAGATAAAGAAGTTTATTTTTAAATATATTTGATATAGTTCAAAATGTCTTCCAATTATATAAATTAAACATGAAGATTATTAGAACTTTCAGCTTAGTTCATAGAGAAACAGGCTTTATAGAAGTCAGTGATTACTAGTAGAGACTCATAATAATACTATGGATAATTTACTATTTCTATACATGATGTTCAAGTACTCAAAAAAGAATCACTACCTGTTCATAAACATGAAAAAGATGATAGGAAATAATTCTAAAGTGTAAGAAGATGAAGCAGTTATGATAAAACTGGTTTTTTTATGGTCTGATATGACATTCTTTCACTAGACAGCTAAGATGGCTTCTGAGATTTTATAATTAATTTTGACAAGAATCAACATGTAGGAAGAAGCAAAAAGAAATCATCCAGACATGTGTAAGTATGTTGTAATAAAATGGTTAACATCCCCTGAAGATAGACATGGTTCATGAATAAAGGATTTTGTACGTGACCTCTTGCTGTTGCATGGCTGTGAATGCCCTTGGGGTTATCTGCTAGAGTATATAGAGGCAGGAAACGAATCAAATGTAGGACGCCAGTGAAGCAGATCTCCAGAGACAGAACACTTCCTGCTTAGGAAGTCCTCAAAGATGGAGCTGCAATTGAGCCAATCAAACTTCTGTAAGTAAATTACCCCATGTTCCTAAGTCAAACTATCCCATTCAGTGGTTCTTTGAGATTGTTTTAATGCAAGTCTTACTTTGGAATCTTTGATGCCCCATTGTGTGTTAAAAGATATTTGCTCATAGATTATGAGGAGATAAACTCAGCATAGACTTTCTAATACTTTTAAAAATTATTTTTCATGAAAGAAACTGCATGGAGGCTTTAGACAATTGCATTAGTTGTTCTCATGATCCTTTAACTTGAGACATGGTACAATGTTCAGAGACAGTCTGTGTTGTATTTTCTTTTGAAGTGAAAGGAGGAGGAGAGTGTTAGTATTATCCAGTGAGTAGAGCTGATGGAAACCATTAAGCAGCTTCCAGTGCACAGGGCACCTTCCAGAACAGGTAATACAGCTGAAAAGTCAATGTTTGGGAACCGGGGGAGTTAGAACAACTTAAGATTTAAAGTCAATGGATCCAATGCATGCCATCTCAAGGCAAAAGAAAGAGAATTTAGATTGTGAGTATTGCATATGAATTTTTCTACTGGAATA
Source organism: Micromys minutus (assembly GCF_963924665.1). NCBI lineage: Eukaryota > Metazoa > Chordata > Mammalia > Rodentia > Muridae > Micromys > Micromys minutus. Next base: position 77,676,062 of record NC_137975.1, on the reverse strand, counting down.
AATCTGAAGAATCCTTATGTTCTGAAGCCTGAAGTAGAAATGGGTGTCAAATTTTGTCTTATCGTGTTTTGTAGTTTAGCACAAGCTGAATGACATCACAAAAAGGAAGAACAAAGGGTGCTGTGAAAGTTCATACTTTGTAGGTGATATGTTCTATTTCAAAGTATATGATAACAAAAACATTTTAGGTGGAATAGGTAACTATTTTTTTTATGTTTGTAAACTTTTTTTTGAGAATTTAGTAATGAATGCCATGTTGTATCATGCATCCAATACTTCACAAACCAATTCCCATGGTCCCTTTCATGCTCAGGGCTTTTAAAAATACCCCAAAGTTGCCCCAACTTATAATAAGGACACACGATCCACCATGTTCATAGTAGCCTTATTTATAATAGCAAGAAGCTGGACAGAACCCAGATGTCCTGCAGTAGATAAATGGATTCAGAGTTTATGGTATATTTACACAGTGGAGTACTACTCAGCTATTAGAAACAATGACTTTACAAAATTCCTAGGCAAATGGATAGATCTAGAGAATATCATCCTGAGTGAGGTAACCTAGTCACAAAAGAACAGAAATAATACGTAGTCACTGATGATTGGATACTAGCCCCATAAAACTCTGGATACCCCAGAAACAACTCACAGACCATATGAAGCTCAAAAAAAGAGAAAAGAAAAAAAAAAGAAAAGCCAAAAAGTGGAAGCCTCAGTTCTTCTTAGAAAAAAAAATAAGTGTATAGCACCAACTCAAACTGTGGTATACCTAGACCTTAAACCAGTAATAATTCAAGAACTAAGAATATAGCCTCGTGGAAATTCTTTGTATTTAAAAATCATTATGTTTAATCTTTATACACCAAGAAAACATTGACTATTTTCATGTTATGTTTTGTTTTACATGTAGTTTATGCTCATTGTAACTAGTAAGATTTCAATGAATACTATCAAACCTTTAAAAAATCAAGTACTGACAAAAATATATTCATATAGTTTTATGCAAAAATGCTTTTAAAAATCTGTACATTTATCTCAGTTTTTTAAAAATAAAGTAATTTAAATAAAAATATCAATACTGTTACATTTATAGGCAAATATATCCAAGTTGCTTAATCCCTTTAATGTTGCTTATATGCTATTATTTTAGTGCTGACCAAATTGTTTGAAATAATCACAAAAAGTTCACTTTCTTGCAACAAACGTTTTTGACCTCTATCGCTTACATTTATTCTCCCCATAATATACAATCTTCTTCTGCCTTAAGTATAAGGTTCATATTGTGGTACCTAATATGGAGGTCAACACTTATCTGTTTATTGTCATATTGATTTTATCTGCCATTCCAGATATTCAAATCCTCAGTAGTTCAGAAAAAAAGAGTAAATAAAAGAAAAGAAAATTATGGCCAGCTAAATTTTTCCTGAAGCACTTGAATTTTGGAAAACTCAGATTCATGAATGTCTTTTAAGTGGCTCTCATTTCTATGCAGCAAGCACATTCCTACTGCTGGTGCTTTCAAACCTGCTCCTGTGGGAGAAAGCTACATCAATTCCTACATGTCACACAGAAGAGGAAGGCTGCATGGAACCCCTTTTGCAAACATTTAACAATGCCATCTGGCGAACTGAAATCATCCATAAACTTGCTGAGCAAATACATGAAGAGTTTGTAAGTATTTCAACCTTCATGACAATACTTGAACTTCACTAAAACCTGAGACACTAAGCATCAGGAAATACACCTTCATAGGTTAAGGACGCCCCAACTAGTGAAATAGGGACATGGCCAATTAGACTGTTCCATGAATTTTATAGAATTTATTGATATTCTATATTTTCTCTATTATAATAAAAGTATGTCATAAACCTTTAAAATATGTGTGAACAAAGAACTCTCATTTATGGGTGTTGCATTCAGGATCATGAATTTTCCCTGGCCATTTATATTTACACACTGCATCTTCACTCTGTAGAAGATGTGCAGTACAGTAAACTATATATTTATAAAAGAGATAAACTGAGCCATGTTAGGAGACAGGGAAGAAAAAAAAGGAAGAGGGAAAAAGGGATAAATGAAAGAAAGAAAGAAAGAAAGGAAGGAAGGTAAAAAGGGAGAAAGAAAGCAAGGAAGGAAGGAAGGAAGGAAAAAAGAAGAAAGAAAGAAAGAAAGAAAGAAAGAAAGAAAGAAAGAAAGAAGAAAGGAAGAAGTAAGGAAAAAGTAAGGAAGACAGACAAAAGGGAAGAATGAGATAAGAGAGGGGAGGGACTAAACTAAGAAACCCCTAAATACTAAAATTGTGATTTAATGATTTCGATGATAGAATTTTTCCAACATCAGGGCAGGATTAGAAGTGTATCTGATCTTTTTTTTTTGTAGATTGGTAAATATCATTTCTCAGAATCAGGAATTACAAAGGAACTTGTAGACATAGGAAAACCTTCAGTATGACGGCCATCAAGAGACTATGCCTATTTGCAATAAATATATTTTCATGCTTGTTTTTTTATTTACTAGATGTTATTTTTTTCTCTTAACATGACTCAGTTCCACAGTGAATTTTCTTCCAGATATTTCACAGACTTCGTAAGTACATTCCTTTCTTTCAGCTGCTTTTCAAAAGTCATCTTATGTTAACAATTGCAATTTCGATAAAAAAGCATTATATAGTATTTGTGTTTTCTGTTCTTAATTGACAGTTTTAACTTCTTAGCCTTCATAATAATCAATTATCTATTAAGAATTAGCTGGTTATTTGAAATAAATAATATATCCTGAAGCATATATTTGAGTAAATTGAATATTTAATTAAACAACCAATAACTAATACAATACATGGCATTAATTAATCATTTATATTTTGTTCAATTAGAGTTTACATAGAGATTATTGTAAAATAGTCTATGTTGTGAGTTATTTTATCACAACCTATAGAATTTCATTGTAAAAATATTATAAACTTGCATGGTTATATGTATTTAGTTTTGTAAATATTAAATTCACAATTCTGTTTTATGGGTATGTAAATTTTACACTTTACTGAGAAAAATAAGGATAATTCAAGAGTTTTTTGGCTTTTTGCTGGCATACTAGAGAAAGGTGATAATTGAAAAGTTCTTAATAAACTTACTTCTTTCAGTTTCTGCCTTAAATACTTTAACTTTTAGGAAAGATGAGAAGACAGGAGTAAACAATCAAAAGCTAATGAAAAAAACATATTAAGTTGCAGACATAATAAATAGACACTGAATTTGTTGACAGATACTTTCTTAAATCTTAAATATATGTTTTTTAAATGAATTACTTATTTTGAAAATTTACAAAACTATTTAAATGCATTAATATTCTGGTCATGATGTGATTTTCCAATTTCTGATCTCAAACTGAAATTTTATTTTTATTTGCAGAACTCACAATTGATTAGGCAGGATCAAGTTGTTCTCAGAGCCAGAACTTACTGCCACTCTATTATCACGAACCCCCCAGATATTGGACCTGAACACATAAGTGTCAGAGTGAGTGTCCTTCTTAGGTTTGCCACCACACACCAGAAGTAACTTACTATGTTTGCAGTGCTGTTAATTATGAGAGGTATTGAGTATGCATAAAAATATTGGTAAAGTATAAAAAATGATCAAAGAATTTTATTGGTAGGTAAAATTAAATGCCCAATAACTGTAGCAGATTCTTAGATACCCCAATTAGAGACTTGTGAATTTGGAATGACTTGCCTCTGAAATTTTGCTTGATATTTTTTAAGATGATTTTAACTAAATTGGCTATCTATGGTTATATACTCACTCCCACATTAGTGATGACAATATGGTTGTACTGTTATGTGTTGCTAATGGATTCTGAATGATGGCATTCTATATTACTGAACACTACACCCCCACCTACAATTTTCAAATATGTCCTGGTTTTAGTATTATTTTCCTTTTTCTTCATGTTTTTATGATTTTTCTCTGCCTAAACTAAAAGCCAAATGGACATTTTGCAATACTAGTATGTAACACTACTTTATATCCCTTAGGATTCATCAATGCTCCAACTTATGAGGAGAATTTCTACATATCATACGAGTTGTATTTCATGATGTGATACAGTTTTTCACTTACACATGCCAACAAATAATCTGCACTGTCAGGGGCAAAAAGAAAGCACATTAAAGAGCATCATGCTGTTTTCATTCTAGCCTTGTTCCAATTTCTTAAATTCATCTAGAAATCATAAATCTGTATTTTAATAAACAATATGATTTGTTGATATCTATGAATCCATGAGTGAAAATGATATGTGAAAATTGGCCTCAGCTGGTGGCATCTATCTTTCCAGAGTCGAATACTATTGGCCCCTGTTGAGTCCCAGCTAGACCTTCTTTACCAATTGATAAACAAATAACCAATTAATAAAGATCTCACTGAGAAGTAGTAGAAGGAATGCTGAGAAAAACAAAACATGATGACATTACCTTAGGGAACAATGTTTATTTATAAGAAGATAAATTGTCTCATTTTATAGACAATAGAATAATTTTTACAATTTAAATTTCTGTATTACTCAACATCTATATAACATGTGCCATATACACATAGTAAAAAAAAAGTTTCAGTTCAACTTTTTCATATGAACATTAAATGCAACAAACTTACTGTACTGAATTAATTTTATTTCAATGGTTGTATTGTGTTTCATAGACCAAAAAGTATTTAAAAATGTTGATCAACTTCGTGGGTTCCTGGATAAGTCCTTTATACCATCTTGTGACTGAACTGAACACCATGGAAGATGTCCCTGAAACTATCCTCACAAAAGCCAATGAGATTGAAGAGTACAACAGAGTACTTCTGGATGACCTTAGGTGGATCCTCACCAAGGTGAGAAATTTCTCATTATGTATTTGCATTCATAAAAGTGGTGGGTTGGGTAAATGTAATTTTTTTTTTAAAAAGCCTTTTTAAAATACATCATATTTCCATTGTGAAACATATATATGGTTTTATGTACAATTCTCCACTTAGAGTATGTTAGAAGAAATCCACACGAGTCTTGATTAGAGATGCTAAAAATGCTAAATCTGTAAGAATCTCTTGGTGTAGATAATTGAAAAACCATAACTTTGACTGAAGCTGAATATTTCTGAATGTATTTCTGTGACTGAACATATTAAAAACAAGGATAAAGTACACTAGCAATATAATAAACAAATAACTATCTTTTTATTTATAGGTCTATCCTACGGCAACTATGAAGGAACAATTTCCCCACTGGGAACATCTTCCATCCATAAAGTCAAATGACAAAAATAGTAAATTTTTGGCAATATTTAACCTTTCCCACTGCCTACGTGTGGATATAGTCCACATGGAATTTCATCTCAGAACACTGAAGTGTCGCATAACTGGGAAAGATTGTTAAGGACTATCTACTCTATCTGTTTTGGAGATGGTTCATGTCAGTCAGTTCCTGAGACAATACAATGAATTGTGCACCTTTTGAAACATGTGTATAACATTCACTTTAAAAAAAATAAAAGTATTATCTTTACAAATGTTCAAATCTAAAAAGACTACTTATTTGTTTGTTTATTGAATAGAATATCTAACAATACAGTTAGGGTCCTCATTCAGAATTTATATAAAATTCATTTAATAATAATTAAGACCCTCTATCTATCTATCTATCTATCTATCTATCTATCTATCTATCTATCTATCTATCTATCTCTTAGCTAGAGGGCAAAATAAAAACCTAAATACCTGAGAAGATTTAAGAATAAAATGTAAAAAAGAATGAAAAAATGTTCATAGTGCATCATAGTCATGTGATTCTGACAGAAAAATATTTTTTCTACCCAAATAAATAGACTCTAGGTGATACATGTTTCAACATGACAAGAATAAACCCCTTTGAATTTATAGGTAACATTTAGCTCTAAATTCTTGCATTCATTAAAATTGTGAGAAGTGAGTAGATTCTTATTGGTAAAGATTATGGCAAATATTTTACCTGCATTATGTCTTCTTTAGCTATGGTTCAGGATAAGATAGTACTTACAACAGAAAAGACTCTTTAGGATCTAGGTGACTGACATGTTATTGTAAATATGATTTGCAAAGTGCTAATTTAGTTTAGACAAAAAGTGAAAAAGTTAAGCACAGGGTTCATTGGAAAGCAACATGATAAGAGATATGCATGGTCATGTAAAGCTTTTTAATGAAAATGTTGAAAATATTGCACGTGTGGGGGTGTGATACCCTGAAAGTCTATAAAGAATAGCTAACAATCTTCTACTAGGTAAAATATGATCCATTCGTTCCTACTGCACTCCCTACAATTCAGGAAAATAATCTCTTAGAGGGAAACACACCTCTAAAAACAAGAAGTTTATGGATTTTGCCTTAATACAAATGCTATTTAGATATAATCTTAAGAAATGGGTTTGTTGGTTCCTTATTTATTTTTCTGAAGTTGACTAGAATTTATCACTATACCTAAATTCTTGGGAACCTAAGTCAATGGTTGCAGATAAAGTAGTGACTATAAAAGGGATATAGCATACCTTGGGTTAGTCAATTATCTCGGCCTCAGAAAAAACTCTGTGTATAATTCTCCATGGAGAGAGAAATTCTCAAAGTAGGAGGGAAACACAGATGGATGCTTTGCATCACATTTGGAATGTTCTGCTCCATGAAGTAAACTGCATGCTAACCTTGTATGCTTGGCAAAAGGGGAGTCTGTGCAGAAGAAATTATTTAACCATACCAGGACCCATTTCTAATACTTTGCTGACAGATAAATAACTTTAAAGAAAAGTCCATGCAAAGGACTGAGAATAAAACTGGCAAACAACTGGAGGAGCAATAGGTTAGAGAGATCTAAATGGGCTCTGCTCCTTCTTGCTACTTATCTGCACCACCTCTTGCTAATCATATGTTGGAGGCTCAGGAAAAGTAACAGCAGTTCATAGAGCTGCCTGTACTCTATACTTGGAAAAGAAGTAAAGATGTCATCCATGCTGCTCAATATAGGTGTCTGCTTTGGAAAAAAAAAACACTCTTATACACATGAGGCTTGTCCATGATATGTAATATCATTGCTAAGATGTAAATGATTTCCCTGTAGATACTAAATCAAGAAGTGAATTTGTTGGTCTTGAAGCAGGACACAGTAAGACTACAGAAACAGTCAACCTCTAGAAAACTTTTGTTTCATAAGTACACCTTCAACACAGCTTCCTCATGTGGTAAGACATTAGGAAGCATACTAAAGGTGAATGTAAAATGTTTGTAACATAGTGCAAACAAAAAGGAAAATGTTCCTGTGAGAACATTTTATCCAATAAAATCCCAGGTTTCAAGAGTAAGTTACATCCCTAAGACTTGGAATACTACTCAGCCACCAGAAACAATGACTTAACCAAATTCTTAAGAAAATGGCTGCATCTAGAGAAGATCATCCTGAGTGAGATAACCCAGTCACAAAAGAACAGACATAATATGCAGTCACTGATAGTGGGAAGCTAACCCCAGAGGCTTGCACTCCCCCAGAAACAACTCACAGACTGTATGAAGTCCAAGAAATAAAGAAAACAAAAAATATACATATATTCACAAAACAAGAAGACTTTGACTATTTCCATGTTGCGTTTTGTTTTGCATGTACTTTACGCTTATTGCAACTAGTACGTTTTCAATGCATACTGTCAAGCCCTTGAAAAAAATCAAGTACTGACTAAAAAACATATTCACATGGTTTTATGTAAAATTTATTTTAATGTCTGAAAAAACAGTACTGACAAAAATGTATAATTTTAAGCAAAAAATGTTTAAAATCTTTACATTTATCTTTGTTTTGCAAAATAAAGTCGTTAAAAAAAAACAAAAAAAAAAAAAAGACTTACTTGAATGTTAGCATTTTTTTCCTTGCAACTTTATTTTAAAAAGAGAGATACGTGTACAGATTTTTAAAAGCATTTTGTCATAAAACTATATGAATATATTTTGTCTGTAATTTTTGTATACACTCATCTAGTGAAGAAGATCTGGGTTCTTTCCAGCTTCTGGCTATTATAAATAGGGCTGCTATGAACATTGTTGTTCATGTGTCCTTATTGTATGTTGGAGCTTCTCTGGGTTATATGCCAAGAAGTGTAATGGCTGTGTCTTCAGGTAGTATTATGTCCAATTTTCTGAGGTACTGCCAGATTGACTTCCAGAGTGGTTGTTGTACAAGCTTACAACCTCATTAACAGTAAAGGAGTCTTCCTCTTTCTCTGCATCCTCACAAGCATCTGCTGTCATCTGAGTTTTTGATCTGAACCATACCTTTCTGTTTTTTTTTTTTTTTTCTTGAACTTCACAGAGTCTGTGAGTTGCTTCTGAGGTTTTCAGAGCTTTCTGGGGTTAGTATCCAATTATCAGTGACTGCATAGTATGTCTGTTCTTTTGTGACTGGGTTATCTCACTCAGGATGATATTCTCTAGATGCATCCATTTTCTTAAGAATTTCATAAGGTCATTGTTTCTGATAGCTGAGTAGTACTCCATGTGTAAATGTACCACAATTTTTATATCTATTCATCTACTGAAGGACATCTGGGTTCTTTCCAGCTTCTGGTTATTTATAATCTATAATTATATTGATATATGTATACATATACACATATATGTTAAAATGTGCACTAATGTGCATGCACACTTCTACTTTCAGTTAGATAACAAGGCTGATATCCAAAACTATACATTATTGAAAATAGAAGATTTATGGTACTGAGGCTGGAGAAATGCCTCAGCAGTTAAGAGCAGTTGGCTTTCCTTCCAGAAGACCCAGATTCAATTGTCAGCATCCACATGGCAACTCAGACTGATATAAATCCATTTCCAGAGAATATCAACCATTTACACAGGGATTCGTATATGCAAATCATTAATTAACATGTATTTTATAAATCAATATAAAATTATTAAAAAGTATTAAGGTATCATGTTTGTCCATCTATTGACAATAGTTCTTGGCTTTTATTTCCTTTATTTTATATATTATTTTTACTTTAGCATAAGCCAGAGAAGTCTTTATGTTCTGAAGTCTAAGTATGTAATAAGAGCATATTTGTGTGTTATGTTTTGTGTGCATTGTGTAGGCCAAAACTATTGCAGACTGTTAGGTAGTTTTCTGTGGACTGTCTTATGTAGGTAATATTGGCAAGCAATACTTGAAACTGACTAAATTAATTTAATAAAAAAGAATATAAAGAAACCTTTATTTTAGAATATAAAGTACTATAGATTATAAAGAAGGTTTATATATATATATATATATATATATATATATATATATTTATGTATGTATATATATGTGTATATATAGTATGAAATTAATTTTTAAATGCATAAAATTTGTCTTACCTGGAGGATTCATATAGCTAGTGACACATTGCTGTCACTGCCCCTTAGATGATGACCTTCCAAATCTCAGTTAATGAATCATCCCTTTTATACTGGCTTCTGTTTCTATTCAATAGAGACATCTGCTGTTCCTGTGTCAAGCTTCATGCTGTGGGCCTTGTGACCTCCGTCCCGAGGTTTAACCTGCAGATGGTTTCTCAGAGGTTTCTTTCCATAAACTATTTGTCCACAATGCCATCTTGTCTGATGACATCCAATAAACTTGCTTCAAAATGTACAGCAATTTGTAGGTACTTACCTACACCGATGTTCTCAAAAGAGGGATGAGTGAACTACACTAAATACAGTTTATTTAATAAAAGGTCAGTGTTAGGTAGAAACAGGTACTGTCCTCTTCATGGTCTTGTGTTATCTGGTCAAGGCCAAACTAAATTAAGAAGAGCCAAGAGAGAAGAGACTTAACATAAAAGGGGCATTTAAGAACTTCTCCCTCTTTGAAAAAACATCTGTGCATTTTTACTGGTGAGTTTTCTCATTTACTCCCTTTGACTTGTCTCAGTTTATCAGTAACTTACCTTAAAATTGTCATGCAAATTTGTCCTTCTATGTTATCTACAAAGAAGACTTCATGTCAATCACAGAACAGCACTAAAATACAATTCATAAAACACCGAAGTGTAGATTACACTCACTGTTGTTGCTCTGAGTTCCCATTCTTTCTTAACAGTCTTTCAGCTTCCTAACTGTCCTAATGTTCCATTAAACATTTAAAATTTTGTTGATTGCTTTAATTTCTTTGTCATTCATTATGTTTGCTAGTTGTCAATAATGAATATCTAAAATAGTATACTTAATATATATTAATAAATTACATATATTAATATATATAATCTTGAAATAATTATATATCTATCATAATAAGAACAGCAATTCTTTAGTTTTATTTTAATTAAAATACTTTTTTTAAAGGCTGATTATTACATTGTATTACAATCATTGTGTTTTAAAAGGTATATTAAGAGTTATATAGAGAGCGGCTTTTAAAGCTTTAAAGACTGGTGAGTGGGAGACCTGAGCAGCCAGGGAGCAGAGAGATCTCTGCGGAGTGCATACTGTAAGCGCACCCCCAGCCCTGCCTGATCCAGGGACCAGGAACAAAACTCTGGAACTCTGTTTCCACCCTGCGGCGACTTCAGTGCTTGATCCAGGGACCAGGAACAGAACATTGGAACTTCTGTTTCCACCCGGCGACTCTGAGGCATAGAACAGGGCGCGGCCCATCTGCCACCTAGACCAGTGTAGACCCAGGGACACAGACCAGATACAAGGAAAAGGTGAGAACATATCACTGACAACAAAATGGCAAGAGGAAAGCAAAAGAGTATATCCAAAGGAAACCAAGACAAACTGGCAACTCCAGAACTCAGCTCTCCCACAACAGCGAACATAGGAATGCCAAACACTCCAGAAAAAGAAGATGCAGACCAGAAATCATACCTCAAGATGCTGATAGAGATACTTAAACAAGAACGGGAGGAAAAGCAAAAAGATTCAGAACCTTTTAAAGAGGAAGCAAGAAAAACACTCAAAGAACTAAAAGAACTAGTTGAAAACACAACCAAAGAGACAAAGAAATGGAAGAGGGAATTTAAAACGGAAATTGACACAATAAAGAAATCACTAAAAGAGATAGCCTAGAGGTAGAACACCTAAAAAAGAAATCAGGAGTCACATAAGCAAGCATTTCCAATAGATTACAAGAGATGGAAGAGAGAATCTCGGGGGCAGAAGATAACATTGTAAACATAGACAAGAGTCAGAGAAGATGCAAAAAACAAAAAGCTCCTAACCCAAAATATCCAGGAAATCCAGGACACAATGAGAAGACCAAACCTGAGAATAATAGGAATAGAAGAGGGAGAAGAGTATCAACTAAGAGGCACAGTAAATATCTTCAACAAAATCGTAGAAAAAAACTTTCCTACCCTCAAGAATGAGATGACCACGAGTATAAAAGAAGCCTTCAGAACTCCAAATAGGTTAGACCAGAAAAGAAATACCTCCCGACACATAATAGTAAAAACAGCAAGTGCACAAAGCAAAGAAAGAATACTAAAAGCAGTAAGGGGAAAAGGTCAGGTAACATATAAAGGCAGGCCAATCAGAATGACACCCGATTTCTCAACAGAGACTATGAAAGCTAGAAGAGCCTGGACAGACATCATGCAGACCCTAAGAGAGCAAAAGTGCCAGCCCAAGCTGCTATACCCAGCAAAACTATCAATCACCATAGATGGAGAGATGAAGATATTTCAAGACAAATCAAAATTTACACAATATCTGACCACAAACCCAGCACTACAACGAATTATAGGTGGAAAACCCAATACAATGAGGGAAAATACAGCCTAGTAAAAAAAAGAAAACTCCTAAACAAGAAAACAAAAAGAAGGACAAGACAGAGACACAACTCAACCCACAAAAGCAATAATGGCAGGAAACAGAAACAACTATTCCTTAATATTTATTAACATAAATGGTCTCAACTCCCCAATAAAGAGACATAGGCTATCAGACTGGATACATAAACAAAATCGAGCCTTTTGCTGCATACAGGAAACTCATCTTAGAGACAAAGACAGACAATATCTCAGAGTAAAAGGGTGGAAATTAGGGCAGAAATAGACCAAATAGAAACAAAAAGAACCAGTGAAAAAATCAACAAAACCAAGAGTTTGTTCTTTGAGAAAATCAACAATATTGATAAACCCCTAGCCAGACTAATTAGAGGGCAAATAGAGAGTATCCAAATTGACAAAATCAGAAAGTAAAGTGGAGACATAACAACTGAAACTGAGGAAATTCAAGAAATCATCAAATCCTATTACAAAAATTTACACTCCTCAAAATTGGAAAATCTGGAAGAAATGGACGAATTCCTAGACAGATACAAGATCCCAAAGTTAAACCAGGACCAAGTAAACCTTCTAAATAACCCTATAACACCTAAAGAAATAGAAGAAGTCAGCAAAACCCTCCCAATCAAATAAAGCCCAGGTCCAGATTGGTTCAGTGCAGAATTTTATCAGACATTTATTGCGGACATAACACCAATACTCTCCAAACTATTCCAGAAGATAGAATCAGATGGAATACTACCTAACTCATTTTTTTTTGAGGCTACAATAACCCTAGTACCTAAACCACACAAAGACCCTACAAGGAATAAGAACTTCAGACCAAACTCACTTATGACCATTGATGCAAAAATACTCAACAAAATCCTAGCAAACGGAATCCAAGAACACATCAAAATGATCATTCATCATGACCAAGTAGGCTTCATCCCTGTGATGCAGGGATGGTTTAATATAAGGAAATGCATCAATGTAATCCACCATATAAACAAACTCAAAGAACAAAATCACATGGTCATCTCACTAGATGCTGAGAAAGCATTTGACAAAATTCAACACCCCTTCATGTTAAAAGTCCGGGAAATTACTGGAATCCAAGGTCCATACTTAAACATAATAAAAGCAATATACACCAAACCAACAGCCAACATCAAACTTAATGGTAGGAAACTTGAAGCAATCCCACTACAATCAGGGACTCGACAAGACTGCCCACTCTCCCCCTACCCATTCAACATAGTATTGGAAGTCCTGGCTAGAGCAATTAGACAGCAAAAGGAGATCAAGGGAATACAAATTGGAAAGTAAGAGATAAAAACATCACTCTGTGCTGATGACATAATAGTGTACTTAAGTGACCCCAAAAATTCCACCAGAGAACTCCTACAGCTAATAAACAAGTTCAGCAAAGTGGCTGGATACAATATTGACTCAAGCAAATCAGCAGCCTTTCTATACTCAAAGGACAAACATGTGGAGAAAGAAATTAGGGAAAAGGTACCCTTGACAATCGTCACAAAAACTATGGAATACCTTGGTGTGACTCTAACTAAGCAAGTGAAGGACCTGTACGACAAGAATTTATAACCTGTAAAGAAGGAAATTGAGGAGGACCTCAGCAAATGGAAAGATCTCCCTTGCTCATGGTTTGGAAAGATCAACATTTTAAGAATGGCCATCCTACCAAAAGCAATCTACAGATTCAATGCAATACCCATTAAAATTCCAACCCAGTTCTTCATGGAATTGGAAAGATCAATGTGCAATTTCATATGGAACAACAACAGACCCAGAATAGTGAAATCCATCCTCAACTACAAAAAAATATCTTCGGGAATCACTATCCCTGACATCAAGCTATATTACAAGGCAATTGTGCTGAAAACAGTATGGTACTGGTACATAAATAGGCATGTAGACTAATGGAATAGAATAGAAGATCCAGATATGAGCCCTCATGTATATGGTCACCTGATTTTCGACAAAGGAGCTGTAAACATTCAATGTAAAAAAGATAGCCTATTCAACAAATGGTGCTGGTCCAACTGGCACTCAGCATGCAAAGGAATGAAAATAGATCCTTTCTTATCTCCTTGTACAAAGCTCAAGTGTAAGTGGATCAAAGATCTCCACATTAAACCAGATACCCTGAATCAATTAGATGAGAAAGTAGGGAAAACTTTAGAACATATAGGCACAGGAGAAAATTTTCTGAACAAAACACCAATGGCTCAAGCTCTAAGGTCAAAGATTAACAAATGGGACTTAATGGGATTTTAAAGTTTCTGTAAGGCGAAGGACATTGTCAAGAAAACAAAATGGCAGCCAACAGAATGGGAAAAGATATTTACCAACTCCACATCAGATAGAGGCCTAATATCTAAGGTATACAAAGAACTCAAAAAGCTAGACACCAGAGAATCAAATAACCCTATAAAAAATGGGATACAGAACTACACAAAACGTTTTCAGTTGAGAAATATCGAATGTCTGAGAAATACCTGAGGAAGTGCTCCACATCCTTAGCCATCAGGGAAATGCAAATCAAAACAACCCTGAGATTCCAACTCACACCAGTCAGATTGGCCAAGATCCAAAACTCAGATGACAACAGATGCTGGGGAGGTTGCGGAGAAAGAGGAACACTTCCCCACTGTTGATGGGGTTGCAAACTATTACAACCACTCTGGAAATTAGTCTGGCGATACCTCAGAAAATTGGACATAATACTACCTGAAGACAGCTATTCCACTTCTTGGCATATATCCCAGAGACATCTTAGTACACAACAAAGATATATGCACCACAATGTTCATAGCAGCTCTATTTATAATAGCCAGAAGCTGGAAAGAACCCAGATGCCCTTCAGAAGATGAATGGATACAAAAATTGTGGTACATTTACACAATGGAATGCTACTTAGCCACCAGAAACAATGACTTGACAAATTCTTAAGCAAATGGCTGCATCTAGAGAATATCATTCTGAGTGAGATAAACCAGTCACAAAAGAACAGACATAATATGCAGTCACTGATAGTGGGATGCTAACCCCAGAGGCTCTCACTGCCCCAGAAACAACTCACAGACTGTAAGAGGTCCAAGAAATAAAGAAAACAAAACAAAACAAAAAAATCTTTACACAACAAGAAAACTTTGACTATTTTCATGTTACATTTTGTTTTGCATGTACTTTGTGCTCTTTTTAACTATTGGGTTTCGATGCGTACACTCAAACCTTTAAAAAGATCAGGTACTGACTATTCATATAGATTTATATAAAAATTATTTTAAAATCTGAAAAAAAGTACTGAGAAAAATATATTGTATAATTTTATGCAAAAAATGCTTGAAATCTGTCCATTTATCTTTGTTTTGTAAAATAAAGATGTTAAGAAAAAAAGTTATATATATATTACTAATATATTAACAGTGTTTCATTAAATAACATAATCCACTGTAAAATTAATGGGCCTCAGTTTCCATATTGAAAAACATAATCATGAGGAACTTGGTGGGATCGCAGCTGCTGACTATCAAATCTCAAACAGCATTCCATTTTTTTTTCTGCTCCAGTTGTTGTTCATATAAATATACTATAATTCCTAATATGCCACCTCTAGTAGTACCTCATAACAGAGCTCCAGGGTGAGACATAAGACATATTTCTGCTCATCTCTCTGTACCACAGTATTCCATAGTTATTTTTTTGCACATGTTAGAATTCTTTATTGGATATTTTTAAATTTACATTTCAGATGTTATCCCCTGTCCCAGATTCCTGTCCATACTACATATCCCATCCTGCCTCCTCTTGCTTCTATGAGGGTGATTACACACTAAACCACCCCTTCCTGACCGGACATTTTCCTTACACTAGGGCATGGAACCTTGAAGGACCAAGGGCTTCCACTCCCATGGATGCCCAACAAGTCCAATCTCTGGTACACATGCAGCTATAGCCATAGGTCAGTCCATGTGTACTTTTTGAATGGTTGTTTAGTCCCTGGGAGCTCTAGTTGGTTGGTATTGTTGTTCTTATGGGATTGCAAACCCTTTCATCTTCTTCAATCTTTTTCTAACTCCTCCATTGGGGACTCCATTCTCAGTTCTCTAGTTGGTTGATAGCATCCACATCTGTATTTGTCAAGCTTTGGCAGAGCCTCTCAGTACACAGCTCTATCAGTCTACTGTCAGCATGTACTTCTTAGCATCAGCAACATTGTCTGGGATTTGTGTCTGTATATGGGTTGCTTATAAAATAATAAGTGAAATATTCTCCATCTTCCCACAAATATCAGGTTTGTATCTCCCTTGGTATGGCTGATATCATTTTTTCAACTCACCCTTTTATATTGCAGTTTGGTGTGGCACGTACTTGTACAAGGCTTATCCATTTTATCACATTCACCACAAACACATAGATGCAGTTGTCAGGCTATGTCCAAAGGACAACAGATTTTTTTTAAATTGATACAAACACTGTGGCTCTCACAGTCTTTCACTCCCCTTGTCTGCAATGATCACCATGCCATTAGAAGAAATGAGATTTAGTTATATTCAGTTCTGAGAATTCTCCATTTTTTAAATTCTTTCTACTTTGGTAAGATGTGGGTATCTATGTTAATTCCCATATCTTGCAAATAGAGGTATTCACTTTGGGTGTTGAGAAGTGAAATTATTTATAGGTACTAAGATATGTCAATGGGAGTTAGTTTTAAATTGTGTCCATTTAGCATAATAATACTGATTGGTTCCTTCACAGAGTCTATGACATATATGGCTACCTGATTTTGGCCCTGAAATTATACAAGGTACAGGTATTCATCATGTGTATTTATGCTTGGATTGTATCAAATAGTGGTTGGTGATAACCTGACGTTTGTTTCTCTATTTCATCAGTGGGCACATCAGTCCAGGACATGCATTATTGTAACTTACATTGTTCACAGCTAAACATGACTGATTGTTTATATTCTGGTAGAATGTACTCTTCCTGTCAGCACTATGAACCCTAGCCAGACAGTAAGAACAAGGTTGATATCTCTAGGCTCTATGACTCTATTACCTAATGAGGTCTATCTAAAAAGTTCTAAAGATTAACAGTATCCTTGGCAATATCTCATGGTATTTTTTGCTCTCTGATTCTTTACTCACCAAAACCTCTAACAATAATAACCCATTCATTGTATTGGATTTTTTGTCAACCTCTCTTGTCCAATATTGTGGTTGTCCTCATATCATATGGTACTTCCATTTTAACTACATGCAACTTTTTGGTCACACACACACACACACACACACACACACACACACACACACACACGCACACACACACTGGCATAAAGGATAACTTAAAATATCTATATGTTTATATTTTCCCATATGCTTATAGGTGTACCCTGTTCATAAAATATTCTAAGAGGCCACAAGAAGGCATTAGATATCTTGTAACTGGAATTACAAATAATTGTTAGTTAGCATATTGTATAGAGAACCTAATTTGTGTCCTATAAAAGACAGTCTTGTCCCTTTAAGCATTCATACTTCTCTTGACATTTATATTTTGTATAAAATAGAATTATTGTTATGTATCCACAGACCATATCTTATACATACATTATCTTTTGCCTTAGTCAATTTACAGTTAAAGACAAGCATTAACACTTTCCAACTTTAGAAGGTTTTTTTTTTCTTATTTTTTGTTGATTAGAAAATCATAAATGTATACAGTGGGATATAAGCACATCTATTTACCCCATATCCTCTTTAAATTTCACTTTATCATTACCAGCATGGGTGCTTTCATATTCTTGTTTGTTTTTCAGTAACACACCAAGTCCAAGAAGTGCTTCCCACATGTACATATGTGTGTGGTGACATCCACTTCAGCATGAAAAATGCCTCAGTGGCCATAAGACCAATAGAGAATGATTTTTGTCATCACCCAGCTACTCCTGGTTGCCAACAATTTCTCAGTAACTGCTATGACCTAGAGATCACGTTCCTCACCTGTACTCCTCTATTAATTTCAGTGTATCTAGGATTAAAGGTCATCAATTCACTCGGACTTGAGCTGTGTACAAGGAGATAAGAATGGGTTAATTTATATTTTTCTACATGCTGACCACAAAGTGTACTAGGATCATTTATTGAATAAGCTTTTTCCCCACTGGATGATTTTCACTTGTTTGTCAAAGATCAAGTGACCATATGTGTGTGGGTTCAATTCTAGGTTTTCAATTCTATTCCATTGATATACCTGCTTTTCTCTGTACTAATACCATAGAAGTTTTTAAATTTTATTTTTTATTTTTTATCACATCTGATTTGTAATACAGTTTGAGGTCAGGGATAATGATTTCCTCAGAAGTTCTTTTTCTGAGAACAGTTTTAGCTAGCCTGGGATTTTTGTCTTTTGATTTCGTTATTCCCAATGAATTTGCAAATTGCTCTTTATAAGTCTATGAAGAATTGAGTTGGAATTTTGATGGGTATTACATTGAATCTGTAGATGGTTTTTGGCATAATGGCCATTTTTACTGTATTAATTTTGCCAGTCTATGAACATGGGAGATCTTTCCACCTTCTGAGATCTTCTTTGGTTTATTTTTTCTTCAGACACTTGAAGTTATTGTTGCTTTTTGGCCAATTTGTTGTCATCTAGAATAACCTCTTCCTATATTTACATGAACTTAACACAGACGGCACATGCATTAAGTGATGATAGAGAAAAGACAATTAAATTACAAATAATAAGACACAGCAGTCTTAACCAACAGAAATGAAAGCAACAGTTTAAAATAATACACACGTATGTACTATCACATTGGACTCTATGTGAGCTGATACTAAAACTAAGTGTTTAGCTTTTTTTTCAAACAGCAAATTTTTGGATTAGTGGAGAAATTAAGAGCTTAGTAAAGAAGATACAAATGGAGAAAAAAGAGGTAAAAGGTTCGCATCCTTAATTGTTCAACTTCAATTTGTATGCAGTGCTTATTAATAAAAGCACATCTAACCAACTCAGTTAATATGCTGGTCATAAATTTATTTATACACTTCTTGTGCTCAAAAAAATAAACCTGAGCTTTTACATCTTTTGCAGGTTCTAACAATGACAGTTATACTTCTTCCTTTGGTACTACAGAAAGAAATGGGAGGACAAGTCAATCCAAATGAGTCAACATCTCATTATTCTTCAAATTAATTTATGTGTATATTTAGGTTATGCTGACACAAAACTAAGTATGCAGTCACATATGCAATAAAATATGCCGAGAAGGAGTGATGGGATATGATCACACCACCTACAAGCAAAATTACATAGCAGATAACACCATAGCAGATCCTTTAACTTTCCAGCATGTAGAAAACTTTGAGGTAAATTGGACACTCAGGAAGGTACATGTAGATTTATACTTGCAAGAAATATAAATATTTTTGTATTTTTAAAATAATTTGTTTTGTATACATTAATATTTCCCCTGATTTGCATGTCTGTACCTTGGATATTTACCTGATGTCTATAAAAGTCTAGAAATGGAATAATGGATGGTGTGTGCTGAGGTTCAAACCTATATCTGCTGAGAGCTGCAAGTGCTATTAATGAATGCCTCATTGCTCCAGAACCCAGTTGCTGTTATATATTACAAATTGCCCACATGTTACTTCCCTCTCCTCCAAATCTTTTTCTTTTATGACCCTCTTATATTATAACTGCTTCTTACTTATTCCATCTTTCTGTTTTGACTAAAAATACTCAAAGTATTCCTATGAAATAGTACGTTATATTTCTCAGAATTTAAGCAGGCTCTCTGTCATGGCAAGACTGTCTATATGCCAGGTTAGTGTATATTTACTATCATGTTATCATTGAGATTCCTGCCATAATATCCCATGGTTTATGTTAAACAGAATTTGATAACAATAATGGATAATGAGGACAAAGAGTTAGCAGAAGGAATATCAGTTTTTGAGTCACTACTTTGAAGCCAGACACTTCAAAAAGCGTTGTTCTGCCACTGCTACATTTGATCCTTATAAAAGCTGGCTTAGATAAGCAACCAGGGCTTTGAAAGATTACACCATTTTTATAATCCTTACATCATGTATGTGAAAGGGAATATAAGCTTACTCTTAATCATGTGCCCTAAGGCTTTCAACAATCTATAAAGTAACCACAATTTGACACGATTCTGTTCTCAATATCCTTTATACATTTCCTTTGTAAGAATTATTCAGATCAGCCATTCTTTTCCTGTTCTTATCCTGTTCATTAGATTGAACCAGAGACAGGTTTCACATATGAACCTGGTAGCAAACACACAACGCAAGACCAAGTCCACAGTAAATTCCATTGAGTTTGTGATTAAAGACAATGGTGTATTACTGTCCTTCAGACCTACTTTCTAAAACTATAGACCTCTTTGCTATAGGCTAATCAGGAACTGCATTCATGAATGTCTTTTGTTAAAAATATTCTAAAATAATCTAAAAAAATTCATCAAGACAAATATATTAGTAGGTAACTTAACTTATTGTAATGTGTACACTGCTGAATGACAATGACTTGGGCTATTTGCAACTGGCAATATCACTCAGTTTATATGAGCCATGGTCCCCTGAGTACCTACTAAGAGCCAGTGAGAACTTGATTCTTGTGAAAAAGCAAATGATCAAACAGAAAAAACATCACCTGAAAGGTAGGTGACAGAATTTAAATGAAAAACAAAAATGCTTGCTACTGGCCTTTTTATGAGAAAGATCCGTTTTTATACAAAGTTCTTCTTATATCTGCAAATTATAGGTTAATGCCTTAGATTTTCCATTTCAAAACGTATATTATCTTTAAAAAACTGTTAGGCAGAGTCAGTAAGAAAATGATGGATATTTAAGTTCAGCCTTGCGTGAAGGTTACATATAACTAACAATACCTCATCTGTGTTAGTTTAATGTTAAGGTAAATTGTGTTTGCCTAGACTGCTGTACTTCTGCCTTCAGTGTTTACTAAGGTTGTAGCTAGAGCATTCTTTATGTTCCTAAGTGAGTGGTATGTAAAGAGACCCTGCTGCAGAGAGACCCTCCAATCTGGAGAACATAAATGAAAACTCCAAGTGCTCGGGGACAATTCCAGGATTTGTGGACAGTATGAGTTCTCTTTGCATGTCTTCTTCATGAATTGACGGCCTCTGCAACATGAAGTGCAGTAATCAATAACTTTCTTTACAGGCTATTTGCGGTAGTGGTCATCTTCTTAATTATGTGATTTCCAAAAACTCACATTTTCTGTAGGGTTTTTTAGACCAACAGGGGAGGGAAGAGGAATGGGGTTGAGGAAATGGGGATAACATCTGAAATATAAATACAGAGAATATCCAATTTTTAAAAAGGAAAAAAATTAAAACAAACACACAGAATAATCTTGTCACATTTCAAAATTCTGTTTCTTCATTATATTTTAATTCTTCAACTTTTAAAATTAATTAACTAGTTACTATGTTTAATTAATAGGTAATAAGATGAGTAATATGTAATAAGTAATACATATCATACAAGAATTTCTCTGTGAAGTTCACAGTACCACTTGAGGAATACTGAGAACCTAATTGAGTGAAAAGTGGTCTGTGTGTGAATTGTAATGGCAAGCTTGTTCAACTTGCCTGACTGAAAAAAAAAAAGAGTTCTGTAATCTAAAAGTAAGAACTACTCATTTCAGTAAAGTTTATCATGGCAAATGGAACTTGAAAATTTTAAATTAAAACAAATATATCTTCCAAAATTGTTTGTTCAGTTATCAGAAGACTATTACTGTTTGAAAAGCTGGGACACATCTTCTAGGCCTGAGTCCTACTACAAGAATTCATGTGAAATAGCAAATTGAAACTGCCGATGACAGTAACCCTGTTCTTGGAAAGTGGGTACATTTGGGTTCCTGGGGC
The DNA here is from genome assembly GCF_963924665.1 of Micromys minutus. NCBI lineage: Eukaryota > Metazoa > Chordata > Mammalia > Rodentia > Muridae > Micromys > Micromys minutus. Next base: position 77,654,298 of record NC_137975.1, on the reverse strand, counting down.
TTGTATTTAACCCATTTATCTAAGCAATGAGGTTTTTGTTCAGTAAAATAACCTAATTTATGTTCAGAATACAGAGTGAATGACTATGCTATTCAGTGTAGGCCTTAAAATACATCTACATATACACATAGAGTTGCACATATGTAACCCTTCACACACACGGGGACACACACATACCGATAGATATATGTGAACATATATGCATGTATATATTAAGGAACATGCACAATCATAGAAACAGATAAACATAAATATTCAAACATAAATAAACACACTCTTATACATATTGACATATCTAACTTGATTCATAGATAAAATATTCTAACCAAATATACAAGGGAAGAATATTTTCTTTTTAATTCTACCTCAGATCCATGAGGAATATTCAGGCTTCGGAGTATGTGTATGTCTGAATGAATTCCAAGTCAACACTGACAAACACTCCAGTTTTATCCCTTGTCAACCTCAAACTTCTACTGTTCTGCATTTTTTTTTTCTAGAGCTCAATTACCCTGTGTACATTCCTCAGGGTAAATTTTCTGTTCTTTTATTGCTTGTATTTGTTTTAGTAATAGAAGTCTAAGGTCCTTGAAGAAGTGACGCCGGCATCATTATTAATATTTATTCAACATCTGCAAAAGTGATCACAAGAAAATTCATATCAACAGAGTGGCAACAAGAGCATCATGTGCTGACCTGTACATGGGGAACATGAGAAGTTTATCTGATTGTAAAGTTTTCTTTTTAATTTTAGCTTAGGGTAAATTTCTGTTTTCAGTGTGACTGTACGCTACAGTTAGAAATTATTTCTATATCTCACTGTGTGTATATGTGAATGTTTCTGCATACATGTGTATGCATTTGTACATATGTATATAGGTTGGTACACCTGTATACAGGAGAATGACACAGATATAAGGAGCACAGGCACAGTACATATGATTTATTAGGTACTTTGTACAGTTTACAAAACCCAGAAAAAGTACGTAGAAGAAAAATAATATCTAAATCTAAAAAAAAAAAAAAAAAGAATTCAAACATATAGGAGTCTTTGAGAAGACAAAAATATGAGAAGAAAATCTAACTTTTCACCAAGTACTATAGTCAGGTAAGTTTGAAGAAAGCATGTTCATTTTGACTAAAGTAAGAAGCAAGTAGAACACAGTTTTTTAGACATGTCAGTAATGACCCTTTTGACTTTTATAAGGTAGTTTTAGATAGCTACTTCTCCATTTCTGAAAAACACATTTACCTTGTTAGAAGAGAAGATTCCAAAACTGTGAATATTTTGTATATTCTTCTAAGTCATGGTTCAAGTTAAAATTACAATTGCAGTAGAAGGGGCTCTGTAGAAAAGAAGCCACTTGAGATTGAAGAGGACCTGAGGACATCTTAAAGGAATCCTCAGCAAACAGTCCACATCAATTTGCCAAATAGACTAGACTTCATGGCTATTCAAAAATTACTATGGGAAGATCCAACAGTGCGAGTATGGGGAAATAGGTAAAGGAATAAAGAAATTATATAGCTTGCCCTAAGGGAAGATACTTATTTTTTTCTTGTAGAGATCTCGGTATACAATTCTAAATTTTATTAGGAATCTTGAGTGTGGATATTCAGAAGGGATGTAGGGTAAATATCAAGATCGTAGTGTTTTGTTTGGGGTTATTAATATTATGATGAACTTGTGTTATTGAGAATAGGGAATCTTTGGGAATGAAACTACTGACATAGGGCAGAGTCCTTCCCTAAAACACTGTTGACAGATAAACAACTAGAGCGTATAAGTCCAACAAGGCACTAATGAAAATCAGAAGACATCTGGAGGGACAACAGATTTGGCAGATCTGATTGGGCACCACTCCTTCTTGGCTCTTAACAAGATACCACCTCTTACTGATCATATGTTAGTCTGAAGTAAAGCAACTTAAGCTTTACAGCATGTTTATAGACTTTAGATTATAAGCTTGTAAAAAGTAATGATCTCATCTGTCCTACTCTACACAGTCCTATGCTTTGAAAGAAACAGCTCATATGACCTCAAGGCTTGTTCATGCTGTCCAACACCTTTGCTAATGTGTGACTAATGTCCATGTGGATGTGAATCATCAAGTCAATTTCAACTAACCTGGACCTCACTAACTCCCATAATCTAAACCACCAACCAAAGAGCATACATGGGCTAGACAATGGCTCCTGTCACAGATCTAGCTGAGAGGTGCCTTCTTTAGATGGAGTGAAATAGGGTATGCTTAAAACTGAGAAAGTTTTATGTTCTAAAGAAGTGTGATGATGGCTGGACTAGGTATGTAGGGTGGAGGATCAGGGAGCAACCTCTCAGAAGCAAAGAGAAATGGAAAAAAGAAAGTGAACTTGAGAAAGGTGGATTGGGAATGGGGTACCACTTAGAATGAAAATAAATAAAATAACAATATAAAATAAAACAAAAAGAAATTTTAAGGGTGTACAAAAATGAAGAAAAAGTGATTTCTGAGAACCATATGTTTCTTTTGGTTTGTTTTTGTTTGTTTATATTTTTATTTTATTTTACTTTTACACTCAAGATTTTATTTCCCTCTCAGGCTGCCCTCCTACTGTTCCACATCTTGTATTTCCTTCCCAGTCTCCATGTCTCCAGGAGGATGGCCCAACCCCACCCACCCTACCAGACCTCTAAACTCCTTGGGGCTTCTAGTCTCTTGAGGGTTAAGTGCATCTTCTCTGACTGAACCCAGACCTGAGAGTTCTCTGCTGTATGTGTGTTGGGGATGCCATTTTAGCTGGTGTATGGTAACTGGTTGGTGATCCAGTGTCTGAGAGGTCTCAGGGGTCCAGGTTAATTGAGACTTCTGGTCTTCTCACAGGGTCACCTTTCTCCTCTTCTTCCTCCATCTTTTACCTAATTCAACCACAGAGGTCAGCATCTTCTCTTGACTGGCTGTGTGCAAATTTCTGCATCTGACTCCTTTGCTTGTTGTGTTTTTCAGGGGCAGTCATGGTAGGTCCCTTTTTGTGAAAACTTATTAGTAGCTTTAATAGTGTCAGGCCATGGGACTTCCCCTTGAGCTGGATCTTTTTTTGGTCCTGTCACTAGGTTGTCTTTTCCTCAGGCTCTTCTCCATTATATTTTATTGTTTTACATTCTAGCCATTGTCTTCCTTTGTGGTATGCCCTTTCATAGCTTCTTATTCCATTCCTCCTCCTCTCTAACTGCTACCACTGTGTATTTAAAAGGATGTCTTCTCTCCTCCTCTCCACCAGTACTCCCTTCCTTGTATTCCTACTCCCTAGGGCCTCAGGTCTCCTGAGGATTAGGCAAATCTTCACTCACTGAGACTAGATCAGGCAGTTCTCTTGTATTTGGGTCCTGGGCTGCTTTTTAGCAGATAATGTATGCTCCCTAGTTGATGTCTCTGTGTCTGAGAGTTGTTTGGGGTCAGGGTTAGTTTATATTGATAGTCTTGCTATGGGATTACTCATGTAATCACATTCTTCCAGTTTTCCCCTAATTCAGATACAGCAGTCCCCAACTTTATTATAAGGATGTAAATATCTGCATCTGATTCTTTTGTGTGCTTGTTTGATCCCTCTGAGAGCAGCCATGCAAGGTTCCTGTCTGTGAACACTCTGTAGCATCTGTAATAGTGTCATATCTTGTAGCCTCCTCTTGAAATTAATCTCAAGTGGGGCCAGAGATTGGAATCACTTTCCCTCAGATTCCTCTCCATTTTTGTTTCTGCAGATCATTTAGATAGGAAAAATTCTAGGTAAGACTTTTTGATTGTGGGATTGCAACCGGATCCTCCCTGTTAATGTCCTGTCTTTCTAGTGGTGGTGGACACTAGATATTCTTTCTCCACGATTGAGCATGTTGTTTAAGGTCCCTCTCTTTGATCCCCAAAAGTTTTTCATTTTTCGGGTTTTTCTTACATTCTAGAATCATCCCCCTACTTCTCAACCCTGAGGTTGCATATTTCCATTCATTTTGGTAGCCCTTTGGGATCCTGAGAACCATGTATGTTGAATTAAATATCTGAGATTAGGTTGAAAAGGGGATCAGGATTAATTTCTTAAGAGATATTGTACAGCCAGGTTTGTGAAATCCCTCAGGCCATTTCTCATAGCTTTTATCACCTTTTAAAATAATACTAGACCAAAAGGATTTGTCAACTTTTTGTTTAGGCAACAAGTACTCTATTTCAACAATAGGAGGGGATATTTTTTTTTTTTTTTTTTTGGCCATGAGTAAGAAGATCTACAAATGTTGACTAGATGCCAGAATCTGGAAGCAACTATAGAGTTGGCTTTTGAAGAATTGTCACCAGTGCTAAAACTATAATCAAGTGTATGAACTGTGTTCATTAGGACAATTATGCCACAATTGTTACTTGTACAAATAACAAAATTATGACACAATTAAGAGCAATTTTAAGTTCTTCTAGTCTAAAATTGAGCACTGAGCAGATTTTGGCCACTGGCAGCACACCCATTCCTACAACACCCAGAGGAAGCCCATCATCCAGGTGCTCTAAGGTATTTAAGATCACAGGATCACAGGACCACAGGATCACAGGTACAGTAACAGCCCCAGGATCACTGGCTCACATCACCACAGAGGAAGCTAAACTTCCAGGAGATTGGACATACCCAGGAGCACTGTAGATTCAAGGTAACATTTGAAGCCAAACATCTTCTGCAACACCCAGCATAAATGTGACCCCCAATAGAAATCTGGAAATCATAAAACCCCTTCCCAGCCAGAGACACTCCTTCCTTCCACCTTGTGAGAATACCCAGAGCAAACTCAGGACTCGGCCCTTCCTCCGAACTACTGTAACACCTTGAGAAATTTTGACTCTCAGGATCTCTGACAGAACAGGACCTAAGGAGCCTGACCACCCCAGGAGTTCAGTATCTCCTAGGCAGCTTGACTCCAAGCAATTCTGACACATTCAGGATCCAGAATCCCAGGATCATAGACTCACAGTATCACAGAGATACCTGGACTCTAAGGAGTTCTGACACTACCAGAATCATAAGAAGAACAGGCTTCAGTAAGAGACAGCTAGGGCAAGTAGCACTAGAGATATCCAAATGGCAAGAAGCTAGCACAAGAACATAAGTAACAGAAACCAAGGCTACTTTGCATCTTCAGAACCAAATCTTTCATAACAGCAAGTCCTGTATACCAGATAACATCCAAGCAAGATACAAATTTAAAATCATATCTCATGATGATGACAAAGGATTTTAGGAAGAACATAATAACTCCCTTAAAGAAGTATAGCGTAAGTGATATTAGTACAAAACCTTGGAATACGCAAGATACAATCCACAGACCACATGAAGCTCAAGAAGTTGGAAGACCAAAGAGTAAATGCTTGAGTTCTTAGAAAACTGAACAAAATATTCCCAGGAGGTAATACAGAGACAAAGTGTAGTGTAGAGACTGAAGGAAAGGTCATCCATAGACTGACCCACCCAGGAATCCATCCCATATACAGTCACCAAACCCAGATAATATTGCAGATGCCAAGAAGTGCTGGCTGATAGAAGCCTGATATAGGTGTCTCCTGAAAGGCTCTGCCAGAGCCTGAGAAATAGAATCGGGTGTTCTCTACCAACAATTGGACAAAAAACAAGGTCCCCACTGAATGAGTTAGAGAAAAGCTGATGGAGCTCAAAGTGTTTTCAACTCCATAAGAAGAATTTTATTATCAACTAACCAGACCCCCTAGATCTTCCAGAGACTAAATCACCAACCAAACAGCACACATAGAGGGACCCATTGCTCCAGTCTCACATAAAGCAGGTGATAACCTTATTGGGCATCAAGAAGAGGGCATCCAATGTCTATGGCCCTTGAAGGTTCAATGATCCAGGGTAGGGGAGAAAATGGCAGGGTGAGGTGGTGGTGGGAAACATTTGCATAGAGGCAGTGAGAGGGGGATCAAATAGGAGGTTTATGGAGAGAAAGCAGGAAAGGAGATAACATTTGAAAGTTCAGTAAATAAAATACCTATTAAAAAAGAAAAATATCAATAAAAACTCATATTTGTTATTTTTAAAGGATGTCTAATAATTTTTTGAAGGATTATACTGCCTGGAAGGAAGTTAATGCAGGTTTTGTGTTACATATATCTGATTTATTTCAGACTGACTTCTAAGTGCTTAATTTAAGCATGCTGATTATTATAATTGTCAGTTTCATTCATAGGGAAACACTCTTCTGAATATTCAGTGATTACTGTCAAAGATTCATAACATTATGGACAATTTACTAATTCTTTGGGATGGTAGTCAAATATTCAATAAATAATTTCTTTCTGTCAATTAAGATTAATAAATGATAAAATAAAACATTCAAGATTCTAAGGAAGGCGGAGTAATCATTTTAAACAATTTCTTCATGGTCTGGCATAATCATCTGTTATCAGGCTGCTGAGAATGGCTTCAGAGATTTCAAAATTAGATTGCACAAGAATCCACATGTTGGAACAAGGAAAGAAAAAAAACATCCAGACACATGTTGTAATGACAGTTAACATTGCCTGGAGATAGACATGTTTCATGAATGAGTGTTTCTCTATGTGACTTCTTGCTGTGTCGTGTCTGTGCATGCCCTTGGAGTCATCTGCAAGAATATATAGGAGCAGGAAATTAATTGAATGTATGACTTCAGTGAAGCAGATCTTCAGCGACAGAAATTCTGCTTAGGAAGTCCTCAATGATGGAGCTGCCATTGAGTAAACCTCACTGCTGTGAGTAAATTACCCCTTTGTTTCTCCCTTAGTAAAAATATTCAGTTCAGTGACACTATGAATTTGTTCTAACAGAATTCTTTCTTTGGAATCTTTGATGCTCTATCTGGTGCAAAGTGATGTTTGTTTATAGATTATCAGGAGAGGAATTCTGCATAGACTTTACAATAACTTTTAAAATTATTTTTCTTCAAAGAAATTAAACTAGGACACAATAAACAATTGGATTAGAGTTTTTCATTATCTTTAACTTGAGACATGTTGCAATATTCAAAAAGAAGCTGAGCTGCCCACTCTCTTGAAGAGAGAAGTAGGAAGAAAGTGCTACTGTTCCCGAATGAGTAGAAATGATGGGAAACTTTTAGCAGCTTTCATGGCATCGAACACCTTTCAGAATAAAGAATGCATCTCAGATGGACAAGGTTTTAGAGTCTTAAAATTGGAAAATGTCGAGGGTGTAAAATCAGTGGATCGAAGGAATCTTATCTCAAGGCCGAAGAAGCATTATTGTGATCGTGAGCACTAGTGGTTGGCATTCTGACTTTTATCTTAGACAATAATAAGCCATTAGAAAAATAATTTGAACATGTAAGCCTTTTAATAAATATATTCAGATTACATTAAGAGAATCTAATTCATTGATAAAATTATTGGGCAGATTAACTTTTAATAGAATGATCTAAAGTTTTATTAAACAAATATCTGATGAAGATTCATCATATTACCAGTTCTAAGATGATGTCTATATTGGACAACACCCCTTTTTGTTTGTAATGATTATGATTTTATTTATTGTCAAATTTATAGAGACAGCAATTTTATAAACTGTGCTACTCCTGTCCCATCAATGTCTAAAACATTAACATCAGACATGAAGATTAAAAATGATATACTATTCAATATTTTGGTAACAGAAAATGAGATTAATTTTCAAAGATACTAAACCATCTCAAAATGACTTAAAATACAAGTACAGAACTAATTTTACATCTAGGTGTTTATAAAATTTAGAAGCACTTCTGAGAAAAATACAATAAATTATGAAAACACTTGATTCTCAAATTATTATTTAGAAAAAAACCAATCACTTCTCTAACTACATAATTTTAATTTATATGCCATTCCTGGTATTGAATATCAAGTCATGAAAAATTAAACAAACAAAACACAAACAAAAAAACAACCTTTGGCCAAACACAACTTTTCTGAATCCAGTGCGTTTAGGAAAGCTCAGGTTGATATATCATCTCTAAATGGGTTTGTGTCTATACAGCTGGTACACTTCTGCTGCTGCTGGTGTCAACCTCGCTGCTGTTGGAGAAAGCTTCATCAATTCCCTCGTGTCTGGTGGAACAGGGTGGCTGCTGGAACCCTGTTGTGGAAACATTTAACAGTGCCATGCAGAAAGCTGAAACCCTCCGTACTCTTGTTGACCAATTATATGTAGAGCTTGTAAGTACCTCAACTTCTCTAGTAATAGGTGAACTGCGCTAAAACCTGATACACTAAGCATCATGACTCAAATATCAGAAACTACACCTTCACAGGTAAAAGCGGCCCCAACTACTGAAACAGGAACGGGGTCAATTGGACAGTGTTATGAAGTTTTACAACATCAAATGACATTAATATATTTTCTTTACATTCTTCAAAATAAAAACACCTAAACTATAATAGAAACTTTTAAAGTGTGACCTGGGAAAAACTCTCATTTTTGGTATTAGTGTTCAAGGTCATGAAATTCCATTGGTCATGTTCATTTAGCACATTGCAGGCACACAATATAGAAGATGTGCATTACAGTGAACTATGTATTTGTAACAGAGATAAAGTAAAACATGTGAAAAGGGAAGAAGAAAAAAAAGAAAGGAAGGAAGGAAGGAAAGAAGAAAGGAAGGAAGGAAGGAAGGAAGGAAGGAAGGAAGGAAGGAAGGAAGGAAGGAAGGAAGGAAAAGAATCTAACAAGTAGCTCATAAATACTAGAAATTGTGATTTAAAGATTTTCAGTAATAAGAATTTGTCTAATCTCGGGGCAGAAATAGAAGTGTATTCATTTCTTTTGTGATGACTGTCATTTCTTAAGGTCAGAAAAAAGAAATGGAGACAGGAAAACTTTCAATAATGTGGTCATCAAAGGATGTATTTCTGGAATAAACATGTGGTTATAATTTTATTGACTAGATGTTATTTTTCTCCCCTTTACATGACTCAGTATCACAACAAATTCTCATCTGGACATTTTTTGACTCTTGTAAGTATCTCAGTGACTTTCAGTGGCTTTCTAATAATAGCTTCATGTCAGTGGTAAGACTTTAGTTGAGAAAGCATTTTACTGTATTTGCATTTTCTGTTCTTAAAAACGGGGTTTTCAACTTCTGAACCTTCATAATTTTTCATTAATCTTTTTTAAATTAGCTGATTTTTAAATAAATAAGATATTCTAAAATATATATTTAAGTAAATTAAATATTTCATTAATCATACAATGACTAATATAATACATGACATTAATTAATATTTTTTCTATTTTGTAGATATTGAGTTTATATGGAACTTACTGTAAAATAGTTTATTTTTTGAGTCAAAATGCACACACTTTTATTTTAAAAGTATTATAAACATGCCCAACAGTACATTTTTTGTTTTAAGTTAATCAATTTGTAACTTTGATGTCTGGGTAAGAAGATGTCAGTACTTATTGACAGAAAATAGGAAGATTATAAATATGCTGAATAGTTTTATACTGAAATGCTAAGCAATGGGTAAAAATTCAATCACTTATTTTTTCATATATTTTCCTTATAGTGTCTGCCTTCTGTAGAATAAATTTTGATAGTAAGATAAAAAGAGTGTCAGAGAGGAAGAAATTAAACATTCAAATGTTCAGTAAAAAATCTCAAGTTAAAATATAGGCACAATGAATAAACACAGAATTACATGACAGGGAGCTTCTTAATTATTAGTATCTGTATTTTATGAACTACTTATTGTTAAAATTTATAAATCCACTAAACTTCATTAATATTCTAGTCATCAAGTTATTTACTATTTCTGAACTGTGTTTTTTTTTTTTGATTTTCAGAGCTCCCAGATGATTAGGCGGGATGAGATTGTTGTCAGAGCTGGAACTTACTGCCATTCTACTCTCTCCAAACCCCCAGAGACAGGAGCTGAACATGCTGGTGCTGAAGTAAGTTTCCTTCATTGGCTTTTCACCGAACTCCAGAAGCACAACATTGGGTTTGTGGTACAACATACTATTACAGGCATTAAAGCACATACAGTAATCATGCATGCAGAAAAAGTGAAGATACAGTATAGAAAATAATCACAATATAGTATTGATAATTTTAAATAAAATCAAATACCTAATAAATGTGTAGTGATGATTAAATTCACCATTTAGGGAATAATATTTTAGGAATGACCTTCCACTGAAATTATACTTAATTTTATTTTGGTTCTTTTGGCTACAATGGCAATCTTTGTTTACATAATCACTCGAACATCAGTGATAACAATGTGGCTCTATTTATTAATTATATATTGCTGACAGGTTCTTTAAAGAGGCATTCAGTGTTACTATAAACTGTCTCCTTCTTGATTTTCTGTCCTGGTTCTATTTTTTTTATACTTATCACATTAGTGTTCTATTATCCTCCATGCCTTATCCAAAACCCAGATGAGCAGAGAAGTCCTGTGAAATAAAAGTTTATCTTCCTTAGGATGCAACAGTGCCTAACTCACGATGAGGTTTGGCTATCGTAACAGTTCAACTTGAGAATTTTCTTCCCCTAAACATGGTGTGCATTAATCCCTTATTGAAAATTATTTTAAACACTTAACCTTGCCTTCATCTAGCATGAGCCAAATCTTACTTGTTCCTATTTAGTACTAGTGAGACAAATTTTACAAACTGATAAATAACCAAATAATAAAAATCTCACTGGAAAGGAAGCTCTTCGAATTGTCTAAGGCCAACAGAATATTATGACCTAACCTCAGAAAATTGCTAATTGAAAAGCCCCACAATTTGTTTTATTTTGTAGAAAATACACAAGTTGTTTAGATGTTATACTTCCAAACTATGTAAAATTTATAACTTTCTTTTATATACATATTAAAATGGTGTTTCCAATTTGATTCTTTACCTGTACATAATTGGTAAAAATTGTAGTAAACTCAAATTATTTTATAACATGGTTCCATTGTGTTTCTTAGACTGAAAAGTATTTAAAAACACTGATCAATTTTATTACTGCCTGGATCAACCCTCTATACCATCTTGTGACTGAACTGAGTGCTATGCAGGATGTCCCAGAAACTATCCTCTCAAAAGCAATAAAGATCGAAGAGAACAAGAGAGAACTCCTGGATGACCTTAGGTGGATACTCACCAAGGTGAGCATTTCCTGTTAGTTATTCTTATTCTTAAAAGAAGTATTAACAACAACAACAACAAAAGAGTTATGAAATACCTCATCTTTACAGAATGAAACATAGATACTTGTTCTTGTTCACTATCTTCCCATAAAACAGTGTTTCTCAAACTATGGGTCATGACTTTTTTGGGGATGAAATGACCTTTTCACAGCAGTTGTATAACAGATATCTCCATATTAGATATTTACATTACAATTACCGAAATTATCAAAATTATAGTTATTGAGTAACAAAGAAAAAATTTATTGTTGGTGTTTACCAGAGCACGAAGAAATATGTGAAAAGGTCACAGCATAATGAAGTTTCAGAACTATTGCTCTAATAGGATGTTGGCATCTCCAACCTTTTCAGATGCTTCTCAATTCTTTCCACCCATTGGATCCAAATGAAACATAGCTTTTTGTCTTAGGCACTTAGAGGTCACCTTTACTGCTTGGATGAAAATAGCTCTGGTCCTTTGATCACAATCATCCCTTAAGTCTGCATTTTAAATCATAATCTGATCCTTATCACATGTGAAATTTTCATACATAGATCTCTTGGGCAGCAGCTTTCATAGAACACTGGCACACATCAACTTCTGGGAAATGCATACAAAAGAACTTGCAAGAATTTTCTGAGTAATTGATATGAGCTCTTTCATTGGCCCAGAATCAAATATAGATTTTCTACATTTCCTCTGCTACTGAAAAACCATACTTCCACTGTGATTAATTACATGTTATAAGAAATTCACATGAGCCATCACCACAGATGCTTAGATATCTAACTACTTGAGAGTCTTGTCATTTAGACAAATGAAAACCCATAACTTTGATAAAAGCAGCACATTTGTGAATGTATTTTTCTTATTGGATACAGAAGAAATAAGGAGAAAGAAACACTAATAATATAATCAACAAATAACCTATTATTATTTTGATTTTTAGGTCTATCCTACAGCAGAGATAAAGGAAGCAGTTCCTAGCTGGGAACATCTTTCATTCTTAAAATCAAATGGCAAAATTTATAAATTTTTGGCCATATTTAACCTTTCCAAGTGCATATACAACGAAACATACTACATTCTATTTTATCTCAGAACACTGAAGTGTCATATAACTGGAAAAGATTGCTAAGTGCACATCTACCCTGACTACTTTGGAAATGTTACACAGCTGCACATTTTAGAGAACTTTCTTTTAATTGTAATTTAAATAAAGGTATTCACTTTGAAAATATCCAAATCTAAAATGCCTCTTCATCTTTTATTCATTGAATGGAATATATATCCAGAAATTCAGGTTGAGCCAATCAAATATATCACAAGCAATAAATGTTAATTTTGCAAATAATGTTAAAGTTTACTTCAAAAAAGTCACAATTTATTTCACAGAAAAGTAATAGAAGTCAACTTATTAATACCAAAGTGTAAAACTCATTAACTAATTCATTTATTCAAATCAGAAATATAATTTTAATGCTTCAAGAAATCAAGATTGTCCTTACAAGACAATGTTCACAGTGAAAGCACAGCCAATGTAACACAACAGCTGTCTGATGCCACAGCCTCAAGAGGACTTAGAGGGCAGAAGAAGGACTGGACAGAAGAAAGATTCACTGAATTCATTTATGACATTTTCAAGGAGATGATTTTGAAAAAAAATTTTAGCATATAAATATCAGTCAGGGATGATCACTTAAATATGTCATGAGCCAAACTATAAATTTATTCCTCCAATGCATGGTTATAGATATAGTCTGCATGTTTTCATTTCTCTGAGTCTAAGTGTTTTGTACCTTTATGGTATGTTTTTTTTTTTTTTTTAAAAAACAAATTTATTTTACAAAACAAAGATAAATGTAAAGATTTTAAACATTTTTTGCTTAAAATTATACATTTTTGTCAGTACTGTTTTTTCTGACATTAAAAGAATTTTTACGTAAAACTATGTGAATATATTTTTTAGTCAGTACTTGATTTTTTCAAGGGCTTGACAGTATGCATTGTAAACCTAATAGTTACAATGAGCATAAAGTGCACGCAAAACAAAACGCAACATGGAAATTGTCAAAGTTTTCTTGTTTTGTGAATATTTTTTTTTGTTTTCTTTATATCTTGGACTTCATACAGGCTGTGAGTTGTTTCTGGGGGAGTGCAAGCCTCTGGGGTTAGCATCCCAATATCAGTGACTGCATATTATGTCTGTTCTTTTGTGACTGGGTTATCTCACTCAGGATGATATTCTCTAGATGCAGCCATTTTCTTAAGAATTTGGTTAAGTCATTGTTTCTGGTGGCTGAGTAGTATTCCATTGTGTAAATGTACCACAATTTTTGTATCCATTCATCTTCTGAAGGACATCTGGGTTCTTTCCAGCTTCTGGCTATTATAAATAGAGCTGCTATGAACATTGTGGTGCATATATCTTTGTTGTGTATTAAAGTGTCTTTGGGGTATATGTCCAGAAGTGGAATAGCTGGGTCTTCAGGTAGTGCTATATCCAATTTTCTGAGGTATCGCCAGACTGATTTCCAGAGTGGTTGTATTAGTTTGCAACCTCACCAACAGTGGAGAAGTGTTCCTCTTTCTCTGCAGCCTCGCCAGCATCTGCTGTCATTTGAGTTTTGGATCTTGGCCAATCTGACTGGTGTGAGGTGGAATCTCAGGGTTGTTTTGATTTGCATTTCCCTGATGGCTAAGGATGTGGAGCACTTCCTCAGATGTTTCTTGGCCATTTGGTGTTCCTCAACTGAGAACGTTTTGGTTAGCTCTGTACCCCATTTTTAATAGGGTTATTTGATTCTCTGGTGTCTAGCTTTTTGAGTTCCTTTTATACCTTGGATATTAGGCCTCTATCTGATGTGGTGTTGGTAAAGATCTTTTCCCATTCTGTTGGTTGCCGTTTTGTTTTCTTGACAATGCCCTTAGTCTTACAGAAACTTTGCAATCTCATTAAGTCCCATTTGTTAATCTTTGACCTTAGAGCTTGAGCCATTGGTGTTTTGTTCAGGAAATTTTCTCCTGTGCCTATGTGTTCTAAGGTTTTCCCTACTTTCTCATCTAATAGTTTCAGTGTATCTGGTTTAATGTGGAGATCTTTGATCCACTTATACTTGAGCTTTATACAAGTAGATAAGAAAGGGTCTATTTTCATTCTTTTGCATGCTGAGTGCCAGTTGGACCAGCACCATTTGTTAAATAGGCTGTCCTTTTTCCATTGAATGTTTACAGCTCCTTTGTCAAAAATCAGGTGACCATATACATGAGGGCTCATAGTCTGCATGTTTTCATTTCTCTGTGTCTAAATGTTTTGTACCTTTATGGTATGTTTTTTTTAAAAAAACTATGCATTTTATATAATGTGTGTATTGAAATAATAGGAGTTTTAAGATGGACAATTTCTTTTGATATCTGCCATGAATTTCTGATGATGCAACCTGTTGTCCATCATTCTATTCAGTGTAAAACGAGGACCATGCTATTTTTTATTGTCAGGTTGTTCTTTTTTTTTCTTCAGTTATACCTTAAATATTTTATAAGCAATGCTTAGATTTTTTATTTTTGGTTCTAGAAACTTCTGAAATTTCCTCTGGCTTTTTTTCAGTGTCATGATTGATCATTCAATCTCCATGTATTTGTATAGATTGTGCCATTTTCTTGATATTTATTTCTCAATTTATTGTACTATGGTCTGATAACATATTGCATGATTATTACAGAAAACTCCAACCAATCAAAATGCAAACTTAGAGTTTATTACCAAATAATCCATATGAAATAGAACATTGACATTGGAGGTTTTGGACTCATTGTGGACCAGGTGTAGCTAGAACTTAACATCTACAAAGCATCACCAATATGACAGCCCAAAGGGGAGCTAAACAGCAATAGAGTTGTTGAAGTCAGGGAATCTTAAATCCAAACAAAGTACTACAGGCAACTAATGGACTTTGTTTTGAGGTGCATATTTCATATGTCCAAAGGTTTCATGGCAGAAGCAAGAAATAATGTAGTAACTGGAGAAAAAATATTGAGAATTAAGCTTCCATTACAAAGTATAATGTATGTCAATCTGAAAGCTTTTGTACATGTCACAGAACAACGGAAATACAGCACATTTTATGTTGAGAATGCAATGTGGCCAAATTGTCAAATAAGCCTGAATTATGAAGGGGTTTTAATAAGAAAGGCTACAAAAAGAAAAGGACTAGAAATAATTTCAAAGACTGTTACAATACTTCCAAATAAAGGCAGGAAGTGTTTTGTAATGAAGTAAATAAAAGATGTGATGTATCTTAAGACATGAACTTGCCAATATTCTACAGAGGAAATGAAGCAGCAGAAGGGCAAAGGAAATGGGAGTAAGAACTGGACTCAGGAATGACTGACTCCATGGATGAATACATGGATGAAAGCAAAAAATATTTGAGAGGATGAGGTACATGACACTTTAATAGAAACTGAAGTACAGCCAAGTAGATCTGTTTCTACTCTTGAAAACATCAGCAACAATAGAGGCAAACCTACAAGATAGAATCAGGCACATTGCTAAATTGTGCCAAACCTAAGAAAATGGCTAACATAAATGACCTTCAACCTATTTAAAACACATAAAAATATGCACGATTACCAGGTCCATTTTATAGAGCCATCATGACAGCAATACCAAGTTCAAATAGAGAAACAAAATATAGAGGCCATAAACATGAAAAACAGCAATGGTAGATATAAGAGTGGTGCTGTACTGCTGAGAAGAAAGGAATATTTTGAAATTATAATCTCAGGAAGATAAAAACTGTAATAAAATCACAAAATCATAAACCAATTTTGATGATGAACACAAAGGCACATATATTTAATATACTTCATGTAAGCACAATTTAGCATATGGTTATAATTGACCATAATTAACCTATTTTAACGAAGGTATATAAAGGCCACTTATAAAACCTTAATCAATAAGTTTGATAGCATATAGAAACTGAGAGATAAAATAACATTTTTGTCATTTTCAATTAATATATTTATTTATTCAATTTACATCCCAATGACAGCCAAATTCATCCTCTTTTCCCAGTCCTACCCTTACATTTTCTTCCCTTCATTACCCACTCTCCTTCACAGCAGAGACAGGGAATTTCTCATTGGGTGACATCTTAACCTGAGATATTAAGACTCGATAACACTAAGTACAACCTTATCTACTGAGGTGCATTCTGGCAGTCTAGCTAGAGAAAGGAAATCTGATGGAGTGCAATAAGGCTTGCAATCTGAGGTGGTGATAGTTCTAGAAGTTCATTTATTATAGAGGATCCATTAAATTATCCTGGGTGGTTTAGTTTGTTTTGTTTTTCTATAGGAATCTGAAAATTGCTATTTCAAGGTCAATTTTGATAGAAATTGCATTGAATCTGTTGATTGCTTTTGTTAAAATGGCCATTTTTTACTATGCTAATCCTACCAATCCATGAGCATGGGAGATCTTTCCATCTTCTGATATCTTCATGAATTTATTTCCTCATAGACTTGAACTTATGTGTCAGTTTTGCATCTCTGAGGATAAATATTGTTAAAGCTGAACATTCTCTAATATATGAATCTCACAACTAAAATTTAAGTACCATTATGATATTTATATGGATTGTGCAGAGAACACAGATTAGTTACAGATGAAATTTTGCTCCTTGTTTTAGCTGTGAAAGACAAGTGTATTTTGAGATAATTTTATCAATAACTGATTGTAATAAAGATTCATTCATACCATATGAAGGAGGGCATGAAGAATCCTAATGAGTCCACAATCCACTAGATTGATTATCTCATTTTAGCTAATTTTTTTGCTAGAGACATTTTATAACTAGCTACTTATTGGGCTGTTCCCAAGTCAAAAAATAAACAAATCAATTTACCTGACTTGTTTGATTTTCTTGAATTTTTCAGGATCCTCATTAGGACTGGCATTGTCTGATCTGAACCATGCCACTCTGCAATGGGTCCAAAGGCTTTTCTCCTTTCCTGGCAACACACATACAGAGCCTCTCTCCTAAAAGAGCATGCCCTTGGTCAAGTAACAAGGAACCATTAAATGTATAGCTTTACCTCACTCCCGGAGGAATTTTAATATAACCACCAAACTCATAACCACACACATTTTGATAATCAAAATAATTCAAATCAATTAAATTAATCTAAATAAGTATTAAACTTGAGATACTGCTTCTTCACCACCTTTTGCTTTTTGATCTATATTTTAAGATCAAAAGCCTCAATATTTTATACATCTATGTATATTGAAATCCTCCCTTCCACTGGAGATTCCTATCTGGGAGTATATATTGTAGTATGAACTTTATCTTTATTTAATTTTTAAGGTCTAAGCTTCTACTGTTTGTTAGGTTATACTTCCTACCTTCTGTTTTCCATCTAATTATTTTTAAGATCAAATGCCTCAATCTTTCTATATCTTTGTTATTCCTCTTACTTTAATTAAATACCCTTCTACTTACTTGGCAAGCCTATTAACAGGATTAAAATTTTGATATACAAGGCTGAGAATCCCGGAAATTTCATGTAGACTACATTCAAAGATCCTAGAATATGCCCTGGCAAGACATTTAGGTATCTTTAATATATCAGTTCGTTAGTGCTCCCTACATTTTCTTTTCTGTAAAGCTTATTATGTGCTGCATCTACCTTTATTCATTTTTTGATTGGCAGCAGGGTGCTATTTGCACAACAGGTTCTTTCCGGTTCTCAAATTGAGCTTGAATCAGGTTGAGCCATGGGAAAAAACCCACAGTTGTCTCAGGCAAGAATTTGATCCACTTGCACTTGAGCTTTGTACAAGGAGATAAGAAAGGGTCTATTTTCATTCTTCTGCATGCTGAGTGCCAACTGGACCACCACCATTTGTTGAAAAGGCTGTCCTTTTTCCATTGAATGTTTACAGCTTCTTTCTCAAAAATCAGGTGACCATATACATGAGGGCTCATTTCTGGATCTTCTATTTTATTCCATTGATCCATGTGCCTAACTCTGTACCAGTACCATGCTGTTTTAGCACAATTACCTTGTAATATAGCTTGAGGTTAAAGATAGTGATTCCTGCCAATGTTTTCTTGTTGTTGAGGATAGATTTCACTATTCTAGGTCTTTTGTTATTCCAGATGAAATTACACATTGATCTTTCCAACTCTTTGAAGAATTGGGTTGATATTTTGATGAGGATTGCATTGAATCTGTAGATTGCTTTTGGTAAGAAGGCCATTTTTTCAGTGTTGAATCTTCAAATCCCTGAGCATAGGAGATCTTTCCATTTTCTGAGATCTTTCTAGATTTCTTTCTTTAGAGGTCTGAAGTTCTTGTCGTACAGGTCCTTCACTTGCTTAGTTAGAGTCACACCAAGGTATTTCATAATTTTTGTGACTATCGTGAAGAGTATCATTTCCCTAATTTCTTTCTCCACATATTTGTCCTTTGAGTAGAGGAAGGCTGCTGATTTGTTTGAGATAATTTTATATCCAGATGTGTTGCTGAACTTCTTTATAAGCTGTAGGAGTTTTCTGGTGGAAATTGTGGGGTCACTTAAGTACACTATCATGTCATCTGCAAATAGTGAAGTTTTTACTTCTTCCTTTCAAGTTTGTATCTCTTTGATTTCCTTTTGCTGTCTAATCGCTTTGGCAAGGACTTTCAGTACTATGTTGAATAGGTAGGAGAGAGTAAACAACCTTATTGTGTCTTTGATTTTAGTGCGATTGTTTCAAGTTTCCCACCATTAAGTCTAATGTTGGCTGTTGGTTTGCTGTACATTGCTTTTATTATGTTTAGGTATGGGCCTTGTTTACCTGTTCTTTCCAAGGCTATTAACATGAAAGGGTACTGTATTTTCATCTAATGAGATGACCTTGTTTTTTTTTTTTTTTTTTTTTTTGACTTTGTTTATATGGTGGATTACATTGATAGATTTCTGTATATTAAACCATCCCTGCATCTCAGGGTTGAAACCTACTTGATCATGGTGAATGATCATTTTGAAGTGTTCTTGGATTCGGTTTGTAAGGATTTTGTTGAGTATTTTTGCATCAATGTTCATAAGTTAGATTGGTCTGAAGTTCTCTTTCCTTGTAGAGTCTTTTTGTGGTTTCAGAATGAGGGTTATTGTAGCCTCAAAAAAATGAGTTAGGTAGTGCTCCATCTGATTCTGTTTTGTGGAATAGTTTAGAGAGTATTGGTATTAGGTCGTCTATAATTTTCTAATGAAATTCTGTACTGAACCCATCTGGACCAGGACTTTTTTTGGTTGGGAGGCTTTTGATGACTGCTTATATTTGTTTAGGTATTATGGAATTGTTTTGATGGTTTACCTGGTCCTGGTTTAACTTCAGTATCTGGTATCTGTCTAGGAATTCATCCATTTCCTCCAGATTTTCCAGCTTTGTTGAAGACAGGCTTTTGTAGTAGTATCTGATGATTTCTTGAATTTCCTCAGTTTGAGTTGTAATTTCTCCACTTTAATTTCTCATTTTATTAATTTGGAAACTCTCTCTTTGCCCTCTAGTTAGTCTGGCTAAGGGTTTATCAATCTTGTTAATTTTCTCAAAGAAACAGCTCTTGGTTTTGTTGATTCTATAGTCCTTTCTGTTTTTATTTTTTAAATTTCTGCTCTGAGCTTGATTATTTATTGCTGTCTACTTTTATTTTGTGTATCTGCTTCCTTTTGTTCTAGAGCTTTCAACTATGTTGTCAAGTTGCTAGTGTATGCTTTCTTCAGTTTCTTTATGGAAGCACTCAGAGCTATGAGTTTTACTCTCAGTACTGCTTTTATTACATCCCGTAGGTTTGGGTATATTGTGTTTTCGTTTTCATTGAATTTTAGAAAATTCTTAATTTCTTTCTTTATTTCTTCTTTGACCCTGTAATTGTTTAAGAGCATTGTTTAGTTTCCATGTGTATATGTGTTTTTTTTTTTTTTTTTTTTTGATGTCTTTTTTGTTATTAAAGACCAGCCTTAGACCATGGTGATCTGAATGGATGCATGAAAGTATTTCAATCTTCTTATATATATTTAGGCTCATTTATGACCAATTATGTGGTCAATTTGTGAGAAGGTGCCTTGAGGTGCTGAGAAGAATGTGTATTCTTTTGTTTTAGGATGATATGTTCTGTAGATATCTATTAATTCCAGTTGGTTCATGACCTCTGTGGTTTTACTGTGTCCTTATTCAGTTTCTGTTTCCATGATCTGTTCATTGGTGAGAGTGGGGTATTGAGTTTTCCCACTATTAATTTGTGGGTTGCAATATATTTTTTGAGCTTTAGTAAGGTTTCTTTTATGAATATGGTTTCTTTTGTATTTGGAGCATATATGTTAAGGAATGAGAATTTCTCCTGATAAATTTCCCCTCTAATGAGTAAAAAGTGGCCTTCTTTATCTTTTTTATAACTTTAGGTTGAAATTCTACTTTATTTGATATTAGAATGGCCAGTACAGCTTGCTTCTTGGGGCCATTTGCTTGGAAGTTTTTTTCCCAACCTTTTACTCTGAGATAGTGTCTGTGTTTGTCTCTGAGATGAGTTTCCTGTATGCAGCAAAATGCTGGGTTTTGTTTATGTATCCAGTCTGATAGCCTACATCTTTTTAGTGGGGAATTGAGTCCATTTATGTTAACAGATATCAAGACATAGTGATTGCTGTTAACTGCTATTTTTGCATTTGGTGGTAGAATTTTGCCTGTGTGTCTTTCTATTGTTGTTGTTGTTGTTTTTTTTTTTTTTTTTTGTTTTTGTTTTTACTAGGATGCAGTTCCCCTTTTGTAGTGAGTTTTCCACATATACTTCATTGTAGTGCTGGGTTTGTGGTCAGATATTGTGTAAATTTACTTTTATCTTGGAATATTTTGATCTCTCCATCTTTGGTGATTGAGAATTTTGCTGGGTATAGCAGCTTGGGCTGACAATTGTTCTCTCGTAGGGTCTGCATGATGTTTGTATAGGATCTTCTAGCTTTCATAGTCTCTGTTGAGAAATCTGGTATGATTCTGAGTGGTCTTCCTCTATATGTTAAATGACCTTTTTTCCCTTACCGCTTTTAGTATTCTTTCATTGTTTTGGGCACTTGGTGTTTTGACTTTTATGTGTCAGGAGAAATTTCCTTTTTGGTCCAACCTATTTGTAGTTCTGTAGGCTTGTTTTATGCTAATGGTCATCTCATTCTTAAGGGTAGGGAAGTTTTCTTATACAATTTTGTTGAAGATATTTCCTGTGCCTTTTAGTTGATATCCTTCACCCTCTTCTATTCCTATTATCCTTAGGTTTGATCTTCTCATTGTTTCCTTGATCTCCTGGACCTTTGGGTTAGGAGCTTTTTGGTTTTTGCATTTTCTCTGACTGTTTTGTCTCTGTTTTCAACGTTGTCTTCGGCCCCCGAGATTCTCTCTTCCATTACTTTTAATCTGTTGGAAATGCTTACATCTGTGACTCCTGATTTCTTTTTTAGGATTTCTACATCTAGGATTGTCTCTTTCCATGTTTTCTTTATTGTGTCCATTTTCATTTTAAATTCCTTATTCCATTCCTTCATCTCTTTGGTTCTGTTTTTCTCTAATTCTTTGAGTTCTTTGAGTGTTTTTCTTGTTCCCTCTTTAAAAGCTTCCAATTCTTTGTGCTTTTCCTCCCCTTCTTGTTTAAGGATATCTATCATCATCTTGAGGTATGATTTCTGGTCTGTTTCTTCTTTTTCGGGAGTGTTTGGCATTCTGCTCTTTGCTGTGATGGGAGAGCTGGGTTCTGGTCTTGCCAGGTTGTTATGATTTCCCTGAACTCCGTTGTTCTGCTTTCTTCTTCCCATCTTTTTGTCTGTAGTTATACGTGGTCTTGTTGTCAGTTATTGGTTCTCCACTCTCCCTTTTACCTGACCTGTGTCCCTGGATCTCTGCATGTTCCTGCTGACAGATGGGCTGACCGTCTATTCTGTATGCATGGGCTGCAGGCTGATCACAAGCAACCCAAAGCAGGGTTCCTGCTTCCCTGAACCAAGCAGGGGGTGGGTAGGGGGCACACTTTTCACATGCTCTGCACAGACCTCTCTGTTCCCAGGCTACTTGGCTACATGGAGCAGCATCTCACTAGGCCTGTGTTTCTGGATCTCTGCAGTTCCAGGTAGCCGATAACCTGAGTGCCTGTTCTGCACGCACCCCCTGCTGGCTGGAAACACACAACTCCTCTGAACCAGTTGTGGGTGGCCCACTTTCCTCGAGCTTGGCAGAGATCTCTAGAGATCTCTCTGCTCCCCAGCTACTGGGAACACCTTCTCGCCAGGCCTTTGTCCCTGAATCTCCCTAATCTCAACTTTCTCATTTGCAATTGTGTGATGGCTAAGGATGTTGAAAATGTCTCATCCATTCAAAATTCCTCATTCATTGATTCTTTGTTTAACTCTGTACAGCATTTTTAAATCGGGTTTTCTGGTTTTCAGGATTCAAACTTCTTGAATGCTTTCTATAATTTGTACACGAGCCCTGTATCAGATGCATGGATGGAAAAAATCTTTTCCCAATATGGTGCTTTCCATTTTGTCATATTGATAGTGTTCTTTACTTGCATAATCTTTTCAGTTTTATCAGTTCTCATTTATTGTTCATCTTAGAGCCTGAAACAATGGTGTTCTTTTCAGAAAATATCCCACTGTGCTGATATGACTGGGGCTCTTTCCCACTTTGTCTTTTATTAGATTTGGCATTCATAGTTTTATGTGGTACTCCTTAATGTATTTGGTCATGGAGCATTGCAGGGAGATAAAAATGTATCAAAATGCATTCTTTTACATGCAGACAGCAAGTCAAAACAGCACCATTTATTTAAAAGGCTCCTTTTTTCCACTATATGATTTTGTTTTTGTTTTTGTTTTTGTTTTTTTTTTTTTTTTTTTTTTTTGTCTGTCTTGGTACAAATGTAATGTTTTGTTTAGTTTTTGTTTTTACCATTATTGTTCTGTAGTAAATCTTAAGGTTAGAGATGCTGATTGTCCCAGAACTTCTTATATTGCTGATAATAGTTTTTGCTGTTTTAGAATTTTTGTTATTCCAAATGAATTTGCATATTACCCATTCTAACTTTATGAATAACTGAGTTGAAATTTTATTGAGGATTGCATTAAAACTCTGGATTAATATCAGCAAGATGGCTACTTTTCCTATATTAATTTTTCCAATCAATGGGCATGGGAGATCTTTCTGTTTCCTGAGATCTTCAATTTCTTTAGTTAAAGATTGAAGTTCTTGTCACATATATTTTTCATTTGCTTGGTTAGAGTCACACCAAGATAGTTTACATTATTTCTGACTACTGTGACATGTGTTGATTCCCTAATTTTTTATATCCAGCCACTTTGCTGAAATTGTTTATTAGGTTTAGGAGTTCTCTGGTGGAATTTTTTAGGTCACTTAATTATACTATTATATCCTATCATAATATGGCTACTTTTTTCCTAATTTGTATCCCTTTCATCTCTTTTCCTTGTCTAATTGATATGTCTAGGGTTTCAAGTATTATACTGAATAAGTAGGAAGAGAGTGGGCAGCCTTGTCTAGTCCTGATTTTCATGAGATTGCTTCAAGTTTCCCTCCATTTAGTGTGATGTTGAATACTAGTTTGCTGCATATTGCTTTTTCTACAATTATAAATGGGTCTTGAATTCCTAATCTTTTCAACACATTTATCATTAAGGGGTATTAAATTTTGTCACATGAGTTTTTAGCATCTACTGAAATAATCGTGTCTTTTTTTCTTTGAGTTGGCTTATATAGTGGATTACATTGGTGAATTTTTGTACATTGAACCATCCCTACATTCCTTGGATGAAGCCTCCTTAAATATGGGGAGTGATCATTTTTATCTGATCTTGGATTCTGTTTGCAAGAATTTTATTGAGTACTTTTTATTGATTTTTACAAGGAAAATTGTTCTGAAGTTTACTCTTTTTTATAGAGTCTTTATGTGGTTTAGGTATAGGTCTAATTGTGGTTTTAAATTATGAAGTGGTTTGTATTCTTGGTCTTTGTCTTCTATGCCCTGTGTGCTGCTGGCAGGTCCCTAATTCAACAGTTATTTTATTGAAAGTGGTGTCCCATCCATGGCCTTAGGATTGAGAGCACTCTTGAAAGACTAGCTCTCTCTGGGCAGGATTTGGTTAAGGGAGGCTTTAGGACAAACTTATCTCCAGGGCACATATGAAGACAGGAAGGAATCTGTCCCACACTCTACCATGGTTCTTGTTCCCTGTGTGCTCCTGGTAGGTCTCAAAAAATCAGTGTTTTATACAACATTCTTTTAGTTTCTGCAGACATTCAACAATCACTTGGACTCTCCATTTTAAAGTGCATATCATTCACAAAAATTTGTGAGGCAGACAGATATAAATAATCAATATTTAGGTTCAGTCTGTTTGGGAAAATATCTCATTTCACTAACATAACTTTATTCGTTTTATTTTAATGTTATGGCAATTTGTATATCTATGTGTGAGATGAAGAGGCAGTGACAAAGAAAAAGAATTGGCACAAATAAATACCTTTATAATAGGTACATTGAAAATTTTTCAAAATATAAAATAGAAATGCATTGCAAAAAAAAAAAAAATCAACCAAAACCTAAGAAAAGAAATAAGAATCCAAACACACAAAAGGCTTTCAGAAGACAAAAAGGTGAGAGGAGAATTAAATTTTCCTCCAAGCATTATTGTTGTGGTAAATACTAAAGAGATGCTTAACCTTTTATCCAGTGCTTTTCTGGCTCCTGCTGGGCCAGCCATCTGGCACTATGAGGATGTCTGTAGATAGTCCTAAAGTTGTTCATATTTTAATGTCAATTTCACTTTTCCAAGAAGGGCTGCCTGGTCATGTACTCATGAAGGTGACTTAATCTGAACCTTCTCATTTTAATTAGTAAAATAAAGGTGTGAGCTATGATTGGGCAGAAAAAGGAGGTTGAGGAAGAGGATCAGAGGACAGAGGAGGACCAAAAAGAGAGGCTCCAATATGGAGATCAGGAAGACTGAATTAGGTCTAGGTAGGCTTAATTGGTGATAAGTAGCTATAAATGTTTTAAGGATCTTATACGTTTTTATCTCATACAGAAGGGCAGTTTATATATTTGCCACTTCCATGTAATCTCATTGTGTAGAAGGGTTGTAGATTGAGAGTTTGATAAATAAACCTTATGAAAAGCTGTTCAGGAATAGAAAATGCATTTGTGTGTGGATTTGCGGTTAAGGAACACCACCGGATGGAAGTAGTAGTGCAGGCAGAGTAGATCATCAATGAAGGGAGTTGTGAGGATGGATTGAACTTATGGGGGCAGCTTGGACCAAGCAACAGTGTCTGAGTGCTGGCTCTGTACTGGAAGCGGTGCCTGCAGAGTGAGACCTCGAGGCCAGTAAAGAGATAAGCCTTTTTTTTAATATTTACTGCAACAGATCTCTATCTCAGTACTACAGGCATCCTCTAAGAACTCAGTTCTGATTCACTCTACAGGCCCTGCTGCATCTGTCCTGGGTGTGTGTGACTACCCCACCATGTTGTTTTCACAGACTTCCCTTTGGTGTGTTGTTCCCAAGCCTTAGACACACATCCCATAGCAGTGTTTATGTGTTCTGCCGCTACTCCCTTTGAACTCAATTAATAGTCACATGAAAAAACACATCAAACTACTGTGATCCAATCTGTTTCCATCTTCGTTCTTCCCAGAAACCCACCTCATTCAATCTCTTCTGCTCCTCCAGATTCTTTTCTGCCTACCTCTCAACTGTCCAAACATGTATCACCTTAACATCAACCCACACATCATAGTCAAATAACTTGTTAAAAGATTCATTTTGACTAAGTTAAGAGTCTAGAAGACACCTATTCACACACATTTTTATCAGGTAGTTTTCTATCTCAATTCCTGCATTTCTGAAAACTATGTTTACTTTGTTAGTAAAGACATAACAGTGTGGTCACTAAACCAGTAACTAACCAGTTTGTATATTGTCTTATCAAAAGTTATGATTCAGCATAAATTTACATGTGTGGTAGAAGAACTCTGTAGAAAAGAAGTGACTGGAACAGGATTTAAATATAATGAGAAAAGGGCTAATAAAATAACACACACACACATACACACACACACACACACACACACACACACACACACACACACACACACACAAGAAAATATGTGAAACTGGAAATAAGGGAAGTCGAATATGGCACAAGTTGCATTTTAATCAGTCTAGGATATCTCACAGAAATGTTGACAAGATCCAAGATATGGTATTTAGGAGCAGAAGAAAGGCTGTAAATAAAATAACAGTTCTTCATGGGTAGATAAGACTGGAATTTCCATTGAGTACTCTATATATACATCTTTAGTGTCCATAGGAATCTTGGGGGTGGATATGTAGAAGGAACTTAGGTTGCACATAAGGTTTATAGTGTTTTGTTCCAAGTTATGAAAATTAAGTTGAACATGGGTTGTTGAGAATAGGGGAGTCTTTTGGGAGGAGACTACTAAACCAGAACAGAGTTTTTTCCTAAAACACTGTTGACAGGTAAAGGAGTAGAGAGCATAAGACCAAGCAAGAGACAATTGTATGATGAAAGACTTCTGGAGGGACAAGAGATTTGGCAGATCTGAATGGGCCTTGCTCCTTCTTGGCCCCTATCAAGGTGACACCTCTTACTGATCATATGTCAGTCTAATGTGAAACCACTGAAACATGACAGAGGGCTGCATTCTGATCATAAGTTTGAGAAACAAATAATGAGCCCATCCATGCTACTCTGCACAGTCTTATGATATGGGAGAAACAGCTCATACGACCTCAAGGCTTGTTCATGCCGTCCAGCACCTCTGCTAACCTGTGACGAATGTCCATGCAGATGTGAATCATCAAGTCAATTTATTTGGTCTTGGAGCAGGTAACAGTAGGTTTACAAAAGTGCTGAAGGTTTGTTAAGCTTTAATTTTATAAATGCAACATCAACACATTTACTCATTTAGTGAAAAACTAAAATGATAGTGCATTCAGCTTTTAACGAATCTGTGAGAATCTAGACTATATTTGATTATATTGTCTCTGCCTTCAAGTGCACCAGAAGAGGACATCACATCTCATTACACATGATTTTAAGTGACCATTTGCTTGCTAAAAATAGAACTCAGAACGGGTAGAAGATAAGCCAGTACTCTTAAACACTGTGAGGTAATCCATAACCAAAATGAGATACAAGGTACATACTAACTGATAAGTCTATATTAACCAAAAGAACAGAATACCCATGACACAAATCACAGACCATACGAAGCTTAACAGGAAGGAAGGTCCCAGTGTTATTACTTCAATCCCAATTAGGAGAAACACAATAATCACAGAAGGCAGTGCGAGGGAGAGAGCTCCCTGGGTTAGAGAGGGACAGGGAGGGAAAAAGCAGAAGAATAAAATTAGGGGGATGTTGTAGAGAATCCCAGAGTTCTAGGAAAATGAATGGAAATATGCAGCAACAGAGATTTGGAAGCAGGGTAAACCTCTAGAATATTCCAGAGAACAGGAATGTGAAAGACTACTAGCACCTCACTGAGACAGATGCAGACACTTACTTATAGCCAAGTATTCAACTGAGTTTAGAGACCCCTATGGAAGTGCTATGTGAAAAATTGAATAAGGTTAAAGTGGGAAGAAACCCCAAAGAAAGAACAACGATTTCAACTCACCTAGACCCTTTGACCTCCCAGAGTCAAAACTTCCAACCAATCAGAAAACTTATCAGAGGAAACCCTTGTGTGGACTGAGTTGGAGAGGTTTTGCCTAAACCTGTAAAAACTTGATGCTCCAAAGTTGTGTGATGATGGTGGGTATGTGGGGAAGAACCCTCTCATAAGTAAGGGGGAAGAGGGGATTGAATGATGAATTCCAGGATGGGTTACTGTGAATGGGGTCAACATTTGGAATGTAAATAAATAAAAATAATGTAATAAAAAAGGAAAAAAATAATTCGTTAGAGTATACGTATATGTAGTGATTCTTGAGAACAATATATTTATTAAATTAAATCTCTGAGAAGGGTTGAAAAGGAGATCAAAGTTACCTCTGCAAGAGATATTGTACAGCTAGGCTTCTGAAATTTCTCATGTCACACTAGTCACTATATTTTATTTTGTATGAATACTAGATCTACCTGATTTTTCTAGTTTTTAAGTAGCAAGTGTTCTCTTTCAACAATATGAGAATATTTGATTGGCACTGAGTTAGAAGATCTCTGAATGCCAGTGGCTGGAAGCCATTATGTCATTGCCATTTGAAGAATTTTTGCCAGTGGTGCTATAGCACTAATACTAATATTAGCTTTAAGTATATTAAGCTATATTCATTAGGATATTTAGAGTGTAATTATTACTGTTGCAGTTAACAGACTTCTGACATGATTAAGAGCAGTTGCAACAAAATATCATTTGTTATTTTAAAATTATGCCCAGTAATTTTTGAGAGGTTATATTGTCTAGAGTGAAGTTAATAGAGTTTTGTGTTAAATATATATGATTTATTTTAGACTTATTTCTAAATACCTAACTTAAACCTAGAGAGTGTTATATTTGTCAGGTTTGTTCACAGAGAAACACCCTTCAGAATATCCAGTGATTACTGGAGAAGATTCATAACACTATAGATAATTTACTCATTATGTGGTGTGGTAGTCAAAATTTCAATGAATAATCACTCTCTGTCCATAAAATTAGCAAAAATACGAAACAAAGAATGCAAGATTCAAAGCAAGGCAAAGTAATCATGAACAATGGTTTCCTTGTGGTCTAACATGATCTTTAATCAGAGAATGAGAATTGCTTCAGAGATTTCAAAAATAATTTGTTCAAGAATCAACATATAGGAACATGTAAAGAGATACAATCCAGAAACATATAAGTATGTTGTAATAAAATAGTTCGCATTCCTTGTAGACAGATTTCAGGAATGAATATTTTTGTACATGACTCTTGCTGTCTCATGACTATGTATATCCTTAGGGCTATGTGCTAGAATATATAGGAAGAGGAAACTCACTGAATGTACATTTCCAGTGAGGCAGATCTCCAGAGAAGGACCTCATCCTGCTTAGGAACTCTTCAGAGATGGCGTTACCATTGAGTCATCCTCACTTCTGTAAGTAAATCCCCACACCTCTGTGCCTATCTTAGTATTAAGTTCAGTGGTTCCATGAGTTCATTTTATTGAATTAAGTTTTTGGAAATCTTTGTTATTCTCTCTGGTGTGAAAATATATTTGTTCAGAGACAACAATTTGTAGAATTCTGCATAAGCTTTATATTAACTTTAAAGATTATATTTCTTATAGAAAACTATACAAGGGTAGAGGAGACTCTTGGGCTAGTAGTTTCCATCATCCTTAACTTGAGACATGTTGCAGTGTTCAACGATAGTATACAGTGTTTTGTCTTCTCTCCTGAGGAGCAAGAAAAAGGAGGAAAGTGTTCCAGGCATCCAATGAGTAGAATTGATGGGAATCACTAAGCAGCTTCCATTGCATAGGATACTTCAAGAATAAAGAAAACATCTCAAATGGACAATGATTTATTTTTTTAGAAGTTGTAAAATGTTAAGGGTGTAAAAGCCTTAGATCAAATTAACCTTATCTCAAGGCAGAAGAGAGAATTGTGATTGTGAATAAAATGTACTGACGCTTGGTGTTCTGACTTTTACCTTAGCCAGTAATAAGTCAGTAGGAAGACAATGTGAACATGACATCCTTTCCAACCTGAATATGCTCAGATTACATTAAAAGAGTCTAATCTGTTAACAAAATTATTGGGAAGATCAACTTTAAAATGAATGATCTGAAATCTTTGATAAAAAGAACTCTACTGGATTTTTATAACTTAGTAATTCTAAGTTGACATCATATATTGGACAATATCTCTTCATCTACTTTGTATTAATCATGATGGTTTTATTTATTGTTCAATGTATAGTTGACACAAATAGATAAACTTCTCTATTCCTGTGCCATGAGTGTCAGGATCATTTACTTCAAACATGATGATTAAAAATTGCATATTCTACAAGTGTTTCTTAACAGAAAATACGTTTTAGATTCCAATAATACTAAACCTTCTAATAAAAAACTTAAAAAACAAATACCAAACTAATTTTAATCTCAGATATTTGTAAAATTCAAAAGCACTTCTGAAACAACATAAGCAAATGTGCAATTACCTGCTCCTCAAACTATTGTTTAGAGAAGTTCAATTACTTTCCTGAGTACTTCAAATGACTGTATGTGCCATTGCAGATATGTAGTATAAAATTATCCAAGAAAAAATTAAAAAACAAAAATGATGCAGAAAAGAACAAAAACTACAAAACAAAACAAAAACTAAAAACAAACAAAACCCCACCCTTTACCGGATACAATTTTCTTGGCCCAAAGAGAACTCAGATTAACACATCTCTAAGGTCAGTTTGTTTCTGTGTACAGGTACACTCCTGCTCTTGGTGATGTCAAACTTTCTCTTGTGGGAGAAAGCTGTGTCAATTCCTGAGTGCCTTGTGAAAGAAGATGGCTGCTGGGATCCAGTTGAGGAAACATTTAATAGTGCCATTCAGAGTGCTGAAATCGACCGTATTGTTGCTGAACAAGTACATACAGAGCTCGTACGTACCTCAAACTCCATATGAGTATTTGACCTGCACTAGAATCTGTGACACAACACATTATGACTCAAATATCAGAAAATACACCTTCATAGGTAAGAAAAAAAAAAATGCTTCAATTCCTGAAATAAGAACAGGGCCAATTGGACACTGTCAGGAAATTTTATACAATCTAATGATATTACTTTACTTTATTAAAAATATCAATCTAATGATGTTATCTATACGTTATCAAAAATAAAACATAACTAAGGTAGAAACTTTAAAAGATGTTTGAGGAAGAATTTTTTTTCCTGATTTTACATTCTGATCATGAAATTTTATTGGATATGTCTGTGTAGCTTATTGTAGGAGTACAGCATACAATATGTGCATTACACTGAGCTATATATGTGTAACAGAGGTAAAGTAAAACATCTTAAAAGGCCAGAAAGGAGGAGTGGAAGAACGGATGTAAGGAAGAAACATAGCAAGCAAGAAAGAAAGAGTGATAGAGAAAAAGTTCTAGCCCTTCAAGAAGGAAAAATAAATAAAACACAGGAATTTTCAGAGATAAGTGTTGGTTTAATACAAGGGCAGGAATAAAAGTATATTCATTCTCATCATGGTGGTTGTCATTTCTGAATGTTAGAAAAAATAAAACTATAGAAAAAGGCAAACCTCCAATAAGATGGGCAATGAAAATATATGTCTCTTTTTGGAATAAACATGTTGTCATATTTTCTATTGACTAGATGTTATTTTTCTTCCTTTACATAAAACAGTACAGCAACAAATTCTCATCTGAACAATTTGCATATCTTGTAAGTACCTTACTCTCTTCCAGCTGCTTGCCAATAAGTGACTCATTTCAATGAATGTACTCTAAAAAAGAAAGCATTATACAGTATTTGTATTTCCTGTTCTTAATTGACAGTTTTTCAACTTCTTAACCTTCATAGATATTCATTAACCTATAATGAATTAGCTGATTATTTGAAGTAAATAAGTTATTCTAAAGATTATGTTTAAATAAGTTAAATATTTATTTATCATGACTAACTCAATATATGACATTATCATTTTTTATATTTTGTTGAATGAGTTTACATAGAATTTAGTGCAAAATAGTATATTTTTTGAGACAATTTTATTCTAAAACTATTATAATCATACTCAGCTATATTATTTGCTGGTGAATTAATAAATTTATAATTCTATTATCTGGGTAAGGATATACCAGTACTTATTGATAGAAAGAAAAAATGCAGTATTATTCTTGTCATGAACTCATTTATGATTTCAGAACTCTGATTTCACTTTATTTGCAGATGGTACAACTGATTAGGCGGCATGAACCTGTTTACAGTGCTGGAAATCATTGCCACTCCCTTCTCACAAACCCCCCAAATACAGGAATTACATACATAAATATTGAGGTGAGTTTCCTTCTTGGTTTTCTATAGAACACCTGAAGCAATTTACTGTATTTGTGGCATTGTTAGTTGTTATAGACATTATGATAAATTCAATAATCCTGAATGCAGAAAAATAAAGATATAGGAAGAACAAAATATGATTACCTAACCTTAGAAAAATGCTAATTTTCAAGCCTCAGAAGTTGTTTTATTTTCTTTTAAAGTACACTAGTTGTTAAAATGTTATACTTCCAAACTATGTAACATTTATTCATGTGTCATGCACATAATAGATGCTTGTTTCAGATCAGCTTCTTTACATGAACATTACAGGTATCAAACCTGTTAAACTGAAATTATTTTCTACAATGATTTGTGTTTTGCAGATTGAAGAGTATTTAAAAACTTTGATCAACTATGTGGGTTCCTGGATCAGTCCTCTATACCATCTAGTGATCGAACTGAGTGCCATGGAAGGTGTCCCTGAAACTCTCCTCTTAAAAGTCAAGGAGATCGAAAAGAACAACAGACAAATCCTGGATGACATTAGGTGGATTCTCACCAAGGTGAACATTTCCCTTTACTTATTCTCACTCATAAAATAGGTGGACTGTGGAAATTAACAACAAAAACAATTCTGAAATTAAAAAAAAAAAACTCATCTTTCTTTATTGAAAAATAGATACCTTATCTTGTCCACAGTCTTTCCATAAGAGATTGTTTTTACACCTATGGGTCATGCCTTTTCGTGAGGTCAAATGACCCTTTCAAAGGAGCCATATAAGTGATATCCTACATATCAGACATTTACATTATAATTATGTGAGTTAATAAAATTTGAGTCATAAAAATTAATAAAAATAATTTTATGGTTTGTGGTCACCACAGCATGAAGAATTTCAAAGCATTATAAAGTTTGAGAGCCACTGGTCTAATTGGTTGTTGGCATCTCCAACCTTTTCAGACACTTCTCATCTTTTTCGACTCTGGGTATCAAAATGAACACTGAAGTTTCTTTTAAGTAGTTGGAGGACACATTTTCTGAATGGATGAAATAAGCACTGGTTCTTCAATCACACTCATCCTGAGGCTGTGCATATTAAGTCACCCTCTGGTCTTTATTCTGTGTGTGATTTTCATACATAGACCTCTTGGGTAATGGTTTCCATAGAATAATGTTTCATAGCAGCTTCTATAAAATACATATGAAAGGACATGTAAAAAAAATTTTTTTGTGTGTGTGTAACTGGTATGAGCTCTTTCACTAGCCCAGAATTAAACAGAAAATTCATATTTTTTCTGTTTTGGAAAGGGAATAATTTGTCAGTAATTAATTACATGTTAGAAGAAATGCAAATGAGTCTTCAACAATTTCTACAATTCTAACTGAGAGACTTTTAGTTTAGGGAAATAAAATTAATAAATATGATTCAAGCAGAACATTTCTGAATACATTTTTTCTGATTGGACACAGAAGAATTGGAGAAAAAAACCCTAACAATGTAATAAAATGTTAATTATTATTATTTTGATTTTAGGTATATCCTACAGCAGAGATAAAGGAAGAATTTCCCAGCTGGAAATATCTTTCATTCTTAAAATCAAGTGACAAAAAATATAAATTTATTGCAATGTTTAACCTTTCCTACTGCCTAGAACAAGATGCAAAGTTCTTTTTATTTCATCTGAGAATACTGAAGTGTCGCATAACTGGAAAAGAATGCTAAGAGCACGTGTACCATGTCTGCTGTGGAGATGCTCCAAGAGAGTTCATTGCTGAGCAGTTGCTTATAATCATTTATAGTACAAATGCATGTGTGTATATAATGGGTCTTCTTTTGAAAAATAAAACCATTTTCTTTACAAATGTCCAAATCTATAAAGCTTTTCACCTTTTGTTCATTGCATAGAATATATATCAATAAAATTGGGTTGCCCCAATCAAATATATTACAAACAATTGATGCTAATCTAGGAAATAATGTTAAATTTTATTTAATAAAGTCACATTTATTTCACAGAAAAATAATGAATGTCGAGTTATTACATTCAAAGTGTAAGACTTATTAACTAATTCATTATAATAATCACAATATTAAAAATTTTAATTTTCATGACATTCAACTTTTCTTTAGAAAACAATGTTAACAGTGAAAGGAAAACCAATCCAATACAATTACTCTCTGAGTCCACAGGATTAAAAGAATTTAGAAGGATGGAGACAATGACTAGATATGATAAAGATACACTGAATTCATATGTTAGATATTAAAAACCATGACTTTAAAAATAATAAATTTTTTAAGATGCAAATATTTATTATTGATGATCTCTTCAATGTGTGTCATAATTTCAACTTTAACTTTGTTCCACAATAGCATCATAGTAGATACATTCTACATGTGTTCATTTCTCTCTGACCAATAAGGATTTTGTTGTTCTATGATATTTTTACAAAACTACATATTTCATAAGATGTGTGAATTAAAATTATAGGAGCCTTGAAGTTGAAAATCATTTGAGATGTCTGACAAACTCTGATGAAGCAAGACTTGTCTGTTATAATGTCTTCAAGTGTTTGAATACTCTCTTGAAGACCAAGGTCTACATCTGCTATAAATGTGCAGGGATCATAAATTTGGTGTAGCCTACACTTTGCCTCATGGTCCAGTCTCTGCACCACAATGGCCCATGTTAGTTGACCCTGTAAGTCTTGTGATATGGTTGAAACCTTTGGCTCACTCAATCTTCCCAACCATGCACAAGACCCCCCAAGCTGTGCCTGATGTTTGGCTGTGGGTTTAAGTATCTGTTTTCATCAGCTGCTGGATGAAGCTTCCCAGGAGACAGTTATGGCTGGCATAAGAGAACAACATTAATAGTGTCAGCTCTCTTCCAATAGAATGGGTCTCAATTTGGGCAAATCATTGTTTGGACATTCCCTCAATCTCTGTTCCATCATCATCCCTATGTATTCTTGTAAGCAGTACATTTTGGAGTGGTCAAAGGTTTTATTGGTGGGCCAATGTTTCAGTCCATTTACAGGAATACCCACATAGCTACAGGAGGTTGCTAATTCAGTCTCCATAACCTGAACTGCTTGCAGTCTCATATAGAGTGAGTCACATAGACTCCCAAGAGGCTAGCCCCCTCAGGTTTTCTGCTAGCAGAATAAATGCTTCCCAGTGATTTCTTTTCTCACTTCCATTCCTCTATTGTCTCCTCCCAACCCACACCTGATTGCTATGTCTATACTACTTCTCACCACTTTTAAAAACTATTTCCTCTCTTCATTCACCTCTGAAGAATATTTTGTTTCTAATTCTGAGATTCACAAATCATCATTTGTTTCATCCTTATTACCAAGTTTCTTTGTATTTTTCATTTATATCAAGGTTATCCTAGGCTTTATGTCTAATGTTCAATTATAAATGATTGCATACAATACATATCTACTAGTGTCAGCAAGAACTCACTCTGGTAGATATTCTCAAACTTCATCCATTTGCCTACAAAATTCAGGATACCTTTGTTTTAGTATTCCATTTTGTAAATATACTGTATTATCTATACTTTTTCTGAAACTTTTTTATTAAATACTCTGTATTCACATTTGAGATGTTATTCCTTTTCCCCTTCTATGTTGTTCCTCCCTCCTCCATTTGCCATCACAAAGGTGCACTCCTTCCTGATTTCACTGTCTACCCCATTGCCTTGCCATTTTCCTATATTGGGAATAAATGCCCTCACTGGAGCAAAAGCCTCTTCTCACATTGTTGCTAGACACTGGTATCTTCAGTTACATATACAACTGGATCAATAGGTCTCTTAAAGTGTGCAAAAAGGTTGATATTTTAGTCCATGGGAGTTTTGGAAGGTTTGGTTGGTTGATAATGTTGTTCTTCCCATGTGGATGCAACCCCTTTCAACTTCTTAGGTCTTTTCTTTAGAAACCGCATTGGGGTCCCCATGTTCAGACCGGTGGTTAGCTGCAAGCATGCTCGGCTGTATCTACATGAGTCTAACATAGTCCCTGAGGAGGCAACTCTATCTGATTCCTGCCAGTAAGCACTTCTTTAAATCAGCTATAGTGCTTGGATTTGGTGGTTGCATATGTGGTGGGTCCCCAGGTAAGGCAGCTTCTGAGTGATCTTTCTTCAATCCCTGTTCCTCTATTTGACCTTGCATTTTTTCTAATGAGTGTTTTGTTCTCCCTTCTAAGAAGGACTGAGGCATTCCCATTTTGGTCTTTCTTATTTTGAGCTTCATAATGTCTGTGAATTATTTTGTGGGCATTCAAAGCTTTCTGTGGCTAGTATCCACTTACCAGTGAGTGCATACCATATGTGTTGTTTTGTGATTGGGTTACCTCACTCAGGATGATGGTCTCTAGTTCCCTTCATTTAGCTACAAATTTCATGAAGTCATCGTTTCTAATAGCTGAGTAGTACTCGATTGTGTAAATGTACAACATTTTCGGTATCCATTAGTCTGCTGAAGGACATCTGGGATCTTTCCCCTTCTGGCTGTTATAAATAAGGCTGCTATTACCATGGTGGAGTATGTGTTTGTGTTGTATGTTGGAGCATCTTTGGGGTATAAAACCAGAAGTGGAATAGCTGGGTTTTTGGATTGTCCAATTTTCTGAGGAACCACCAGACTGATTTTTCTGACTGGTTGTACCAGCTTACAATCCACCAATAGGGGAAGAGTGTTCATTACTCTTTCTCTACATTCTCACCAGCATCTGCTGTCACCTGAGTTTTGATTTAGCCATTCTATCTGGTGTGAGGTGGAATCTTGGGTTGTTTCGATTTGCATTTCCCTGATGACTAAGGATGCTGAGCATTTATTTAGGTGCTTCTCATCTATTTAATATTGCTCAGCTGAGAATTCTTTGTTTAGCTCTGTACCCTATTTTTAATAGGAATATTTGATTCTCTAGAATCTAACTTTCTGAGTTCTTTGTATATATTGGATATGTGGTGATTAAAAATGTTGAACATTAGTGTAAGCACTTCTTTGTCATTAGACATTCCTCTGTTTAGAATTCTCTGTATAGCTCTGTATTCCATTTTTAAATTGGATTATTTGATTTGTCAATTTTTAATTCTTTTTTCTCCATATATTTTTCTTATTAGTCCTCTGCCAGAGGTCAGCTTGGCGAAGATCTTTTCCCATTTTTTAGGTTGCCATTCTGTCCTACTGATGGTGTCTTGAGCTTTTCAAAATGCTTTTAGTTCCATGTGTCTCTTTTATTAATAGCCTAAGTCATGGGTTTTCAGTTGAAAAAGTTGTAAAATATTGTTCAAAGCTGTTTATATTATGTTGTATTAAATTTTGTTTTATTTTGAGGTTTTTGATCCACTTGGACTGAACTTTTGATTAGGGGTTAAATATAAGTTCTTGATTTAGCTTAATTGCAGAGACCTTGTTAGATGAGAACTATTTGTTGAAGATGTTTTATATTTATAATTTTACAGAATATGGTTTTGGAAAATCAAGTGTCTATACATGTGCAGTTTGATTGTGTCTTTAATTTTATTTCATTTATAATCTGATGTTTATTACCAATACTCTGTGGTCTGAAATTCTTTTCTTCTGTAGTATAGCTTACAATCAGGGATGGTGATAAATCTAGAAGTTCTTTTAGTGTACAGGATTGTTTTTGCTATCCTGGGCTTTTTGTTTTCCATATGAAACTGAGAATTTCAAGTTCAAGAATTGTGTTAGAATTTTGTTGGGAATTGTACTAAATCTGCAGATTGATTTTGGTAAGATGGCCATTTTTACTATGCCAATCCTACCAATCTATGAATATAGGAAAGGTTTCCATCTTGATATGTATTTCCCAGTTTCTTTCTTCATAACCTGAACTTCTTTTCATATGGGTCTTTCACTCTTTTAGCTAGAGTTACATCAAGTTATTTTATATAGTTTTGCCTGCTGTAATGTGTGTTATTTCCTTTATTTCATTTCTTCCTTTCAAACATAAGTTTGTACTCAATTACTAGATTTTAGATTTATGTGACATGTCACAAAATAATATACCTCATCGAGATTGAATTTCACCTAAAAATGTTTAATTTCATCATGCCAAAAGTTTTGAAGTGATTAAGGGACACAAAATCTCTTTACCATGGCAGAAGTTTGCATGGTTGACATTATATTAATTGAAATCAACACTTATAATCATTCAATCAGACATTTGTAAGTAGGGTACTAATTCTAGTGATACCCAGAAACCATGGTAATATGTTAAATATTTAATGTTTTTCATAATAATAAGGTTGTAACTTTAATAATCAGAGCATAAGTTCACAGATTCATCTTGGGCATCTGAGATTAGGGTTTCATCTCATTTTGATATTTTCTTAAAATCAACTTTATTACAGAAATTGACTTTCTACAATCTCAATGATTTGGAAGAATTTTCAGATAGTTATTATCTGTCATGCGCCCACGCATCCCGCTGGTAGAAACAGGTGTGCAACAAACAAACAGATTCTTCTGCGGAAAACCTTTATTGTACAGCACTCTGAGCAGGGGACTTCTTGAGCAGGAAACTTCTCTCTGAGCCGGGGACTCCCTACCGGGGTCTACTATATAGGCGACCTCTCACATGCAGTCTCCCACGTGCGATCTCTCTGCCCAGTCTCTCTCCACGTGGGATCTCCCGCAATCTCTCCTATTGGGTCTCTCTCCACGTGGTATCTCTCTACCATCTCTCCACGTGGGGTCTCCCGCAATCTCTCCGCTATTTCCCACTCCACGTGGGGGAGAGATGCACTGCTATATATGCCTAGGAGACTCGTGTCGCTACCTGATTGGTGCGCCCTCCAGTAACTCAATAGTATGCTCCGAGAGCGGGCTATGACGTATGTGGCGCATGCGCATTAAGTCTCTTGGCTGGGCAACAGCTGTTTGCTGAGTTTTCGGCGGGAAGCCGGCGCCATGTTTGGGTGTGGCACAAAAGGCTCCCTACCTCTCCCCCTACTTTCTTAAATAAAAACATGGCCGATCAACCATCAGGCTCTTGTTGGACCTTTAAGCCAAACAGAGTGAGAGGTGCCCATTTCGAGTGCAGCAAGAGCTTGTGCTATGACCACTTTGTCACATTATTGTTGAGTACGGAGTTTGCACACCATCCAGAGCAGAAACACAGTCTCTCTACACAAAAGCATGTCAAAAATTACTTGATAAAGAAAGAGTTCTATAATCCCCAAACTTTGCTATCTCCGTGTTTAAGGGCAAGTACGGTACATCAAAGGTTGTAATGGTGTCAAACAAACAAGAAAATAGTTTTGCATTAAGGCAAAAGGGCATCAGTTTTGGAAACACCGACAGAATCGCCCATCTCGCCTCTCCTCTGACTCTCTGGTTCTAAAGCATCAGGAACAGGGCTGTCATCACCCCAAACAATCTAGCCCATCCCCTTACATAGGAATCTGTCCTCACCTTGGACATGGAGCCCCCTGATTGGTTGAAACTCATTAGGCCCTATGACGCCACGGGAGAGGCAGAGATCAAGGAGTGGAAAGTTACCCAGCACGTGTGCACATGACTTGTTTACTGATAAGTCCAGCCGGATGTCAGCGCCATCTTGTAATGGAGAATGTGCAGGCAGTGCCCCACATCTCCCCCTATCTTTTATTTTTTAAGCAAAGTAGGACACCCATAGTAGGAGGGCAGAGATAAAAGTCAAATCCTCATTAAGGTGTATAAAGACCATGTACAGGAGTAACCGCTAGACTTTTTGTAGCCCGTAGTACTCTTGACCTGTCACTCTGCCATTTTTCTGAGGGAGGGACACTGGGGCAGGCAACCCTCATGCCAGATGACATATCTCCCAGAGATACCCCGCAACAAGGGGCTCTCAGTGCGATGCTTTGCTCGGCATCCCTCATGGGCTGCTCAAACCAGACACTCTAATACTGTGCAATGAACCAAAGTTCTAGGAGTGCAAGAGCTGTCTGGCCGGCGACCTACTGCTTTAGCATAGACAACCAGATATCGGCTGATGCTCTTTGTTCTAGAGCGACAAGCACTTGGGCAATAACCACCTTGTCTCTTTTTGTTTGGGCCTTGAGCTTACAAGCCAGCCAGAGAAGCAACGCAAGTCCGCAGCAAAGGATTGCTCCAAAGAGTCCCACCCCCACCCAAGTTGATATCGGTGGTGAAAAACTTAGGGAAGACAGTAGCATCATGTTCCACTGGAATTGGTTTTGGAAACACTGGGTAGCACTCGACGTGTTAGACGTTCTGGGATCCAAATTGGGCTTTTTTCTTCCTGTGGAAAAACACAAATAGCTCCCCTGGATCGTATTAAGATAGGATCCGGGCCTTTCCAATAATCAGTGAGGACATCTTTCCATTTTACTAACTCTTTAGGTGGCACAGGCCATTGTCCATGGCGCTCGGCAGCTGAATTGCCATGAGCATCCGAATTTAAAAAATTTAAGTTAAGAACTACAGTAGAAATTTTGGGTGTGGGGGGCACCTCTTCAATTCCCCCTTTGTTTGTTGAAACAAACGTTTAGGGTGCGATGAGCACGTTCAATGATGCCTTGACCCTGAGGATTATAAGGCAATCCTGTCAGGAGTGAAACTCCCATGTGATGGCAAAATTCAAGCAATTTTGCTGTGGTATATTCAGGACCAATGTCTGTTTTTAACACTTTAGGAATGCCCCATGCACTCCACACTTTAAGACAATGAGTAATAACATGAGAAGCCTTTTCTCCTGATAAAGGAGAAGCAAAGATAACTCCTGCGCAAGTGTCAATGGACACATGTACATATTTTAATTTTCCAAATGAGGAAACATGGGTGACATCCATTTGCCAATGCCTCTTTTGGGGATATACCTCATATCATTCATCATCCCATGTGTAGGCAGGGAATAATTTTTCATAAGTTTAAGACCTAGTTCTGTTAGAATGTCTCTTTCCCTTAGATTAACCAGTAGTGGAAGGACATACGGTGTAAAAGTTCCTTTCTGTCCCTCAGGGGCTTTCCATTTTAATAATTTAGAACTAATAACAGGACTGGCTTCATAGCCAAGGCCTCGTAAAGAATGGGAAGATTGATTAACTGGCCACTAGCAGGCCACCACCTAGTAATATGATGCGTTTGTTTGCCCCAGAGTCCAAAAGTCCTTTAAAAAGTTTTCTTTTAATCTCCAAATTTAGGTTGGTCAAGTATTTAAATCTACTAATAGATATGCTAAGTCAGTTCCTGAAGAACTGAAGCCTTGTTCTCTCTTTTCCCTTTGTTCTCCCTTCTCGCCCAGTTTGATGCAAATTGGGCAGGACAATTGGGGAGGATGAGGAATTGAGATGGGAAACAAACCCCTAGGGGAGGAGCACATGATCTTTAGTTTGCCTTTATAATTTTGATCAATTACCCCAGGGTGTACTACCAAATCTTTAAGGGTGGCAGATAACAGTCCCAAAAGCAGCCCTATTGTATTATAGTCCATAATGGCCCATTAAAGCCACAAGGGATAGGCTGAACTCCCATTTGTGGGGTCAGGACAATTCTGGTGGTAGCACGGAGGTCCAATCCTGCGGAACCTGGAGTGGCTCTCCGCGGGGGTTCTCCTGCTCCCAGACTACTGGGGAGCTGGTTGACCCATATATTTCAGGGCCCTTTACTGCTCAACATATACCTCGAGATTGACAGCCAATCTAAGGATACAGGGCTGAATCTCTTCTTTCTGTACAGAAAGGTGACCACTTAGGTTGGGCTGGTATAAACAAATTACCCTTTGGCTAGGAAATTGGCCAGTGACCAGCAATCCAGGTGGCATTAGCCTATCCAGGTTTTTTGTATAATTAGCAGTGACTCTATAAGTTTGGGCTGACTTTGCCAACTCTTTAACTTGCTTATGTTCGAGGCAGTGATCATCCTCAAACAAGGGAAACATTTGCCTGATGGCATGGAATGTCTCCAGAGTACAAAAGAACTCGCACTTCCTCTCTAGGTAAAGCAGAAGAGCAGAGACGGCAGCTGCTTTAAGAGCTTCCGGTTGTGTTACAGGAGTCCTCTGTCCGGGCTGAAACCGCTCCACCTCACATTCTGCTGCCTCCTCCTCTAAATCTTCCTCCACAGATTCAAATAATTCATCCTCTAATTTTTCTTCTGCCAGCTCTGGGGCCTTTTGTTCCTTTAATGGATACAAAGTATTCTCTCAGGCAAACTTGTACTCTGTTTCCCCGGACGAGATCCTCTCTTTTCCCGGCGGTTTTTCCGCCATTTGTTCCTTTAGCAGATACAAAGAATTGGACTCTGGCGCAGTCCTCTCTTTTCCCGGCGGTTCTTCCGCCGCCACCTCTCCGATTCTGACTTGTTTTGAACATGTCTCTTGGAGATTACTTTTTAAAATTTTTTTACCATTTCTTCGTTTCTGACTTGTTTTGAACATGTCTCTAGGAGACTACCTCCCTTGTCTCTTTCTTTATCACATTCTGTTTCTGACCCACTCTCTAGGTGCTGCCTGCTAACTTTCCGTCTAGATAACTTCCACTACAGTAATGTTATAACAATTGCCACAAATGCAAGCAATACTCCTTCTACTGCCGGAGAAAATCCAAGAAGAGACATGCCTAAGTTTTGGCATGTTCTTTTGGCACCCTGTAAAAGCTAAAGAGTGACATGTCTCTCAGAACTTACCTTTTAATTTTTCCGCAGTTCTGAATCTAGTTCAGCGGGCTGAAGGTTCGCCTGGGCACTCCCGGGATTTCGGCACCACTTGTCACGCGCCCACGCTTCCCGCCGGTAGTAACAGGCATGCAACAAACAAACAGATTCTTCTGCGGAAAACCTTTATTGTACAGCACTCTGAGCAGGGGACTTCTCGAGCAGGAAACTTCTCTCTGAGCCGGGGACTCCCTACCGGGGTCTACTGTATAGGCGACCTCTCACATGCAGTCTCCCACGTGCGATCTCTCTGCCCAGTCTCTCTCCACGTGGGATCTCCCGCAATCTCTCCTATTGGGTCTCTCTCCACGTGGTATCTCTCTACCATCTCTCCACGTGGGGTCTCCCGCAATCTCTCCGCTATTTCCCTCTCCACGTGGGGGAGAGATGCACTGCTATATATGCCTAGGAGACTCGTGTCGCTACCTGATTGGTGTGCCCTCCAGTAACTCAATAGTATGCCCTGAGAGCGGGCTATGACGTATGTGGCGCATGCGAATTAAGTCTCTTGGCTGGGCAACAGCTGTTTGCTGAGTTCTCGGCGGGAAGCCGGTGCCATGTTTGGGTGTGGCACAAACGGCTCCCTACAATTATCAATCTCGCAATAACATCCTGCTAAATGGAAAATTCAAAATATGAGTTGAAGTGAAAGACTAAAGTTGTGCAATATAGAGCCAACTAAAGAAAGTCTAAAAGGATGAAAGCAGTAAAAAGGAAAAGATATGTCAGGTAGTGTTCTAA
Organism: Micromys minutus; assembly: GCF_963924665.1. Lineage (NCBI taxonomy): Eukaryota > Metazoa > Chordata > Mammalia > Rodentia > Muridae > Micromys > Micromys minutus. Next base: position 77,610,568 of record NC_137975.1, on the reverse strand, counting down.
TTAGATTTGATAATTTTTCACAAGACAGAGTAATCTGGGACAAAGAACCTATGTAGTGAATATATTTATTAAATATTGGGTTGTAGTTTAGTATATTGAATATTTTCTTGATTGATTACTGGTGTTTTCACATTAAGGCATATGGTCTAGGATATTATTCGAAGGGATGCTGATCAAGCCAGTAAGCAATGTATAAATTTGGCTTCTGATTCAAGTCCTCATTCAAAGTTTGTGCTTGCTATGAGTTCTACCTATAATGAACTGTAAGCTGTACCCTTAAATAAAACTTTTCCTCACTGATTTTTTAATTATGGTAATTTTGAAAACAATAAAATCCTAAAAAGCAGATTCCATGGCTTTAGAATGCCAAACTGCAAGAACACCTAAGACTGCCTTAAATTTACACACTCATTCTTGTAAGTTTTATTTTATCTTCTTTACAGTGATGTTTTTCCTCCCACTTGCTTTCATAACACTTTAATTGTAATAAAAATAGTTCTTTATCTTTTGAGTTAAAAGAGCTGCAAAGATATTCAAAACAATGTCACTGAGGTATTTTGAATAATTTTGATTTTGATAGATTCCTGTGTTTGAATTGTTAGCCAGTGACATTATTAAGAAATGTAACTTTGTTTATATAGGGGTGGCCTTGTTGGAGGTAGTGTGTCACTTTCAAAGTGAACTTGGATATTCCCTGTGTTCACATACTGCCCAGTGCCAAACACAGTCCTTTCTACTTCCAGTAAATAAAAATGTAGAACTTTCTGCTCCTTCAGAATCATTTCTACCTACACACTGCCATGCTTCCTGCCTTGATGACAATGGACTGAACTTGTGAAATGATAGTACACACCCAATTAATGTTTTCTTTTAGAAGAGTTGCAATGGACACAATGGCTCTTCACCGCAAAGAACCACTAAGTAAGATAACCACCTGAAATGTCAGAAGCAAGAAAAAATTCTGATCCATAATAAAATTTTCTGATGCTTATCAGACAACAGTTTGAGCAAATCAATGTTTTCCTCAGGACTAAGCTTATTTTCATCTGATTCATCTTCCATCCATAATCATGATGATCAGTCCAAATATCATGAAAAGACATGATCTGAAGTAACCTATCAATCTTTCTATATCATCTTGAATACATCATATACATATTTACTTCTCTCATATATTTCAGCCCTTTCTCTTCATTTTATATGGTGAAATGTATGTATAAACTAAATTGCTATTTTTCCATGTAATCTATATGCGTGCCTTTTCATTTAGCTATCTTTCTATCAATATGCATATTTCCAGGGCAGGTGATTACCAAGGAAGAAAATTTGACAATGAATCACAGTTCAATTGCAGAAAATGTAATTTTTAAAATTTTTTATATAAAGCTTGAAATTTAAAAGTGCAGTTAATCACTTACGTACATTAGATAAAGGTCTCTGCTTAACAGTGACACGTAATTAAAAATGAAGTTTTCAAAGTAGAGTTATGAAAGTCTTAAGCTTACCTAGATTTAGCAGGTAATTAGAAAGAATATTTCAGAAGAACATAACAACCATTCCCTTCTCCACTGATGGTATGTGCAGCTTTTTATATTATTATTATGATTATTATTATTATTATTATTATTATTATATTAATTTAAAGTAACTTTTGAATAAATGATTATATTAATGAAAGAATAATAGATGTGGATTTAAAAGAGAAGGAACAGAACAAGAGAAATCAGTTGATATAATAATACATGAAATTATGTATGATGGGCACTACATGGACCAACCAATAGATTAAAAATGCCTGGCTGCTATGAGTATTCACTGAACTTGTGTTGATTTCTGTTAGTGGGTATCATGACATGAAGAATAAATCAGTCAAACAGCAACAAAGAAATTATTGTTTGATTAATTTTTTTTTCAAAATTGAAAACTATTCAAATTAGGCAGACAAATTATCTACATATTTGTTGTCATTTTTCTACAAATTAGGAATTTTCTAAAGTACAATGAGCAGATGTAAACAATAATATCAGTCATTGCAGTAGAAATCAACAGACATTATTATTTCTAAGGATTCTATATTATGTGATGGATAATTTGCATGCATGTAAGGACACATGAAAAGGTCAAATAAGGATGAGATACTCTGGATTTGGAGGCATGAAAGTTTTTCAGCCTCCATGTGAGCACTAATATTGAACCTAGACCCTCCTCAAAACCAACAGGCACTCTTAATCACTAGGCTATATGCCCACCTGTAAAGTAATCATTCTTCTTTATTGGAAAAAAAAAACTAGATTTTTTTTTCATACAGTATATCCTGATTAAAGTTTCCTCTCCCTCCCACTTTACACTGCTCATATGATATGGTGCTAGCTCTTTTGTCTCTCATTTGTAAACAATCATTTTAAGTGATAATAATAAAATAATGTGTAATTAGACTTTTTATTAAGGGATCTACAATGAGGAAGGCTCAAAGCAGCTGTCAGCATGCAATGGCTTGACATGGAAAGCTAGCACATACACATGACAAAGAATTGTTAGAGACTGAAATTAGCTGAAATAATAAAAGGAGAAATCTTAAGACATGAAATGCTGAAGTCAGCTAATTTTATGGCCAGTGCTCATGAGCTTTTTACCTTGTATACCATCATCTTTGAAACAAAATTGATTAAAAGCATTATAACTTAAAACATCACTAAACTATGTAGACTAAAATGATTCATAATACATGAATTGTGCCAGGAGGCAAGAATCATATAGAGGGTTGGACTAATGCTGCCTGTGTTCTAAAGTTAATAGCCTTTCTTCAGGAAATGGTTGCCTCAGAGTTGAGAGAAACCATAAGTTGAAGCTATATGACCTTGCTCACAATAAATTTATGATTGATAAATAAAGATGGCAACAGTCAATAGCTTGGTAGATGAGACATAGGCAAAGATTAGGGTTTCTGGGCCTAGGAGAGAAGAAGCATAAGGGAAGGAAAGAAGTTGAAAAAGGAGGAAAGAGAAGCACCATAAATTAGGTAAATCATGAAAACATGTTCCTGAGGTGAGAGCAGCCCAGATGAAACATGGAAAAAAATAATTAAGTTTTATGAATATGGAAGTAGAGCCGAAGGGCATGGAGGGTAGATATCTGACAGTGCCTGTGCTATTTAACGCTTATGGTAAACATAACGATATGCATGATTGGTCAATGATGTGCATAAAAATTTCCTTTCTTAAAAAAGTGAGATATATACTTTAAAAAAAATTGAACAACCTTATTTTAAAAGAAACAAAGATAAATGTACATATTTTAAGCATTTTTGCATAAAAGTATATGAATACATTTTTAAAGTACTTGTTTTTTTTTAATGTTTGATAGTGTGCATTAAAATCTTACTAGTTACAATAAGCATAAAGTACATGTAAAACAAGATGTAACCTGGAAATAGTCAAAGTTGTCTTGGTGTGTAAAGATTAAGCATATGGCTTTTCGTTTTCCTTCTTTTTGTTTGGCCTTTGTTTTTTCTTGAACTTCATATAGTCTGTGAGTTGTTTCAGGGGTGTTCAGACCTTTCCTCAGTTAATATTCAATAATAAGTGACTGCATATTATGTCTGTTCTTTTGTGACTGGGTTATCTCACACAGGATGATATTTTCTAGATGCATCCATTTTCTTTTTTTTTCACAACAATTTTAAAAAACAAAGATAAGTGTTCAAATTTTAAGCATTTTTGCATAAAAGTATACAGTTTGATAGTGTGCATTAAGGTCTTACTAGTTACAATGAGCATAAAGTATATGTAAAACAGGATATAACCCATCATTAGTCTAGGTTTTCTTGGTGAGTAAGGCTTAAGCATGGTTTTTTCTTTTTCTTTTTTCTTTTTCTTTTTCTTTTCTTCTTTTCTTTTTTTTTTTTTTTTTTTTTTTTTTTTTTTTTTTTTTTTGAACTTTGCACAGTCTGTGAGTTGTTTGTTGGGTGTTCAGAGCTTCCTGGGTTTAGTATCCCATTATCAGTGACTGCATACCATGTCTGTTCTTTTGTGACTGAGTTATCTCACTCACGATGATACTCTCTAGATGCATCAATTTTCTTAAGAATTTTGTTAAGTCATTGTTTCCGAAAGTAACATTGTGTAAATGTACCACAATTTTGGTATCCATTTAGTTACCGAAGGACATCTGGGTTCTTTCCAGCTTCTGGCTATTATAAATAAAACTGCTATGAACATTGTGGTTCATGTGTCTTTGTTCTAGGTTGGCATGTTCTGGGATATATGACGAGAAGTGGAATAACTGGATCTTGGGGTAGTACTGTGTTTACTTTTCTGAGAAATCGCCAGAATGATTTTCAGAGTGGTTGTACCAGCTTACAACCCCACCAACAGTGGAGAAGTGTTGCTCTTTCTCCACATTCTTGCCAGCATCTGCTGTCATCTGAGTTTTGGATCTTGGTCAATCTGACTGGTGTGAGGTGGAATCTCAGGGTTGTTTTGATTTGCATTTCCCTGACAGCTAATAATGTGAAGCATTTCCTTAGATGCTTCTCAGCCATTCAATATTCCTCAATTGAGAATGTTTTGTTTAGCTCTGTAGCCCTTTTTTAATAGAGTTGTTTGATTCTCTGGTGTCTACTTTTTTGAGTTCTTTATATCTTGGATATTAGGCCTCTATTTGATGTGGGGTTGGTAAAGATCTTTTCCCACTCTGTTGGCTGCCGTTTTGTTTTCTTGATGGTTTTCTTAGAATTACAGAAACTTTGCAATCTCAGGAAGTCCTATTTGTCAATCTTTGACCTTAGAGGATGAGCCATTGGTGTTCTGTTCAGGAAATTTTCTCCTGCGCCTATGTGTTCTAAGGCTTTACTTATTTTCTCTTCTAATAGATTCAATGTACCAGGTTTAATGTGTAGATCTTTAATTCACTTACACTTGATCTTTGTACAAGGAGATAAGAAAGGGTCTATTTTCATTGTTCTGCATGCTGAATGCCAGTTGGACCAACACCATTTGTTGAAGAGGTTGTCCTCCTTTCCACTGAATGTTTACAGCTGCTTTGTCCAAAGTCAGGTGACCATATAGGTGAGGACTCATTTAAGGGTCTTCTATTCTATACCTTTGACCCACATGCCTATTTCTGCACCAGTCCCATGCATTTTTAGCACAATTGCCTTGTAATATAGCTTGAGGTAAAGGATAGTGATTCCCACAGATGTTTTCTTATTGTTGAGGATGGATTTCACTATTCTAAGTCTCTAGTTATTTCAGATGAAATTGCACATTGCTCTTTCCAACTCAAAAAGAATTTGGTTGGTATTTTGATGGAGATTGCATTCAGTCTCTAGATTGCTTTTGGTAAGATGACCATTTTTAAAATATTGATCCTTCCAATCCATGAGCATGGGAGATTTTTCCATTTTCTGAGATCATCAATTTCTTTCTTTAGAGGTTTGAAGTTCTTGTCATACAGGTCCTTTACTTGCTTAGGTAGAGTCACACCAATGTATTTCAAACAATTTGTGAATATTGTGAAGGGTGTCTTTTCCATAATTTCTTTATCCACATGTTTGTCCTTTGAGTATAAGAAAGCTATTAATTTGTTTGAGTTAACTTTATATCCAGCCACTTTGCTGAACTTGTTTATCAGCTCTATGCATTCTCTGGCAGAATTAGTGGGGTCACTTAAGTATACTATCATGTCATCTGCAAATAGTGATGTTTTTACTTCTTCTTTTCGAATGTGGATTCTTTGATTTCCTTTTGCTGTCTAATTACTCCATCCAGGACTTCCAGTACTATGTTGAATAGGTAGGGGGAGAGTGGGCAGCCTTGTCGTGTCCCTGATTTTAGTGGGATTGCTTCAAGTTTCTCACCATTAAGTTTGATGTTGGCTGTTGGTTTGCTGTATATTGCTTTTATTATGTTTAGGTATGGACCTTGGATTCCTGTTCTTTCCAGGACTTTTAACATGAAGGGGTGTTGGATTTTGTCAAATGCTTTCTCAACATCTAGTGAGATGACCATATGGATTTTTTCTTTGAGTGAGTTTTTATGGTGTATTACATTTATGGATTTCTGTATATTAAACCACCCCTGTATCCCAGGGGTGTAGCCTTCTTGATCATGGTGAATGATTGTTTTGATATGTTCTTGGATTCTATTTGCAAGCCTTTTTTGAGTATTTTTGCATCGATGTTCATAAGTGAGATTAGCCTCAAGTTCTCTTTCCTTGTAGGGTCTTTGTGTGGTTTAGGAATGAGGGTTATTGTAGCCTCAAAAATGAGTTAGGTAGAGTTCCATCTGATTCTATTTCGTGGAATAGTTTTGAGACTATTGGTGTTAGGTCGTCAATAAAGTTTTGATAAAATTCTGCACTAAACCCATCTTGACTTGGTCTTTTTTTATTTGGGTGGCTTTTGATGACAGCTTCTATTTCATTAGGTTTAATGGGATTATTTAGATGGTTTACCTGGTCTAGGTTTAATTTTAGTATCTGGCATCTGTTTAGAAATTTATCCATTCCCTCCAGATTTTCCATCCTTGTTGAGTAGAGGCTTTTATAGTAGGATCTGATGATTTCTTGAATTTCCTCAGTTTCAGTTATGTCTCCACATTCATTTCTGATTTTATTAATTTGGATACTCTCTCTTTGCCTTCTAGTCCTTCTGGCTAAGGGTTTATCAATCTTATTCATTTTCTCAAAGTACCAACTCTTGGTTTTGCTGATTCTTTGAATGTTTTTTTTTTTTTTTTTTTTTTTTTTTTTTTTTTTTTTTTGTTTCTATTTGGTCTATTTCTGCCTTAAGTTTGAGTATTTCTTGCCCTCTACTACTCTTGGGTGTATTTGCTTCCTTTTGTTCTAGAGCTTTCAACTGTGCTGTCAGGTTGCTATGCTCTCTCCAGTTTCTTTTTGGAATCACTCAAAGCTATGTGTTTTCTTCTCAGTACTGCTTTCCATGCATCTCAAAGGTTTGGATATGTCTTGTTTTAATTTTCATTAAATTCTAGAAAATCCTTAATTTCTTTCTTTATTTCTTCTTTGTCCATGCTATCATTTAATGGAGCATTGTTTTGTTTCCATGTGTATATGGGCTTTTTTTTGTCTTTTTTTTTTGTTATTAAAGACCAGCCTTAGAACATGGTAATCTGAAAGGATGCAGGAAAGTATTTAAATATTCTTATATTAATTGAGGCTCATTCTGTGACCAATTATGTGGTGAATTTTCGAGAAGGTGGCATAAGGTGCTGAGAAGAACATGTATTCTTATTTTTAGGATATGTTCTGTAGATATCTACTATTTACAGTTGGTTCCTAACCTCTACTGGTTTTACAGTCTCCTTGTTCAGTTTCTGTTTCCATGATCTTTTCATTGGTGAAAGTGGGGTATTAAGGTCTCCCAATACTATTGTGTGTGATGAAATGTATTTTGTGAAATTTAGTAGTATTTCTTTGATGTATATGGTTGCTTTAGTATTTGGAGCATGTATGTTAAAGATTGAGAATTCCTCTTTACAGATTTCCCCTGTAATGAGTAAATATTGTCCTTCCTTTTCTTTTGATAATTTTTTGTTGAAAATTTATATTATTCGATATTAGAATGGCCACTCCAGCCTGCTTCTTGGGGCCATGTGCTTGGAAGTTTTTTTCCCCAAACTTTTACTTTAAGATAGTGTCTGTCTTTGTCTCTGTGATGAGTTTCCTATATGCAGCAAAATGTTGGATTTTGTTTATGTATCCAGTCTGATAGCTTATGTCTTTTTATTGGGGATTTGAGTTTACTTATGTTAACAGATATCAAAGACTAGTGGTTGCTCTTTTCTGCTATTATTGCTTTTGTAGGTTGAATTGTGCCTGTGTGTCTTTCTTCTTTTGCTTTTCTTGCTTAAGAATTTTCTTGTTTTTACTACAATGTAGTTTCCCTCATTGTATTGGGTTTTCCATCTATAATTTGTTGTAATGCTGGGTTTTGGGTCAGATATTGTGTAAATTTAGTTTTGTCTTGGAATATCTGATTCTCTAAATCTATGGACATTGATTGTTTTGATGGGTATAGCAGCTTGCCTGCCACTTGTACTCTCTTAGGGTCTGCATGATGTCTGTCCAGTCTCTTCTACCTTTCGTAGTCTCTGTTAAGAAATTGGGTGTGATTGTGATTGGTCTGTCTTTATGTGTTACATGACCTTTTTCCCTTACTGGTTTTAGTATTCTTTCTTTGATTTGGGCGTTTTGACTATTATGTGTCAGGAGGAATTTCTTTTCTGGTCCAACCTATTTGGAGTTCTGTGTACTTCTTTTATGCTTGTGCTCATCTCATTCTTAATGGTAATGAAGTTTTTTTCTACAATTTTGATGAAGATATTTACTGTGCCTCTTAGTTGATATTCTCCATCCTCTTCTATTCCTATTTTCCTTAGGTTTGGTTTTCTCATTGTGTCCTGGGTTCCTGGACATTTTGGATTAGGAGCTCTTTGGTTTTTGCATCTTCTCTGACTGTTTTGTCTATGTTTTCAATGTTGTCTTCGGTCCCCGAGATTCTCTCTTCCATCTCTTGTATTCTATTGGAAATGCTTGCATCTGTGACTCCTGATTTCTAGTTTAGGTGTTCTATTTCTAGGGTTATCTCTTTTAGTGTTTTCTTTATTGTGTCCATTTCCGTTTTAGATTACTTCTTCTATTCCATCATCTCTTTGGTTCTGTTTTCCTCTAGTTCTTTTAGTGTTTTTCTTGTTTCCTCTTTAAAAGCTTTTATTTCTTTATGCTTTTTCTCCTGTTCTTGTTTAAGGATCTCTATCATCATCTTGAGGTAAGGTTTTGGGTCTGAGTCTACTTTTTATGGAGTGTTTGGCATTCCACTTTTTGCTGTCATGGACGAGTTGGGTTCTAGTGTTGCCAGGTTTTCTTGGTTTCCCTGGGGTATGTTCTTTTGCTTTTCTCTTGCCATCTTGCTCTCAGTGATTGATTCTCACCTTTTCACCTTTCCCTCTTTCCTGGCCCATGTCCCTGGATCTCCACTTTTCCTGGTGGCGGATATTCTGAGCATCTGTTCTGCACCCAAATGCTGCTGGCTGGGAACAGAGAGCCCAATGCCAGGTTCCTGGTTTCCTGGATCAAGCCAGGCAGAGTCACACTTTCCTTGTGCTTGGCAGAAATCTCTCTGCACCCTGGCTACTCAGAATGCCTTCTTACCAAGCCTGTGTCCCTGGATCTCCTTTATTCCTGGTGTAAAAATTTTATACTGGGATTAAATAATTTACTTATTTTTCACAAATTTTGGTAATTTTATAGGAAATGACTTCAGTATTGATAAGAGCATGTAAAATGACTTCCATATATACTGAAACTCCTGAAAATCCTGGAATCCTGGAAGTTGTTGGCTGTCCTCAGATGGTATGAACAGAATTCTCATCTTGGCACAAAATCTTATCAAATTGTTTAGTACATATTTTATGTAGGACAAGTCAATTATCCCATCTCCTACTATCCACAGCAAGAGTTTCAAAGATATGATGGATACCAAGGGTTACTTAACTTTGTTGAGACTAGAAATTTTATAGAGGTCAGCTCTGCTCAGATTTGGGAAGGGGACATCTGTTCAAATTATCATCCCATGCCCTGATACCAGTCTTTGATGGCCAGGTGCATCTTCTCTGATTGATGCAAGCCCAGCAGTGCTCTGCTGTATATGTGTCAGGGAATTCATATCAGCTGTTGTAGGCTGCCAAGTTTTTAGTCCAGTGTGTGAGAGATCTCAGAGGTCCATGTTAGGTGAAACTGCTGGTCCACCTAAAAGTTCGCCCTTTTCCTCAGGTTCTTCCAGCCTTTCCCTAATTCAACTACACGTTTCACCAGCATCTGACCATTGAATTAGTAAATATCCTGTATTTGACTCTGTCTGCTGCTTGTTGGGTCTTTCAGTAAGCAATAATGATAGGCCATTTTTCTGTGAGCACACCATAGTCTCAGTAATAGTGTCAGACATGGAAGGCTCCCTTTGAGATGGATCTCAACTTGGGCTTGTCGATTAATTTCCTTTTTCTCAAACCCTTCACCACTTTTGTTCCTACAGTTCTTTTATAAAGGTACAATTCTGGGTCTAAAATATTTGACTGTGGGGTGGCATCTTCATCCCTCACTTGCTGCTTTGTCTTTCTACTGGACATGGGCTCTACAAGTTCTCCCTATCCATTGTAGAGAATTTCACCTCATGTTCACTCCATTTGAGTTCTGAATATCTCTCACCTCCCAGGTTTCTGGTACATTCTTGTTGGTCCTGCACACCTGTCCTCCAGATGTTTTCTGTTTCCATTCTTCCTGATGATACGCAAACTTCAGTCCTGTTATTTATATCAAATAATACCTGATCATGCTCCCCTCTGTTTCTCCCTTTCCACTTTTCCAACCAAGTTCCTCCATACCTACCATCTACTGGGATTTCTTTCTTTCTTCTAACTCCTAAGTGTGAATGAGGCATCCTCCCTTGGGAATCTTCAGCTTGTTAATCTGTTTGAGTTCTGTGGATTGTATTCTGGATATTCTGTAATTTTTGGGTTAATATCCACTTATTCAAAAGTCCATAACATGCATGGTCCTATGGGTCTGAGTTACTTCACTCAGTAGTTTATTTTGTATATCAATCCAATTGCATGCAAAAAAAAAATCCAAATATTATCCTTCTTAATAGATGAGTAGTATGTCATTGTGTACATGAACCACATTTTCTGTATCTGTTCTAGAGTTGTGGGAAATCTGGGTTGTTTCCAGCTCCTGGCTATGAGAAAGAAAGCTCCTGTGAACACAGTGCAACATGTGCCCCTGTGACATTCTGATCAATGGAACAGAGAACCTGTTCTATAAAGTATATTCCACAAAATTTATAGTAATACAGATACCATCTGTTTTGAAAAAGAAAATAAATCATAACAAAACAGTAAAAAAAACCCATTCAAATCATCATGCAATTATTTTTGCATTCTGAGTAATATTCAATCATGTAAATACATGATTTTTTATTTATTCTAATGCTGAGGGACATCTTAAATGTTGGCAATTTTCTGCCATTATCTATTGAACAACAATAAACATTGTTGAGGCAGTGTCTTCTTGAAGAGATGATGTAGCACGTATCAGATAAGTTCCCAAGACTGGTGTGATGGTTTAGATAATAAATGGCCCATAGCATGTGGCATTATTTGGTGCTGTAGCTTCTTGAAGCAATCATGGCCTTGTTGAAATGTAACTGGGAGGTAGGATTTCAGTTGCTCTATCGAATTCTATAAGCTCACTCTGTTCATGCTTTATTTGGATCCACATATAAAACTCCAAGCTACCTCTTTATTACTATAAATTGTTATTGTTATTGCTACAGAAATCATATGGACACCATTCTCAGTGAAGAAAATCTGTTATTTAAGCAACCCAATAATATTAGACTTTCAAGGACAACAATGGCAAAGACTATTGTGGCACCAGTCACTCCTCAGGTAGGACTTTTATGAAAACAACAAAGATACAAAGATTCAAAGAAAAGCAGGGAAATAGTATATTTTTGGCTTACTGAATAAGATATTATCAGCTAGAAATTAAGCTTGTTAGCACCAAAGGAGGTAAGGGTGGGGGACAGGTTATGAAATGGGGTTATTTAATATCAGTGAGGCAAGAGGTTACAGGTGATTCAAACAAAAATTTTTGCTATCTGTAACATTTTTTAGTGTTCTCTATAGATATTTACTTTTGGCAAGCAGAGTCTGAGAACCTGGACTCAATTTCACCTTATGAGCAAAATGGAGACTGAATGTAAAATGGAGGGTGTAGTGGCCAAAGAGCAGGCTTTAACACAGAGGAAAGGGTGTTTGGAACTGGCTGAAAAACAACTGGATGTCAATTGAAGGGTATAAGTTACAAAGCCTTGTGTTCTGCTTGAGAAAGCTCTTGAGAGATCTGAGGATAGTAGAGCTCTTTCTAGAAAATAATTCTAAAAGAGCATAGTTCACTTTTAAAGCAGTTCTATCAGAGAGGTGCTTCCTTGTAATTCAAATCCCAGTTGTTTATTTATGTGTAGTTGGTAGTTATTTCATGAATCATTATTTTATGAACTTAGCATCTTGGTCTTAGAAGACAGTAGGTACACTTTTATTCTCTTAACATAGCCAATGAACTCAGATATATGCTTACATTTTGAAGCATAGACAATAAGCTAGGTGGGTGGGATCTGGTTTTGAAAGTACAAATTCTGCCATGCATGGACCCTAAATTACCTCTCTCCCTGGTTGACCTTGTACTCAGGAATCTGTATGCCTCTGTAATGACAAACAATAATCTTGGTCAAGTGAGATCTTGCTTTATGTTCAGCAGTTCCTAAATCTCTTTATTTCCTTCCTTAATATGTTTAACACAAATAAGTTCATGGTGGAGCTGACATTGTTTGTTTTGGTCTGGGAAAACTCTTTGACAGCCTGAGTCAAGAAGGGCTATTATAAATAGGATCACAAAAGGGAAAAGCTCCATTCAGAGACAGAAAGACCAATTAATACCAGAGATAACCAGATATTTAGAGGTAAGAAAAAGAATATAAACAACAGAAAGTAATGACACTAAAAATGACCATATAAGCCTAGTTCCTCCACCACAGTAAGCCCTACATACCCTAACATGCATGAAAAGTAAGGTTCTGACCTAAAATCTAATCTCATGAAGAAGATAGAGGACCTTAACTAGGACTTAAATAAGCCTCTTAAAGAAATACAGAAGACAGGTGAACAGGTAGAAGCACATAGAGATGAAACATATAAGTTGTTAAAGTCATACAGGAAAACACACATAGTTAAAGAAATTAAACAGAACTGTCTAATATTGGGCCTGTCTGCAAAGAACTGAGCACCCAGAGGTGTCTCAGGAGTGCTCTCTCTACTAATTCCCAAGGGTAAGCTTACACTTTCTCGCCAGTGATTATCTGGTGAGAGAGCTCCAGGAACTTGTAGCATGCAGAGATTGCAGTGCAGTGTGGGATCATACTGTTCCAGCTTCCATCTCTGCACAGAGCCACATATCTAATAGGCACACTGCCATCAGGGCTAGTTTCTCTGTACAGAGAACTGAACACCCAGAGGAGACACAGGAACGTTCTTTCTCCTGAGCCCTTAGGTGAGCCCATACTTTCTTATCAATGACTATCTTGGGAAAAACCCCCAGGAAACTCTCAGGGCACAGCTATCACACTATTGCTTGGGTCTGTGCCCTTCCAGCATACATCTGCACACAGACGTAGAGCCAGCTCATTGCCATCAGAACTCAAAGTAAGCTAAATACCCAGGACCAATCTCCCTTTGGAACCTAAAGCCCACAGATGCACAGGAAATACAAGCAACATTCATAGACAACAAGATCAACTAACATCAAAGATAAGAAGGTGGCAAGAGGCATGCATAAGAATCTAAGAAACAAAAACCAAGACAACCTGGTTACATCAGAAACCAGGTCTCCCACCACAGCAAACAGTATATATCCCAACACACCAGAAAAACAAGATTTGGACTTAAAATCATGCTTTGTGGATTATAGAGGGCTTTGTGGAACACATGAATCATTCCCCTAAGGAATTACAGGAGAATACAGAGAATCAAGTAGACATCCTTAGAGAAACACAAAAAAACACAAGCAAACAAATGAAAGAATTGAACAAGACTATCAAGAATCTAAAAATGGAAATGGAATCAATAAAAATCCCAAAGAGAGAAAATTCTAGAGATAGAAAACCTAGGAAAAAGGGCAAGAGTCATAGATGCAAGCATCTCCAACAGAACACAAGAGATAAAAGAGAGAATCTCAAGAGCAGGAGATAAAATAGAAAGCATTGATAAAACAGCCAGAGAAAATGTAAAAATTAAAAAGCTCCTAACCCAAAACATTCAGAAAATCGAGGACACAATGAGAAAAATCAAACATAAGGGTAACAGGTGTAGAAGTGAGCAAATACTCCTAACTGAAAGGCCCAGTAGTATCTTCAAGATAGGAGTATAGAAGAAAACTTCTCTAACCTAAAGATAGAGATGACCATGAGTATACAGGAAGCCTACAGAACTCCAAATAGATTGAACCAAATAGATAGGACCAAATAGATTGGACCAAATAGATTGGATCAGAAATAGATGGAAAACTACACTACAATGCTACCTCTCACAACAAAAATGATAGGGAGCAACAATCATTATTCCTTGATATATCGTAACATCAATGGACCCAGTTCTCCGATAAAAAGACATAAGCTATCAGTTTGGATACATAAACAGGACCCAGCATTTTGCTGCATACAGGAAACTCATTTCAGCAACAAAGACAAGAACTACCTCAGAGAAAAACATTGGGAAAAACCTTCCAAGCAAATGGTCCCAAGAAACAAGCTGAAATAGCTATTCTATTATGGAATATAATAGATTTTCAGCCAAAAGTCATCAAAAAAAGATAAGGACGGACACTTTACTCATCAAAGGTAACATCTATCAAGATGAACTGCCAATTTTGAACACCTACACTCTAAATATAAGGGTACCCAAATTAATAAAAGACACACTACTAAATCCCAAAGCTTTACTATACCAGACACAATAATAGTGAGAGACTTCAAAACCCTATTCTCATCAATGGACAGATCATGAAAGCAGACACTGTACAGAGACATAGTGGAACTAATAGAAGTTATGAACCAAATGGATTTAAAAGACATCTATAAGATATTTCATCCTCAAATAAAAAAATATGTGATCTTCTCAGAACCTCATGATACCTTCTCCAAAATCGACTATATAGTTGGTCACAAAACAGATACATGAATATTGAAATAATCCCATTCATCCTATCAGATCACCATGGACTACGGCTGGTCTTCAACAATAACAAAAGGCCCACGTACACATGCAAGTTGAGCAATGCTTTACCCATTGATAGTTTGGTCAAGGAAGAAATCAAGAAAAAAATTAAAGATTTTTTTAGAATTCAAGAAAAATGAAGCCACAATATCCCAAAACTTATGGGACACAATGAAAGTCATGCTAAGAGAAAAATTCATAGTTCTGAGCACCTCCAGAAAGAAACTGGAAAAGACATTCACCTGCAGCTTGACAGCACATCTTAATGCTCTTAAAACAATAAGCAGATGCGCCCAAGGGGAGCAGACTGCAAGAAATAATCAAACTCAGAGCTGAAAATCAACCATATAAAAATAAAAAGATATATATGAAGAATCAACAAAACTTGGAGCTGCTTCTTTGAAATAATCAACAACAATGATAAACCCTTAGCCAGACTAATGAGAGGGCACAGGAAGCATATCTAAATTAACAAAATCTGAAATGAAGTGGGAGACATAACAACAGAAACAGAAGAAATTCAAGAAGTCATCAGATTTTACTACAAAGGCCTATACTGACCAAAAGTGGAAAATCTAGAGGAAATGGACAGTTTTCTAGACAGATATTAGGTACCAAAGTCAGGATCATATAAACCATCTAAACAACCCCTTAACCTCCAAAGAAATAGAAGCAGTTAAAAAAAAAAAAAAAAAAAAAAAAAAAGATCTGATGGGTTTAGCTGAATTCCCACAGGCTTTCACAGAAGAACTAATACCAATACTTTCCAAGCTACTCCACAAAATAGAAACAGAAAGAACATTACTCCACTCATTATTTGAAGCCACAATTATGTATATTGGTAATCCAAAGAAAGGCACTGCAAAGAAAGAGAACATTGGACCAAATTACTTCATGAACACTGATGTAAAAACTACTCAATAAAATTCTTGCAAAACAAATCTAAAAACACATTAAAAAAATCATCCATCATTATCAAGTTTGCTTATTTCCATGGATGCAAGGATGGTTCAATATAGGGAAATCCATCTATGTAATCCATTTTATTAATGAATTCAAAGGAAAAAAAAAAAAAAAACAGCATCACCTATTTAGTTGCAATTAAAACATTTGACAAAATCCAACACCTCTTCATGTTAAAAGTTTTGAAAGATTGTGAATTCAAGGTCCATACATAAACAAAGTAAAAGCAATATACAGAAAACCAGTAGCCAACATCAAACTAAATGGTGAGAAACTTGAAGTAATCCCCCTAAAATCAGGGAATAGAAAAGGCCGCACACTCTCTCCTTACCTATGCAGCATAGTACTGTAAGTACTATTCAGAGCAATATCCTGAGGCATCAAGAAGATCTGGGGCAATCAGCATACCTGACAACCCAATGGGGACACCCCAGGAGATACACTGCACCCAGGACTCCGCAGATTGAAGACCTCCCATGGCCCCTGATGCGTGCTAGAAAACTAAATGAGATGGCTGAGCGCTTGCTGGAATTCAGCTGTAAATAGGGAAAACAGAAATATATGAAGATGATAGAGTTCATTAAGTGGGATATAAATAACTCACTGAAAGAAATACAGGAAAACAGAGGGAAACACAGGGAAACAGGTAAAAGCCCTTAAAGAGGAAACATTAATTCCTTAAACAAATACAGAAAAACACAATTAAACAGTGAAGAAATTTCATAAAGCAGTCCAAGACTAAAAAGTGGAATTAGAAACAAACAAACAAACAAAAAAAAAAAAAAAAACAAAAACAAAAAACCACAAATGGAGGAAAACCTGGACATGGAAAACTTAGGAATGAAGTCAGAAATTATAGATGTATAATCACTGACAGTATACAAGAGATAGAGGAAAGAACCTTCAGTATAGAAGATACCTTAGAATAGATTAATACAGCCATCAAAAATTCAAAACACAACAAATAAGTAAATAAATAAAAAAACTTCCAACCCATTACCTCTAGGTAAACAAGGATCCAATGAAAAGACCAAATCTAAGAATAATTGAAATAGAGGAGAACAATGAATCCCAGCGCAAAGGACCTAATAATGTCTTCAACAAAATCATGGGCAGAAACAGAGTAAATTAAAAAATCATCAGATCCTACAAAAGAAGCCTATAGTCCACAAAACTTGACAATCTAGGTGAAATGGTTTTCTAGACAGATACCATGTTCTAAAGGTAAATTAAGAGCAGAAAAACTATCTAAACAGGCCCATATCCCATAATTAAATAGAAGTCATTAAAAATCTCCCACTCCCCCAAAAGCCCAGCATCAGATGAATTTAGTGCAGAATTCTACCATACCTTCAAAAAAGATCTGACACCAATATTCCTCAGACTATTCCATAAAATAGAAAAACAGAAGGAGCATAACCTAATCCATTCCTTGAGCAAAACTTTATTCTGATATCTAAACAACATGAGGTATCAACCACATAAGAGAACTTCAGACCCTCAGGAATAAAAAGGATGGATTCTAAAGGAAAAGAACTACAGTGGAGAAACATAACTTTTAGAGCCCATCTCCAGCAGAAAATCAGGGCACCAAGTGAGAAATGGGGTTGCTATCCCACAGTCAAAACTTGGACCCATAATTGTTCCTGGGTGAACAGACTTCAGGGCAGAAAATTGAGAAGAGCTTGAGGAAACAAAGGTTCAGCAACAAGTACAAAGGGGAAGACCCCAAGGACTGACACCCTAACTGAGGCTATTGAGCACTCATAGAATTCCTGCCTTCTGAAAGAACCACCAAGCATCTGAAAGAGTCAGATGCAAACAGTTGAACATAATCCATAAATAGAAGCTGCTGAGACCTGAGGTTGAATTAGGGAAACAGTTGAGGAAGCTGAAGAGGAGGGTGACTGTGTAAATGGAACAGCAGTCTCCAGACACTTGGAAACTCAAGATCTCCCAGACATGACATCAACAACTAGGCCTCATATTCCAGCTAACAGGAGGCCAGCAACACATACACAGCAGAGGAGTGCTTGGTTGGGGTTCTGTCAGTGAAGATGCACCTAAACCTCAGGATCAAGAGATTGGAAGCCCCAGCAAGATTAGAGTTCTTGCAGGGTGGTTAGTGAGGACATTCTCTTGAACAAAGGTAGTGTGTGGGGAGGATGTATGAAATGTGGACCAGGAGGGGAATAAAAAATGGAACAACAAAGTTCATTGCTTTGCTGTATCTTTATGCCTGACATGAGGGGTATCTCACTGCTGATTAGTAACACTCAGTTTAAAAAGAGTCTAGAGTCAAAATAATCTCATAGGCAGAATTTTCTACCTAAAGATAAAAATCTGTTATATTTGTCATTTTATCAAATGCTTTGGGTTATATTTTCTCAACATTTAGTTTAAGAGTAACCTTGTCCATAGATTGTACCTTTGAAACTGTCCTCATTTCGTCCTGATGAAAGAGGTGTGTATGGGTAATTGATTTTCTCTAAGTCCTGTTATTACACAGTGGGGGATACAAAATACACATACAGTAGAACAAACATCCAAACTTGCCATATCAGAAAGACCACTGAGCATTCCCTGTGTACCTGATATAACATTGCTTTTATAGTCCAATGCTCATTTTAAGCAGAATGTGTGACCATTATTTGTAAAGAACAAAATCTATCTAAAATTACCTCTGATAGAAGACCCTGGCTGCTTTGTTTCATCCACTTCCTCTGCACTTAAAAACACTCGGCTTTAAGATTTTGACTATGACCAGAGCTGCTCTTATCCTCAATTTTATGTTTTATCAAATGGTTGAATACTAACAGGCCAAGAATTTACACCGTAAATGTGACAAAGTACATGTATTAATCAAATTAAAAGTTACTTTTTATTTAATTATACAACCACTAAAAATAACCGGAAATAATAAAATGTGTATCTGAAAACATTAAATATTAGGAGATATTTCTTACAGAAATTTGGATGACTCAGATCAGTTTCAAGTAATGCTAGGAGTTCATGCCTAAAATATTGCCTACACTAAAATAATCTAATATATTCCAAAGGTCATAAAGTACATAAAGTAAGAAAAAAACTTAATTAAATATATTTTATATGTTTTATTCTACACTGCTTTTCCTCCCAAAAGATTTCCTGCATGTACCCGCCAAGGAGCTATCATTTGATTCACAAGATACAATGCTTCTAAGAATTGATTACATGAAATATACACTCATATGGATGAATTGCCTTCTTTATTATCAAGAATATTTTTTCATTTTAAGATAAGGTAAATTAACATTTTCTTCATAGTAGTCTTCAATATATTAAGGTTATCAGTTATTAATTTTCTTTGCCAGTATTTCCTACAAAGAAGATTTTCCTGAAAACTTTTTAATGCTTGCAGTATTTTTGACATACACCATACTCAAGACAGAAAATAATATAGAACATCCAGGAAATAAAAGACTAACAGCTTCTGTTTGTATTTGTTCAAAGAGAAGATACCTTAAGTTGTTTAAGGATTTACTATTCATTTTTTTTAAATATTTGCTTTATTTACATATCAAATGTTGTCCCATTCCTGGTTTCCCTTCCACAAAAGACCTACCTAACCCACTCACAACTTTGAGTCTAAGAGGGTACTACACCACCCACCCACCCACCCACTCCTGGCTTTCCCCTCCAGCATTCCCATTAGCTGTGCATTGTTTCTGCAGAGGACCAAGGCCTCCTCTCCAATTGATGGCAGATAAGGCAGTCATCTGCTATATATGTAACAGAAGCCAGGCATCCACCAAAATATTCTCATTGGTATGTGGCTTCCATTCTGGTAGTTCTGTGGAGTTTCTGTCAGGCAGTTTATAGTACCCTTCAGCTCCTTCAGTTCTTCCTCTCACTCTTGCATTGAATTTTCCAGGCTCAATCCTATGACTGTGAGTACATGCCTCTGTCTAAATCGGGTTTTAGCAGAACTTCTCAGAAGAGAGCCATATCAGGCAGCTGTCGGCAAGCACATATGGACACCAGCAATAGTGACAGGGTTTGTTGTCTTTGGAAGGGATGCAATCCAAGGACATGTCTTGATAGCTTTTCCTCCAGTTTCTGCTCCATTTCTTCCTCCCTGCTTTTCCTTTAAACAGGAACAATTTTGGGTGAAAAAGTTTCAGATGTGTGCGGAGCTCCATCCCTCCACTGGGGGCCATATCTATCTACTACAGGTAATTTATGAAAATTCTGTCTTCCCACTGTTTGTTATTTCAGCTAAGATAAAACTCGCTGGACCCTGGGAGCCCCTGCATCCCTGGTTTCTGGGACTGTCTATGGTCCCCCCACATTCCAATCCACATTGCTGTTTTTCTTATTCATTCTCCAGGAACTACTCTCTTTATCTCTCTTATTTCCCACTGTTTTCCAGTCCCCTCCCCTTGCTTACCTAGTCTGTTCCTCCCTCTGCCTCCCATGTTTATTCTGTGGCCCCTTCTCTATTGGTTTGAAGAATCCACACTATGTCCGGTCATTTTATCTGTGAAGCTTCATGAGATCTGTGAGTTGTAATATAGGGATTTGGAGCTTTGGGGCTAATACCCACTTTTCAGTGAGTACATACCATGTATGTCTTTTTAGATCTACTCTGCCTCACTCAGGATATTTTCTAGTTCCATCCATTTACCTACTAAATTCTTTAAGGCATTGTTTTAATAGCTGAGTAGTATGTTATTGTATAAATGTACCACATTTTCTGTATCCACTCTTCTGTTGAGTGATATTTGGGTTGTTTCCAGCTTCTTTCTATTATAAATAAGTCTGCTATGAACATAGCACTTTACATGTACTAGTTATACCTTGAAGCATCTTTTAGGTATATGTCCAGTAATGGTATAGCTGAGTCGCCAGTAAGAACTATTTCCAGTTGTCTGAGTAACAACAAAATTGATTTCCAAAGTCTATTTTCCAACTTGCAATCCTAAAGCAATGGAGAAGTGTTCTTCTTTCTCTATATCTTTGCCAGCATCTGCTGCCACCTGAGTTTTTGGTTTTAGCTATTCTGACTGGGGTGAAGTGGAATGTCAAGGTTGTTTTGACTTGTATTTCCCTGATGGCTACAGATGTTGATAATGTGTTTAGGTGCTTCTCAGCCATTCAATATTCCTCAGTTGAGAGTTCTTTGGTTAATTCTGTAGCCATTTTTTTCTCTCTTACAACTTTATTTTTTTTGTAAAAAAAGGAATACGTATACAGGTTTTTATTTTTTTCTTTTTTTTCTTACAACTTTATTATGAAAAACAGAGATACATGTACATATTTTTAAGGACATCTGGCATAAAACTATATGAATATATTTTTGTTAGTACTTGATTTTTTTTTACAGGTTTGATAGCATGCATTGAGATCTTACTAGTTACAATAAGCATAAAGTACATGTATAACAGAATGTAACATGGAAATAGTCACAGTTTTCTTGGTGTGTATATATAAAACAATGATTTTTTAATTGAACAAATTTATTTAAAAAAAGATAAATGTACAGATTTTAAGCATTTTTGCACAGAAATATACAAATATAATTTTGTCAGTACTTGTGTTTTTTTTTTAAAGGTTTGATAGTGTGCATTATGATCTTACTAGTTACAATGAGCATGAAGTGCATATAAAACAAGATATAACATGGAATTAGTCAAAGTTTTCTTGGTGTGTAAAGATTAAGCATAATGGTTTTTCATTTTCTTTTCTCATTTTTTTCAGCCTTTGTTTTTTTCTTGAACTTCATATAGTCTATGAATTGTTTCTGGGGTGTTCAGAGGTTTCTGGGGTTAGTATCCCATTATCAGTGACTGCATAAGATGTCTGTTCTTTTGTGACTGGGTTATCTTATTTCAGAATGATATTTTCTAGAGCAAACATTTTCTTAAGAATTTCAAAATGCCATTGTTTCTGATAGCTGAGTAGTACTCCATTGTGTAAATGTACCACAATTTTTGTATCCATTCATCTACTGAAGGACATCTGTGTACTTTCCAGCTTCTGGCCATTATAAATAGGGCTGCTATGAACATTGTGGTTCATGTGTCTTTGTTGTATGTTGGGCCTTTTATGGGGTATATGCCCAGAAGTGGAATAAATGGGTCTTCAGGTAGTACATTGTCCAATTTTCTGAGGAATCACCAGACTTATTTCCAGAGTGGTTGTACAAGTTTACAACCCCACTAACAGTGGAGAAGTGTTCCTCTTTCTCCTTATCTTCGCCAACATCTGCTGTCAGTTTAGTTTTTGATCATAGCCATTTTGACTGGTGTGAGGTAGAATCTCAGGGTTGTTTTGATTTGCATTACCCTGATTGCTACTGATGTCCAGCACTTTCTTAGATGCTTCTCAGTCATTCGATATTCCTCAATTGAAAACTTTTTGGTTAGCTCTGTACCCAATTTTTAATAGGGTTGTTTTATTCTCTGGTGTCTACCTTCTTGAATTCTTTGTATACCTTTAATATTTGGCTGCTATTTGTTGTGGGATTGGTAAAGACCTTTTCCCACTGAATTATCTGCCATTTTGTTTTCTTGACAATGTTCTTAGCCTTACAGAAACTTTCCAATCTCATTCAGTACCACTTGTAAAAATTTGACCTTAGAGCATGAGCCATTAGTGTTCTGTTCAGGAAATTTACTCCTGTACCTATGTGTTCTAAGGTTTTCCCCTACTTTCTCTTCTACTAGTTTCAGTGTGCCTGGTTTAATGTGGAGATCTTTGATCCATTGCACTTGAGCTTTGTACAAGGAGATAAGAAAGTGTTTATTTTCATTCTTCTGAATGCTGAGCACAAGTTGTACCAACACAATTTGTTGAAGAGGCTGTCTTTTTCCATTAAATGTTTACAGCTCCTTGGTCAAAAATCAAGTGACCACATATGAGAGGGCTCATTTATGGATCTTGTATTCTATTCCATTGATGCACGTGCCTATCTCTTTACCAGTCCTATACAGTTTTTGGCACAGTTGCTTTGTAATGTAGCTTGAGGTCAGGGATAGTGATTCCCGCAGTTGTTTTCTTGTTGTTGATGATGGATTTCACTATTCTAAGTCTTTTGTTATTCCAGATGAAATTGCACATTGCTCTTTCCAACTCTATGAAGAATTGGGTTGGAATTCTGGTGAGGATTGCATTGAATCTGAAGATTCCTTTGGTAAGAAGGCCGTTTTTAAAATGTTGATCTTTCCAATCCATGAGCATAGGAGATCTTTCCATTTTCTGAGATTTTCCTCGATTTCCTTCTTTAGAGATTTGAAGTTCTTGTCATACAAGTCCTTCACTTGCTCAGTTAGAGTTACGCCAAGGTATTTAATATAGTTTGTTACTATTGTGAAGGGTATCTTTTCCCTAATTTGTTTCTCCAAATGTTTGTCCTTTGAGTAGAGGAAGGCTACTAATTTATTTGAGTTAATTTTATATCCAGCCACTTTGCTGAACTTGTTTATCAGCTGTAGAATTTCTCTGGTAGAATTTTTGGGGTCACTTATGTACACTATCATGTTATCTGCAAACAGTGATGTTTTTACTTTTTCCTTTCCAATTTGTATCCCTTTGATTTCAATTTGCTGTCTAATTGCTCTGGGCAGGACTTCCATTAGCATGTTGAATAGGTAGGGGGAGAGTAGCCAGCCTATTCGTGTCCTAATTTTAATGGGATTGCTTCAAGTTTACCACCGTTAAGTTTGATGTTGGCTGTTGGTTTGCTGTATATTGATTTTCTTATGTTTAGGTATGGGCCTAGACTTTTAACATGAAGGGGTGTTGAATTTTGTCAAATGCTTTCTCAGCATCTAATGAGGTGACAATGTGGATTTTTTTTCATTGAGTTTGTTTATATGGTGGATTACATTGATGGATTTCTGTATATTAAACACGCTCTACATCCCATGGATGAACTATGATAGATCATTTTGAATGATCCTTTTGATATATTCTTGGATTGGTTTGAAAGGATTTTGTTGTGTATTTTTGCATCAATGTTCATAGGTGAAATTGGTCTGAAGTTCAATTTCATTTTAGGTTCCTTGTGTGGTTTAGGAACAAGGGTTATTGTGGCCTGGAAAAATGAGTTAGGTAATGTTCCATCTTACTCTATTTTGTGGAATAGTTTGGAGAGTATTAATATTAGATCATCAATAAATAGCTGATAGAATATTGCACTGAACCCATCTTTTCCTGGGCTTTGTTTTTGTTAGGAGACTTTTGATGACTGCATCTATTTTGTTAGGAGTTATAAGATTATTCAGATGGTTTACATGATCCTGGTTTAACTTTAGTATCTGGTATCTGTCTAGGAATTCATCCATTTCATACAGATATTCCAGGTTTGTTGAGTATAAGCTTTTTTAATAGGATCTGATGATTTCTTGAATTTCCTGAGTTTCAGTTGTCATGTCTCCACTTTCATTTCTGACTTTGTTAATTTGGACACTCTCTCTTTGCCATCTAGTTAGTCTGGCTAAGGGTTTATCAATCTTGTTAATTTTCTCAAAGAACCAGCTCTTGGTTTTGTTGATTCTTTGAATGTTTATTTCTTTTTTTTTTTTTTTTGCTTCTACTTGGTTAATTTCTGCACTAAGTTTGATTATTTCTTACTCTTGGGTGTATCTGCTTCTTTTCGTTGTAGATCTTTCAACTGTGTTGTCAAGTTGCTAATGTATGCTCTCTCTAGTTTCTTTTTGGAAGCACTCAGAGCTATGAGTTTTCCTCTTAGTACTGCTTTCATTGCATCCCATAGGTTTGGGTATGTTGTGTTTTCATTTTCATTAAGTTCTAGAAATCCTTAATTTCTTTCTTTATTTTTCCTTTGACCCTGCTATTGTTTAATAGAGGATTGTTTAGTTTCCATGTGTATATGGGCTTTTTGATGCCCTTGTTGTCATTAAAGACAAGCCTTACACCATGGTGATCTGATAGAATGCATGGTAGTATTTCAATCTTCTTATATCTATTGAGGCTTGTTTTTGACCAATCATATCTTCAATTTTGGAGAAGGTGCCATGAGGTGCTGAGAAGAAGGTGTATTCTTTTGTTTTAAGATGACATGTTCTGTAGATATCTTTTAATTCCTATTGGTTCATAACCTCTGCTACTTTTAATGTATCCTTGTTCAGTTTCTGTTTCCATGATCTGTTTATTGGTGAGAGTGGGGTGTTGAAGTCTCCCACTATTATTGTGTGGGGTGCAATGTATTTTTTGAGCTTTAGTAGGGTTTCTTTTGTGAATATGGGTGCTCTTTATTTGGAGAATATTTGTTAAGGATTGAGAATTCCTCCTGATAATTTTTCCCTGTAATGTGTAAAAAGTGCCTTTCCTTATCATTTTTGACAAAGTTGAAAATCTACTTTATTTGATAAGAGAATGGCCAGTCCAGTTTGCTTCTTGAAGCTGTTTTCTTAGAAGTTTTTTTTTCCAAATTTTTACTCTGAGAGAGTATCTATCTTTGCCTCTTAGATGAGTTTCTTGTATGCAGCAAAATGCTGGGTTTTGTTTATATCTTTTTATTGGGGAGTTCAGTCAATTCATGTTAATAGATATCAAGGAATAGTGCTTGCTGTTTCCTGCTATTTTTGCTTTTGGACGTAGAATTTTGCCTGTGTGTCTTTCTTCTTTTGGTTTTCTTGCTTAGGAATTTTCTTGTTTTTACTATAATGTAGTTTCACTCCTTTTATTTGATTTCTCACCTATAATTCATTGTAGTGCTGGGATTGTGGTCAGATATTGTGTAAATTTAGTTTTGTCTTGGAATATCTTGGTCTCTCCATCTATGGTGATTGAGAGTTTTACTAGTTATAGCAGCTTGTGCTGACACTTGTTTTCTCTTAGCATCTGCATGATGTCTCCGGGATCTTCTAGCTTTCATAGTCTCTTTTGAGATATTGGGTGTGATTCTGATTTATCTGCCTTTATATGTTACAGGTCCTTTTTCCCTTACTACTATTAGTATTCTTGTTTGCTTTGGGTAGTTGGCATTTTTACTATTATTTGTTCAGAGGAATTTCTTTTTTGGTCCACAATATTTGAAGTTCTGTAGGCATCTTTTATTCCCATGGTCATCTCATTCTTAAGGGTATGAAAGTTTTCTTCCACGATTTTGTTGAAAATATTTACTGTGCCTCTTAGTTGATATTCCTCGCCCTCTTCTATTCCTATTATCCTTAGGTTTGTTCTTCTCATTGTGTCCTAGATCTCCTGGACATTTTGCATTAGGAAATTTTTAGTTTTTGCATCTTCTCTGACTGTTTTGTCTCTGTTTTCAGTGTTGTCTTCCGCCCCCAAGATTCTCTCTTCCATCACTTTTATTCTGTTGGAGATGCTTGCATCTGTGTCTCCTGATTTCTTTTTTTAGGTTTTTTA
This sequence comes from Micromys minutus, assembly GCF_963924665.1. Lineage (NCBI taxonomy): Eukaryota > Metazoa > Chordata > Mammalia > Rodentia > Muridae > Micromys > Micromys minutus. The sequence goes on along the minus strand of NC_137975.1, from coordinate 77,584,382 downwards.
CCTCTAGAATTGTCTCTTTGAGTGTTTTCTTTATTGTTTCCATTTCTATTTTAAATTCTTCTTCTATTCCTTCCTCTCTTTGGTTCTGTTTTCCTCTAGTTCATTGAGTGTTTTCTTGTTTCTCATTTAAAAGCTTCTATTTCTTTATGCTTCTCCTCCCGTTCTTGTTTAAGGATCTCTATCATCATCTTGAGGTATGTTTCGGGTCTGAGTCTTCTTTTTCTGGAGTGTTTGGCTTTCTGCTGTTTGCTGTGATGGTAGAGCTGGGTTCTGGTGTTGCCAGGTTGTCTTGGTTTCCCTGGGGTACGTTCCTTTGCTTTCCTATTGCCATCTTGTTGTCTGTAATTATATGTGGTCTTGTTGTCAGTGATTGGTTCTTGGCTCTGCCTTGTTTCTGGACTGTGTCCCTGGATCTCTGCTGTTCCTTGTTGCAGATGGCCTGAGCACCTGTTCTCAAAGCATGGGCCACCAGTTGGAAACAAACACCCTAATGCAGGGTTCCTGCTCCCCTGAACCAATCGGAATGTCACACTTTCTGACTGGTCAGCACAGAACTCTCTACTTTCTAGCTATTCAGAGCGCCTTCTCACCAGGTCTGTGTCCTTGGACCTCCACTGCTCCTGGTGGCAGATGGCCTGAGTTCCTGTTCTGCACTCACAGGAAGCCGGCTGGCATGACAGTTTATAAATATTTTTTGTCAGTAACTAATTCTTTTAGTGGTTTGATAACATGCATTGAAATCCCTCTAGTTAGCATAAGCATACAGTACAAGTAGCACAGAATGTAACATGGACACAGTCAGTTTTCTTGGTCAGTATAGATTAAGCATAATGATCTTTGAATACCAAAAAATGCCACAAGGCTATATTCTTACCTCTTAGATTATTAATGATTTAAGGTCCAGGTGTACAACTCTCTAAGTGGGTGCTATACTTTTTTTCCTAAGAAAGACTGATGCTTTCATTTTTTGGCCTTTGTTTTTCTTGAGCTTTGTATGGCCTGTGAGTTTTTTTCTGAGGTATTCAGGGTTATCATGTTTTCTGGAATTGAACTTCTTGAGTTCTTTTTATATTTTATTAGCCCTCTATCTTATGTATGGTTGGTAAAGATCTTTTTATTTCTTACAACTTTATTTTAAAAAGAGAGATACATGTACAGATTTTTAAGAGCATTTTGGCATAACACTATATGAATGTATTTTTGTCAGTACTTGATTCTTTTAGAGGTTTGATAGTATGCATTGAAATCTTACTAATTACCATAGCATAAAGTACATGTAGAATAGAACATAACAGGGAAACAGTTTTCCCAATCTATTGATTACCATTTTGTCCCAGTGAAGTGTCCTTTACCTTACAGAAGCTTTTCAGCTTCATCAGTTCCCATTTATCAATTGTTTCTCATAGAGCCTGAGCCATTTGTGTTCTTTTAAATATTTTTCTCTATACCAAATGTATTTGGGGCTCTTTCCCACTTTCTCTTGTATTAGATTTAGTATTTTATTTTTGTTTTATATGGACGTTCTTGATCTATTAGGATATGGACTATTTAGAAGATAAAAATGGGTTAATATGCACTTTTCTACATGCAGGTGGTGAGTCAGATTAGCACAGTTTGCATAAAATGCTCTCTTTTATATAGTGTTGGCTTCCTTTGTCTTGGTACAAATGTGATATTTTGCTTTTATTTGTGTTTTATATCACTATTGTTCTATAGTACATCTTGAGGTCTGGGATGTTGATTTTCCCAGAAGTTCTTATGTAGTTTATAATAGTTTTGCTATCCTGGATTTTTTTGTTATTTTGAATGTATTTGCAATTTGCTTTTTCTAATTCTATGAAGAATTGAGTTGGAATTTTGTTGTGAACTGCATTAAATCTGTAGATTGCTTTCAGCTAGATGGCAATTTTTAATGCATTAATTTTGCCAATCCATGAGCATGGGGGATCTTTTCATCTTCTGTGCTCCTCTTCAATGTCTTTCTTCAGAGTGTTGAAGTTATTGTCATGCAGAGCCTTCACTTGCTTGATTAGTCACACCAAGGTATATTATATTATTTGTAAGTATTTGGAAGTGTGTCAATTCCCTAATTTCTTTCTCAGCCTGTTTATACTTTGAGTACAAGAAGGCTATTGATTAGTATGGTTTAATTTTATATCTTGTCACTTTGCAGAATTTGTTTACCAGGTTTAAGGTCCTCTGGTATAATTTTGGGGTCACTTAATGATGCTAACATATGTGTAAACAATAATAATATTTGACTTCTTACTTTCATTGTCTAATTGATCTGTATAGGACTTAAAGTACTATATTGGATAGGCTGGGAGAGAATGTGTAGCCTTGTCTAGTCCATGATTTTAGTGGAATTGCTTCAATTTTCCATTTTACTTGATATTGGCAACTTGTTTGCTGTATATTATTTTTCCTATATTTAGGTACAGGCCTTAAATTCCTGATGTTTATCATCAAGCAATGTTAAATTTTGTGAAATGCTTTCTCAGCATCTAATGAATTGATCATGTTATTTTTTTTTAATTTGTTTTGATAGTAGATAATGATGATGGATTTCTGAATATTGAACAATTCCTGCATGCCTGGGAAGAAGCCTAAGTATACACAGTAAATGATTTTTGGATGTGCTTTTGGATTCAGTTTGTGAGAATTTTGTTCAGTATATTTGCATCAATATTATAAGATAAGTTATTCTGAAGTTCTCTTACTTTGTAGGATATTTTCGACATTTAGGCAGAAGCATTATTTTCCCTCAAAGAACAAAGTAGGCAGTGTTCCTGCTCTGTGGCTCCTGTGCCTTTTGTGTTTTGGCCAGTCCTTTCCTCAAAAGTTATTGGAGAGAAATTGGGATCTCACATATAGGATTAGGTATGAAAGCACTCCTGAAAGACCAGCGCTCTTTGGTCAGGATTTGGGTATTGAGGGCTTTAGCACAGCCTTATCTCCAGGACACGGATGGAGACGGGAATGATCCTGTTCCAGACTGCTCCATCGTTACTTTTCCCTGTATGCTCTGGTGAGTCTCCAAAAAAATCAATGTTTTATACAACATTCCTTTTGTTTTTGTAAACTACTGATCAACCACTTATGTTTTACTTTTTAAAATGTTTATCATTTGCATAAATGTTCTAGGCAGCCTCAATAAAAAATGGATATTTAGGTTAAGCCTTTTTGAGAAAATATCACATTTAACTAACAATACATTATCAATGTTATCTTAATGTTAGAATAAACTGTATACATGTGTGTCAGATGGAGAGACAGCAACAGAGCATTGGCACAAATAAATATGTTTGTAATAGATACATTGTGAAGTTTACACAATCTAGAAAGGAAATTCACTGCAAGAGTATAATAGCAAAAGTGTAGAAAAAGAAATAATCCACACACACAGGAGACTTTCAGAAGACAAAAAAGAGAGAAGATAATTTAATTTTCCACCAACCCTATAGATAAGTAATTTTGAAGAAAGATTCTTCATTTTGACTGCATTAAGATTCAAGTAGAAGACACCTGTTTAGACATGTCAGGTATCAATCCTTTGACTTTTATCAGGTAGTTTTAGATCTCATCTCCTGCAATTATTAAAAATACATTTACTTGGTTAGAAGAGATGGCAGCAGGTTCGTAGAGGCTGAGCAACTGGTGGGTGGGAGACCTGGGCTGACTGGGAGCAGAGAGATCTCTGCAGAGTGCACAAGGAAAATGCATACTCTACCTTGCCCTGCCCTGCATTGCCCTGCCCTGGCTTGCCCAATCCAGCGATTGGGAACAGAAAATTAGAACATCTGTTTCCACCCGGAGGCAACTTCCGGACACAGAGCAGAACATGGCGCATCTGCCACCCAGAACGGCAGCTCGTAGAGGCTGAGCAACTGGTGGGTGGGAGACCTGGGCTGCTGGGGAGCAGAGAGATCTCTGCAGAGTGCACACGGAAAGTGCACACCCTGCCTTGTCTGCCCTGCCGTGCCTAATCCAGCAAACAGAAACAGAACGTTGGAACTTCTGTTCACAATTGACGACTCTGAGGCATAGAACAGGGCTCGGCACATCTGAAACCTGGACCAGTAGAGAACCAGGGACACAGACCAGATACAAGGGAAAGGCAAGAACATATCACTGACAACAAAATGACAAGAGGAAAGAGAAAGGGTATATCCCAAGGAAACCAAGACAATCTAGCAACACCAGAACCCAGCTCTCCCATAACAGCAAACAGCGGAATTCCAAACACTCCAAAAAAGAAGGCACAGACCTGAAATCATACCTCAAGATGCTGATAGAGATACTTAAACAAGAAAAAGAGGAAAAGCAAAAAGATTCAGAAGCTTTTAAAGAAGAAACAAGAAAAACACTCAAAGAACTCAAAGAAATAGAGGAAAACAGAACCAAAGAAATAAAGAAATGGAAGAGGGAAATAAAAACAGAAATTGACACAATGAAGAAAACGCTAAAAAAGATAACCCTAGAGTCAAAACAACAAAAAAAGAAATCAGGAGTCACAGAAGCAAGCATTTCCAATAGATTACAAGAGATCAAAGAGAGAATCTTGGGGGCAGAAGGCAACATTGCAAACATAGACAAAACAGCCAGAGAAGATACAAAAAACAAAAAGATCCTAACCCAAAATGTCCAGGAAATCCAGGACACAATGAGAAGACCGAACCTAAGGATAATAGAAATAGAAGAGGGAGAAGAGTATCAACTAAGAGGCACAGTAAATATCTTCAAAAAATCATAGAAGAAAACTTCCCTACCCTCAAGAATGAGATGACCACGAGCATAAAAGAAGCCTTCAGAACTCCAAATAGGTTGGACCAGAAAAGAAATACCTCCCGACACATAATAGTAAAAACATCAAGTGCCCAAAGCAAAGAAAGAATACTAAAAGCAGTAAGGGAAAAAGGTCAGGTAACATATAAAGGCAGACCAATCAGACTCACACCCGATTTCTCAACAGAGACTATGAAAGCTAGAAGAGCCTGGACAGACATCATGCACTCCTTAAGAGAGCACAAGTGCCAGCCCAAGCTGCTATACCTAGCAAAACTATCAATCACCATTGATGGAGAGAGGAAGATATTTCAAGACAAATCAAAATTCACACTATTTCTGACCACAAACCCAGCACTACAACGAATTATAGGTGGAAAACCCAATACAATGAGGGAAAATACAGCCTAGTAAAAACAAGAAAACTCCTAAACAAGAAAACTAAAAGAAGAAAAAAACACGGACACAACTCAACCCAAAAAAAGCCATAATGGCAGGAAACATAAACAACTATTCCTTGATATCTATTACCAGGAATGGTTTCAACTCCCCAATAAAGAGACATAGACTATCAGACTGGATACTTAAACAAAATAAAGCCTTTTGCTGCATATAGTAAACTCATCTCAGAGACAGAGACAGACACTATCTCAGAGTAAAAGGGTGGGAAAAAAACTTCCAAGCAAACAGCTCCAAGAAGCAAGCTGGAGTGGCTATTCTTATATTGAATAAAGTAAACTTCCAACCAAAAGTTATCAAAAAAGATAAGGAAGGACACTTTTTACTCATTACCGGAGAAATCTGCCAGGAGGAACTCTCAATCGTTAACATATATGCTCCAAATAAAAAAGCACCCACATTCATAAAAGAAACCTTACTAAAGCTCAAAAAATACATTTCACCCCACACAATAATAGTGAGAGACTTTAATACCCCACTCTCACCAATGGACAGATCAGGGAAACAGAAAATGAACAAGGACACTGCAAAACTAGCAGAGACTTTGAACCAACTAGAATTAATAGATATATACAGAACATACTATCCTAAAGTAAAAGAATATAACTTCTTCTCACCACCCCATGGCACCTTCTCGAAAATTGACCACAAAATTGGACACAGAATGAGCCTCAATCGATATAAGAAAATTGAAATACTCCCATGCATTCTCTCAGATCACCATGGTCTACAGCTGGTCATTAACAACAACAAAGACAACAAAAAGCCCACATACACATGGAAACTAAACAACACTCTGTTAAACGATAGCAGGGTCAAAGAAGAAATAAAGAAAGAATTTAAGGATTTTCTACAATCAACGAAAACAAAAACACAACATACCCTAAACTATGGGATGCAATGAAAGCAGTATTGAGAGGAAAACTCATAGCCCTGCATGCTTCCAAAAAGAAACTGGAGAGAGCTCACATCAGTAACCTGACAGCACAGCTAAAAGCCCTAGAACAAAAGGAAGCAGATATGCCCAAAAAGAGTAGACGGCAAAAAATAATCAAAATTAGGGCAGAAATAGACCAAATAGAAACAAAAAGAACCATTGAAAAAATCAACAAAACCAAGAGTTGGTTCTTTGAGAAAATCAACAAGATTGATAAACCCCTAGCCATATAACTAGAGGGCAAAGAGAGAGTATCCAAATTAACAAAATCAGAAAGGAAAGGGGAGAAATAACAACTAAAACTGAGGAAATTCAAAAAATCCTCAGATCCTACTACAAAAACTTATACTCCACAAAATTGGAAAATCTGGAAGGAATGGACGAATTCCTAGACAGATACAAGGACCCAAAGTTAAACCAGGACCACGTAAACCATCTAAATAAACCTCTAACACCTAAAGAAGTAGAAATCATCAAAAGCCTCCTAACCAAAAAAAAACCCAGTTCCAGACAGGTTTGCTGCAGAATTTTATCAGACATTTATTGAGATATAACACCAATACTCGCCAAAACTATTCTAAAAGATAGAATCAGATGGAATATTACCCAACTCATTTTTTGAGGCTACAATAACTTTTGTACCTAAACCACACAAAGACCCTACAAGGAAAGAGAACTTCAGACCAATCTCACTTATGAACATTGATGCAAAAATACTCAACAAAATCCTTGCAAACGGAATCCAAGAACACATCAAAATGATCATTCACCATGACCAAGTAGGCCTCATCCCTGGGATGCAGGGATGGTTTAACATAAGGAAATCCATCAACATAATCCACCATATAAACAAACTCAAAGACCAAAATCACATGGTCATCTCACTAGACCCTGAGATAGCATTCGACAAAATCCAACACCCCTTCATGTTAAAAGTCCTGGAAAGAACAGGAATCCAAGGCCCATACTTAAACATAATAAAAGCAATATACAGCAAACCAACAGCCAACATCAAACTTAATGGCGAGAAACAAAGCAATCCCACTAAAATCAGGGACTCGACAAGGCTGCCCACTCTCCCCCTACCTATTCAACATAGTACTGGAAGTCCTGGCTGGAGCAATTAGACAGCAAAAGGAGATCAAGGGGATACAAATTGGAATGAAAGAGATAAAAACATCACTCTTTGCCGATGACAAGATAGTGTACTTGAGTAACCCCAAAAATTCCAACAGAGAACTCCTAAAGCTGATAAACAAGTTCAGCAAAGTGCCTGGATACAAAATTAACTCAAACAAATCAGTAGCCTTCCTATACTCAAAGGAAAAACATGTGGAGAAAGAAATTAAAGAAAAGGTACCCTTCAAAATCATCACAAAAACTATGAAATACATTGGTATGACTCAAACAAAGCAAGTGAAGGACCTGTATGACAAGAACTTCAAACCTCTAAAGAAAGAAATAGAGGAGGATCTCAGAAAATGGAAAGATCTCCCATGCTCATGGATTGGAAAAATCAATATCTTAAAAATGGCCATCCTACCAAAAGCAATCTACAGATTCAATGCAATCCCCATCAAAATTTTTACCCAGTTCTTCATGGAATTGGAAAGATCAACGTGCAATTTCATCTGAAATAACAAAAGAGCTAGAATAGCGAAATCCATCCTCAACAACAAAAAAAAACATCTGCGGGAATCACTATTACTGACCTCAAGCTATATTACAAGGCAATTTTGTTGAAAACTGCATGGTACTGGTACAGAAATAGGCATGTGGATCAATGGAATAGAATAGAAGATCCAGAAATGAGCCTTCATGTATATGGTCACCTTATATTTGACAAAGGAGCAGTAAACATTCAATGAAAAAAAAAACAGCCTCTTCAACAAATGGTGCTAGTCCAACTGGCACTCAGTATGCTAAAGAATGAAAATAGACCCTTTCTTATCTCCTTGTACAAAGCTCAAGTGTAAGTGGATCAAAGATCTCCACATTAAACCAGATACACTGAAACTATTAGATGAGAAAGTAGGGAAAACCTTAGAACACATAGGCACAGGAGAAAATTTCCTGAACAAAACACCAATGGCTCAAGCTCTAAGGTCAAAGATTAACAAACAGGACTTAATGAGATTGCAAAATTCTGTAAGGCTAAGGACATCGTCAAAAAAACATAATGGCAACCAATAGAATGGGAAAAGATCTTTACCAACACCACATCAGATAGAGGACTAATGTCCAAGGTGTACAAGGAACTCAAAAAGCTAGACACCAGAGAATCAAATAACCCTATTAAAAAATGAGGTACAGAGCTAAACAAAACTTTTTCAGTTGAGGAACACCGAATGGCCGAGGAACATCTGAGGAAGTGCTCGACATCCTTAGCCATCAGGGAAATGCAAATCAAAACAACCCTGAGATTCCACCTCACACCAGTCAGATTGGCCAAGATCCAAATCTCAGATGACAGAAGATGCTGGGGAGGCTGTAGAGAAAGAGGAACACTTCTCCACTGTTGGTGGGGTGCAAGCTAATACAACCACTCTGGAATTCTGTCTGGCGATACCTCAGAAAATTGAATATAGTTCTACCTGAAGACCCAGCTATTCCACTTCTGTGCATATACCCCAGAGACACTTTAATACACAACAAATATATATGCACCACAACGTTCATAGCAGCTCTATTTATATTATCCAGAAGATGGAAAGAACCCAGATGTCCTTCAGAAGATGAATGGATACAAAATTGTGGTACATTTACACAATCGAATACTACTCAGCCACCAGAAACAATGACTTAACCTATTCTTAAGAAAATGGCTGCATCTAGAGAATATCATCTTGAGTGAGTTAACCCAGTCACAAAAGAACAGACATAATATGCAGTCACTGATAGTGGGATGCTCATCCCAGAGGCTTGCACTCCCCCAGAAACAACTCACAGACTGTATGAAATCCAAGAAATAAAGATAACAAAACAAAACAAAAAAATATTTTCAAAACAAGAAAACTTTAACTATTTCCATGTTACATTTTGTTTTACATGTACTTTAGCTCATTGTAACTATTAAGTTTTCAAGGCATACTATCAAACCTTCAAAAAAATCAAGTACTGACTAAAAAATATATTCATATAGTTTTACGTAAAAATTATGTTAAAATCTGAAAAAAGTACGGACAAAAATGTATAATTTTAAGCAAAAAATGTTTAAAATCTGTACATTTATCTTTGTTTTGTAAAATAAAGTCATTTAAAAAAAAAAGAAGAGATGGCAGCCTGTTTATCAAAACTGTGACTGTACATCTTGTATATTACCTTATTGAAAGTCATAATTTCGTAGAAAATTGCACTTGACTTATAAGAGCTCCATATAAGTGACTGGAACATAATTTAAATATCACATAAAAAGTGATAATACAATAAAACACACACACACACACACACACACAAGTAAATATATAAAAACTGGGCTCATTGGGAAGTAAAATGTAGCAATATTTGCAGTATGGCCAATCTAGTATCGCCCAGAGAAGTTTTGACCAGGTCAAAGGTGTTGTCTTGGGAGAAGCAGTTCTTTTTGGGGAGTAGATGAGACATGGATTTCCCTTGAGTACTCTGTATACAATTCCCTAATGTAGATAAACATCTTGGGAGTTGTTGAGAATAGGGGTCTCTTTTGTTGGGAGACTATTAAACCAGAACAAAGTTCTTTCCTAAAACACTATTGACAGGAAAAGTGGTAGAGTGCATAAGACCAATCAAAAGTCTGTTGAAAATTGGAAGACTTCTGAAGGCAAAGCAGATTTGCCAAATCTGAATGGGCCTTGCTTCTTTTTGACCCTTAGCAAGATGCCACCTCTTATTGATCATAAGTCAGTCTAAAGGGAGTCAACCGAAAACAGTACAGAGTGCTATCTTCAGAATCCAACCTTACAAAAGTGCTAAAGATCTCATTCGTGCTACTCTACGCAGTCTTATGATTTGCAAGGAATAAGTCATCTATCCTGAGGCATTCTCATGCTGTCGAACACCTGTGCTAATCTGTGACTCATGCTCATGTGGATGCAGAATCATCAAGTCATGTTATGGTGTCTTAAAGCAGGTAAAGGTAGGTCTACAAAAGCGCTGAACTTTTGTTAAGCTTTCCTTTCATAAATCCAATCTCTACACATTTACTCCTTTGGTATAGACACTAAATAGATGTTATATTAATCTCGTAAAGAATCTTTGAGAGTCTATACTATATATGTGATTATATTGTCTCTGTCTTCAGATGTGCCAAAAGAAGACATCAGATCACATTACAGATGATTGTAAGCAACCATGTCCTTGGTCGGAATTGAACTCAGGACCTCTGAAAGTACAGCCAGTACTCTTACCCACTGTGAGGTAACATAGACCTGAAAAGACATACAAGGTACATACTCAATAATAAGTGCATATTAGTCAAAATTAGAATACCCATGATACAATTCAAAGACATACGAACCTTAACAAGAAAGAATGCCATATGTAGATACTTCAATCAGACTTAGGAAGAATAAAATATCAACAGGAGGCAGAGGTAGGGAGGGAGGGACATGCATAGGAGAAGAAAGGGAGGGGAAAAGGAAACAGAATCAAATATGGGGGCAGGTGGAAAGGAAAGAACCCCAGAGGGCTAAGACAATGAACAGAAATATGGAGTATAATGTAATGCGGAGGAGGGTTTAGGAAGCCGTTGGCGCCAATAGATGGCGCCAGCTTCCCGCCCATTGTTCAGCCTACAAAAACCTTTCCCCTCGTGTTGCTTGGCAACCACATAAGTCACAGCCCAATCTCGTGGCATGTGATTGAGCTACAGGAGGATGCACCAATCAGGGAGCAACACAAGTCTCTTAGGCATTTATAAGCAGTGCATTTCTCTCCCACGTGGGAGATAGTGGAGAGATTGCGGGAGACCCCACGTGGAGAGATGGCAGAGAGATCCCATGTGGAAAGAGACCCGATAAGAGAGATTGCGGAGAGATCCCATGTGGAGAGAGACTGGGCAGAGAGATTGCACTTGGGAGACTGCACGTGAGAGGTCACCTATACGGTAGACCTCGGTAGGGAGTCCCCGGATCAGAGAGAAGTTTCCTGCTCAAGAAGTCCCCTGCTCAGAGTGCTGTACAATAAAGGTTGTCCACAGAAGAATCTTGTGTGTTGTTGCACACCTGTTCCTACCGGCAGGAAGCGTGGGCGCGCGACAGGAGGGTGATCCTCTAGACTATTTCAGAGATCAGGGATGTGAGAGACTCCCCAGACTCAATGGGAGTTACCTTACCCGAATAGACCAACAGTGGAAAGATAGAACATAAAGAGACAACCTCCAGTAGGTAGACATTGCACCGAGTTGAGTCATGTGTCCACCCACATATCTTCAAAATATTTGATACAGAACTGTTTTAATCTAAAGGAAATTTAGGGACAAAAATAGACCAGAGACTAAATAAAAGGCCAATCAATGAATGGTCCAACTTGTGATTAATCCCATGCACAGGCACAAAATCATGACACTTAAAAATGCCATGTTGTTCTTGTAGACAGGGACATATGGCTGTCCTCTGAATGGCTCTACCAGCACCTTACAGAGACAGATGCAGATCCTTACAAGCAAATTTTAGGCTGAGACCCTAGACCTCTATGGAAGTGTTAGGGCTAGTATTGAAGGAGCTAAAGTTGATGGCAACCCCAAAGGAAGAACAACAGTAACAACTAACATGGCCCCTCTGACATCCTGGAATCTAAGCCACCAACCAAAATGCATACATTGGGTAGTTCATTGACACTGACACGTATGCAGCAGAGGAAGGCCTTGTTTGAACTGACAGCAAGAGGTTGTGCCTACACCTGTAAAGGTTGATGTCCAGAGTAGTGTGATGATGGCTGGTCTGAGGTAGGATGTTCGGGTATGTGGGGAAGCACCCTCTCATAAGCAAGGGAGAAGGAGGAAATGAAGTGATGAGCTAGGGATGGATGAATGGGCTTCAAATTTAAAATGTAAATAAATAAAATAAATTAGTAAAAGAAGAAATAAAAAGAATCTGTTAGAGTATAAATACATGTAGAAAAAAGGGATTTCTAAGAACAATATATTTACTGAATTAAACCTCTGAGATGGGGTTGCCTGGGACATCAAAGTTACCTTATCAAGAGATATTATACAGGTAGGCTTCTGAAATGTCATACTTGTAGCTGTACCTCCTTTTGTATTAATATTAGACCTACCTGATTTAGACAGAGTTTTTAAGCAGCAAATCTTCTCTTTCAACAATAAAAGGATATTTTATAAGTATTGAGTTATAAGATCTGTCAATGATGACTAGATAACAGAGTCTGGAAGCAACAATGCCAGTGGCTTTTGAAGAATTTTCATCAGTTGTGCTATATCATGAGTTCTAATACTAGCAGTAAGTATATTAAACTATACTCATTAGCACAATCATTCTGTAATTGTTACTGTTGCAGTAAACAATCTTCTGACATGATTAAGAATGATTGCAACAAAATAGCATATGTTAATTATTTTTAAATATGCCCAGTAATTTTTGAGATTTTAAATTTCTTAGAGAGAAGTTAATAGTTTTTTGTGTTAAATATATCTGATTTAATTTATAGTGATTTCTAAATTCCTAAGTATGCAGATTATTATAATTGTCAGCTTGGTTCATAGAGAAACACTCTTTAGAGTAGCCAATGATTACTAAAAAGATTCATAACATCATGAGTAATTTACTAATGGTGTTGTATAGTGGTCAAATACTCAATTAATAATTGCTCTCTGTCCATAATGATTAGAAAAAAATGAAACAAAAAATGCAAGATTCGAAGGAAAGAGAAGTAATCATAAACAATGATTTCCTTGTGGTCTGACATGATCATCTTTAATCAAGCAGCTGATACTGGCTTCAGAGATTTCAAAAATATTTTGCAAAGGAATCAACAAGTAGGAACATGTAAACAGAATGGATCAAGACACGTATACGTATGTTGTAATAAAACAGTTAACATTTCTTGTAGATATGGTTCATGAGGACGTGTTTCTGTATGTGACTACTTGCTGTTTCATGGCTGTGTATGTCCTAGGGCCTTTCTGCTATAGTATATAGGAACAGGACACTAACCAAATGTACAGCTCCTCTGAAGCCTATCTCCAGAGACAAAACTCATCCTGATTAGGCACTCCTCAGCGATGGAGCTGCCATTTAGTCAACCTCACTTCTGTAAGTCATTTTGCATCTTCCATGTCTCTCTTAGTAAAATTATTTAGTTCAGTGTTTCTAAGAGTTTATTTTAATGGAATTGTTCTTTGGAATCATTGAATGTTTTATCTGGTATGAAAAGATATTTTTCCATAGGTTGTTACCATGTGTAGAATTCTGCATACACTGTATATTAACTCTTAAAATTATTTTTCTTGAAGAAAAATTTACAGAGGTATAGGGGACCATTGGATTGGTATTATCTATCATCCTTTAACTTGAGACATATTGCAATATTCAAAGAGTGTCTGGGTTGTTTGGTCTTCTCTCTTGAGGAGCAATAAAAGAAAGGAAAGTGTTCCACACGTCCAATGAATAGAACTGATGGGAATCAATATGCTGCTTCCAATGCTCAGTACATGTTCCAGAACAAAGAATACATCACAAATGGACAGTGCTTTAGTGATTTAGAAATTGGCAAATATTAAGGGAGTAAAATCAGTGGATCAAATGTATCTTATCCCAAGGAAGAAGAAAGGGAAGTGTGACTATGAGTAAAAAGTACTGATGGTTTGTGTTCTGACTTCTATTTTAGCCAGTAGTTAGGCATTAGAAAAGCAATATGAACATGGAATCCTTCCCCACCTGAATATCTTCAGATTAGGCTATGAGAGTCTAATCTGCTGACAAAATTATTGAGTAGATCAAATTTAAAAAGAATTATCTGATGTTTATGATAAAAAGTGATAGATTTTCACCATAAGTTATTAGTTTTAAGCTGATATCATGTATTTCACAACATCTCTTCTTGTTAGTAATCATCATGGTTTCATTTATTGCCCAATGTTACAGCAAGCAGAGTTTTTTCCCTGTGCCATAGGTGCCCAAAACACTGACCTCAGATATGTTTTTTTAATCTACATATTCTTCAATAGTTATGAACTGAAAAGAAGCTTAATTTCCAAAGACACTAAGCTATCTAATAAATGACTTAAAATACAAATAAAAAACTAATTTCAATATTAGACATTTTGGAAACTTCAACACTTCTAAAACAACATAAAAATGTGAAATTATCTGTTCCCCAAACATTATTCTGAAAAATTTATTTACCTGTCTAAGTGATTAGGGTGACTTCATATGCTGTCCCAGATACCTAATTTAAAGTTATGCAGGAACAAATTGAAGAATGAACAGCAGCAGCAGCAGCAGGAACAACAACAATAAAAACAAGACAAAAAAAATCTTTGACCAGATACAACTTTCTTTGCCCTAGGAGTACTCAGATTAATACACCATCATTAAGTAAGTTGTTTCTATGTAACAGGCACAGTCCTGCTGCTGGTGATGTCAACCTTGCTCTTGGAGAAAGCTGCAGCAGTTCCTGAGTGCCTTGTGGAAAAGGATGGCTGCTGGAACCCGCTTGTGGAAACATTTAACAGTGCCATCCAGAGAGCTCAGATTGTCTCTAATCTTAACGACCAATTATTTGTAGAATTCGTAAGTACCTCAACCTCAATACTAGTACTTGATGTGAACTAGAACCTGTGACACTAAACATCACAGCGCAAATATCAGAAAATACACCTTCATATATACAAAAATGACCCACAACTGAATCAAGGACAAAATTTGAACCATGCCGTCAAATTCCATAGACTCTAGTGATTTTAATATATTATCTCTACTCAAATAAAAATAATTATGTTGGAAACTTTTAAAATGTGCTTGGGGAATGACTCTTATTTCCTGTTTTTACATTCAGGATTATGAAATTCTATTGGTCATGTTCATTTAGCACACTATATTTGTACATTTTAAAAGATGTGAATTACAGTGAACCATGTAAATATAACAAAGATTAAGTAATATGTGAAGAGGCAAGAAAGAAGTGGAAGAAAGCAGGGAAGGAAGAAAGAAAATGCAAGCAAGCAAGAAAGAGTGAGACAATGAAAAAGATCTATCTTTTCAAGAAACCCAAAATACTACGAATTGTGGTTTAAAGATTTTCACTAATAAGAGCTTGTCCAATAGAAGGTCAGGAATAAAAATATATTTATTCCCATTTTGGTAGATTTTCAATTCTCAAAGTCAGAAAAATGAAACTATAGAAAAAGGCAAACTTTCAATATGATGGGCAAGAAAAGTATATTTCTCTGTTTGGAATAAACATTTCATCATTTTTATTGACTATATATTTCTTCTCTTAACATGAAACAGTACAGCAACAAATTCTCATCTGAACAATTTAAAACTCTTGTAAGTACCTTACTTTCTTCCAGCAGCTTGACAATTAGAGCCTCATGTCATTGATTGTTCTCTAGAAGAGAAAGCATTATACAGTATTTGTATTTCCTGTTCTTAATTGGCAGTTTTTCAAATTCTTAATCTTCACAGTTATTTATTAACCAATCATGAATTAGCTGATAATTAGAAATAAATAAGATATTCTAAAGTGTATATTTAAATAAATTAAATATTTTGTTTATCATAGAATGGGCAGTTTAATATATAATATTAATTATTACTTTTTATATTTTGTTGATTTTGATTTTACATAGAATTCACTGTAAAATATTTTATTTTATGAGACAATTTTATTCTAAAACTATTATAATCATGCCCAGCTATACAATTAATTGTTAAGTTAATAAATTTATAATTCTATTTTCTGGGGAAGGAAATGTAAATAGTGACAGAAAACAATAAGATTAATTTATTGTGCTATGGCTTTATGCTGAGAGTATAAAAATGGTGATAATAATATTATTAAGTTCTTCATAAAGTTAATCGTTAATTGTTTACCTTCCTGAGCTAACTTTTGAAAGTGAAGAAAAGTAAGAGAGAAAGGAGTTAAATATACAAAAGTTAATGAAAAACCAAATTAAATTGCAGGTATAATTTATAAAAACAAAACGACATGACAGGCAGTTTCTTAAGGCCTTAAAAATCTGTACTTTATGAATTACTAATGTTAATATTTAAAAATTTATTAAAATGCAGTAATGTTTTCTCATAAAGTTATTTAGGGTTACAGAACTCTGATTTTTTTTTTTTTTTTTTTTGGCAGAATTTTCAACTGTTAAAGCGGGATGCGGCTGTTCTCAGAGCTGAAAGTACCTGCCATTCTGTTCTCACAAACCCCCCAAATTGGGGAACTGAACACACAAATATTGTGGTGAGTTTTTAACTTTGGTTTTCCACAGATATTGTGGTGAGTTTTTAACTTTGGTTTTCCACAGAACACCAGGAGCAGTACATTGTATTTGTGGAACTGTCAGTTATTACAGGCATTGTGATAGATACAGTAATCCTGCATGCAAAAAATAAAGATAAAGTATAGAAAATAATCACATTCTATTATAAAGTATAAATAAAATCATATACCCCAAAACAATGTATCAAAGGCTTCAAAACACCATTTCAAGAACATTATTTTAAGAATAACTAACCACTCAACGTTTGCCACTGTTAAAGGATTCATTGAGCTAAACTGACAGTCTGTGAAGATATACATATATATATATATACTCATTCCTCAATCAGTGATACAATTTGGCTGTATTTATTATATGTTCCTAATGGGTTCTGCATAATAGCGTTCTGTGTTACTGAACACTATACCCCTTCTTTATTTTCAAATCTGTCTTGGTTCTATTTCTTTTTTTTAACTATCTCTTCATCCCTTTATTATTCTCTATGCATGAACTCAAAATTGAATGAGAAGAGAGGTCCTATGAATTAATAGTTTATGTTCCTTAAGATGCAACAGTGCCAAAATTCATAATGAGAGGGTCTATGTATCATAACAGTTCAATTTTAGGAAGTAATTTAGTTCTTCCTATACATGGTGCACATAAATCCACTATTAAAAATTATTTTAACCACTTGCATCTGTCTTGATCTATTGTGAGTCTTTTTGGTCCATTTTGAGTACTGGCAAAAAAAAAAACATTTTACAAATGGTAGACAAGTATTCAAGTAATAAAGAGATCATTGGAGATAAAGCTGTTAGAAATGCATAAGGAGGATAATATATGATTGCCTATCTTCAGAAAAAAAGCTAATTTACAAGCTCCATAATTTGTTTTATTTTTTTCAAGAAGTGCACCAGTTTTTAAAATGTTATAATTCCAAACTATGTAACATCTATACATGTGTCATTCAGTTGGCAGATGCATGTTTCAGTTCAGGTTATACATGAACATACAGGTATCAAACCTGCTAAACAGAAATTATTCAATGCAATGGTTCATTTGTGTTTTGCAGGTCGAAGAGTATTTAGAAATTGTGATCAATTATGTGGGTTCCTGGATCAGCCCTCTTTACCATCTAGTGATCGAACTGAGTGCCATGCAGGGTGTCCCAGAAACTCTCCTCTCAAAAGCCAAGGAGATAGAACAGAACAACAGACAAATCCTGGATGACATTAGGTGGATTCTCACCAAGGTGAACATTTCCCTTTACTTATTCTCGCTCCTAAAATAGGTGGATTATGGAAGTTAACAATAACAACAACAGCAGCAGCAGCAACAGAATTAAATACCTCATCTTTTCATACTGAAACCTATATCACATCCATTCTATAAGAAACATGGGTCGTGACTATGTTGAGGGTCACACGACCTTTAATTTGGTTCTTATAACTGACACCCTGTATGTCAGATATTTACATTACAATTTCTTAAATTAGCAAAATTTGAGTCATTATGGATGAAAGGAAATAATTATATGATTTGTGGTCACCATGGCATGAGACACTATATAGCATTAGAAAGTTTGAGAACCACTGTTCTAATTGGTTGTTGGCATCTCCAAACTTTTCTGATGCTTCTCATCTTTTCTACCCTGGGAATTAGAGTGACACACAGATGTTCCTTTTAAGCAGTTAGAGGACACCTTTTCTGGATGGGTGAAAAGGGTTCTGGTTCCTCAATCACAGTCTCCTAGGCTCTGCATATTAAGTCACCATCTGATCTTAAACACATGTGACATTAAGTACATAAAACTCTTGGGTAATAGATTTCATAAAATAATGGCACATATCAGCTTCTATGAAAGTACATGTAAGAATTTTTTGAGTGAGTAACTGATATGAGCTCTTCCGTTGGCCCAGAATCAAACAGAAATTTCTTACCATTTTTTTTCTGCTTCTGAAAACACTTACTTCCTTTGTAATTAATTACATATTAGAAGAAATGCACATTAGTCTTTAGCACAAATTTTGAAAAGTCAAACTACTTGAGACCTTCTTGGCTTAGATAAGTGAAAACTCATAACTTTGAATGAAACCACACATTTCTGATCATATATCTCTGATTGGATACAGAATTGAAGAAAGAAATACTAACATTGTAATCAACAAGTAAATTGTTTTCATTTTGATTTTCAGGTCTATCCTTCTGCAGAGATGAAAGAAGAATTTCCCAGCTGGGAATACTATTCATTATTAAAATCAAGTAAAAAATATCATAAATTTTTGGCAATATTTAACATTTTAAACTGCCTAGGTCATGATGCAAAGTACACTATATTTCATCTCAGAATACTGAAGTGTTACATTACTGAGAATGATTGCTAAGAGCACATTTACCATTTCTTCTTTGGAGATGCTTCAAGACAGTTCTCTACTGAGAAGTTGCTTGTAACTTTATACTTTTCAAATGTGTGGGTATAATGGTTCTCCTTTTGAAAAATAAAAGCATTCTCTTTACAAATGTTTAAATCTATAAAACATATCCATCTATTGTTCATTGAATACAATATATATCAATAAAGTTTGGTTTCCCCGATCAAATACATCACAAACAACAGATATTAAAATCTAGGAAATAATGATAAATTTAGTATAACAAAGTGTTTTTTGTCTCACAAAACTTGAAGATCGTCAAGTTAATAAAATAAAAGTCTAAATCTCATTAACAGATCCATTATCCTAATCAAAATATTAAAATTTTAATGCTTAATGACATTCACATTGTCCTTAGGAAAAACATATTCACAGTGAAAACAAAGCTAATCCAATACAACAACTTTCTGAATCCACAGCATCAAGAGAAATCTGAGGGAAGGAGGCACAGACTGGGTAGAATAAAGACACATTGAATTAATGTGTGAGATATTAAAAAATTTCAATAAAAATAAAATTCATTTCGGATGCATATATTTTTAGTGATGATCTCTTCAAGATGTGTCATAATTCTGACTATAAATTATTCTCTACCATAACTTCATTATAGATGAAGTTCTACCTGTTTTCATTTCAGACTAACAACTATTTTGATGCTTTATGGTACTTAAAAAAATCTATCCATTTCAGATGATGTATGTACTACAACCGTAGGAGATTTGACAGTGACAATCCCTTATTATGTCTGCCATGAAACTCTGATGAAGCAAAAAGTATCTTTCATTCTGGCTTCAATTGTTTGGATATTTTGAAGACCAGGCTTCACATCACCTATAAATGTGCAGTACCCACAGACACAGTCCCAGAATACTCTTTGGTTAGTGGTTCAGACTCTATGAACCCCAATGGCCCATGTTACTTGACTCTGTAAATCTTGTGATGTCCTTGGAGCCTTTGGCTCACTAAGTTTTCCTACTGATTCACAAGACCGCCCAAGCTCAGACTGATGTTTGACTGTAGGTTACTGCATTTGTTTTCATCAGCTGCTGGGTGAAGTTTCCCAGGAGATAGTTATGGTAGTCTCCTGTCTGCCAGTGTAGCAGAATATCAATAATATTGTCAGGTTTTGGGTATCTTCAAATAGGGCAAGGCATTGTTTGGGTATTCCTTCAATATCTGTTCCATCATTATCACTATGCATCTTGTGAGCAGTATATTGGGGGGGGGGGGGCATCAAAGGTTTCATGGGTGGATTGATGTTCCATTTCATCCATAGGAATACACATGACTACAGGAGGTTGCTAATTCAGTCTCCATATCCTGAATTGCTAGGTGTCTCAACTAGGTTGACTCCCATAGACCCTCAAGAGCCTCCCTTTCTCAGGTCTCCTGCTAGCAGAATAGATACTCCAGTGATTTCCTTTCTTGCTCCCATTCTTTTATTGGCTATTCCCAACCATACAGCCTTATTACAGAGTTTCTTTGGCTCTGTCGATCTTATGAAGGTTATCCTACACTTTATGGCTTATGGCCAATTATAACAGATTAAATATATTATATGTCTTTTTTGTGTCTGCATTAATTCACTCAAGATGATATTCTCAAGCTCCATCTTTTTGACTGCAAAATTCAAGCTATATTTGGTTTCTTATTCCACTGTGTAAATGTTCTTTAGTTCCTTTATCCATTTTCAGTTAAGAAACATCTAAGTTGTTACTAGATACTGACTATTATGAATAAAGCTGCTATGAATATAGAATGAGCAAGTGTCTACTTTGTATTGTGGGGAGTATTTTGGGCATATGCCCAGAAGTTTTATAGTTGGGTTTTGTGTTAAATATATTCTCAATTTCCCTTGAAACTTTCATATTGATTCCCAAAGTGGTTGTACAAGTTTGCAATACCACCATCAATGGAAATAAATTCCTATTGCTTCACATGTTCATGAGCATGAGTTGTCCCTTGAGTTTTAGACCTTAGCCATTTTTAAGTATGTAAAATGGAATCTCAGATTCCTATTGATTTGCATTTTTATGTTCATTAAAAATGTTGAGTATTTATTTAAGTGCTTCTGGATCATTAGACATTCCTCTATTTATAATTTTTTGTTTAGCTATGTATTCCATTCTTTCTTCCTTCTTTCCTCCCTCCCTCCCTCCCTCCCTCTCTATCTATTTATCTCTTTCTTTCTTTCTTTCTTTCTTTCTTTCTTTCTTTCTTTCTTTCTTTCTTTCTTTCTTTCTTTTATAAGAACAACTCAGCAAAATAAAATTCTGGTTTATTGTAGGATACTGTCTCACACAAACATAAAACAGGCCATAAAATTAAAAGCGACTTCATAAAAAATAAACTTTGTATCTTTGGCTTTTTAACTATCTCATTTTAACAATGTACTTATAGTACAGCTAGGTACACACACACACACACACACACATACACATACACACACACACACACACACACACACACACACACACACACGTTACCGGGACAATGGGAGTAAGATTTGTTTTTGTTGTTGTTGTCTTTTTAACAAGTTTTATTTTTTATACTTTGAGATTATAATGGATATGGTCATACCACATGTAAACTCTGAAGTAGGACAGGCTTCAGCTCTGAAGGCTGGTTCAGTCACTCTTTATCATTAAAGAATGTCTGACCCCTAAAAATATAAAATGTAAATAAACAAATTTTTCCTTTTAAAGTACTTTAAAAAAAAAAAAAAGTAGGGCCTGGGAAGTTCTGGTTCTTTTTTCCTGCCATGTTGCCAATTCCTGTTGTGGTTTTGGTGGGGAGGTGGAGAGCGCACGTCATCTGTGGGTGGTCCTGCCCACTGAGGGCAGACAGGAAGTGGAGGGTGAACAGTTCACAGAGCTGGTTAGCTTTCCCTCTTGCTGTCGAGTCATCCTTATCGTTCAGCTCTGTGCTTCTGCCCGTTTTCTTGGAGGCAAGATAGAATATAAGAGTCTGTGCATGATGAGGGCACCCCCCCGCCCCCGCACGATTCAGTGTCCACACTCCAGGCAGGGCGCAGTGTCCACATGCCAGGAAGGGTGCCGTGTCTACACTAATCATCCTCAGCTACCCGCTTGCCTGTGGGAGACTCAGCTTCTTCATCTTCATCTCCACCCTTTTCCGCAACATCACCTCCTTCTCTTTTGCCCCACCTTCTACCTCTTCTTCTTCTACTTCATTGTCAGCCTCCCCTGCCCATTTTCTTCATTTTGAGCGTTTCCATTGGTAGGTGCATTTCTTCCATTCTCTGCCTCCTCCACAACTTCCTTTTTCTCCTTCAAGTTCTCCGTGGTGATCTCTGAGCTGGTGTCCACTGCCGTGTCTGGCATGGTAGGGTACAACCTTGGTCTGATGTTGCAAGGGATTAGCCGAGTTCAAGGAATCTGGAAAGAAAGCTGCTTGAGTCCTCATTGGAGGAGGTGGTGGGCAACGAAGGTGGCTGCAGGGAGCACAGAGCAGGACCCGGAACCAAACCAAAGATGGCTTTTTGGAGCAGTTTGGGTGTATCCCATTGTTAAATTGAATTACATGATTTATCAATTTATAATTCCTTGTGATATTTTATATATTTTGCATTTAATCCTCTCTTAGAGATAGGGTTGGTGAAGATCATTTCCTGTTCTCTAGGCTGCCATTCTGTCTTACTGATGGTGTCCTGCGGCTTTCTTTTTTTTTTTTTTTTTTTTTTTTTTTTTTTTTTTTTTTGTTTCATGACTCATTTATTAATGACTTTGGTGCCTGAGTCATTGATATTGTAAAATATTGTTGATAGCTGTTCCCATGTTAACTTCTATTAAATTTAGCGTCATGTTGGAGTTTTTATTTCACTTGGACATAACTTTTAAGCAGGATGTTAGATATGAGTTCTTGTTTTTTCTTACCTACAGACACCCTGTTAGATCAGCACTATTTGTTGAATATGTTTTCTATTTTTATTTTTACAGTGTATGGTATTGGAAAATCACGATTACATACATGTGTTGATTTCATTCTATGTCTTTTATCCTGTTTCATTGATCAACTTGTCAGATTTTGTACCAATACCATGTGGTTTGAAATTCTGTTGCTCTGTAGCATAGCTTGTAATCAGAGATGGTGATACCTCTAGAAGTTCATTTATTGTACAAGATTATTTTAGTTTCCTTTTCTTCTTGTTTTTCTATATAAAATTGAGTATTGCTTTCTCAAGTTCAGGAAGTGTATTAAAATTTTGATCGTAATTGCAATGCATCTGTAGATTGCTTTTGGTAAGATGGCCACTTTTACTATGTCAAACCTACCAATCCAGTAATATGGGAGATGTTTCCATCTTGAGAGGTTTTACTATATTTCTTTTCTTTTTTTTTTTTTTATAGATTTGAACTTTTTTTCATATGGGTCTTTCACTTGTTTAGTTAGAGTTATATTAACATTCTATATAATTTTTGCCTGCTGAAAATGGTGTTATTTCCTTCATTTCTTTTTGTCTTTTTCAAACACAAGTTTGTGCTCACATATTACTTTTCTGGACTATATGAGATGTGTCAGATAATAATTAATTCATCCCGATTGAATCTCATCTAAGGAAATATGAAATTTCATCTTGCCAATAGTTTTTAGGTGAGTAAAGGACATGTTAAATTTTCTTGGGGACAAAAATGTGTTTACTATGACAGAAGTTTACCTGGTTGATATTATATTAACATAAATCAACAATTATATTTCCTAAATCAGATATTTGTAAGTAGGGCACTAATCCTAGTAGTACCAAGAAGAGTGATAATATGATAAATATTTAAAATATGTTGAGACCAATGAGGTTTTTGTTTGATTAATGGGAGTGCTACTTTGAAAATTCATCTTAGGAACCTGAGATTATGGGCTCATATCATTTTCATATTTCCTTAAAGAAAACTGTATTAGAGTAGTTTACTTTCAACACAGTCAGTGATTTGTAAATATTTCCAGACAGTGACTCTCAGTGTTGGTAGCATCTTGGTAAATAGAAAATGCAAAATATGAGTTGAAATTAAAGACTAGAATTGTTCTATATGGAGCAAAATAAGCAAAGACTAAATGAATGAAACCAGTCAACAAGCCGGAGTAATCTGGGTAAAGGACCTCAGCTGAGGAAACATTCATTTAATATTGGATTGGAGTTAAGCATATTGAATATTTTATTGATTGATGACTGGTAATACCTCATTAAGACATCTGGTCTAAGATCATATGCAAAGAAATGTTGAATAAGCCAGTAAGCAGTGTCCAACCTTAACTTCTGATTCAAGTCCTAATTCATGGTTTGTGCCCTGAGTTCCTGTTATGAGTTCTATCCATAATGAATTGTAAGCTGTACCCTTAAATAAAACATTTCTTCACTGAATTTTTTAAATAATTTTTGAAAGCAATAAAACAGATTCCATGACTTTAGAATACCTAACTTCAAGAAATCCTAAAACTACCTTAAATTTTAAACACTCATTAAAATTTTTATTTTATCTTCATTATAATGATTTTGCTCCTCTCACTTGCTTTCATAACAATTTAATTGTATTTAAGTTGTTCTTCCTCACTTGAGTCACAAGAGCTCCAAGGAAATTCAAATCCATGTAATTGGGGTGGTTTGAATAGCTTTGTATTTCTAGATTCCTGTATTTGAATGCTTAGCCAGAAGGGAATGGCATTATTAGGACTTATGGCTGTTTGTGTAAGGGTAGCCTTGTTGGAAGTAGTGTGTCATTGTAGAAGTGAACTTGGATGTCTCCTATGTTCAGGCTTTTCCCAGTGCTAAACATGGTCCTTACTACTTCCTGTCAATTGAGATGTAGAACTTTCTGCTCCTTCAGCGTCTTTCCTCCCTATAAACTGCCATGCTTCCTGCCTTGATGTTAACGGGGTAAAACCTTTGAAACTTTAGGCCATCTTCAAATAATGTTTTATTTCATAACTGTTGAATCAGTCATGGAATTTCTTCAGAGCAAGAAAAGTCTTATTAAGACATCCTCTCACCATCTCGGAAGTTCTACTGGTTGGTTTTGTGTCAACTTGACACAAGCTGGAATTATCCCAGAGAAAGGAGCCTCAGCTGAGGAAATGCCTCCATGAGATCCAGCTGTTAGGAAATTTCTTAACTTGTATTGAAGGGGTGTAGGGCCCAGCCCATTGTGGGTGGTACCATCCCTGGGCTCATAGACCTGGGTTCTATACGAAAGCAGGCTGAGCAAGCCAGGGGAAACAAGCCAGTAAGTAACATACCGTGGCCTCAGTCAGAAAAGATCACACATGGTATGTCCTCACTGATGAATGAATAGTAGCTCAAAAGCTCTGAATACCCAAGACAGAATTTACAAATTATATGAAGCTTAAAAAGAAGGAGCAGTAAAATGTGGATGCTTTAGTTCTTCTTAGAAGGAAGAACAAATTACTCACAGTAGAAAATACAGGGGCAAAGAATGGAGCCGGGACTGAAGAAGAGGTCACTGGAGACTGCCTTCCCTGGGGTTCCATCCCATATGCAGACACCAAACCCACTCACTATTGCTGATGACAAGAAGCACTGCTGACAGGAGCCTGATATACATGTCTCCACAGAGGCTTTACAAGAACCACACTTATCCAGATGAGGATTTTTGCAGCTAATGATTGGGCTGAGCACTGGACCCCAAAGGAAGCACTAGAGAAAGGACTGAAGGAGCTGACATAGTCTGCAACCCATGTGAAGAACAACAATATCAGTCATCCACCCCCCTACTCCAGAGCTCCCAGGGGCTAAAACACCAACCAATGAGTACACATGGAGAGACTCATGGCTCCAGCTGCATTATAGCAGAAGACAGCATTTTCTGGCATCAATAGTAGGAGAAGCCTTTAGTCCTGTGAAGGCTCATTTCCTCAGTGTTTGGGAAGGCCAGGGTGATGAGGTTGGAGTGTGTGGTTGGGAGTAGTAGCATCTTCATGGAAGCAAGGAGATGGGGTGTAGGGGTGGTAGAAGGGGGAAAGGATAACGTTTAAAATATAAATACATAAAATATACAATAAAATATTTTTAAAGATCAGAGTTTTCTAAGCATAAAGATACTGAATAACAAACTCTAAAGATAGATCTCTCATGTCTAACAAATCTTCTATTTTCCCTAGCCTACCTACACCTTAAAAAATGTTTCATCATCCCTATTCAGCAGGAAGAATCCACAGTGAGTTTTCCACTTGGGTTTGGAGGTTTTGTTAAGGTTATTTTATAAATCATATTGGGTTGTCTTTTTAAGGAATAATTTGGGAATGGTTATAATTTTGAAAAGGGAGGCAACATATAATATGAACTATTGAATTTATTCTTTTTTTTTCCATTTTATTTTTTTTTATTATTTTTTTTTGTAAAGATTTTAAACATTTTTTGCTTAAAATTATACATTTTTGTCAGTACTGCTTTTTCAGACATTAAAATAAATTTTACACAAAACCATGTGAATATGTTTTTTAGTCAGTACTTGATTTTTTTCAAGGGCTTGACAGTATGCATTGAAAACGTACTAGTTGAAATAAGCGTAAAGTACATGCAAAACAAAACACAACATGGAAATAGTCAAAGTCTTCTTGTTTTGTGAATATATGTATATTTTTTTGTTTTCTTTATTTCTTGGACTTCATACAGTCCGTGAGTTGTTTCTGGGGGAGTGCAAGCCTCTGGGGTTAGCATCCCACTATCAGTGACTGCATATTATGTCTGTTCTTTTGTGACTGGGTTATCTCACTCAGGATGATCTTCTCTAGATGCAGCCATTTTCTTAAGAATTTGGTTAAGTCATTGTTTCTGGTGGCTGAGTAGTATTCCATTGTATAAATGTACCACAATTTTTGTATCCATTCGTCTTCTGAAGGACATCTGGGTTCCTTCCAGCTTCTGGCTATTATAAATAGAGCTGCTATGAACATTGTGGTGCATATATCTTTGTTGTGTATTAAAGTGTCTCTGGGGTATATGCCCAGAAGTGGAATACCTGGGTCTTCAGGTAGTACTATATCCAATTTTCTGAGGTATCGCCAGACAGATTTCCAGAGTGGTTGTATTAGCTTGCAACCCCACCAACAGTGGAGAAGTGTTCCTATTTCTCCGCAGCCTCGCCAGCATCTGCTGTCATCTGAGTTTTGGATCTTGGCCAATCTGACTGGTGTGAGGTGGAATCTTAGGGTTGTTTTGATTTGCATTTCCCTGATGGCTAAGGATGTCGAGCACTTCCTGAGATGTTTTTCGGCCATTCGGTGTTCCTCAACTGAAAATGATTTGTTTAGCTCTGTACCCCATTTTTTAATAGGGTTATTTGATTCTCTGGTGTCTAGCTTTTTGAGTTCCTTGTACATCTTGGATATTAGGCCTCTATCTGATGTGGTGTTGGTAAAGCTCTTTTCCCATTCTGTTGGTTGCCGTTTTGTTTTCTTGATGATGTCCTTAGCCTTACAGAAACTTTGCAATCTCATTAAGTCCCATTTGTTAATCTTTGACCTTAGAGCTTGAGCCATTGGTGTTTTGTTCAGGAAATTTTCTCCTGTGCCTATGTGTTCTAAGGTTTTCCCTACTTTCTCATCTAATAGTTCCAGTGTATCTGGTTTAATGTGGAGATCTTTAGTTCACTTACACTTGAGCTTTGTACAAGGAGATAAGAACAGGTCTATTTTCATTCTTTTGCATGTTGAGTGCCAGTTGGACCAGCACCATTTGTTGAATAGGCTGTCCTTTTTCCATTGAATGTTTACTGCTTCTTTGTCAAAAATCAGGTGACCATATACATGAGGGCTCATTTCTGGATCTTCTATTCCATTGATCCACTTGCCTATTTCTGTACCAGTACCATGCAGTTTTCAGCACAATTGCCTTGTAATATAGCTTGAGGTCAGGGATAGTGATTCCCGCAGATGTTTTTTTGTTGTTGAGGATGGATTTCGCTATTCTAGGTCTTTTGTTATTCCATATGAAGTTGCACATTGATCTTTCCAATTCCATGAAGAACTGGGTTTGAATTTTGATGGGGATTGCATTGAATCTGTAGATTGCTTTTGGTAATATGGCCATTTTTAAGATGTTGATCTTTCCAATCCATGAGCATGGGAGATCTTTCCATTTTCTGAGATCCTCCTCAATTTCTTTCTTTAGAGCTTTGAAGTTCTTGTCATACAGGTCCTTCACTTCCTTAGTTAGAGTCACACCAAGGTATTTCATAGTTTTTGTAACGATTGTGAAGGGTACCTTTTCCCTAATTTCTTTCTCCACATGTTTGTCCTTTGAGTATAGGAAGGCTACTGATTTGTTTGAGTTAATTTTGTATCCGGCCACTTTGCTGAACTTGTTTATCAGCTGTAGGAGTTCTCTGGTGGAATTTTTGGGGTCACTCAAGTACACGATCATGTCATCGGCAAAGAGTGATCTTTTTATCTCTTCCTTTCCGATTTGTATCCCCTTGATCTCCCTTTGCTGTCTAATTGCTCCAGCCAGGACTTCCAGTACTATGTTGAATAGGTAGGGAGAGAATGGGCAGCCTTGTCGAGTCCCTGATTTTAGTGGGATTGCTTCAAGTTTTTCGCCATTAAGTTTGATGTTGGCTGTTTGTTTGCTGTATATTGCTTTTATTATGTTTAAATATGGGCCTTGGATTCCTGTTCTTTCCAGGACTTTTAACATGAAGGGGTGTTGGATTTTGTTGAATGCTTTCTCAGTGTCTAGTGAGATGACCATGTGATTTTGGTCTTTAAGTTTGTTTATATGGTGGATTACATTGATGGATTTCCTTATGTTAAACCATTTCTGCATCCCAGGGCTGAAGCCTACTGGGTCATGATGAATGATGGTTTTGATGTGTTCTTGGATTCGGTTTGCAAGGATTTTGTTGAGTATTTTTGCATCAATGTTCATATGTGAGATTGGTCTGAAGTTCTCTTTTCTTGTAGGGTCTTTGTGTGGCTTAGGTACGAGGGTTATTGTAGCCTCAAAAAAATGAGTTGGGTAATATTCCATCTGATTCTATCTTTTGGAATAGTTTGGCGAATATTGGTGTTATATCCCCAATAAATGTCTGATAAAATTCTGCACTGAACCCGTCTGGACCTGGGCTTTTTTTGGTTGGGAGGCTTTTGATGACTTCTTCTATTTCTTTAGGTGTTATAGGGTTATTTAGATGGTTTACTTGGTCCTGGTTAAACTTTGGGACCTTGTATCTGTCTAGGAATTTGTCCATTTCCTCCAGATTTTCCAATTTTGTGGAGTATAAGTTTTTGTAGTAGGATCTGATGATTTCTTGAATTTCCTTAGTTTCAGTTGTTATGTCACCACTTTCCTTTCTGATTTTGTTAATTTGGATACTCTCTCTTTGCCCTCTAGTTAGTCTGGCTAGGGGTTTATCAATCTTGTTGATTTTCTCAAAGAACCAACTCTTGGTTTTGTTGATTTTTTCAATGGTTTTTTTTGTTTCTATTTGGTCTATTTCTGCCCTAATTTTGATTATTTCTTGCCGTCTACTCTTTTTGGGTATATCTGCTTCCTTTTGTTCTAGGGCTTTTAGCTGTGCTGTCAGGTTGCTGATGTGAGCTCTCTCCAGTTTCTTCTTGGAAGCACTTAGGGCAATGAGTTTTCCTCTCAATACTGCTTTCATTGCATCCCATAGGTTTGGGTATGTTGTGTTATCATTTTCGTTGAATTCTAGAAAGTCCTTAATTTCTTTCTTTATTTCTTCTTTGACCCTGCTATCCTTTAACAGAGCGTTGTTTAGTTTCCATGTGTATGTGGGCATTTTGTTGTCTTTGTTGTTGTTAAAGACCAGCCGTAGACCTTGGTGATCTGAGAGGATGCATGGGAGTATTTCAATCTTCTTATATTGATGAAGGCTCGTTCTGTGTCCAATTATGTGGTCAATTTTCGAGAAGGTGCCATGGGGTGGTGAGAAGAAGGTGTATTCTTTTACTTTAGGATAGTATGTTCTGTATATATCTATTAATTCTAGTTGGTTCAAAGTCTCTGCTAGTTTTGCAGTGTCCTTGTTCATTTTCTGTTTTCCTGATCTGTCCATTGGTGAGAGTAGGGTGTGAAAGTCTCCCACTATTATTGTGTGGGGTGAAATGTATTTTTTGAGCTTTAGTAGAGTTTCTTTTATGAATGTGGGTGATTTTTTATTTGGAACATATATGTTAAGGATTGAGAGTTCCTCCTGACAGATTTCCCCGGTAATGAGTAAAAAGTGTCCTTCTTTATCTTTTTTGATAACTTTTGGTTGGAACTTTACTTTATTCGATATTAGAATAGCCACTCCAGCTTGCTTCTTGGAGCTGTTTGCTTGGAAGGTTTTTTTCCCACCCTTTTACTCTGAGATAGTGTCTGTCTCTGTCTCTGAGATGAGTTTCCTGTATGCAGCAAAAGGCTGGATTTTGTTTATGTATCCAGTCTGATTGTCTATGTCTCTTTATTGGGGAGTTGAGACCATTTATGTTAATAGATATCAAGGAATAATTGTTTCTGTTTCCTGCCATTTTTGCTTTTTTGGGTTGAGTTGTGTCTGTGTTTTTTTCTTCTTTTAGTTTTCTTGTTTAGGAGTTTTCTTGTTTTTATTAGGCTGTATTTTCCCTCCTTGTATTGGGTTTTCCACCTATAATTCATTGTAGTGCTGGGTTTGTGGTCAGATATTGTGTGAATTTTGATTTGTCTTGAAATATCTTTGTTTCTCCATCGATGGTGATTGATAGTTTTGCTGGGTATAGCAGCTTGGGCTGGCACTTGTGCTCTATTAAGGAGTGCATGATGTCTGTCCAGGCTCTTCTAGCTTTCATAGTCTCTGTTGAGAAATCGGGTGTGAGTCTGATTGGTGTGCCTTTATATGTTACCTGACCTTTTTCCCTTACTGCTTTTAGTATTCTTTCTTTACTTTGGGCACTTGATGTTTTTACTATTATGTGTCGGGAGGTATTTCTTTTCTGGTCCAACCTATTTGGAGTTCTGAAGGCTTCTTTTATGCTCGTGGTCATGACATTCTTGAGGGTAGGGAAGTTTTCTTCTATGATTTTGTTGAAGATATTTACTGTGCCTCTTAGTTGATACTCTTCTCCCTCTTCTATTCCTATTATCCTTAGGTTCGGTCTTCTCATCGTGTCTTGTATTTCCTGGACATTTTGGGTTAGGAGCTTTTTGTTTTTTGCATCTTCTCTGGCTGTTTTGTCTATGTTTGCAATGTTGTCTTCTGCCCCTGAGATTCTCTCCTCGATCTCTTGTAATCTGTTGGAAATGCTTGCTTTTATGACTCCTGATTTCTTTTTTTGGTGTTCTGACTCTAGGGTTATCTCCTTTAGCGCTCTCTTTATTGTGTCAATTTCTGTTTTAATTTCCCTCTTCCATTCCTTTATTTCTTTGGTTTTGTTTTCGTCTCGTTCTTTGAGTTCTTTGAGTGTTTTTCTTGTTTCTTCTTTAAAAGCTTCTCAATCTTTTTGCTTTTCCTCCCTTTCTTGTTTAAGTAACTCTATCAGCGTCTTGAGGCATGATTTCAGGTCTGTGTCTTCTTTCTCTGGAGTGTTTGGAATTCCGATGTTTGCTACTATCGGAGAGCTGGGTTCTGGTGTTGCTAGATTGTCTTGGTTTCCTTGGGATATACTCTTTCTCTTTCCTCTTGCCATTTTGTTGTCAGTGATATGTTCTTGCCTTTCCCTTGTATCTGGTCTGTGTCCCTGGTACACTTTCCGTGTGCACTCCGCAGAAATCTCTCTACTCCCTGGCAGCCCAGGTTCTGGGTGGCAGCTGGGCCAGGCTCTGCTCTGCGTCCTGAAGTCACCTCCGGGTGGGAACAGACGTTCCTAAGATCTGTTCCTGGTCACAGATGCTCAGCCTCTCCGAGCAACCTTTCCGGCTGGCAGGTGGGCCAGGCTCTGCTCTGTGTCCTGAAGTTGTCTCCGGGTGGGAACAGAAGTTCCTAAAATCTGTTCCAGGTCACTGGATCGGGGAGGACAGGGCAGGTCAGGGCAGGGGGTGCCCTTTCCGTGTGCACTCCGCAGAGATCCCTCTGCTCCCCCACAGCCTAGGTCTCCCACTCACCAGTTGCTCAGCCTGTTCGAGCCGCCTTTGCGGCTGGCTGTTGGGCCAGGCTCTGCTCTGTGTCCTGAAGTCGTCTCAGGGTGGGAACAGAAGTTCCTAAGATCTGTTCCCAGTCACTAGATAGGGCAAATCAGGGCAGGGGGTGCCCTTTCCGTGTGCACTCTGCAGAGATCCCTCTGCTCCCCCGCAGCCTTGGTCTCCCACTCACCAGTTGCTCAGTCTGTTCGAGCCGTCTTTCCGGCTGGCAGTTGGGCCAGGCTCTGCTCTGCGTCCTGAAGTCGTCTCAGGGTGGGAACAGAAGTTCCTAAGATCTGTTCCAGGTCGCAGTTTCTCAGCCTGTACGAGCCGCCTTTCCGGCTGGCAGTTGGGCCAGGCTCTGCTCTGTGTCCTGAAGTCATCTCAGGGTGGGAACAGAAGTTCCTAAGATCTGTTCCAGGTCACTGGATCGGGGAGGACAGGGCAGGTCAGGGCAGGGGGTGCCCTTTCCGTGTGCACTCCGCAGAGATCCCTCTGCTCCTCCGCAGCGTAGGTCTCTCACTCACTAGTTGCTCAGCCTGTTCCTATTGAATTTATTCTTGACAAAAGTATGTGTAGCCAGAATCTTAATTGGTAGAAATATTTGCAATTGATTTAAATTTGAAATTATAGTTTCTTATATTGCTACACAATGTATATATTACTATTGAAATAAGGTTTCAATGGTATAAATCTGAATATTGATACAAAATTTGAAATTAAGATTGTTACTCTTAGATAAGCATTATTCCTATGCGGCTTTTTAAAAATAACACAAGGTTCGAACCAGGCCTGTTATAGCTGCTATTACAAACAGTAATACAAGTTAAACAAACAGTAATACAAGTTAAGGGCCAGAACATGGGAAGTGGATAAAATCAAGCTTCCTGACTCTTCTGTTATTGGTAATTTCAGGCAAATTTTGCTCTTTGCAAATAATGACAGCACGTTCTTCTTACACTGACCATTGGGACTCTAAAAGTGATGTTCTACCAGGAAGGCAGGGAATGCCTACAGGTGTGTAGGATGTAGCAGGTTAGGGTGTCTATTCTATTGTTGGGCATTTTGCTTCTCCCACAGTGTAAAACAGAACTTACATAATATCATGTCCCCAGGCACACCTTTTGTATCAGGACAATTTGAGGACAGTTACAAAGGCACATCTACAGACAGAATATTGGGGGGGGGTCTGGTTGATTGATGTTTTTCATCCAAAGTTGAAGTCTTACACTCTTATTGTGTGGTTCAATGTGTGTTTTGTGCTTTAGTAGGGTTTCTTTTATGAATATGGGTGCTCTTGTTAGGAGCATATATGTTTAGGATTGAGACTTCATGCTGATAGATTTTTTCCTATAATGAGTAAAAAGTGTACTTCTTTATATTTTTTCTTAACTTTTGGTTGAAAATGTACTTTATTCGATATTAGAATGGGCATTCCAGCTTGCTTCTTGGGGCCATTTGCTTGGAAGATTTTTTTCCCAGCCTTTTTCTCTGAGGAAGTATCAGTCTTTGTCTCTGACATGAGTTTACTGTATGCAGCACAATACTGGATTTTGTTTATGTATCCAGTCTGATCATCTGTCTTTTTATTGGGGAATTGAGTCCATTTATGTTAACATATATTAAGGAATAGTGGTTGCTGTTTCCTGCTATTTTTGCTGTTAGAGGTAGAATTATGTCTGTGTGTCTTTCTTCTTTTGGTTTTCTTACTTAGTTATTTTCTTGCTTTCCTAGGATGTAGTTTCCCTCCTTCTGTTGGGTTTTCCATCTACTATTCTTTGTAGTGCTGGGATTGTTCTCAGATATTGTGTAAATTTTGTTTTGTCCTGGAATATCATGTTCTCTCCATCTATTGTAATTGAGAGTTTTGCTAGATATACTAACCTGGGCTGGCATTTATGTTCTCTTAGATTCTGTATAATATCTGTCCAGGAACTTCTAGCTTTCATAGATTTGTTGAGAAGTCGGGTGTAATTCTGATTGGTGTGCCTTTATATGTTACATGCCCTATTTCCGTTACTATTTTTAGTATTCTTTCTTTGTTTTGAACATTTGGTGTTTTGACTATTATGTGTCAGGAAGAATTTCTTTTCTAGTTCAATCTACTTAGAGTTCTGTAGGCTTCTCTTATGCTCATGGTCATCTCATTCTTAAGGGTAGGAAAGTTTTCTTCTATTATTTTGTTGAAGATATTTACTGTGCCTTTTAATTGATATTCTTTGCACTCCTCTATTACTATTGTCCTTAGGTTTTGGATTCTCATTGTGTCCTTGATCTCCTGGACATTTTGGGCTAAGTGCCTTTTGATGTTTGCATCTTCTCTGACTGTTTTGTCTATGTTTTCTATGTTGTTATCAGCCCCTGAGATTCTCTCTTCCGTCTCTTGTAGTCTGTTCCTGATGCTTGCATCTGTGACTCCTTTTTTTTTTTTTTTTTTTTTTAAGGTTTCTATCTCTTTTTGTGTTTTCTTTATTGTTTCTATTTCTGTTTTCAAGTCCATCATCTGTTTGGTTGCATTTTCCTATGGATCTTTGAGTGATTTCTCCTGTTTCTCCTGTAATTGTTTAAGGGAGTTATTCACAAGCTTCTCCAAGATGTCCATCATCATCATGATGTATGATTTCAAATCTAAGTCTTGTTTTTCTGGAGTGTTTGGCAACCCACTAATTGATGTGGTGGGAGAGCTGGATTCTGATGATGCCAGGTTGCCTTAGTTTCCATTGCGTAAGTTCTTTCACTTTTCTCTTGCCATCTTGCTATCTGTGGTTATAGGTGGTCTTGTTGTCAGTGACTGGCGCCTGTCTCTCCTGTGGATCTTAGGGCCTGTGGGCTCTGGAGGAAAATTGCTTCTGAGTGTTCCAAATTTTGTGGGCAAACAGTGAGTTCTGGTGGCAGTTAGTCAGTTCTGTCTTTGTGGTCTTAGATGTGGAGCTCTTGTGAGTCTCTTCTGGGAATTCAACCCACTTCCCACAGGTCCTGAGTACTACTGATAGGGACCTGGCTCTTTCTCTAGACAAAAAAGAACCCCTTTCAAGAGAGCCCAGCACCCACTCCTCTCCGAGAACTTCCTGTCTGCCCTCCTTGGGCCTATGTGCCATGCTTCCCTCTGGTTAAAAGTTTAAAAGTGCCTGTGTCAATGAACTTTGAGCACCGCCTTTACTGGGTAGATCCCAAGAAAAGATGACAGAGGCTGGGCCCTCACTGTGGGTCAGAAAAAACCCACTTCTGCCAAGCACTCATTGTGCTCTGGGCACTCTAGGTACAACCTCACCAGGCCTGTGCCACTGGTTCTCTTGATGTCTAGATGGAAAAGAGCCTGTGCATCTGGTCCACAAGCACAGCATTTCAGGGCAGATCCCAACTCTGTCTGACAGAGGCCAGGCCTTCACTGTGGGCAGAAAGGACCCCTTCGAAAAGCACTGCCAAGCACTTTCTGTACTCTGGGTACTCACGGAATGACCTCACCAGGCATGTGCCCCAGGTTCTCTGCTGCTCCAGGTAGAAAAGAGCCTGTGTGTCTGGTCTACAAGCACAGACTTTCCATGGGCTTACTCTTAATAAGATGCTGCAAGCTCTCAACAGTCTAAAATAATTGCCTATATAAATTTTCCTTTTTGAGGTTTATTATGACCCTCCTTTATTTTCCTGTTTATTATCACTAAATAACAGCCTTTAACTTTCTAATTATATTAAATTAGAGATGGGTTTCATGTATTATCAAACGTACAATGGACAATCAAAATTCCATTGTAAGTTCCTTTGACATTGTTATTAGGGCAAAATTGTGTCATTGATCTTCAGATGTGCATGCCAAGGAGTGGACTGTTTTGCATAGAGGCTAGGGGCCAAAGATCATGTAGAATTCAGGAAATTACATCCATGATTGCCTTTTGTTTCAATTGTTTTTTTAAAAAATATTTTAAACT
Source organism: Micromys minutus (assembly GCF_963924665.1). Taxonomy (NCBI): domain Eukaryota; kingdom Metazoa; phylum Chordata; class Mammalia; order Rodentia; family Muridae; genus Micromys; species Micromys minutus. Next base: position 77,548,348 of record NC_137975.1, on the reverse strand, counting down.
AATCTAAAAATCAAAATTAATATATTAGTGGGTAACTTGACTTGTTTGCACATGTGTATAATTGAATGAAAGTGATTTGTGTCATTTGCAACTAGCAATATTATTATGCAGTTTAAATGGTCCAGGCTCCCTGAGTACCTACTGAGAGACAGTAAAATCTTGATTCATGTGAAAAAGCAAACAATCAAACCAAATAGACATCACCTGGAAGGCAGGTGACAAACATTAGATTGGGAAGCAAATGAGATCAACTGGTCTGATAAGAAAAGTCAGGTTATTATATAAGGTGTACTACTTACTTCAGCAAATTATAGGTCAATGACTTAGATTTTGTATTTTAAAAATGTGTATCATCCATATAAATGAGCTAGGCAGCCTCAGTAAAAGATAATGGATATTTATGTTCAGCCTCTTTGTATTAGAGTAAATTGTACACCTCGGAAAAATAGTATCCAAGTGTAGGAAAAGAAATAATAATTCAAACACATAAAAAGCTTTCAGTAGACATAAAGAAGAGAAGAGAATCCAACTTTCCACTGAGCATCATTATAGTTAGGTAAGTTTGATAAAAGAATCTTCATTTTGACAAAAATTTAAGTAGAAGATACCTGTTTAGGCATGTCAAGAATAAGCCTTTTGACTTTCCTCAGGTAGTTGTAGATCTCAACTACCGCATTTCTGAAAAACATATTCACTTTGTTAGGTGAAATGGCAGTCTAGTCTCCAAAACTGCAACAACACAGTTTGTATATTATCTTCTTGGTAGTCACGATTCAGGGTAAAATTACATTTGAGTCAGGATGGGCTCTATAGAAAAGAAGTGACTGTAACATGACTTAAATATCAATTGTAACGTTATAATATAATAAAAAGTACACAAAATTAAATATATGAGAACTGAACTCCTGAAAAGACAAATTTGGCAATATTTGCACTGTGACCAGTCTAGTATCTTATCTTAGTCAGGGTTTCTATTCCTGCAGAAACATCATGGCCATGAAGTAAGTTGGGGAGAAAATGCTTTATTCAGTTTACACTTCAATTAAACTGTTAATCACCAAAGGAAGTCAGTATTGGAACTCAAGCAGGTCAGGAAGCAGGAGCTGATGCAGAGGCCATGGAGGGATATTACTTACTGGCTTGCTTCCTCTGACTTGCTCAGCCTGCTTTCTTACAGAACCTAGGTATACCAGCCCAGGATGGCACCACCCACAATGGGCTGGGCTCTCCCTGGTCAATCACTGGTTGAGAAAATTCCTTACAGCTGGATCTCATGGAGGCATTTCCTCAACTGAGGCTCTTTTCTCTGTGATAACTCCAACTTGTGTCAAGTTGACACAAAACCAGCCAGTATAGATTTCCAACAGATATGTTGACCCAAACAAAGATGTGGTAGTTAGGAGCAGCAAAAAGGCTATAAACTGAACAACAGTTCTTCATGAGGTAGAAGATGACACAGAGATTTCCATTAATATCCCTGCTTCCAGAAAGTGATGTCTTAAAGGGTGTATACATTTTTTAAAATCAAAAGATTGACTAACATTGTTTTTTTTTTTGCATAGAAATTACAGATAACCCAAGAATGTCTTAGAGGAATCCTCAAGAAAATATTCTCATCAATTAGCTAAGTATATTAGAAATCATGGCTATCCATTCTGCCCTAGGGATAGGCACTTAACTCTACCTCATAGAGTACTCTGTATACAATTCTATAATGTATATTGGATTCTTGTGGGTGAATGTGTAGAATGGAAGAGGCTACATATAAAGTTTATAGTATTTTGCTCCAGGTTGTGAAATGTATATTGAACATATGTTGTTGAGAAGAAGGGAGACTGTTGGGAAGAAATTAGCAGACAAGGCCAGAGTCCTTTCCCAAAACACGATTGACAGATAAACAACTATACTGTATAAGATCAGGAGAGAGTTAATTGAAATTTAAGGTTTCTGGAGGGACAATGGTTTTGGCAGATCTGAATGGGTTTTGTTCCTTCTTGGCCCCTAGCAAGACGCCACCTCTTACTGATCATATGTCAGTCTGAAGGGAATCACACTAAACAATACAAAGCTTTGTCACTATGTTATAAGCTTTCAAAAGAAGAAATGATCACATATGTGCTATTCTGCACAGTCTTATGCTTTGGAAAAAACAACTCATATGACCTCAAGGCCTGTTCATGCTGTCTAACACCTATGTTAATCTGTGACTAATGTCCATGTGGATGTGAATCATCAAGTCAATGTATGGTGTTTTGAAGGAGGTAACAGTAGGTCTACAAAAGTGCTGAGTTTTGTTAAGCTTCCATTTCATAAATCAAACATCTAGACATTTACTTATTTGTCAATGAAACTAAAAACATACTATATTCCATTCTTAAAAATCTTTGATAGCCTAGATTATATATGTGATTACACTGTCTCTCTTCAGATGTACCAGAAGAGGAAATCAGATCCCATTACAGATGGTTGGAAGTGACCATGTACTTGCTAGGAATTGAACTCAGCATTTCTGGAAGAGCAGCCATTGCTCTTATCCACTGGCAAGGTATCCAGACCCCCCAAAAATTTGCAAGGTATTCTCACTGATAAGTGCATATTAGCCAAAAGAACACAATACTTATAATACAACTGATAGGCTGTATGAAGCATAACAGGAAGGAACACCCAAGTGTGGCTACTTAAATATTACCTAGAATGAGGAACAAAATAATCACAGAAAACAGAGGGAGGGAGGCACCTAGATAGGAGGGAGGTATGCTGAGGGAAAATGGTGAAAGTATCAAATGTGACAGGAGACAGAGAAGCCAAGAGAGCTAGGAGAATGAAAGGACATATGCAATATTAGGGAGTGGGAGACGGGCAGAAACCTCTAGCATATCCCAAAGAGTTGGGTTATGTAAAAGACTCTCAGGACTCACTGGAGGTAACATTAGTTCAAATGCCCAACAGTACGGAAATGGAATCTAAAGAGACAACCTTCAGTACAAATCCATGGCACACAGTAGAGGCTTTGAGACATCTGTTCTTCTTCAGAATATTTGATAGAGAATTGTTCTGTCTAAAAGAAAGGCAGGGAGAAAAATGTACCAGAGACTAAAGAAAAGGCCATTTAACTACTTGCCCACCTGGGATTGATTCTATGCACAGGCACCAAACCATGACACTATTACTAATGCCAAGTTGTGCTTGAAGACTCGAACTTTGAGAGTCTTTTCCAGCATCTGACTGAGGAAGATGAAGATACTTACAGCCAATTATTGGACTATGTTCACAGACCGCTATGGAAGAATTAGGAAAAGATAGAAGAACCTGAAGTAAATTGCAACCCCAAAGATAAAACAACAGTATCAACTAACCTAGACCCTTCTACTTGCCAGTGCCTAAGCCACCAACCAAAGAGCATACATGGGGTAGCCTATGGATTCTGGAAATATGTAGCAGAGGAAGGTCCTGTTTGAACTGAGTGAGAACTTGCCTAACTTGTAGAAACGTGATGCTCCAGAGTAGTGTTATGGTGGCTAAGATGAGGAACGTAGAGTTTGCGTGCGGAGTAGGTGTGAGTTTGTTTTGGTATCATCTTCTCAGAAGCAAAATGTAAGGGGAAGAAAATGATGAACTCCAGGATGGGGAATAGAAATGGACGTAAACTTTTGAATGCACATTAATAAAAAAAGAAATGAAAAAGAATCTGTTAGAGTATATATTCATATAGGAAACAAGATTCCTGAGATTGATATTTTATTAAATTAAATCTCTGAGATGTGGGTGACTGGATATCAGTTACATTCCCAAGAGATATGGTATACCTAGGCTTCTGGAATCACTCACAACATTCTTGTAGCTCTATTTCCTTTTGTAAGAATATCAGAAGTAACTGATCTGCCTCTATTTGTTTAAGCAACAAGTACGATCTTTCAACAATATAAGTATATATATATCCATATACATATAATCACATATATATTCATATATATAATCATATATGTGTATATATATAATCATATATGTATATATATATATATATATATATTCATATTCTTCAATGTTGGCTAGATGGCTGAGTCTGGAAGCCACTATGCCGTTAGCTTTTGAAGATTTTTCACCAGTGGTGCTAGAGCACAAGTGCTAATACTAGCAGTAAGTGTATGAAGCTATCCTCGCTAGGGTGATCATGATGTAATTGTTACTGTTAATTTTAAAAATCTTCTGGCATGATTAAAAACAATTGCAGCCAGAAAACCTACATTTTTAAGAATGCCAAGGAAATTTTGAGAGATTATATTTCTTATACAGAAATAATGATGTTTTAGGTTAAATACAGTTCATTTATTTTAGACTGTTTTATAAATATTTAATTTAAGCATGCAGATTATTATTATTGTCAGCTTATTTCACAGAGAAACACTCTTCAGTGATTATTTGCAAATATTTATAAAACTATGAGCAATTTATTAATGGTTTTGTATGGTGGTCAAATAGTCAATGATGAATCTTGCTCTTTAAATAAAGACGAAAAAGATGATACTAAGAATGTAAGTTTCTAAGGAATGGAAGTAATCATTAACAATGGCTACCACATAGTTTTGGATGATCATCTTTAATCAGGAAGCTGAGAATGGCTTCAGATATTTCAAAACTAAATTGGACAAGAATCAAAATATAGGAAATCATAGAAAAAAACCATCCAGACACATATAAGCGTGTTGCAATAAAACAGTTAACATTCCCTGGAGATAAAAACACATAGTTATTAAATGAGTGTTTCTGTATGTGACTTAATGCTGTCTGTCCCATGGCTGTGCATGCCCTTAGGCTTATCTGCTAGACTATATAGGGAATGGAGACAAACCAAATATCAGACTCCAGAGACCAGATTCATCCTGCTTAGGGACACCACCACAATGGAGCTACCAATGTGTCAACCTCACTTCTGTAAGAATATTCCCATACTCCTGTCCCTCTCTTAGTAGAAGTATTCAGTTCAGTGGTTCTATGAGTTTATTTTAATGGAATTTTTTCTTTGGATTCTTTGATGTTCTAACTGATGTGATAAGATATTTGTTCATAGATTGTCAAAGTAGAATTCTGCAAGAACTTTACATAAACTTTTAAAATTAATTTTTGTTCAAACTTATATATTCTCTGTACTTACATTTCAAATGTTATTCTTTTTCTCTACACTCTCATCCCTTCTCCTCCTCTACTTGCTTCCATGAAGGTGCTTCCTCTCCCAATTACTCTCTCCTCCTCAGTGCCTTGCTATTCCCCTACAGTGTGCAAACACTCCTTCACTCGGACAAAGGCTTCTCATCTCATTGATGCCAGATAATGTAACTCTCCTTGGCTTCATATGCAACTGGAGTCATCCGTCATTCTATGTGTGCTCATAAGTTGGTGTTTTGGTCCCTGGAAGTTCTTGAGGGATTGTTTGGTTGATAATTTTGTTCTTCCCATTCGGTTGCAAACACTTTCAGCTTCTTCAGTTCTTTCTTTAGCTCTTTCATTGGGCTTCCCATGTTCAGTCTGATGGCTAGTTGCAAGCATCATAAACTGTATTTGTATGACTCTGGCAGAGCCTCTGAGGAGGTATCCATATCTGGCTGCTCAGTAAGCACTTCTTGACATCAACAATAGTTCTTCAATCTGGTGGCTGCGTATGGAGTGGATCCCCAGGTGAGACTGGCTCTGATTAATTTTTTCTTCAATCCTTGCTCCTCTATTTTTCCCTGTATTTCCTCCAATAAATGTTTTGTTCTCCATCTAAGAAAGACTGAGGCATCCACATTCTGGCTTTCTATCTGAGCTTCATGAGGTATGTAAATTGGGCATTCAGAGTTTTGGGGGGCTAGTTTCTGCTTATTAACTAGTGTACAACATGTCTGTTCTTTTGTGATTTTGTTACTTCACTCAGAATGAGAGTTTCTAGTTCTCTCCATTTGCCTAGGAACTTTATAAAGTCATTGTCTTTATGTCTAATAAGTGAGTAGTACTCCATTATATAAAATTACCACACTTTCTGTATCTATTCCTCTGTTGAAGGACATCTGGATTCTTTCCAACTTCTGGCTATTAAAAATAAGACTGCCATAAAAATGGTGGTACATGTGCTCTTGTTATATGTTGGAGTGTCTTTTGGTTATATGCCAAAGAGTGGAACAGCTGTGTCTTCAGGTAGTACTATGTCCAGTTTTCTGACGAACCAGCTTGCAATCTTACAACGGAGAGATTTTTCTCTATATCCTCACCAGCATCTGCTGTCACCTGAGTTTTGATCTTAGCCATGCTGAGTGGTATAAGGTTACCTCCTGATGACTATGGATGTTGAGCATTTCTTTAGGTGTTTCTCAGTCATTAGGTATTCCTCAGTTAAGAATACTTTAGCTCTGTACCCCATTTTAATATGAGTTTTTGATTCTCTGGAGTCTATCTTCTTGAGCTTTTTAGATATATTAGATATTATCCCTGACCAGATGTTGAACTGGTGAAGATCATTTTCCAATCCACTAGTTGCCATTTTGTCCTCCTCACAGTGTCCTTAGCCCTACAGAAACTTTGCAATTTCATTAGGTCCCATTTGCCGATTTCTGATCTTAGAGCATAAGCCATTGTTGTTCTGTTCAGGAAAAGTTCCCCTGTGCCTCTTGTTCCAAGCTCTTCTTCAATTTCTCTTCTATTAGTTTCAGTGTACCTGTTTTTATGATGAGGTCTTTGATTCACTTGGATTTATGCCATGTAAAAGCAGATAAGCATGGTTCAATTCTCTTTCTTCTGCATGCTGACTGCCAGTTGAACCAGCAAAAACTGTACAACTCTATAGATGATTAAATTAGTATCTTTGATATACTTTAACCTGAGACATGTTGCAATGTTCAAAGAGAGTGTGTGTTGTTTGGCCTTCTCACTTGATGAGAGAGAAGGAAGAAAGTGTCCCTGGTATTTATTTAATACAACTGATAGGGATCATTTTTGCATATTCCAATGCATATGACAACTTATAGAACAAAGAATGATACATATTAGATAAGAAATATTTTGGACTTTTAGCAATTGAAAATATTTAGGGTGTAAAGTCAATGAATCAAATTAATCTTATCTCAAGGCAGAAGAAAGAGAATTGTGATTGCAACTAAAATGTACTGATGTTTTGTGTAGCCAATAATAAGCCACTAGAAAAACAATTTGAACATGTAAGCCTTCTCCAACCTGACTATGTTCAGATTACATTATGAGAGTCTAATCTGCTGACAAAATTATTGGGCAGACCAACATTAAAAAGAATGATCTGAAGTTTTTGATGAAAAATTCTCTAATGAAATTTTATCATAAGTTAACTTTTCTATGGTTATATCATATATTGGACAATATCTCTTCAACTTCTTGTTAGTAATCATTGTGGTTGTATTTATTGTCTGGCGTTTAGAGGAAGAAAGGAGGTAAACTGTTATATTCATGGATCATAGTTTGCAAATTATTGACTTCAGATTTATGATTAAAAACTGCATATTCTTCAAGAGTTTGGTAACTGAAAATGAGCTTTAAAAGATATTAAATGTCTAAAACCTTACATAAATGGATGTAGAGAACTAATTTTAATTTCAGATATTTATAATATTCAGAAGCAACTCAGATACAATATTAAAAATATAAAATTACCTGTTCCTTAAACTAATATTTAGAAAAAATTATTTGCCTATTTAAAGTACTGAGAGTGATTTTATATTACCTGCAAAGAATAAATATAAAATTATGACTGCAAAAATTAAAAAGCAAGCAAACAAACAAACAAACACCCCCCCAAAAAAAACCAAAAACAATAGTAACAAAAACACCTAAAAGCATTAAATAAACACTTTGATTAGATACACCTTTCCTAAATCTAGGAGAACCCAGATACACCATCTCTAAGTATGGTTTGTTTCTATGTAGCTGGCACACTCCTGCTGCTGGTGGTATCTACCTTGCTGCTGTCAGAGAAAGCTGCATCAATTCCCGCGTGTCTGGTGGAAGAGGGTGGCTGTTGGAACCCACTTGTGGAAACATTTAACAGTGCCATCCAGAGAGCTGAAATCCTCCTTAATCTTGCTGGCCAATTACATGTAGATCTCGTAAGTACCTCAGCCTACATACTATTACTTTAACGGCACTAGAACCTGAGACTTTAAGCATCATGACTCATATCAGAAAATACACCTTTACAGATATAGACTATCAAATTTTTGCAATAAGGACACAACCAATTGGGCAATGTCATCAAGTTTTATAGAAGTTAATGATATTAATATATTTTTCTACTTTATTAAAAATATAAAAATTAAATATAGTAGGAACTATTAAAATGTTCTTTGGCAGTGGGGCCTGGAGAGATGGCTCAGTAGTTAGGAGCACTGACTGCTCTTTCAGAGGTCCTGAGTTCAATTCCTAGCAATTATATGGTGGTTTACAACAATCTTTAATGGAGATCCAAGGCCTATTTCCAGTGTTTCTGAAGATAGAGTCAGTGTACTCACATACATTAAATAAATAAATAAATAAATAAATAAATAAATAAATAAATAAATAATTTATAAAATAACTCATGTTATTGAGGAAGAACTGTTATTTAATGTTTTTGCATTTGGTATCATGAAATTCTTTTGGCCATGTTGTTTGGTTTTTGCTCATATTATGCAGGTACACGGTATAATATATGTGCAATACAGTGAACTATAGCAGAGATAAAGTAAAACATGTGAGGGGCAAGAAAAAAGGAATGGAAGAAAAGAAGAAAGGGAGAAAGACAAACCCAAAGAGAAAGAGAGGGATAGATAGATAGATAGATAGATAGATAGATAGATAGATAGATAGATGATAGATAGATGATAGATAGATAGATAGATAGATAGATAGATAGATAGATAGATAGATAGATAGATATAGGAAGAGAGAGAATCTAGTCTTTCAAAAAGTCCATACATACTAGGAAATGTGCTTTGAAGATTTTCAGTGGTAAGATTTCATCCAATATCAGGACTAGAATAAAAGTTTAGTCGTTCCCGTATTGTTGATTGTCATTTCTAAAGGACAGAAAGTAAAGAAAAAAGAAAAAGAAAGAAACTATAAAAACAAACAAACCTTCAATATGGTAGGCATCTAAAGAATGTCTTTCTGTTTGGAATAAACATGTCATCATATGTTTATTGACTAGATGTTATTCTTCTCTTCTTAACATGACTCAGTACCAGAAACAATTCTCATCTAAACAATTTTTAGCTCTTGTAAGTACCTACTCTCTTCCAAATGTTTATCATTTAGAGTGTCATGTCAAAAATTGTGCTTTAGAAGTTAATACAGTATTTGTAATTCTTGTTTTTGTCTGTGTTTCAACCTCTTAACTTTTACAACTATTCACTGACCTTTAATGAATTAGCTAATTATTTGAAAGAAAAAAATAGTCTAAAGTATATATTTAAGGAAACTAAATATTTTATTAATCATACAATGACTAATTCAATATATCACATTGAATTTTTTTATTTTGTTGACTTTTAATTTTTATATAACTTACTGTAAAATAGTTTATTTTGTCAGTCAATTTTGTTCTAAAACTATTATAAACATGACCAGTTTTATTCTTTACTTTTAAATTAATAAATTTATATTTTGACTGTTTGGGTAAGAAAATGTCAGTACTTATAACCAGAAAATAGGAAGGTAAATAAATATGTACTATGGATTTATGATGAAATACTAACAGCAGTAATAGTTAGTTCTTATTAAATTTATTGCTTTAGGTTTTTGCCTTTGTTAGTTTAACTTCTGATAGTGAAGAAGAAAAGCAAGTAAGACAGATAGAGTTAAACAATTGAAATTTAATGAGAAACCAAATTAAATTGCAGATACAATGAATAGATACAAAACTATATGGCAACCAGTTTGTTAATTTGTTAATATGTGCATTTTATGGATTATTCATGTTAAAATGTACAAATCCACTAATATGCATTATTATTCTTGTCATGATTTTTTTTTAATGATTTCTGAACTCTGCTTTTTGTTGTATTTGTAGAATTCACAACTGATTAGACGAGATAAGGCTGTACTCAAAGCTGGAACTTACTGCCATTCAACTCTCATAAAACTACCAAATAGTGGAAATGAACACATAAATGTTGACGTGAGTTTCCTTCCTGGGTTTCTTGCAGAACTCCAGAAGCTATACATTCACTTTGTGGTACTGTTAGTTATTGCAGGCATTATGGTAGACACAGTAATCATACATAAAGAAGGTATAGAAAATGATCCCATTCTAGTGTTGATAACGTATGTATAAAATTAAATACTCCAAAACAATGTAACAAATGCTTAAATACACCATTTAGAGAAAGGCATTTTAAGAATTGCCAACCACTCAAAATGTACTTACTATTTTTTAGGATCCTTTGAGTTTAATTGACTAGCCATGGATATAGACACAGTGCTCCATCAGTGATAACAACGTGGCTGTATTCATAATGTATTACTAATGGGTTCTGAATCATATCTTTCTATGTTACTGAACAGTATCCCCCTCCATGATTTTCAAATCTGTCATGGTTGTATATAATTTTTCTGTCTCTTCATCCTATTACTATTCTTGAAGTCTTAATTAAAACCTGATTGAGCAGAGTAGTCCTGTGAAATAATAATTTATGTTCTTTATGATATAACAATGCCAAAATTTATGATGAGAAGGTCTACATTTCATATTAATACTTTTTTAGGTTGTGATATACTACTCCCTGTATACTTGGTGTATTTGAATTCTTAATTGAAAATTATTTAAACACTTACCCCTGCATCTATCTATCATGAATAAAACTTAATTGGTCTCTTTTGAGTTCTGGCAGAGACCATTTTAAATATTGATGGACAAATAACCGAATAATAAGGCGCTCACTGAAAAGTAAACTGTTAAAAATGCACAGGGAGAACAGACATGATGACCTGAGCTTAGAAAACCACTAACTGACACGTCTTGTAATTCATTTTCTCTTTAGAAAATACACCTGTTATTTAAATGTTATACTTTCAAACTATGTAACATTTATACATGTCTTATATACACATAGTAACATATATACATGTCTCAGGTCATTTTCTTTACATGATAATTACATGTATCAAACCTGCTAAATTGAAATTATTTAATGCAATGGCTCAATTGTGTTTCACAGATACACAAGTATTTAAAAACTTTGATGAATTTTGTGGGCTCTTGGATCAGCCCTCTTTACCATCTAGTGATTGAACTGAGTGTCATGCAAGATGTTCCTGAAACTATCCTCTCAAAAGCCAAGGAGATCGAAGAGAACAACAGACAGCTTCTGGATGACCTTAGATGGATACACAGCAAGGTAAGCACTTCCCACTAATTATTTTAACTCATAAAATAACTGTATTGTTGAAATTAACGACAAAAATGAAACAAATTCTGAAATACCTAATCTCTCCAGAGTGAGACCTGATCTTGTTCAGTCTTTCCATAAAACATTGTTTCTCAACTTGGGTGTCATGTCTCTTTGTGAGTCAAATGGCCCTTTCACAGTGGTCATATAAATGACATCCTTCACATTGGATATTTACAAATACTTAAATTAGCAAATTTAGAGTTATTAAATCACAATGAAAATAATTTTAGGCACAGGGTCACCACATCATTAAAAACTAAATTAACGGGTAACAGTATTAGACAGTTTGAAAACCACTACTCTAATTGGTTTCTAGCATCGCCAACCTTTTCATATGTTTCATCTCTTCCACCCTAGAAATCAGAAGGAAACACAAATGTTTCTCTTAGGGAGTTATGGGATACCTTTCCTGGTTGGATGAAAAGTGCTCTGGTCCTTTAATCATAGTCATTCATAGGGATTGCATATTAAATCAACATATAGTCCTCTTCACTTGTGAGATTTTTATAGAGAGTCCTCTGGTGGTTGAATTTAGTAGAATAGTGATGCATATCAGCTTCTTTGAAACACATAGAAAATGGCATTAAGCACTTCCTGAATGAATAACTGATATAAGCTTTTTCACTGACCTTGAATCAAACAGAAATTTGCAACATTCCCTCTGCTTCTGAAAGGGTATATTTTAGCTGCAATTAATTAAATATTAGAAGAAATGCACATGAGTCTTCCCCACAGATTCTAAAACTCTAACTATTTGAGAGTCCTTTGGGTTAGATAAATAATACTCACATTTTTAAAGGAAGCAGCACAATTCTGAAAGGATTTCTTTGTTTTGACACAGAAGAAATAAGGAGAAATGAACATGAACAATGTAATCAATAAGTAACTGATTGTCATTTTGATTTTTAGGTCTTTCCTACAACAGAGATGGATGAAGAATTTCCCAGATGGGAACATCTTTCATTCCTAAAATCTAATGATAAAAATTATAAATTTTTGGCAATGTTTAACCTTTTCAACTGTCTAGACTATGATACAAAGTACATACTGTATAATGTCAAACTATTGAAGTGCCTTAAAACTGGGAAAGGTTGCTAAGTACACTTTTACCATATCTGCTTTGGAGATGCTCCACTACAGTTTACTGCTGAGTAGATTCTTTAATTGTATACATTTCAAATGCATGTGTGGGTATAGTGGGTCTCTTTAAAAAAATAAAAATGTTCTTATTAGAAACATCAAAATCTAAAATGCCTATTCGTCTTGTATTCATTGAATAGAATATATATCAATAAGGGTAGGTTATCCCATTAAATATATCTTGAACAATAGATGATAATCTAGCAAGCAATGTTAAAATTTACTTCAATAAAGTTGCATTAATGGTACAGAAAAGAAATGAATGTCACTATCAAAATCAAGTATATAACTCATTAACTCATACATGTATCATAATTATTTCACCAGAGAACACCTAAACTTTATAAACAACTTTAGCAAAATGACCAGATATAAAATTTATTTAAACAAATCAGTGGCATTCCTCTACTGAAAGAATAAACGGGATGAGAAAAAATTAAGGAAATTACACCATTCACAATAGTCACAAACAATATAAAATACCTTGGTGTGACTTTAATGAAGGAAGTGAAAGATTTGTTTAACAAGGACTTCAAGTCTCTGGAGAAAGAAATTGAAGAAGATCTCAGAAGATCAAAAGATTCCAATGTTCATGGATTGGCAGAATTATTATAGTAAAAATTGCCATCTTGAAAAATAAACAATCTAGAGTTTCAATGCAAAATTTCAACTGGCTTCTTCATAGAGTTAGAAAAAACAATTTTCAGATTAATTTAGAATTTAAAAAGTCAAGATAGCAAAACTATTTTCAACAATAAAAGAACATCAGAGAAAATCACTCATCCCTTACCTGAAGCTGTGTTACAGAGTAATCTGTGTGTTATTGGAACAAAAACAGGCAGGTAGGTCAATGGAATAAAACTTAAGACCCAGAAATGAACCCACATACTTATTGTCACTTGATCTTTGAAAAAGGACCTAAAACTATCCAGTAGAATAAAGACAGAATTTTCAACAAATGGTAATATTTCAATTCAAATGTCATCATGTAGAAATAAATCCAGTCTTATCTTGTGTACAAATCTCAAGTCCAGGTGAATCAAGGACTGCCATATAAAATCAGATTCACTGAAACTAATAAAAGAGAAAGTTGATAAGAACCTTGAAAACATGGGTACTGGGGATAATTTCCTGAACAGAACAACAAAGGCTTATGCTCTAAAATCAAGATTCAATAAATGAGAACTCATAAAATTACAAAGCTTCTGTAAGGCAAAGGGTACTGTCAAGAGGACAAAAGGGCAATCAATAGATTGGGAAAGGGTCTTTACCGATCCTATATCTGATAGAGGCCTCATATCCAATATATACAAAAAACTAAAAAAGTTATACTCTAGAGAATCAACTAACTCTATTTAAAAATGGGGGAGCAGAGATAAACAAAGAATTCTCATCGGAGGAATATTGAATGTCCAGGAAAAACTAAATAAATATTCATTTTTTCTTAGTCATCAGGGAAATGCAAATCAAAACAACACTGAGATTCCACTAAACACCAGTCAGAATGACTAAGATCAAAATCTCAGGTGAAAGCAGATGCTGAGAAAGATGTAGAAAAATAGGAACACTCCTCCATTGTTGGTAGGACTGCAAACTGGGAAAACTACTCTGGAAACTAGTCTGGCAGTTTCTCAAAAAAGTGGACATACTACCTGAGGACTCAGCTGTACCACTCTTGTGCATATACCTAAAAGATGCTCTAACATGTAACAATGACACATGTACCACTAAGTTGATAGTAGCCTCATTTTTAATATTCAAAAGCTGGAAAGAGCCCAAATGTTCTTTGGAATGAATACAGAAAATGTGGTACATTTACACAATGGACTACTACTCAGCTGTTAAAAAAAAATGACTTCATGAAATTATTAGGCAAATGGATGAAACTATAAAATATCATTCTGAGTGAGGTAACCCAGTTACATAATAACACATGGTATTCATTAAGTGATACATGGATATTAGTCCAATAGCCCCGAAAACTCAATATACTCCACAGAGCACATGAAACTCAGAAAAAGCAATACCAAAGAGTGGACGCTTCTATCCTTCTTAGTAGGGGGAACAAAATTCTCACAAAAGGAAATAGAGATGTGGTGTGGAGCACGGATTAAATGAAAGGTCATCCATAGACTGCCCTACCTGATGACTCATCCGATATAAAAACATCAAACCAGAAACTACTGTAGATTCCAACATGTAAATGCTGACAGAAGCCTGATATAGATGTCTTCTGAGAGGCTTGGTTGGAGCCTGACAAATACAAATGTGGATGCTCTCAACCAACCACTGGCCTGAGAAGAGGGTGAAGTACAAAAAGGCAAAGTAGCTGAAAGGGTTTTCAACCCTTTAGGAACAACAATAACAACCAAACAGATTTTCTAGAGCTCCAGGAACTAAACTACCAACCAAAGAGTACACATGGAGGGACCCATCATTCTAGCCGCATATTTAGCCTAGGATGGTATTATCAGGCATCCTTGAGAGGAGAGCCATTGATCCCATGAAAGCTTAATGCCCCAGTATAGGGGAATACCTGGGAAGAAAAGTAGGAGTGAGTGGGTGGATGGGAGTGGGTGGCTGGGTTAGGGGGCACTTCCATAAAGGCTGGGGGAGGAGGAGTGGGATTGGGGTATTCCAGAATGGAAACTCAGAAAGAGGATAATGTTTGAAATGTACTTAATTTTCATATCCAATCAAAAACATATAAAAAATGTTGAACAGTGCTTTAAGCTCTTCTGGGGCATTAGACATACCTTTGTTCAGAATTTTCTATTTAATCTCTTTATCTCATTTTTATTTGATTTGTCAGTTTATATTTCCTTGAGATCTTTATATATTTGGCATCTTAGTCCTCTATTATGGGTAGGGTTTTTGAAGCTGTCCCCATTCCGTAGGCTGCATTCTATCCTGTTGATGGTGTCCTTCACCTTGTAAAAGGTTTTTCATTTTTTTTAAAGGAGGTAGAGAGCAGCTATGTATTTCCCTCCTCCTCCAACTCTCAATTCATCTTTTCAATCTCCTGCCAGAAATCCCTCCAGGAACCATTCCCTCACCCCTTCATTTGCATGCACACCACAACCACTACCTTCCACTGTAGAGGGCTGACTCTTCCACCTCCACTAAATGATACCATCCTTTAAAAACAACCACTTTTATTTTATTTACATTCTGCTGGCCCTTTAAAATTGAAGAATTATTATCACTGAAATTAAACATTGAGTAAGCTTAATAATCCAAAATGAAGCACCAAGTTAAATTTAAACTTAGAATTTTTTTAGTATACAATTTTTCTATAAAATATATTTTTTATTTTATGTTATTTATTAATTGAACAATTTTATTTAAAAAAAGATAAATGTACAGATTTTAAGCATTTTTGCATAAAAGTATACGAATACATTTTTGTCAGTACTTGTTTTTTTTTTTAAAGGATTGATAGTGTGCATTAAGATTTTACTAGTTACAATGACCATAAAATACATGTAAAACAAGATGTAACCTGGAATTAGTCAAAGTTTTCCTGTTGTATAAAGATTAAGCTTAATGGTTTTTCACTTTCTTTCTTCTTCTTCTTTTTTTTTTTTTTTTTTTTTTTTTTTGTTCTTGAACTTCATATAGTCTGTGAGTTGTTTCTGGGGTGTTCAGAGCTTTCTGGGGTTAATATCCAATTATCAGTGACTGCATATTATGTCTGTTCTTTAGTAACTGTGTTATCTCACTCAGGATGATATTCTCTAGATGCATCCATTTTCTTAAGAATTTCAAAACGTCATTGTTTCTGATAACTGAGTAGTACACCATTGTGTAAATATACCAACATTTTTGTATCCATTCATCTACTGAAGGACATCTGGGTTCTTTCCAGCTTCTGAGTATTATAAATAGGGTTGTTATGAACATTGTGGTGCATGTGTCTTTGTTGTATATTGGAGCTTATCTAGGGTATATTCCCAGAAGTGGAATAATTTGGTCTTCAAGTAGTACTATGTCCAATTTTTTGATGAATCACAAAACTGATTTCCAGAGTGGTTGTACCAGTTTACAACCCAACCAACAGTGGGGACATGTTCCTATTTCTCTGCATAGCGCCAGCATCTGCTGTAATCTGAAATTTTGATCTTAGCCATTTTGATTGGTGTGAGGTGGAATCTCAGGGTTGTTTTGATTCGCATTTCCCTGATGGCTAATGATTTCCAGCACTTCCTTAGATGTTTGTCAGCCATTCCATATTCCTCGATTGAGAACTTTTTGTTTACTTCTGTACCCCACATTTTAATAGGGTTGTTTAAGTCTCTGTTGTCTAGCTCCTTGAGTTCTATGTATACCTTGAATATTAGGCCTCTATCTGATGTTGGGTTGGTAAACAATTTTCCTACTCTTTTGGTTGCCTTTTTGTTTTCTTGACAGTGTCCTTAGATGAACTTGTTTATCAGCTGTACAAGTTCTCTGATGGAATTTTTGTGGTCATATAAGTACTCTATCATGTCTTCTGCAAATAGTGATGTTTTTACTTCTTTTCTTAGAATTTGTATCCCTTCGATTTCCATTTGCTGTCTAATTGCTTCGGCCATGATTTCCAGTACTATATTGAATAGGTAGGGGGAGAGTGGGCAGCCTTGTCGAGTTTCTGATTTTAGTGGGATTGCTTCAAGTTTCACACTGTTAAGTTTGATGTTGGCTGATGCTTTGCTGTATATTGCTTTTATTGTGTTTAAGTATTGGCCTTGGATTCCTGTTCTTTCCAAAACTTTTAACATGAAGAGGTATTGAATGTTGTCAAATGGTTTTTAAGCATCTAGTGAGATGACCATGTCGGGTTTTTTTTTTTTTTTTTTTTTTTTTTTTTTTTGAGTTTGTTTATATGGTGGATTACATTGGAGGATTTCCTTATATTAAACCATCCCTGCATCCAAGGGGTGAAGCCTATTTGATTATGGTGAATGATCATTTTGATATGTTTTTGATTTGATTTGCAAGGATTTTGTTGAATATTTTTGCATCAATGTGTATAAGTGAGATTGGACTGAAGTTCTTTTTCCTTGGAGGGTCTTTGTGTGGTTTATTAATGAGGGATATTGCGGCCTTGGAAAATGAGTTAGGTAGTGATCCATCTGTTTCTGTTTTGTGGAATAGTTTGGAGAGTATTGGTATTATGTCGTCAATAAATGTCTGGTAAAATTCTGCACTGAACCCATTAGGACCTGGCCTTTGTTTGGTTGAATGTCTTTTGATGACTGCTTCTATTTCTTTAGGTGGTATGGTATTATTTAGATGGTTTACCTGGTTCTGGTTTAACTTTTGTATCTGGTACCAGTCTAGGAATTCATCCATTTCCTCCAGATTTTCCAGCTTTGTTGAGACAGGCGTTTGTAGTAGGATCTGATGATTTCTTGTTTTCTTCAGTTAAGTTATTATGTCTCCACTTTCATTTCTGATTTTGTTCATTTGGATACTCTCTCTTTGCCCTCTAGTTAGTCTGGGTTTATCAATCTTGTTAATTTTCTCAAAGACCCAGCTCTTGGTTTTGTTGATTTCTAGGAGTGGTTCTTTTTGTTTCTATTTGGTCAATTTCTACTCTAAGCTTGATTATTTCTTACCTTTTACTTCTCTTGGTTGTATCTGCTTCTTTTATTCTAGAGCTTTCCACTGTGATCTCAAGTTGCTAGTGTATGCTCTCTCCAATTTCTTTTCAGAAGCTCTCAGAACTATGAGTTTTCCTCTCAGTACTGCTTTCCTTGAATTCCATATATTTGGGTACGTTGTTTTTCATTTTCATTAAATTTTAGAAAACCTTTGATTTCTATCTTTATTACTTCTTTGACCCTGCTATCATTTAATAGAGCATTACTTAGTTTCCATGTGTATATGGAGATTTTTTTCTAATATCCAAGGTATACAAAGAACTCAAAAAGCTACAGACCAGAGAATCAAACAACCCTATTAAAAAATGGGGTACAGAGCTGAACAAAACATTCTGAACTGAGGAATATCAAATGGCTGAGAAACATCTGAGGAAGTGCTGGACATCCTTAGCCATCAGAGAAATGCAAATCAAAACAACCCTGAGATTCCACCTCACACCAGTCAGATTGGCCAAGATCCAAAAGTCAGATGACAGCAGATGCTGGCGAGGTTGTGGAGAAAGAGGAACACTTCTCCACTGTTGGTGGGGTTCCAAACTAATACAACCACTCTGGAAATCAGTCTGGCGATACCTCAGAAAATTGGACATAGTACTACCTGAAGACCCAGCTATTCCACTTCTGGGCATATATCCCAGAGACACTTTAATACACAACAAAGATATATGCACCACAATGTTCATAGCAGCTCTATTTATAATAGCCAGAAGCTGGAAAGAACCCAGATGTCCTTCAGAAGACGAATGGATACAAAAATTGTGGTACATTTACACAATGGAATACTACTCAGCCTCCAGGAATAATGACTTAACCAAATTCTTAAGAAAATGGCTGCATCTAGAGAATATCATCCTGAGTGAGATAACCCAGTAATAAAAGAACAGACATAATATGCAGTCACTGATAGTGAGAAGCTAACCCCAGAGGCTCGCACTGCCCCAGAATCAACTCACAGTCTGTATGAAGTCCAAGTAAAAAAGAAAACAAAGCAAAAAAAAAAAAAAAATAGTCATGCTCAATCCTTACCCACCAAAAACACATTGTCAAATTCTGGGTTGTATCCTGTATTACATGTACTGTCTGCTCATTGTTAAAAAAAAAATCTTTAAACACCAAGAAAACTTTGACTATTTCTAGGTTGCATCTTGTTTTACATGTACTTTTTGCTCATTGTAAGTAGTGGAATGTTGATCACACTATCAAACCTTAAAAAAAAAAAAAACAAGTACTGACAAAAATGTATTATATACTTTTATGCAAAAAATGCTTAAAATCTGTACATTTATCTTTGTTCTTTAAAATAAAGTTTAAAAAAAAAGGAAGTTTTTTTTCCAAATATTTTACTCTGACATAGTGTCTGTCTTTCTTTGTCCTTGAGATGAGTTTCCTGTATGCAGCAAAATGCTGGTTTTTTTTTTTTTTTTTTTTTTTTTTTTTTTGTTTTTTGTTTTTTGTTTTGTTTTTTTTTTTTTTAATGTATCCTGTCTGATAGCCTATATCTTTTTACTGGGTAATAGAGTCCATTTATGTTAACAGATATCAAGGAATAGTGGTTGCTCTTTCCTGCTATTTTTGATTTTGTAGGTAGATTTCGTCCTTTATCTTTCTTGTTTAGGTTTTCTTGCCTAGGTGTTTTTTTTTTTTTTTTTTTTTTCTTTTTTTTCTAGTATGTAGTTACCCTCATTGTATTGGGTTTTTTACATACAATTCGTTGTAGTGCTGGGTTTGTGGTCAGATATTTTATAAATTTTGTTTTGTCTTGGAATATCTTATTCTCTTCATCTATGGTGATTGAGAGTTTGCCGGGTATAAAAGCTTTGGCTAACACTTGTGTTCTCTCTTAGGGTCTACAGGATGTCTGTCCAGGCTCTTCTAGCTTTCATAATCACTGTTGAGAAATCGAGTGTGATTCTGATTGGTCTGCCTTTATATGTTACATGACCACTTTCTCTTCCTGCTTTTAGTATTCATTCTTTGCTTTGGGCACTTGGCATTTTGACTATTATATGTCGGGAGGAATTTGTTTTCTGGTCCACTCTATTTGGAGTTCTGAAGGCTTCTTTTTTGCTCATGGTCCTCTCATTCTTAAAGTTAGGGAGGTTTTTTTTCTACGGTTTATTTGAAGTCATTTACTGTGTCTCTTAGTTGATATTCTTCACTTTATTCTACTTCTAATATCCTTAGGTTTAGTTTTCTCATTGTGCCCTGTATCTCCTGGACATTTTGGATTAGGAGCTTTTTGGTTTTTGCATCTTCTCTTACTGTTTTGTCTATGTTTTCATTGTTGTCTTCTGCCCCCAAGATTCTTCCATCTCTCATAGTCTCTTGGACATGCTTGCATCTGTGACTCCTGATTTCTCTTTTAGGTTTTCTACCTCTAGTGTTGCCTCTTTTTGTGTTTTCTTCATTGTTTCCATTTCCATTTTAAATTCCTTCTTCAATTCCTTTATCTATTTGGTTTTGTTTTCCTCTAGTTCTTTGAGTTTTTTGAGAGTTTTTCTTGTTTCCTCTTTAAAAGCTTCTATTTTTTTTTGATTTTCCTCCCGTTCTTGTTTAAAAATATTTATCATCATCTTGAGGTATGATTTCAGACTACGTCTTACTTTCTTGGAGTGTTTCGCATCCTGTTGTTTGCTGTGATGGAAGAGCTGGGTTCTGGTGTTGCCACGTTGTCTTAGGTTCCCTGGGGTAGGTTCTTCTGCTGTTTTTGCCATATGGTTGTCTGTGATTATATGTTATCTTGTTGTCATTGATTGTTTCTCGTCTCTCTCTTGTACCTGGCCTGTGACCCTGGGTCTCAGCTGTTCCTGGTGGCAGATGGCTTGTGTGCCTGTTCTGAATGCACAGTCAGCCAGATGAAAACAGATACCCTAAAGCAGCGTTCTGCTCCCCTGAACCAATGGGGGGGCACTTTTCATGTGATCGGCAATGACCTCTCTGCTCCCCAGCTACTCGGATCACCATCTCACCAGTCCTCTGTAACTGGATCTCTCAAGATTTTTCATTTTATTTCTTAATGACATTATTGTCTAAATTATTGGTGTTCAGTTCATAAAGATTTCAGTTTTAAAATTGTGTTCAAAACAATATTCCACTTTTTATTCTATTAGATTTAATTTTATATTGAGTTCCTTTCTTCTCTTCAACTTAACTCTCAGGAAAAATGTTATATATAAATTCTTAATTATTCTGACCTATATATATCCTGTTAGACCAACACTATCTTTTGAATATGTTTTGTATCTTTGTTTTTATAATGTATGGTTTTGGAAAGTGTCCACACATATGCAGGCTTAATTCTGTGTGTTTGAGTCTCTTTCATTTATCAACTTAACTGATTTCATGCCAATATTATCTGCTTTGTAGTAAAGATTGCGATCAGAGATTGTTCTAGACATTCCTTTATTGTGCTGGATTGTTTAGATATTCTAGTTTGTTTGTTTTTTTTTTTATACAAAACTGAGAATTTTTATTTCAAGTTCAAATATTGTCTTGGAATTTTGATGGCAATTCCACTGATTCTGCAGATTGTTTTTAGGGTGGTAAGATGGCTATTTTTCCTATACTAAGTCTTACAGTTCATAAACATTGAATATGTTTCCATCTTCAGTTTTTTTACATTTGAACTTATTGTCATATGAATCTTTTACTTGTTTAGTTAGAGTTATGTTAAGATGTTGTATATTATTTGTTACTGCTGTAAAGTTTGTTATTTCCCTTATTTCTTTTCTGTCTTTATAAACACAAGTCTGTGGTCAAGCATCAGTTTTCTGTTCCTCTATATGATGCATTACAAAATAATCTACTTCATCCAGATTGGGCTTCCTCTAAGGAACTGTCTAATTGCATCTTACCTATAGTTTTTAAGTAATTCGGGGATATGTTATATTTGCTTGAGGACACAAAGTCTCATTACTCTTGCAGATGATTAAATGGTTTTTATTATATTAATATAAATCAGACATTTGTAAGTAGGACACTAATCCTAGTAATAACAAGAACAATGGTAATTTGTTAGATATTTGATTCTTTTCAGTTTGAGGGCATTGTAGTTTGGTTGACTGAAGCTCAGCTTTTCAAATGCATCTTAGACATCTGAGGTTAGGGGTTTATACCATTGTCATATTTCCTTAAATAAAATGGTGACAGAAGGTTTCTTCCAACAATGCCAGTGATTTGTAAAAGATTTTCTCTGTCAGTCACAACAGCATCATGATAGATTAAAAAGGCAAATAACTTAAAATCAAAAGATTAGCAATGTGAAAAAAAAACTAAGACTTGTTGTACCAAGAAAATGTTTATGATCTCCCAAAGACCAGTCAGCAACCAATTTGATGCAATTGCAAACAGTCTTTATCCACAAGCTCAAACTTGGGCTCAGCCCACTACCCACCTACAGCAGGGTTTTATACAAAGAAGCAAGTGAGTGTTGAGTGGTTTTAGCCTGGCAAGCATCAATTTGGAGTGCTACTGTGGTCTTTAGCATAATTTGATTGTGCTGGGAGCCAAATCATAAACTTAACATGTGATTTCTTCTTAATTTGTAGTTGTTAGGCATAGGTGGACTTGTAACCTGGAAGTGCAGATTTATTGAGGGAAATAATCTGGGTACTGGGGGTAGACTCAGGGTTGTTGGGGAAAATTAACAAGGATATGAAAGTCTTGTCAGCTTGCCTAGAACTTGCAGCTGGGTTTATTAGTTTGTTGGTTTGTTTGTTTAGTTTTGTTTGATTTGTTATTGTTTTTTTGTTTGTTGTTGTTTTGGGGGGCTGTTAACTTTGAAAAAAATGCTAGGTACTGACCTTGGGTTCAAACTTAGGTCAGGTTCTCTAAGATGGATTCAGTATTCCTAAATCCCTTCTTTCTCTTGTGTCCATAAGGATTAATCATGAGGCTTTCTGAAGTTTATATCCTTCATTATGGAGGTATTGGTTTTCTGATTTTACCTTCTTGAAGTTCATTTCCTAATAGACTTCTGGCTTGATGCCCCAGTATTGAGTACTGGCGTTCTTCTCATTGGCAACTACATTGGTGAATTGACAGGCTTTATAATTTTTAGCAATTTCAGCTATTATTGAATTGGCATCTCTAATTTTGATGTGGAACTGGTGGCCTAATTCCTGTATTTGTCAGGCCTCCATGTGTAAAGTACAAAAGATCTTTTTCAATATGTGTAGACATATTTTCTCTGGAACAATTAGTTTGCAGTTTGCTGTACTACACAATTCCTTAAAACACTAAGACATAAAAAGGTTTCTGGCCCAGATCACATTTTTTGGATACGGAGGGAACTCTGGATGTGTAGTTTCCCCTGGATTCAAGGAAGTCATGAAAAGAGAGTTCAAAATTTTAGGTCAGTATTTTGGGCGGCTTTCTCTACCCTATTGTTGCCTTCTGAAATTGGGTCCTTCCTTCTCTGTTGTCTCAAGCAGTGAATGAAAGCCAGCTTTTTTGTAGGATGGCATGGAGCCCTTAGTAGAGAGAGGATTTCCTCTTTATTTTTGATAGTTTTTCCTTCTGCCAACTTCCTATAAATAGAGCCATTGACATGAGTGGTAGTAAAGGCCGTTTTTCTTTATTCAATTCTAACACCTTGAGTAGAGCTACCAATTAAATAATTAGTCCACTTATGATGTAAAAATAAATTTTGACATATACTTTTCTAAAATATATATCAATGTATTTATTGAAATATGACTTCTGTTAGTTTCACTGTATCTCTGTTTAGTTTCTACTCTTATAATCTGACCAATGATATAAGTTCGGCGTTGAAGTCTTCCACTATTATTGTGTGAGATACAATGCATGTTTCAAGATTTAGTAAAGGTTCTTTTATGAGTGTGATGTCTTTGAATTTAAAGCATAGATGTTCAGAATTAAAAGTTCCTCTTGGTAAAGTTTTCTTTTGATGAGAGGGAAGTATTCCTCTTTATCTTTTTGATAACGTTTGGTTAAAGTCAATTTTATTTAATATTAGAATGTTAGAATGGCTACTCCAACAAGTTTATTGAAAACATTTAATTGGATTTTTTTAAGGCTTTTACTATAGTGTCTGTATTATACCCTGAGATAGATTTCCTGTATGCAACAAAAAAAAAAGTTGGGTTCTGTTTCTAATTACAGTGTGTTTTTCTAAGTTTCTTTTTGTTGTTGTGAAATTAAGTCCATTGTTTTTGAGTGATATTAAAGACCTGTGATTGTTCCTTCCTGTCACTTTGTTGTTAGAGTTGGAATTATGTTTGTGTGGCTATCTTCTTTAGGATTTGTTGAGAAAATATTACGTTCTTGCTTTTTCTTGGGTGTAGTTTCCCTCCTTGTGTTGTAGTTTTCCATCTGTTATCCTTTATAGGGCTGGATTTGTAGAGAGAAATTGGTTTCTTCATCTATTGCAATTGAGAGTTTTGCTGGGTATACTAGATGCATTTTTGAAGGTCTGTATACCATCTTTCCAGGCTCTTCTGGTATTTGGAGTCTTTGTTGAGAATTACTGTGTAATTCTGATAGGTCTGCCTATATGTATTACTTGACATTTTTCCTTACTGCTTTTAATATTTTTTCATTGTTTTGTGAATTTTGTGTACTAATTATTTTGAGGCAGGAGGAATTTTTTTCTAGTCCAATATATTGGGGATTCTGTGTGCTTCTTGAAGTATTATGGGCATCTCTTTATTTTGGTCAGGACAATTATCACATAGATAAATCTTTAGCCAGACTTACCAAAGGGCACAAAGAGAGTATCCAAATTAACAATATCAGAAATAAAAAGGGAAACAACAACAGAAACTAAGGAAATTCACAAAATTATCAGATGCTGCTAAAAAATTGGAAAATCTGGATGAAATGAACCATTTTCTAGCCATATATCAGGTACGAATGTTAAATCATGATCAGATAAACAATCTAAATAATCCCATAACCCCTAAAGAAATAGAAGGAGTCATCAAGTTTTCCAATCAAAAGAAGCCCAGGACCAGATGGCTTCAGTGCAGAATTCTTTTAGATATTCATAGAAGACATAATACCAATACTCTACAAACAATGATCCAAGAGAGGAAAAAAAAACAAAACAAAACAAAACTTCAGACCAATATCAGACCAATATCCCTTATAAATATCAGTGAAAAAATACTCAATAAAATTCTTGCTAACAACATCCAAGAACACATCAATTATCATTCATCAGGATAATATAAGCTTCATCCCATGGATGAAGCAATGATTCAATATACAAAAAATCCATCAACATTATTCTTTATATAAACAAATTCAAAGGAAAAAGCATAATCATCTCATTAGCTTCTGAGAAAGAATTTGAGAAAATTCAACAACTATTCATGTTAAAAGTCTTGGAAAGAACAGGAATTCAAGGCCCATACTTAAACATTGTAAAAGTAATATACAGCAAACTAGTAGCCAATATTAAAATAAATGTAGAGGAACTTAAATAAATCCCACTAAAATCAGAGACTAGACAAGATGTCCACTCTCTCCCTACCTATACAATATAATAATTGAAGACCTAGTAAGAGCAATTAGACAACAAAAGGAAGTCAAATGGATACAAATGGGAAAAGAACAATTCAAAATATCACTATTTGCAGATGATATTATAGTACACTTAACTCACCCCAAAAATTCTACCAGAGAATTTCTACAGCTGATAAACAATTTCAGCCAAGTGGCTGGATATAAAATTAACTCAAACAAATCAGAAGCCTTCCTCTACTCAAAGGGTAAACAGGCTGAGAAAGTAATTAAGGATAAAACACCCTTCAAAATTGTCACATATAATATGAAGTATCTTGGTGTGATTCTAAACAAAGCAACAAAAATATTCAGGACAAGACTTCAAGTCTCTGAGAAAAGAAACTGAAGATGATCTCACAGGATAAAAAAATCTTCCATATTCATGGATTGGCAAGATTAATAAATTAAAAAATGGCCACCTTGCAAAAAGCAATCTGCAGATTCAATACAATCACCATCAAAATTCTAACTCAATTCTTCATAGAGTTAGAAAGAGAAATTTGCAAAGTCATTTAGTATAAAAAATAAATATAAGATAGCAAAACTATTTTCAACATTAAAAGAACTTCTAGGGATAGACCATCACTTACCTCAAGTTGTATCATAGAGCAATAGTCATAAAAACTGTATGGTTTTGGTACAGAGACAAGAAGGTAGATCAATGGAATTAAGTTGATGACCCAGAAATGAACCCACACACATATGGTCACTTCATCTTGGATAAAGAAACTAAAACCTTCCAGTGGGAAAAAAATAGCATTTTCAAAAGATGGTACTGGTCTGACTGGCAGTCAGCATGTAGAAGAATGTAAAATGATTCATTCTTATTGTCCTCTACAAAGCTCAGGTCTAAATGGGTTAAGGTCCTCCAAATCAAATCAAACACACCCAAACTAGTAGAAGAGATAGTGGAGGAGAACAACAAACACATGGACACTGGGGAATGATTCCTGCCAGAATTCCAATAGATTATGCTCTAAATTTAAGAGTCAACAAATGGGACCTCATAAAATTGCAGGGCTTTTGTAAAGCAGAGGACACTGTAATGAGGACAAAACAGCAACCAGCAAAATGGGAAAAGACCTTTGCCAATCCTACATCTGATAGGGCTAATATCCAATATATACAAAAATCTTCAGAATTTAGACTTGAAAAAATCAAATAACCCTATTTCAAAGCAGGTGGCAGAACTAAACAATGAATTCTCAACAGAGAAATATCAAATGGCTGAAGAGCACCTAATTAAATGTTCAGCATTCTTATTCATCAGGGAAATATAAATCAAAGCTACCATGAGATTACACCTCTCACCAGTCAAAATGACTAAGATCAAAAACTCATGTGATAGTAGAATGCTGGCAAGGATGGGGAGAGGGAGGAACACTCCTCCATTGTTGGTTGGATTGCAAACTGGTACATCCACTCTGTCCACTCTGGAAATCAGTCTAAATATTGTTCAGAAAATTGGATATAGTACTAACTGAGGACCCAGCTAAACCACTCTTGGGTATACACCCAAAAGATTCTTCAATATATGACAAGAACACATACTCCACTATGTTCACATATCAGCCATATCTATAATATCCAAAGCTGTAAAGAACCCAGATGTCCTTCAGTAGAGAAATGGGCCCTCAAAATCTGGTAGATTTACACAATGGAGTACTACTCAGCTATTACAAACAATGACTTTATGAAATTCTTAGGCAAACAGATGGACCTAGGAAATATCCTGAGTGAGGTAACCCAATACTACACCACACACACACACACACACACACACACACACACACACACACACACACATACATACACACAAACCCTGATAAATTTCACTCACTGATGACAAATGAATTCCATCCCAAAATCTCAGATTACCCCAAATACAATTCAAGACCACATGAAGTTCAAGAAGAAGAAAGATAAAGGTACAGATCTTTCAGTCCTTCATAGAAGCTGGAAGAAAAATATTCATAGGAGAAAATATGGAGACAAAGTTTGAAGCAGAAACTGAAGCAAAGGCTATCCAGAGGCTACCCCACCTGAATATCTAGCACATATACAGCCACCAATCCCAGTCAATTGTGTTGATACCAAGAAGTACATGCAGAGAGCAGCCTGATATAGCTGTCTCCTGAAAAGCTCTGTCAGGTTATGACAAATACAGAGGTGGATACTCACAGCAAAACATTGAACTGAGAATTAGTTCCCCAGTGGGGGAGCTAGAGAAAGGATTGATGGAGCTAAAAGCATTCCTAACCCTTTAAGAACAACAATTCCAAACAACCAGAACTCCCAGGGACTAAACCAATATCCAAAGGGTACAAATGGAATGACCCATGTCTATAGCTGCATATGTAATATTAAATGTAAATGATTAAATAATAGAGAAGATAGTACTACAGAAAGAAAACACATCAGGAGAAATCATAAGAACCAAAGACTAGCTTTTTTTTGCATGCTCAGGAATCCTATAATCATAGTAAAAATAGAAGTTCTAACATACTCAGTGAAGACCATATTTCAGACATGTGAACACTGATTTAATCTCTCTAACTTCATATGAGCTTTTTTAAATGTAGAATTGGAGCTTTGATTTCTTGGTGTCCTCAACCACCCTAAGTACTTACCCTTTTTTTGTTTTTCTACTATCATTTCCCTTGGTTTTGAAGAAAAAGATTGTTGAAGACATGCCAGTAGTGCTGAGTGTTCCAATGTCTAGTGTTCTCAACACAATGTCTGGCTGTAGATTTCTATGTTTTTTCACATGTGATGCAGGAGGAAGACTCTCTAACAATGGCTAAGTAGGGTATATCTATGAATATATCAGGACATTATTAGGAATTAGTTTATATTTATGTTTTGTCTTTTTTGCTGTTAATGTTGTTATTGTTGATGTGGTTTTCATTGTTGTTTTTAAGTACAGAAGCACATGGTTTTACCCCAGTACCATCTGATTTTCAATGTCCAGTTCTTGGTCCCACAAGCAGTTTTGGATATAGGTTCTAGTTTTTTAATAGTGCTTAAGCCAAATGATATATTTTTCTGTCCAGCTTTGTAAAACATTTGATACAGCATATCTTATACTGAATACACCATTTTAGATCAAGGGCTTTGTGGCTGTCTTCATGTTTACTTTTTCTTTCTTTTGATAACATGCAGAGACTCTAGAATGTAGTGGTAAAGGCTCTATCTAGGCCTAAGTTACATTTTACTATGTATAATTAATTGTGTAGGTGTTGTCTTTGGCAATATATTCTTGCTGTGAGTTTCTAGAGAACAACTAATAGTCTTGGAAATACTCTGAGCTCTTTGAAGATTCCATGAGACACATTGGTCAGTAATTTAATAACAGAGAACTCATTTTTTTTTGTACTGAAAGCTTCATTTGGTAACAAGGGGTAGCCAGTTAGATGTCTCTCTCTCTCCCTCATTTTTGAAAATTTCATTTAGATCACATTAATATCCATTAAAAGTGGTCATGAACCAACATTTGACCAGAGAAAATTGTGTGGAAGAACATTGGTGACCCATGAATATATTCTTACCTTTTGGAATTGTGGGCATGGAGATCTTTTCATTTCAAACTTAGCCATTTCTGTAGAGTGAGTTCCAGGACATTCAAAGTGACACAGAGAAAGTCTGCCTTGAAAAACAAACAAAATGTAAATCAAACACTCCAAATTAATCATCCCATTACTTTTAAATTCTAAGTAATAATCTATTATGCAATGTGCCATGATTTCTTTATTCATACTTCTATTGAGGGACATATATGATATTGTCAAATTTCTGCCATTATTAAAAAACAGCAATGAATATTATTAAGCAAGTATCATCTTGTTGGGATGGAACTATATCCTTTGGATATATGCCCAAAAGTCGTATAGTGGTTCATATAAAAACTGGCCCATAGTGAGTGGTATTACGTGAAGCTTTGGCCTCTTGGAGGAATGGCCTTGTTGGAGAAAGTGTCACTGGGAAGTATGATTTGAGGTTTCAGCTAATTTTCCCACACTGGTTGCCTCTCTGTTTCTTCCTGTTGCCTGTGGGTTCATATTTAAACCTCTTAGCTAACAATTCATCACCATGCCTGCCTTCATGGTGATAATAGAATAAACCCCTGAACTATAAATGATGCATGTTCCAGATCCAGCAAGCAGCAAAAATCAGAAGCTTCGGTCATTTGTCTTTTTATTTGGTGTTAAGAATATAAGAGGTTACTAGTACAACTGAACCTTCTTAGCTAAAGCTAAAAAACTCCACAGTGATTACAAATAGACCAGAATCACTGAAGTGAAGTCTTCAAGGAAGTGTTTTCTGAGAACGCAAATAGACTGTGTTCAAGAGATGGCCATAGTTGTACCTTGTGCTGCAGCTGGACATAGTAATTTGTCAGAATGACCCATGTTGTATGAGTTTTGAAGTCATGAAAGGGTCATGGAGAGCAGTTGATACTTGTTACTCTCTAAGTACAGGGAAGCTCATTAGGGAAGGTGAAGATTCAATTGGGATTGATGGATTGATGGCCCAGTACTGAACAGAGCTTATGAGAGGTTATTGGTGAAATCTATTTGTAGAAGAAGATTCCATGGAATTGAAAAGTCTAATAATGTGAGATGATCATGATAAACAGCAGCAGCAGTAAAGTGGAGCCAACCAGAGCCTGGATTTCTACAGGGGGTAAAGCCGGAGATGTGAACTAAGCTGTTTGGATGACACCTGAGGTTCTTGTGTAGATGCCTAATATTGGAAGCAGAAGCTGTAATACTGAAGTTGCTTGGAGACCCCAAGATGTTGGAGATGCGAGAGCTATGGGATACTTGTCAAGGAAAGCAGCTAACTGGGAGTACGACCACTCAAAGTGAAGGCACTAAGTTGCAGTTAACACAAGTAACATACCTGAAGAATGCTATAGCGACAGACATGGAGCCCCAACTAAGTGATTCCTCTTATTAGATTTGCCTTGCTCATGGTATCTCTCATACCAATGAAACCCTAAGTAAGTTACTATCTATCATCTGTGCATGTAGAGAAAAGTGCTGACTCCCAAATTGTTTCTTGATTATGTCAATAAAGGTAGTGGGAGCCAGTATCTGTGTGCAGTTTAAAGGTAGGATTTCTTGTTTCCCTAAGAAAAAGAAGCCTAAAGGAAGGAAAAGGCTTTTTGGTGAGGCTTTGGCACAAGAAGCACAAAACAACAATATAAGATCTTAGGGTAGCTAGAATCACCTTTCTCCACCACCAACAGAGGCTCTCTGGCACAGACTAGCTGATAATGTTAGGGCAGGAGATTCTGAGCCCAGAAATTGTGGTATCTGACAATTCTAAATTAATAAAGCTAAGTGTTTTTCTACTGATGAAAAGCGGTAAGCAGAAATAGAATCCATATTGTTGATGGCAACTTGGCAAAGCTAAGCCAGGAAGAGTTAGGAGTATTATTGCATTCATCCCTGGAAGAGTGATAGTCATTGCCAAATATAGCCATGAGGAAAAAAGAGGAAGCAGAAAGTGACCAGAGCAGAGTGAGTAGCTCAAGGGATGAAGGTCAAGACAGTTTGGGAGAGGATTTAGTGGCATCTGGTCGCATAGTTAAGCTAGGAGAAATGACAAGAAGTCTGCAAAGAGATCTCTGCCAAGTGCCAGGAAAGTGTGCACCCCACCACTGCTTGGTGCAGGTAACCAGTAACCCAGCATTGGGCTCTTCTTAGCCCAAGGACTTTGAGTGCAGAACAGGCACTCAGACCATCAGCCACCATGAACAGCAGAGATCCTGGGACACAGCCTGGTAGGAAGGCATTCAGAGTAGCCGGGGAGCAAGAGATCCAGGAACACAGGCCAGGTACAACAGAGAGGCAAGAACCAATCACTGACAACAAGACCACATATAAACACAGACAACAGGATGGAAGAGGAAAGCAGGGGAACGTACCCCAGGAAAACCAAGACAACCTGGAAACAACAGAACCCAACTCTCTAATCCCAGCAAACAGCGGAATGCCAAACACTCCAGAAAAAGAAGACTGAAACCTAAAATCATACCTCAAGATGATGATAGAGATACTTAGACAAGAACAGGAGGGGGGAAAGCATAAAGAATTCAAAGCTTTTAAAGAGGAAACAAACAAACAAAAAAAAAAAAACTCAAAGAACTCAAAGAACTAGAGAAAGACAGGAAAATGGAACCAAAGTGATGAAGGAATTGAAGATGGAATTTAAAATGGAAATGGACACAATAAAGAAAACAATAAAAGAGACAACCCTAGAGGTAAAAAACCTAAAAAGAAATCAGGAGTCACAGATGCAAACATTTCCAACAAACTACAAGAGATAGAAGAGAGAATCCCAGGGACAGAATACAACATTGAAAACATAGACAAAACAGTCAGAGAAGATGCAAAAACCAAAAAGCTCCTAACCCAAAATGTCCAGGAGATCCAGGACACCATGAGATGACAAAAGCTTAAGATAATAGGAATAGAAGAGGGTGAAGAATATCAAATAAGAGGCACAGTAAATTTCTTAAACAAAATTGTAGAAAAAACCTTCCCTACCCTTAAGAATGAGATGACCATGAGAATAAAACAAGCCTACAGAACTCCAAATAAGTGGGACCAGAAAAGAAAATCCTCCTGACACGTAATAGTTAAAACCTCAAGTGCCCAAAGCAAAGAAAAAATACTAAAATCAGTAAGGAAAAAAGTTCATGTAACATATAAAGGCAGACCAATCAGAATCAGACCTGACTTCTCAACAGAGACTATAAAAGCTAGAGGAACCTGGACAGACATCATGCAGACCCTAAGAGAGCACAGATGCCAGCCCAAGCTGCTATACCCAGCAAAACTCTCAATCACTATAGATGGAGAGATGAAGATATTCCAACACAAAACTAAATTTACACAATATCTGAACACAAGCCCAGCACTACAATGAATTATATGTGGAAAACCCAATACAATGAGGGGAACTACATTCTAATGAAAACAAGAAAATCAAGAAAACTTAAGCAAGAAAACCAAAAGAAAAAAGACATACAGGCACAATTCAGCCTCTAAAAGCAAAAATAGCAGGAAACAGCAACCACTATTCCTTCATATCTGTTAAAATAAATGGAATCATATCCCCAATAAAAACATATAGGCTATCAGACTGGATACATAAACAAACCCCTGCGTTTTGCTGCATACAGAAAACTCATCTCAGAGACAAAGAAAAACACTACCTCAGAGTAAATGGTTGGGAAAAAAGCTTCCAAGCAAATGGCCCCAAGAAGCAAGATGGAGTGGCCACTCTAATATGGAATAAAGTAGATTTTCACCCAAAAGTTATCAAAAAAGATAAGGAAGGATACTTTTTACTCATTACAGGGGAAATTTGTCAGGAGGAACTCTCAATCCTTAAAATATATGCTCCAAATACAAAAGCACCCATATTCATAAAAGAAACCCTACTAAAGCTCAAAAAATACATTGCACCCCACACAATAATAGTGAGAGACCTCAAGACCCCACTCTCACCAATGGACAGATTACGGAAACAAAAACTAAACAAGGACACTGTAAAACTAGCAGAGGCTATGAACCAACTGGAATTAATAGATATCTACAGAACATACAGAATATATCATCCTAAAACAAATGTATACACCATCTTCTCAGCACCTCACGGCACCATCTCAAAAATTGACTACATAATTGGTCACAAAATGAGCCTCAATAGATATAAGAAGATTGAAATACTCCCATGCTTTTTTTAAGATCATGATGATCTTAGGCTGGTCTTTAATAACAACAAAGACAACGAAAAGCCCATATACACATGGAAACTAAACAATGCTCTATTAAATGATAGCAGGGTCAAAGAAGTAATATAGAAAGAAATTAATATTTTTTTTAATTTTATTTTTTTAATTTTATTTTAATAAACAAAAATAAATGTACAAATTTTTAAGCATTTATGCATAAAAGTATATGAATACATTGTTTAATTTTGTAATTAAGTGTTTGTGGGTGTTTGTATATATCTAACAATAATATAGGAAAAGAGGTTATTAATTAGAGGGGATAGGAGAGAAACTGGAAGGATCTGTAGGAAGGAAGGGGGATGTAATACAGTTCTATTAGAATTTAAAAAACTGAAAACACAAAATACCCAAACCTATGGGATGCAAAAAAAGCAGTACTGAGTGGAAAACTCATAGTGCTGAGTGCTTCCAAAGAGAAACTGGGGAGAGCATACACCAGCAACTTGACAGCACAGCTAAAAGCTCTAGAACGAAAGGAAGCAGATACACCCAAGAGGAGTAGACAGCAAGAAATATTCAAACTTAGGGCAGAAATAGACCAAATAGAAAAAAAAAAAAAAAAAGAACCATTCAAAAATCAACAAAACCAAGAATTGGTTCTTTGAGAAAATTAACAAGATTGATAAACCCTTAGCCAGACTAACTATAGGCCAAAGACAGAGTATCCAAATTAACAAAATCAGAAAGGAAAGTGGAGAAATAACAACTGAAACTGAGGAAATTCAAGATATCATCAGATCCTACTACAAAAGCCTGTAGTCAACAAGGCTGGAAAATCTGGAGGAAATGGATGAATTCCTAGACAGATACCAAATAATAAAGTTAAACCCGGACCAGGTAAACCATCTAAATAAACCCATAATACCTAAAGAAATAGAAGCAGTCATCAAAAGCCTCGCAACCAAAAAAAGCCCAGGTTCAGATGGGATGAGTCCAAAATTTTATCAGACATTTATTGACAACCTAATGCGAATACTCTCCAAATTATTCCATAAAATAGAATCAGATGGAACACGACCTAACTCATTTTTTGAGGCTACAATAACCCTCATTAGTATACCTCACAAAGGCCCTATAAGAAAAGAGAACTTCAGTCCAATAACACTTATGCCTATTAATGCAAAAATACTCAACAAAATCCTTGCAAACCAAATCCAAGAACACATCAAAATGATCATTCACCATGATCAAGTAGGCTTCATCCCTGGGGTGGAGGGATGGTTTCATACTTGGAAATCCATCAATGTAATCCACCATATTAAAAAAAAAAAAAAAAAACACATGGTTATCTCACTAGATGCAGAGAAAGCATTTGGCAAAATTCAAAAGCACTAGATGTTAAAAGTCTTGGAAAGAACAGGAATCCAAGGCCCATTCCTAAACACAATAAAAGCAATATAGAGCAAACCAACAGCCAACATTAAACTTTTCAGTGAGGAACTTGAAGCAATCCCATTAAAATCAGGGATACAATAAGGCTGCCTACTCTCCCCCTACCTATTCAACATGGTGTTGGAAGTCCTGGCCGGAGCAATTAGAAAGCAAAAGGAAATCAAATGGTTACAAATTGGAAAGGTAGAAGTAAAAACATCACTATTTGCAGAGGACATGGTAGTGTATATAAGTGACCCCAAAAATTTCACCAGAGAACTCCTACAGCTGATAAATAAGTTCAGCCAAGTGGCTGGATATAAAATTAACTCAAACAAATCAGTAGCCTTCCTCTACTTAAAGGACAAACATGTGGAGAAAGAAATTAGGGGAAAGATACCCTTCACAATAGTCAAAAAAAATATGAAATACCTTGGTATGACTCTAACTAAGCAAGTGAAGGAATTGTATGTCAAGAACTTCAAATCTCTAAAAAGAAAATTGAGGAAGATCTCAGAAAATGAAAAGATCTCCCATGCTCATTGATTGGAAGGATAAACATTGTAAAAATGGCCATCTTAACAAAATCAATCTACTGATTCAATGCAATCCTCATCAATATGCCAACCAAATTCCTCATTGAGTTGGAAAGAGCAATGTGCAATTTCATCTGGAATAACCAAAAGACCTAAAATTGTGAAATCCATCCTCAACAACATGAAAACATCTCCAGGATTCAGTATCCCTGACCTTAAGCTATATTACAAGGCAACTGTTCTAAAAACTTCCTAGTACTGGTACATAAATGTGGATCAATGGAATAGAAAAGAAGATCCAGAAATGAGCCCTCACAGATATGGTCACCTGAATTTTGACAAAGTAGCTGTAAACATTCAATGGAAAAAAAAAGGACGCCTATTCAACAAATAGTGTTTGTCTAACTGGCACTCAGCATGCAGAAGAATGAAAATAGACCCTTTCTTATCTCCTTGTAGAAAGCTCAAGTGCAAGTGGATCAAAGATCTCCACATTACACAAGGTACCCTGAAACTATTAGATGAGAAAGTAGGGAAAACCTTAGAACTCATAGGCACAGAGGAAATTTCCCAAACAGAACACTAATGGCTCTTGCTCTATGGCCAAATATTGACAAATGGGACTTAATGAGATTGCAAAGGTTCTGTAAGGTGAAGGACATTGTCAAGAAAACAAAACAGCAGCCAGCAGAGTTGGAGAAGATCTTTACCAACCCCACATCAGATAGAGTCCTAATATCCAAGGTATAAAAAGAACTCAAGAAGCTAGACACCAGAGAATCAAAAAACCCTATTTAAATATGGGGTACAGAGCCAAACTAAAAGTTCTCAATTGAGGAATATTGAATGGCTGAGAATCATCTAAGAATATGTTGGACATCATTAGCCATCATGGAAATGCAAATCAAAACAACCCTGAAATTCCACCTCACACCATTCAGATTGGCCAAGATCAAAAATTCAAATGACAGCATATGCTGGCGAGGATGTTGAGAAAGAGGAACACTTTTCCACTGCTGTTGGGGTTGTAAACTGATACAACCATTCTGGAAATCAGTGTGGCATTTCTTCAGAAAATTGGACATAGTACTACCCCAGTTATTCCACTTCTGGGCATTTAACCCAGAGATGCTCCAACATTACAACAAAGACACATGGACCACAATGTTCATAGCAGCCCTATTTATAATAGCTAGAAGCTATAAAGAACCCAGATGTCCTTCAGTAGATGAATGGATACAAAAACTGTGGTACATTTACACAATGGAATACTACTCAGCTACCTGAAACAATGACTTTATGAAATTCTTATGAAAATGGATGCATCTAGAGAATATCTTCCTGAGTGAGATAACCCAGTCACAAAAGAACAAACATAATATGCAGTTACTGATAATTGGATACTAACTCGAGAAAGTGCTGAACACCCCAGATACAACTCACAGATTTTGTGAAGTTCAAGAAAAAAAAAAAGAAAGAAAAGAAAAGAAAAAACCATTATGCTTAATCTTTACACACCAAGAAAACTTTGACTAATTCCAGGTTACATCTTGTTTTACATGTACTTTATGCTCATTGTAACTAATAAGATCTTATTGTACACTATCAAACCTTTAAAAAAAAAAAAAAAAGAAGTGTTGGGGGTGGCCGAAAGAATGACTTAATATCAATTGTGAGGCACAATCTGACCACCTTTTGTTCTGCTTTGGACAGTTTTTCAGAGATCTCCAGACATCTCAGCTCTTTTTTTTTTTTTTTTTTTTTTTTTTTAACAAGTGGGCATGGGTTTTTATTCTCAGTGCATGGCATTGGTTTCTGTTCATCAGCAAAAAGCTTTATTGGTTCCAAAATAGTTACCCCCTTTAAAACTCTGTTTCTTCCCGTGTCAGTCAGATAACACATTCGCAGTACAGATTTGTCAGTTTATAGCATCCCCCCTCCCAAGAACCATATAAATACATGCAAAACATACATAGAGCTTAAATAATATCAAATGCAAATACAGATTGGGTGCACTGTTCAACTGAACTGCAGACCATGGCCGCGCACGCTGGGATACACACTGCTTTGATATCATAATGTCTGTCATGCAGACCACAGAAGTCAATTTTCTTTTTTTTTTTTTCCTTTTTGTTTTATACAAAAATACCAGTGCTCATTATATTAGTTACTGAGAAGAAAGTCAAAATTCCTATCTGCATGCTGATTAGAAAAGATGGCGTAGAACAATTTGTTGGCACATATATGGCATATTTACATATGGCAAATATACATATGGGGAGAAAATACGGGGCCAAAGGCCGATTCAGTTGCAAGGATCTCACCTCCCGTCACCTCTTCCAACCAAGAAGAAAGGGGACAGCAGGCCGAACTGCAGACTTGGGAAGGCAAAAGTTCTGGCTCTGAGCTAAAAGGGAGGGAGGGAGGGAGGGAAGGCGTCTGATCTATTCTGAGGAGGAGGCTGGAATGGCTTTAGAACAGTAGGCATTGTAACTGCCCACCCCTACCAGTGCCGTGGGGTAGACCTAGATGCAGAAGGTGATTGAATGTGCAGATTGGGATGGTACCACAGGTAGCTTCAACCATAAGGCAAGGGGGGTGGGAAGGAAGCAGGGGATCTGGGAGAGGATTCTGGCACACTCATGTTCCCTTGGGATTTCAGCAGTGAGGTAATCTCTCTGATTGATCTTTGCAACTCTCCCCTAAAGCTTGAGACAAACATATCCAACCCAAGGAATCCACAAGCGCCCTGAGGGCTTCTTGCTGGTCTCTCCTACAGCTTTCGGGATGGGAAAAGTACTACAGAGGAAGGACATCATAGAACTGTTGAGAAGAACCTAGTCCTGAGACTGTCAGACAGAGCTAGAAGTAGCCGTTGCTGTTACATGGATCTTTTCCAGTTTGGAGCTCTGCCTCCTATCTGTATCATACAAAACAGCAGGTTGTTACAACTCAGAGTCATACAGGAAACCTTACTAATGGGGCCTCTCTGCTGGGAGGGGAAAGGGAGAGAAGCACAGAGAAATGCAGACCCCCACATCAGAGTGCCCTTGCTGACTAGGAGAGGCCATCCCTCATTGACAGAACTCTTCACCTTAATCCCTCAAGAAACAGAAACCCAACTGATCCTCGCTCCTGAGTACCAACAAGCCTGGCTCTCCTCCAGGGTAGCATCCATTGGTGGTCCAACAGCTAAGGAGCCTCTTTGTGGGTGTTTCCCTCACTACCTGCCGGTTCTTACCCGTTTGTCTGGGTTTATCAAAAGAGAGCTCTAGGATATATTCTCTTCCGTCCCATCAGACCTCTCTCAAATCTGAAGCACCATTTAGGGGAAAGTGTCATTAACTTATGTCATATTTACTCACTGACACCTGGATTACGGAAACTGAATAGAAAAAACATAGAAAAACATATGCACAGAAACACTTGAACTTACTCAATTCCATATCAACAAAATGTATATTTAAAAAAAAGTCTAGAACCCAACAATTTTTTTTTTCTAAATATAAAGATGGCTGTTTGGAGAAAGGAAGTATGGTATATTGGTTGTTGTTATTTTTAACCAATTACAAACGTACTGAGTTACCTGTCATGTCAAACAGCTGGTAGTGTCTCCACAGTGTGTCATAGTGGCACTTTATTTGAAATTCTTTAAACAATATATGTATATATGTGGCTGACTCATAAATGTCAGTTTCTGACCTAAAGAAAACTATATTTTTGCATAATATTTCTATATTTTCTCTCTTACTATGGAAACTACAGAACACTCACACACAAAAAAACCTGTTGACTTTGGAAAAGTAGACATAAGTCCTCAGGAGTAACTTGTCAGGAACCACAAGAGTCTTTTGGGAGCAAGGATGGTAAGATGGCCTTCGAAACTTGTTATTGGCTTACTTTTAAAAAATGATCTGAGGTAATAAAAGAGTTGACAGAATCAAATCTTCTAATGTATATATATATATATATATATATATATATATAGAGAGAGAGAGAGAGAGAGAGAGAGAGAGAGAGAGGTTGAACAACTAACACCTCGAGTGAGAAATTCCCCATCCCCAATGAGGGAAGATCGCTGAAGCATGTGAACTTCACAAAATCCAAATGAAAACCTTCTCTCTGCTTCCTATAATGATGAGTGATGCTGGGATGGGTGTGGAATGGTGTTTGTTCCTTCACTCATCCTCCCAGCTTGGGTAAAATGTGGGGTGGGAGGAAGATGGCTAGAAGAAAAGGCTAGTTCATTTTACCTTTCTCTCCCAAGCGGAAGTCTGGCTGTTCTCATGAGCCTCTTGCACCCTTTTATTCCCATTACCTTAGAAAGAGGGAGGCAGGCTTCACTGATCTAACGGGAGATGGGACTTGGGGACATACGTTCAATCCACCTGCACAAAAATGCTAAAATCAGCCCAGTGGAGACACAAAAGGAGCACCTGGGAATGTGCCTTGTCCTTGTCCTAGTAAGGCAAAGTCCCTTTAGGTGAAGTTCCCAGCTCTTGAGAGGTGGGTGGGCAGAGGGTGCTTCGGGCAGTGTTCAGGGCAGAAAGGCACAGACTTTCCCAGGCATCAGTAGAGACACTGGAAGAGTGTGTGTGAAAAAAAAGAGGGGTGGGGTGGGGTGCAGGAAGCTTCCTAGGGAGGGCCTTTTGCTCCTTGAATCAGCATGCTGCCAGGGAGCCTTCTCTTTTGGATATACATTAGAATGTTTGAGAAAGTTGGGGACCTCCTTAGAGATGGAAAATGGTGTAGGATACAACAAAGTGTAGGGAGGTTTCTCAGAACTCAGGAATATTCCTGCCGCTGAAAGCATAAACAATAAACTTAGGTAGGTGGGATCTTGCTCTGTGATCAGCATTTTACAAATCTCTTCATCTCATTTTTTATTATCTGTCTGACAAATTGATTCATATTGCAGCTGTTTTATTTTAGGTCTGTCAACCTCCTTATACAATTCATAAGACTCTTTATATTTTGTATAGATAGCCTATCCTAAAGATCACAACATATACCATATTTCTAAGACAAATCCTCACTACCTAGACTCATGCTGCTTCTAATTATCATGGAGTCATTAACCTTGGCAGATAGGAAAATCCCAAATAACTATCACAGAGAGAACATATCCAAAAGGAGAAACAAAATAAATAACAAACCATAAAATACAAATAAGCCCCATTCTCACAACAAATGTCAGCATTCATGGATGCCCACATCTTACTGGTTCTACTGAAAGGATCAGATAGCATGTCATGCCTTCTTTTCCTGTAACCAATGATTCATAATCTAGAGATAAAAAATGTAGCCCAAAAATCCCAAATATAGAGAACAATATAAGAATGTAAACCTACAAGATGCTTTCAAAAAACTAAATATATGAAAAGAGAGGAAAATGTCCATCTTGCATTATAGTCATGTAAATATGAGAGAAAACATTTATTTTTTTTCTGACTAGATGAAGAATTTAGAAGCATATACTTTGGCATGTAAAAAAGAAATATCTTTGCATTTAAATATTAGACAAACCTATCTATTTTTCCATTCATGAAACTCAAATTAAAAGTATGAGAAGGGATGACATTCTTATTGGCAAAATCTATGGCCAAGAATTTACCTACATTAACACCTCCCCACCTATTGTATAACATAAGATAATGATTACAGTAAAAGATAGTTTTTATGATCACGTGACTGGGTTGTGACTATAAATATGATTTACAAAGTGCTAATGCAGTCAATACAAGAAAATGAGAAAGTTGAGGATGGAGTTAATTGGAAATCAAATGTAGTAAGATTTGTGTATTGTCATACCAAAATTTCCTGTGTAAATGCTGAACCATGAGGCAGGTGTTTTGGTTTGAATTTCTGAAAGGAATAAACATTTATTAATACTCCTCTACACAGTAGAAGATGAGTTTGTGTTTTTGACTGTATTAACTGCCATAAAGGAAATAGATCTCTGAGAGGGAGACTCACTTGGTAGAAACATATTGACTGATGTTGCCTTACTGTAAGGATATTTCAGATGTCTTATTGAACCAAATTTGTTGGTTCCTTATCTATTTTTGTGAAGTCACCTAGAATTCATGGCTTTACCTAAATCCTTGGGAATTAAAATGAACCATGGTAGAATGAGGCAATATATCTGTGAATATAAAAAGGAAATGCCAAGCTCCTACTATTCATGTAATTTCAACTGAATCATAGCACAGAACTCATTAGCATCAAGCTGAGGGATAACATGTTTTCTGCCATTCCAAAGACATTGGACAGTTGTCTTTTAATGACCTGCTTACAGTTAGCTAAAAAGGC
Organism: Micromys minutus; assembly: GCF_963924665.1. Classification (NCBI taxonomy): domain Eukaryota; kingdom Metazoa; phylum Chordata; class Mammalia; order Rodentia; family Muridae; genus Micromys; species Micromys minutus. The sequence goes on along the minus strand of NC_137975.1, from coordinate 77,506,584 downwards.
ATATTCAATGAGATCATTAAATATATTCCCACCTCCATTTATAAACACTTACATTTTTATTTATTCTGTAAAGAAAATTGCAATGAACATGCTGTAGTATAGCTCAGTCAATCAACTTCCTTTACGTAACGTAAATTACAGGTTATGCTCACTTTGAGATCTTTTTATTATTCCAAGAATCTCTTTATTGTAGTTATAAGGTATCATTAATTTTGAAGAAAATTCTATACTAACAGAAGGCAAGCCAATAAATGATGACATAAGAAATAAGTGCAAAAATGGGTTGGAATAAATAAAGTGTGGTCTTGGAACAGTAAAGTGAATTTAATTTTTTTATTTAAATAAGACAGAACATGAATCAACTAAATGTTAGGAAGAATACAATACAGTTATAATTAGAAATTTGGTAAAATTGTTGTCTACAGTCTAGAATACTCAACAAATTAAGTCATATCAAATAAAAAAGAACCAAAGAATATTTTTTGTGTGTACAACAAAATCATTCTGCATTAAAGCAAGAAGTTGCTATCAAGAAAAAAAATACACATACTATACAAGTACAGGGAGGTTGAACGATGCAATCTTCAGTGTGTCACTGAAGGGAAAAGTGAGGAATATAGAATGCTTTTTAAGATTAAATGAAAGTTGAGGCACAAGTTACCATATCAAGCTTAAATAATTTTAATATCAAGGTTTATCATTCAAGAGTATATCATCATAACACATAAATAAACTAACAATACACTTAAATACCCTAAAGGACAGATTCAAATAGTAAGGCAGTGGATAATAAGAAATTGGAAAGATCAGTGCACAAACTCATATAATGGAGACTTGAGTGAATAATGTGTGGTGTTGGTATATTTGAATCCATAAAGAAGATTTGATTAAAAAGTACTGACCCAAACTAACAAAAATAGATGGAAGATTGAAATTAACAAATTAAGAAATAAAAATTATGGGACCTTATAACAGATTTCAATGAAAAGTAGAGGACCATTCGAGATTATGAGAAAAATTCACATTCCAAAATACCTAGAATAGGCAAATACTGAGATACTTACATTGTGACTATAGGTGTTTAAAACATCTGCTGGAGCAATGAGCCTCTGCAATAAATGACACTTGAAAATTTGGATATAGACATAGCAAATACCATTCACATTTTGCTCTTAAAATCTTAATTAATAGTGACTATTTGACATTATGATATTAAAATCCATACCTGTAGCACATAATACTTCAGAAAGTATAAATATTAAGATAAATTCTCAAATTGACTTTAATACTAAAGAATATTTTCCCAAACAGGGACAAAGGGATTGTGTGGGATGGCTATACTTCTGCACATCAGAGAACAATCAGCAGAGACATCTGCAACTTCGAAGAAAATAGTTATAAACCACACTTCTGAAAGGTGACTTATATCAAGAACATATGAATAAGTCTAAAATTATCATCAAAAAATATTATACAATCAATAAATAGGCAATAAATGGTATTTTTAAAAGTTTTTAAATAAGCCATAAATATACAAATAATTTTAAGATTGGTTAAACATATCCATATATAAAATACAATAATACACTTTTGCATAAAGTTATATCATACAGTATTATAGAGATAATACTCCCTTGTAAAGTCATAGACTAGATAATGAAGTGCCAGTGTCAGACACAAGAAACCACCAACTAGGTGTTGGTCAGGAAAGTGTCAGGAATTTCTTGATTATAGCCTACTTCTATTATCAGAATGGTAGTACATCCTCAATGGCACAATAGTGACACCTATATCTTGGAGGTAACCAACAATTTTCTCGTTGAACTTAAGACCTACTCAATAGAAGAGAATTCATGACAGGTTCTGTAACCTTAGCATAGTATCAATGAATCCTGAGAAGAAAATACTACTCTGATTTTCTTAAACCAGTATAATCTCTAAGTGCATGTAAATATTTATCCTTATATCCTGAGAGAAGTGAAACCTCTTATTCCTTATCTAAGAAGCTCCTTTCTGTAGCAGAGCCCATTATGAATAGCCACAATTGGAAATTCATAGAACAACTTAGCGTGGTACCTAGTTGTAATATAAACATATATAATATAACCCCTAAATAATCTGTAATACAACTGTAAGGTTCAGGGAAAATAAAGGAAGAGGGTTAGAATGACAGTACGAACAAGTGGACCAGGAATCTACTATATGACATCATTTATATAGAACAAGGCATCTCACCCATGATTCATGAAACCTCAAAATTATGGTTACCTAAAAATAAAGGCTCTTATTGGCAACATCAGTTAACATTCCAACATAACTAAGGGAAATCTCACAAGGCACAAGGCTCTACTCCTAAGTAGAAAACTGATGGCTAGTGGGAGAGCGAAGATTAGTCCTTTTCCTATTTTCTTTCTTATTTTCCACTGGACAATCAACTTAAATTTAATCTGCCTGCAAGCTTCTTTTTTTTTTTCAAATAAAAAAGAATTTTGACTGGGATACTTTTGACTGTCAAGAACTCCCAACAAGGGTGGAGAGGGTGGTCAGGAGGGAGTGCACCATTGTGAAGGCAAATGGAGGGGAAGGAGGATGGGAGCAGAGTGGGGTAAAGAGATAACATCTCAAATGTAAGCTCAGAGTATCTAATAAGAAATGTAAAATTAAAAATAAAAGAACTTTCAACAAAATCCAGACATGCTGTCGGACAGACCAAAAGTTAATATAGCTTTAAAGACTGGTGTGACATATAAAAGAATATTAAGTTGTGTAGAGGCAGAAGACAAGCCAAGTTAATCTCTCTCTCAAACAATCACCTAACTCTGGACTAAATAAAGGTAATGTTTTATGGGCCTACTTTATTTAAATTGTTTATAAGTGTTAACAAAAGCAGAACAGAATTGACATTTTATTCTTTGGGGAATGTCTGTATATGAATATAACTTCTAATCTACTCTGGTTTCAAGAACCCTGATAGAGAACCAAAAGGAGAGCAGAAGTGACCCAGCTCTATTCCCTTTGGTGCTTATTAACTGGGTAGTATTTGTATGCCTGTTGGTTGAAACCATGCACTGAACCAGTATCTTTAGTGATGAGGTGAGAAGCAGTAAATGCAATTACTTGTATAGTATACTTAACATTTCTTCATCTTTACTCAGAACCTAATCAATGAAATATAATGAGTCTTATGGACCAGGCCCCTATATTTTTGTAGCAGATATGCAGCCCAGTCTATGTAATAGGCAGAGTTTTCTAGCACCACAGAACTTATGAAATCTCTCTATATAAAATTAATTTGTTATAATGACTTACAATCTGCAGTCCAACTATCACAACTATGAATAGCTGTGATTGGGAAGTTCAAGGATCTAGAAGTAATAGTTTTAGGTTGGCCTTATTACTTATAATAGTTAAATGAAGACTTGTAACGGTATTTACTATAAGTTAGAATTATAAAGTCTATCATGATATCAAGTTTGTGGTCCAAAAATCAGAAAATGGGTACATATTTTACCATAGCAAAAACAGGACAAAATATGTTCCTACAAGAGCTGACCGCATCTTGCTAATTTGTTTTAGGTATGGATTTTGTTAGGATGGAGAAATCCAAGTCACACTAATGAGTTAGCAGCGAAAACTTAGGAAACAAAACAGAATAGGACCAGCAGATATGCGAAAGCTAAGAAAAGATGGAGAACTGGTCAATAATATAAATGCTACCAATACAGGCACCTTTAGTGGGATATGAAAAATACAACTTTATAGGCATTGCATAAGTTTATATAATATATATTAAATCATGAATGTTAATATCACTTCATATTCCTCCAAAACCTAGTTACACACACAGGAGCAATTATTAGTGAAAGGGTCCCCTCCTGGGACAATTTATGGATCTATTAAGATATCATTTAGCAGATTTTATGTAAAATTAGTCTCACGGGAGCCTAGCATAATTGTCTTCAGAGAGATTTCATCCAGCACTGATGGAAACAGATGCACTGATCCACAGCCAAATATCAGGTGGAACTTGAGCAAGAATTGAAGGAATGATTTAGGGTGCTTATGGGAACAACGATATCATAAGAAAACCTATGGAGTCACCTAACCTGGGAAAGTGAGGTCTCTGAGAGACTGAACTACAAACAAAAGAGCATGCAGGGGCTGGACCTAGGCCCCTACACATATGTAGCAGATGTCTACCATGGTTTTGTAATAGGATTCTATAGAGTCACAGAATAATAGAACATGACTCTATATAAAGTGAATTTATTGGAATGAATTACAATTTACAGTCCAACTAACCCAACAATAGGCAGCTATGAATGGGAAGTCCAAAATCTAATAGTTTCTTAGACCTCTGAGACTATGGTTTTCTGTATAGGTTGGAATCCTGAAGAAGTATGTTACAGCAGATGTGCTGGCAAGTAAACACAAGCAGGTAAACAAGAGAGAGAGGGGAGGGAGGAAGGGAGAGAGAGAGAGAGAGAGAGAGAGAGAGAGAGAGAGAGAGAGAAAGAAAGAGAGAGAGAGAGAGAGCCTTTTTGTTTTCATTGTCCTGATGTATCAGCATTAGGTATGGCCCAGATTTAAGTATCAGCATGCCTCAGGTTGGAACTTTCTCTGACCTAGACCAGCTTTGAAATCAGAGATCTGCTTGCTCAGTCTCCTGGCATTTAAGGCACATACTACCTTGTCTGGGCTTAAAAGTTTTATGGCCACTATACCTCAAGGTCATCCCATGTAAAGATCCAGGTCAGTAGCCTGTATCTTCCAGTTGCAAGATCTGGGTCACAGGTGTGCCCTTCATTTCTGGATTATACATCCTTCCAGATGCAGTCAAGTTGACAAGCAGAAATAACCATTGTAGTCTCCATGAGGGTTCCCTAAATAAAAGAAATGTGTGAGTTTGTGTGTGTTTTTATGTGTTTACATGTAGGGCTGGCTATAAATCTGTTGCCTCCCATTGTATCCCATAAGCCTAGTTGGAAGCCTTGTCATGCCTCTGTGGAAGATAATGGGTCTAATACTTATTGGACTTTATTTGTCAGTGCCAATTGGGTTAGTACTCACTGTGGGCTTTTCCTGCTTATGAGGAGGAGTTGTGATGTTGGACTTGGAGGAGACAAGGGAAGAGGAGCTTCAATCAGGAATTATAGTGATTAAGTAAATAAATTGAGGAGAAAAAAAAACTTCAAGTTAAACCATAATTATAAAACATTGTTTATTTTTTTCCATTCTATTATAAATATGGATATCACATTTATTATAGTGCCTGTATAGTTGAAAGTATGGCAATGCAAATGCACTGTTCAATTAGGTGAGAACTCATATTTAACTCCTAGGAAGTTTTCTGGAATAGATAAAAGTGTGACAATTGTGAAATGAAAACAAATTTTATTTGCACCTTTAGCATCTGTTTGAGTCTGAGTCCTATTCCTGCACAAGCATCATGACCAAGAAGCAAGTTAGAGAGGAAGAGGTTTATTCAGCTTACACTTCCATATTGCTGTTCATCACTGAAGGAAGTCAAGACTGGAACTCAAGCAGGTCAGGAAGCAGGAGCTGATGCAGTGGCCATGGAGGGATGTTACTTACTGGCTTGCTTCCCCTGGCTTTCTCAGCCTGCTTTCTTATAGAACCCAGGTCTACCAGCCCAGGGATGGCTCCACCCACAATGGGCTGGGCCAGGGATGGCACCACCCACAATGGGCTGGGCCAGGGATGGCTCCACCCATAATGGGCTGGGCCAGGGATGGCACCACCCACAATGGGCTGGGCCCTCCCCCCTTAATCACTGGTTGAGAAAATGCCTTACAGCTGGATCTCATGGAGGCATTTCCTCAGCTGAGGCCCCTTTCTCTCTGATAACTCCATCTTGTGTCAAGTTGACACAAAACCAGCCAGTACAAGAAGCCACACTAGTCTAAAATCTTCTATTGTGAAGTGCTGAAGCCTGAGAGGATTAAGTTTTAGAGATCCTTTAACAAATATAAATGGAAAAGTTAGGGAATGGCTAAGCTATATTAATTGAAAGAGCCTAACCTTAAAGAGTCCAAAGAATATAGTCTATATATCAACCATTCCAATATAAAATAAATTAATTATTTTCAAAGTATTCTTACTCTAGAACCTAAGTTCTCCCAAGTCATGATGCTCTCTGATCATCAGATAGTATCATCAGATAAAAAAAAAAAAATTCTCCATCAGAATGGTCTCTAGAAAAACCTGTGGGGAATTTTTTTGATTCATGTTCAATGTAGAAGGGCCTGGACTACAATGAGCTTTGCCATCTCCTATGTGGTAATCCTGAGGTCTATAAGAAAGCAAACTGAGCAAGCCGGAAGCAGCAAGCCCTGGTTCCACGATGGCTCGGTTTCAGGTATTATTTCCATCTTCTGGCCATAAGTCATGTCCCTCTCTTTCATTCTTCATGAACAAAATCCATACCATGAAATATATACTTTCCTCTGTAAGTTTCTTCTAATCACAGTAATTTAAGCACCCTAGCTTATATAGATTTTGGTACCAGAAGCATTTTCTGAATCACATGGTTTCCCATGTATATTTTGTATATGACAGATTTGCATGTTTACAATAAGCTTAATTTTTCAAAGCTTTCCATTTTTTTATGTGAAGAACTTCCAAAGTCTAAGATGAGTGCAAAACAACTTACAATTTCAGTTTTTCATTCCATAAAATTAAATCTATGTTTGTTTCCAATTTATTTCACTTTAAATCATCTCTGTATATCCTCCATGACAATGATTCAATGAACCTTAAGATCACCTGCAAACAGATCTCTCATTGGTACAAACTTATAGAGATTACACAATTCAATACTGCATGATGAAGGAGTCCAGGCAGAAACTGAAAAAGACAAAGAATTAAATTGTAAAAATCTTGGGACAAATTGGCCTGGAAATCACAGCAGAACAAAACCTCTAGAGACAGATGTGTATTTCCAAGTGCCTACATTAAAGCTTTTAAAACAAAAGACTAGAGCAGTGGCTCAGTGGCTAAAATTTTCAGAGGACCCAAGTTCAAGTCTCAGCATCCCCATGGGTGCTCATAACCATCTTCAACTTCTGTTCTAAAGGATCCGTCAACCTCTTGTGTATCCCATGGGTACCCATTTTCAAATTTGTAACTGCTGTAATTTTTCTCTTACACAATTTTCTGAACCTGTCGGATGTTACATGACATTATTATACAATACAAATTTTACATATATTCAACAAAATTTTTGATGTCACCACGTTCATGGCTGCAAACAAATAGGATAGTACAATGTAATTGTAAATATGCATCTACTAGTATTCTATGTTAACAGTTAACATGTTATAAAATCATGAAAGATTCTGTTCTTAGTGATATATACATGATAGTTTGTTTTGTGAATTAACCTGCTAAAACCACATGGCTTGTCAGATGCCAGCTAGCAAGGGTTTATAAATATCTTAATTGTTTATATTGTTTCAAAACAGATATGATGTTGAGTTTTGTGTTCATATTATTTATCTGAAAAAGAATGCAAGATACAAGATATTTTAGTTGCCAACTAAGGGACATGCTATTTTGAGAGAAAGGCTTTGTCTTTGTGTTTTTTTTTAAGTGCGATTTGGCAATGTATGATTTTCAGATTTGAGAGAGGTAAACCACCTGAAAAACTAAATTCAATATGGTCAAAGAAAATATTTCTTTTGAGTTTATTCACACACACACACACACACATACACATATGTACTATAAAATTGATTTAATACAGATTTAAAGTGTTTACACTGTTTTAGCTGATTAAGCAATACTAGTTGAGGGGTAGATAACACACTCATGTTTCTGAGTAATTAGGAGAGGAGTTTTGTATTTTAAGATAATTTCAATTAAAGATAACCAAGGGTAGTTAAGGCATAACAGTTCAGAGATGCTTTGTGTAGATATATAAACTTCAAAGGCATCAGAAGTCCCCAGAATATGACATGAACATTATTTGTTTTATTAAAGAACATTTGACTAGAGACCTGTCTGATACTGACAGCACCCCTTCTTAGATTCTAAGAAGAAATTGAGCATCAATAGGCTTGCTCCAGTTGTATTGAGACTGACACTAGGTAAGAATTGTCTCATTCATCTACAGAAAATACTGTCCAGAAAGGGATACTTTATGTGGAATAGTCAACTAATAATCTTGGCCAAGCCAAAATTATCAGCCCTTAAAAATTCTGTGTTATGATCCTGGACCAGAAGACTGGATACTGACACTCCAACGTTTTGAGGGATGAGAAACTGTTAAATTAATCAGTGGTCTCTATGATTTGGCTATCTTTAGAAGCTGTGTTTTGTGCTTCACATATTTCAGGTAACAATAGTCATTCTGAGGTTTCTGACATGGTTAATGACTGGTACTCTCATAACAAACCCAGCTGTTTAGCATTGAGAAAGTGAATATAGATCTAACAAAGGTGGTTTTCAGATGACAAACAATCTAAAACCAAGATATAAGTCAGGTATAAGATGGCCACCATCTTATCAAAAGCAATCTACAGATTCAGTGCAATCCCCATCAAAATTCCAACCCAGTTCTTCACTGAGTTGGAAAGAACAATGTGCAATTTCATTTGAAATAACAAAAGACCTAGAATAGCAAAATCTATCCTCAACAAAAAAAAAAAAAAAAAAAAAAAAAAAAAACATCTGCAGGAATCACTATCCCTGACCTCAAGCTATATTACAAGGCAATTGTGCTGAAAACTTCCTGGTACTGGTACATAAATAGGCATGTGGACCAATGGAATAGAATAGAAAATCCAGAAATGAGCCTTCACATATATGGTCACCTGATTTTTGACAAAGGAGCTGTAAACATTCAATGGAAAAGGGACAGCCTATTCAACAAATGGTGTTGGTCTAACTGGCACTCAGCATGCAGAAGAATGAAAATAGAACCTTTCTTATCTCCTTGTACAAAGCTCAAGTGCAAGTAGATCAAAGATCTCCACATTAAACCAGGTACACTGAAACTATTAGATGAGAAAGTAAGGAAAACCTTAGAACACATAGGCATAGGAGAAATTTTCCTGAACAGAACACCAATGGCTCAAGCTCTAAGGTCAAAGATTGACAAAAGGGACTTAATGAGATTGCAAAGTTTCTGTAAGGCTAAAGACACTATCATCAAAACAAAATGGCTGCTAACAGAGTGGGAAAAGATATTTACCAAGCCCACATAAGATAGAGGCCTAATATCCAAGGTATACAAAGAACTCAAAAAGGGAGATACCAGAGAATCAAACAGCCCTATTAAATAATGGGGAATAGATTTAAACAAAAATTTCTCAATCGAGGGATATCAAATGGCTGAGAAACATCTAAGAAAGTGCACAACATCCTTAGCTATCAGGGAAATGCAAACCAAAACAACCCTGAAATTCCACCTCACACCAGTCAGATTGGCCAAGATCCAAAACTCAGATGACAATAGATGCTGGCAAGAATGTTGAGAAAGAGGAACACTTCTCCACTGTTGGTGGGGTTGTAAACTGATACAACCACTCTGGAAATCATTCTGGCAGTTCCTCAGAAAAATGGACATAGTACGACCTGAAGACCCAGTTATTCCACTTCTGGGCATTTACCCCAGAGATACTCCAACATAAAACAGAGATACATGCACCACAATGTTCATTGCAGCTCCATTTATAATAGCCAGAAGCTGGAAAGAACCCAGATGTCCTTCAGTAGATGAATGGATACAAAATATAGGTATATTTATACAATGGAGTACTACTCAGCTATCAGAAACAATGACTTTATGAAATTCTTAAGAAAATGGATGCATCTAGAGAATATCATCCTGAGTGAGATAACCCAGTCACAAAAGAACAGACATAATATGCAGTCACTGATAATGGGATACTAACCCCAGAAAGCTCTGAACACCCCAGAAACAACTCACAGACTGTGTGAAGTTCAAGAAAAAAAAAGAATATATTTTAATTAAATAGAACTGTATCACATCCCCCTTTCCTTCCTAGAGCCCTTCCCAGTTTCTCTCCTATCCCCTCAAATTAATAACCTATTTTCCTATATTATTGCTATATATATACATATGTGTATGTATATATACCCACCAATACTTAATTACAACCTTATAAAAATGTATTCGTATACTTTTATGCAAAAATGCTTAAAAATTTGTACATTTATCTTTTTTAAAATAAAGTTAAAAAAGGTCAGGTGTAAAATTATAATCTTTTAAGATAGATGAAAAGGTAATTTATTTAATAGACAAAATTGATAGACTGGATATTGAGGCTAACTTATACTTCTTAAATTGTAGAATAGTAATGGTTTTACACATTTTATAGTTGAGGAAAAAGAGCCCTTTAACTGGACAAATAGGTGGAAATGTAGCTGCCCCTACAACTGATTTGTGTTATGCCTCTTCACCAAGTAATACTACTTAGTCATGTAGATTGCCCTAAAGGTGTTTGTATTTTAATGCTAATTTCACTTCCACAAGAAGGGCCTGCTAGTCCTGTGACTCCACTGAACCTTCCTATTTTAATCAGTAAAATAAATGAAAGCCAGTGACTCCTCAGGGTGAGGAATGTAGGGGCTGAGAGGTCTAAAGAAGGTCAGAGGATGGAGGGTAGAAAGTGAGGAAACATGGAGCTTCCCAAGAACCAGCTGGACCTGGTGGGATTTATTGGTGCTAAAAAGCTATGAACATTAAGGATTTTACAAGTCTAATATCTCATATAGAAGGGCGGTTGTATTTTTGTCTATTTCATGTAATCTTGTTGTGTAGAGGATTTGTGGATTGAGAGTTGAATATATAAACCTGTATGAAAAGCTATCGGGCTGTAGAGTTGTGTTTGTGTGGAATTTTGGGATACAGAAATGCTCTGGGACAGAAACAGAGAACACCAAGGAAAGGGACTTGTGTGGACAAGTTGAGCTGTGGTGGCAGCTCAGACCGGGGGCCAGAGGAGCGTGTGGCTCCAAACTAAAATCTGGCCTGAGGAGTGAGACCTCAATGCAGACAGAGAGATAAACTTTTGTTATTTTTTTAATATTTACTGCAACATAATCACATACTCAGGACTTCATCAGAACCTTCCAATTTTAATTACTAAAATAAAGATGAGAGCCAGTGATTGGGCAGGGGAAGGGAGGTGGAAAGAGAGGATAAGAGGTCAGAGGACAGAGGAGGACCAGGAGAGAAGTTCCAAGATGGACACCAGGAAGGATGAATTAGATCCAGGTGGACTTAATTGGCATTAGGTAGTTATAAACATTTTTAGGATTTTATATGTTTTCTATCTCATATAGAAGGGTAGTTTGTATTTTTGTCTATTTAATGTAATCTTATTGTGTATAGGGTTTGTGGATTGAGGGTTTGATATATAAACCTGTATGAAATTCTATCAGGTCTTAGAGTCATGTTTTAGCTGTGCAGAGCTGTAATTTTACCCATATTGAAGGGAGGCAGTCATGTAGGCGGAGTGAGATCTGGGGTGGCTTGGACTGAGTGATAAGGTCAGTGCTCCAGATCTATACTAAAAGCAGTGCCCACAGAATGAGACTGAAAGAATTAAAATTTCAAATTAGCCCCCACTGACCCTGTCTTGAGGACAAGTATGTCTCAAGGCTGAGAACAAAATCCGAAGACCACCTGGTCTCAATAAGGTCTGACTCTGCAGTCCTGAGAAAAACTAGTATGAAGGTCAGTGTGCACCAAAACAGGGTGGCCTAGAGTTGAATCATATTCAAAAGCAGAGTGTGCCAATTTGAATGAGCCAATGAAATTGTTATGTGCTTGTTGCTAACTGCTTATGTAATTTTCCTTATAAATATGTCCCCCTAATTGAGTTTGGAATCGACTCCTCTATTTCCTGCATGAGATATGTGTCCTCCCCAGAGCTCTGGCTTCCTCCCCTCCCCTTGAATATACCTCTTGCCTGATTGCAGCAAGATAGGCTCTCTGTGAGTTCTTGGGTTCGAGTTCTCCGGTTACTAGAATGAGGGGCTTTCTCAATTCAGGGTCTTTCAAGGCCATGAGGATAAAGAGATAAGCCAAATCCATTTTTAATAATTGCTGCAACAAAGTTCTGAATGGTGTTTTCACTTGTTTTTTCCAAAGAGAAACATGGTATATTCTCCATGTGGCCTCAGTTAACTCTAGACTATGCTTTTATTATTGTAAGAATCACTATTACCTTGAGAACATATGGAGTAACTTAGGAGATTCTAGTCCAACTAGTGCATGCTATAACTGAAAGTTTCAATAGAAAATGAATGGAGTATACATGTGCCACTAGATTTTTAGGCAAGAACTGTCAAGATTGAAGAATTCCTTGAAGGTTCCAAAAAGTCATCTAAAGAAGAAAATTGGTAGCATGTTTGATTCTCTAAAAGAAAGACACAACTGAAAATTTTGTGAACTGAGGAATGTATAGCCTAAACATCAAGATATTGCAGGCTTTTTGAGAGGAAAAAGACATGGGATTATTCATTGAGGAATGATACAAGCCTCAGAGAGAGGTTGTGTGCTTTACGCAGTGCATACTGGGAGGTTGGGCTACTCAAGCTCTTTAGGGCCAAGAAGATTCCATGATATACTCTAGATATTTTTATGAAGTGACTGTGTTTGCTGCTCATTCATTCATATTTTTTCAGTCTTTTTTTGGAATAATCACCATTTCTATGTTCTACATTTCCTGTTTGAAAAGCATTTTTATGTGATATTGCTTATTAGAACTAGATAGTATTTTTTTCACTACTTTGTCTGAATTAATTTTACAATATTGAGATTACTTTAAGTCTCAGAAGAAACAATAGACTTATGTAAAGTTTAACTACTCCTAGAAACTATAAGGGCTCATTACAGAAATCTATAGACTACTGGTTATGGCAAGATTTTGATGTTATGGGGAGAGAAGTAGAAAGTCATGGCTTTAAAATCATGTAGTGAGGGGAAACTGAGAAGGGGGATAACATGTGAAAAAGTAAATAAATAAAATAACCAATGGAAAAAATAACCAAATTTATGTAATGGTATATCAGTGTATAAGTCGTTTTTATTGTGTTGTTAAAATGCTTTGACAAAGGCAACCTGAGGAATTGAGTGTTGTATCTTTGCTGATGATTTCAGAAGGATTAGGATCATTGTTGTGAGAGTAGAGGCATGCCAACTATTGGAAGTATGGCTGCAAAAACAAAAAGCTAAGAGTTCACATCACTAACGGTAAATATGAACTAAATAAAATGGTATTTGGAAAGCTCTTAAGTCATAATGCCTACCTGTAGTAACCTAATTTCTGCATTAAGGATGTGCCAGCTAAAATTTCAACAAGTAGCACATCTATTTGTCAATAAAGTATTTAAATTCTGAAGCATAAGTGGGGCTTTACTTCACTTCATAATTCAAACACTGCATTATCTTGATAGGGATTAGATTAATGATGGTTAATATAAATTGACCATCTTATATTACCTAACATCAACTATGAGAAAGAAGTGAGTGAATGAGAAAGATGTGGGTGGGCAGAGGATCTGCCATTTACCCATGGGAAGCCCCATTTTATGCATCACATCTCAGATGGGAGAAAAATACAAAGTAAGTAGAACAACAACATTGTATTTCTCTGCGTCTGGTCCTGGAAGACTTCTATAGCACATTTAACATATAGCCTTCTCTCTTATTGTCCTATGAATTCTTCTTGAGGCTAACAAAAGTCTGCCAAATTCTTTCTCTTTTCCTATTACTATTCCTCCCACCCCAAGTGCTTCATCATTTTTCAATCCCAATTTCGATTACAGTTACTGCTAATGAGATTCACAGAAGCCTCCCCTCATTCCATGTTGTAGTCCCAGTAGAATAAGATATATCTTAAAGAATCCCCTCCTGCATAGCTCATACTATGTTAATGTAAGAAAACTGGCTTGTTTTCTAGGCTCATGGCAGTTAGGAGTTGATAACTAAGAGTAATTGGAAAATGATCAACCAATTTCTACATTTCAAAGTAATGAGCATAGTGACAAAAATGTACAGCATTGTTATATATCCTTAAGTCTTCTTTGAATCTTCACCAGACAATGGTATTAAAAAAAAAAGTAACTGATCTCAAACTCAGTCCTCAACACTACCTTTAAAACAATTGTCCTGTAATATAGCTTGAGGTCAGGGATGGGGATTTCCGCAGATGTTTTCTTGTTGAGGATGGATTTCGATATTCTAGGTTTTTTGTTATTCCAGATGATTTTGCAAATTGCTCTTTCCAACTCTATGATGAATTGAGGTGGAATTTTGATGGGGATTGCATTGAGTCTGTAGATTGCTTTTGGTAAGATGGCCATTTTTACAATGGTGATCCTTCCAATCCATGAACATGGGAGATCTTTCCATCTTCTGAGATTATCTTCAATTTCCTTCTTCAGAGAATTGAAGTTCTTGTCATACAGGTCCTTAACTTTCTTAGTTAGGGTCAAAGCAATCTATTTCATGTTGTTTGTGACTATTATGAAGAGTATCTTTTCCCTAATTTCTTTCTCAGCATGTTTGTCCTTTGAGTAGAGGAAGGCTACTGATTTGTTTGAGTTAATTTTATACCCCGCCAATTTGCTGAAATTATTTATCAGCTATAAAAGTTCTCTGATGGAATTTTTAGGGTCACTTATGTACACTATTATGTCATCTGCAAATAGTGATATTTTTACTTCTTCCCTTTTGGTTTGCAAGAATTTTATTGAGTATTTTTGCATCAATGTTCATAAGGGAGATTGGTCTAAAGTTTTTATATCTTGTAGGGTCTTTGTGTGGTTTAAGTGTGAGAGATATTGTGGCTTCAAAGAATGAGTTGCATAGTGTTCCATCTGATTCTGTTTTGTGGAATAGTTTGTTGAGTATTGGTATTAGGTTGTCAGGAAATGTCTGATAGAATTCTGCACTGAACCGATCTGGTCCTGAAATTTTTTGTTTGGAAGGCTTTTGATGACTGCTTCTATTACTTCAGGTGTTATGGGATTGTTTAGATGGTGCCATGAGGTGCAGAGAGCAGATACAAAATGCATCACTGAATGGACTTTAAAGAAACCAATTTTTAGGTTTTAGGTTTGCTGCCCAAGTCTCCCTGATGCCACCCTGCTGAGAACCCATAGATCTAAAACAAGAACACAGACAGCTGAGTGAGACTCTTACCTCCATCCCCAGTGATGTCCTTACTTTGAGGTACTCCAGACTACTCAGCAGTTGATGTTGAGTAGGGCCACCTACTATGCACACCTGCAGGTGCCACCTGCCCACCCCTGGGGCTGCAGGCATAGGCTGCCTACCCTCACTAGTCATTCAGTGCCTTTCTGCCTCCCTGGTTACCAGAGCTATGCTTATGCATGTGCATATAGGGATGGCCTGTGCCACAGCCCCCAGTGCCCCCACTAAACAAAGGGGCCTTTGTTTGTTTCCTTGCTCAGGTCCCTTGCCGTCCTCTTTCCTGCAGGATTCTAAACTGCTGAAGGGATGGACAGGTCTCTAAGAAAAATGCTAACGAGGTCAGCAAATACAGCTCGGCTCATATTACTCCAATTCAAGTCACCTGACTGACTATTCAAGTCTTGTTTTCAGCCAATCCTTCTACATGACATCCCTCCTACTCCCTGTAACTTAAAAAAAAAGATTTATTTATTTATTATATATAAGTACAGCTGTCTTCAGACACATAAGAAAAGGGCATCAGATCTCATTACAGATGGTTGTGAGCCACCACATGGTTGCTGGGATTTGAACTCATGACCACTGGAAGAGTAGTCAGAGCTCTTAACCACTGAGCCATCTCACTAGCCCAAGTGCTACTTTCAAATCAAGGACAGTAAACTGAGCCTATGTGGACACAGATCAACTCTACTTTGCAGGTTAAATGGGTACCGAGTGCATTTCAACATCTGTGACTTGCAGTGGGAATCTGAATCAAAGGAAATTCTTGAGTTAGGGAACACTATCCCTTGCATTTATAGTAATATAATAAGGAATGAAAGTGTCTAGGAACTGATATCAAGGAGTGGAAAGGGTGACAGAGTATTTCTCACACATCCCATCATCATGGCTTAATGACCGAGTTACACATCAGAATAAGCCTGAACACCCAACAAACAACTCTCAGACCATATGAAGCTCAAAGAGAAGTGCAAAAAGGCCAAAATGTGGAAGCCTCAGTCCTTCTTAGAAAAAAAAAAAAAAAGAAAAAGAAAAATGTATTTTCATCATATATTATTATATAACACATTTTGTGAGCTATAATAATATTTAATAAAAAAAACAGGGCAGGGAGTTGGAAAGATTGTAAAAGACCTAAGGTGGTAAATAAATACAATGAATCATTGTTTTCTAGCCTCTTAAACAAATTACAGTTGAGAACCTCATCAGGTGTGACTGAAGGTAAGTCAGAGTCCAGTGGGTGACCACACACCCAAAATTATACAACCAGAACTAATTGAACCTGATTTATTTTTTATATATAATGGAAATGAAGAAACACTGTTCAGTGGACTGATAATGTAGGTAGAATCTGGGAGGACTTGGGGAAAAGCAAGAGGAATGAATAAATAGAAAGCATAATTATTGAATTTTAAAAATTTGTATTGATTATTTTATTTATTTATATTTCAGATGTTATCTTTCTTCCTGGTTTTCCTTCTGCAAACCATTTATCTTCACCCCACTCCCCCTGCTTCTGAGGGTGCTCTCCCCCTGCTCCTCACTCAACACTCTAGCATTCCACTAGGATGAAGCATCATGCTTTCATGGGACTAAGGACCTTCTCTCCCCTTGATGCCAGATAAGGCCATCCTAAACTATATACAGAGCCATAGATTCCCTGCCCCCATGTGTATTCTTTAGTTGGTTGTTTAGTCCCTGGAAGCTCTGGATGGGGTTGGTTATTTGATGTTGCTATTCTTCCTATGGGTTTCAAACCCCTTTAGCTCTATCAGTCCTTTTGCTAACTCCTCCATTGGAGTGTCAGAAATTCTATAATTAATAAAGTGGGTTTTAAGATCAAATAAGCAAATCCTGAAAATTAATTATTTTTTTTGACAAAAATATCTAGGAATAAGTGAAAGCAACAAATTAGAAAGCTCTAAAATCAATATGAAAATAGGAAACTTTCTTAGACCATAAAAGTGATTTCTGCTTTATCAATAACAAAATTGTATCCACTGAACGTATCTCTAAAAACAAAAGTAACTAGGGGTAAGTATAAATTAGGTTGAAAGACACCTCAGCAAAGAATATCCTAAAATTCTGAAAAGAGATTGAAAAATGAAGTCAATAGAATCCATTCATGATAGTGCAAGTAGAATTAATATTTTAAGTATTTATATTTCCATAAATCCCTAAAGATTCAATGCAGTCTTCATAAAATATAAATGGCATTTTTCTGAACTAGAAAAATAAATATAAAGTAAACAAAGTAGCAGAGAACTCATGAATAGTTAAAGCAATCTAACATGTATAAGTTTTTGCAATGTCCTTAGAATGCAATAAAGTTTCTCTCTACAAATAGACCAATAGAAGCAATAGTAGAATACAAAACCAGATGTTTGAAGATGTTTTGAAGGAAAACAAGCGCACTATTTGACCAAATAACACCAAAAGCCTTTTTATTGGAGCATTTAACATTCCCAGTTAGAATTTTAGCTAGGTTCAAATTACCAAATACAATTTCAGCCACAAAAAAAGACTGAAACCTACATTAAAATAGAAGATCATTATAAATAATTATATATATATTTTATATAAGTAAATATATATAAATCATATTATTATTTATATGTAATAAAGCTGTACTACTATTACACAAGCAATTTTTTTCCAATGGTTTGTTATCTGAAGATACAATTCAATTCCCATCAAAATTCCAGCTCAATTCTTCATAGAGTTAGAAAAGGCAATTCTCTAACTCATTTGGAATAACCAGTTCCCAGGATAATGAAAACTATTCTCAACAATAAAAGAATATTTGAGCAAATCACTATCTCTAACTTCAAGCTGTACTACAGAAAAACACTGAAAAAAACTGTGGTATTGGAACGTAGATAGACAGATAGATCAATGGAATAGAGTTGAAGACCCAGAAATGAACCCACATACTTATGGTCACTTACTCTTTAACAAAAAATGCTAAAACCATTCTATGGTGAAAACAGCATTTTCAACAAGTGGTGCTGGTTCAACTGGAGGTCAGCATGTAGAAGAATTAAAATTGATTCATTCTTATCTCTTTTTACCAATCTTGGGTCCAAGTGGATCCAGGACCTATGTATAAAAACAAATACATTCAAACTAATAGTAAAGAATGCAGGAAAAAGCCTCAATCACATGGTCAAACAAAAATATCCATAACAGAACTCAAATAGACTTATGCTCAAAAATCAAGAATTGACAAATAAGACCTGATAGAATTGCAAAGCTTCTATAAGGCAAAGGACAGTCAATAGGACAAAACAGCAACCAACATATTGGGAAAAGATCTTTACCAATCCTACATCAAAGAGAAGGCTTATATTCAATATATATATTCTCAAGTAGTTAGACTCCACATAATCAAATACTCTATTAAAATTGGAAACAGAGCTAAACAGAGAATTCTCAAACAAAAAAACTCAAATGGCCAAGAAGTACCTAAGGAAATTTTAGACTACCCTAGCAGTTTTCTACAGAAGCAGGGTAAGGAAAAATGGGATAGGGGATTGCAGAGGGGAAACCTGGAAAGGGGATAACAATTGAAATAACGAAATTATAATAAAAATTATCATGGGTATATGCTATTTTATTCCTGTTTACATGGTAAAATACCAAAACAAATCGTAATGCATATTACGAAGTATATCTTTCAACTATGTTTCCACCTGGGTAAGAGTCCATGTTACTAGAGTAGGCATAGTGGCTATTTCTGCTTGTCAACTTGACTATATCTTGAATGAACCACAATCCAGAATTGGGAGGCCCACCTTTGATCCTGATCTTGAGGCCTAGAGTCTATGAATCTTAGGACAATAAAGCAAGGAGATCCGTGAGCTCAAGGTCATCTGGGACAAAGCAAAAACCAGATCCAGGTGTGGTGGTACACACCTTTAATCTGGGACACACCTTCAGTTGAAGACCTACATGAGGACACTGGAACAAGGAATGCTGTCACTCTTTGCCTGGTTGCCTTGTGGGACTTTGCTGATGCCTTATGGGACCGAGCATCTGCTAGATCATTGGATCACAGGTGCCAGTGATCATTGTTAGGGAGTTGGACTGTAAGTCACCAACAAATTCCTTGCTATATAGAGACTACCTATTTGTTCTGTAACTCTAGAGAACCCTGATTAATACAGTAGATATATGTCAACAACTGGGAAATATGGTCTGCATGATTTTTTTTTCTACACTGCCTTAATACTCCTGGGCAGGCTATGCTACCAGCCACCTGCCTGAGTTCTTTTAGATCTGTGGATGACTCTCTCTCTCTCTCTCTCTCTCTCTCTCTCTCTCTCTCTCTCTCTCTCTCACACACACACACACACACACACACACACACACACACACAGAGAGAGAGAGAGAGAGAGGTGGGGGGAGGGAGGAAGGGAGGGAGGGAGAGAGAGGAAGGGAGGGAAAAGGAGGGATGGAGACGGGGGGGGTGAGACAGAGACAGAGAGAGAGAGAGAGAGAGAGAGAGAGAGAGAGAGAGAGAGAAAGAAAGAAAGAGAGAGAGATTGCATAGATACAGAGATTGCTCACTTTTAGCCTGTCTTACTGGCTCAGTGTCTGGGCTCTTCTAAACCTCACATGCCTAGCATGCCCTTCTACTTCTAACTCAACACAGTATAATCTTCTCTCAGCTAAGTTGCCTGTTTTTTTTTTTTTTTTTTTTTTTTAAACTCCTGGCCCAACACCTCTAAATGTGTGCTCAGTTTAGGATCCTAATTTCTTTTTGTGCAGACCATTGGTCTAGCTGCCCAAGAAGCTTATAATCTCCTCTCCCATGGGCTGCTTCCCATTTTTTCTCACATTTCAAAAGAGCTCCAGTGCAGCAGAGCTATGTGTTTAATTTGTCTTTCTCTCACTCATTATATAGGTTTTCCTCTCCCTGTCCTCCCCTTTCTACTAACCCACAGGAACTCAGAATTATCACCTCTTTCTATCTGACCTCTGTCATCATTATTTATCAATCACAAACCAATTGGGGACAAGTACCTTTAGCCTGTGGGCATGCAAATTTAAAGCATTAGCGCCAATCGCTAATATATTACCTTTTCCATAAAAAACAAATTCCATGCTCAGACATAAATTGAGAAGAATCAAAACAATTATGTAAATTATAGAGTATGATGTGCAATTAACAAGTTTATCATATTTGATCAAGTATATAAAGTGCTCCACCATAATGCTGATCTTAAAGAGTTTATTATTCTATACCTAAATTATGATTTGATTTTATCCTGTAACACAATAAATCTCCCAAAAATTTTAGTAACATGAAGATATTTATATGGATTTTACAGGGTCCAGAAATCAGGTAAAAGTAAAATTTTGTGCCTTGTTTGAGAAGGTATAAGACAACTTTTTTTATGACTTAATGTTATCAATAACCAATTGAAATGAATTTTCTTTCATGCCATTTAAAAGAGGACATGAACAATCTCAAGTATCCCATAAACAACAAGATTTATTGTCTCATTTTAGATGAAATTTTGGCTACAGTCATTTTATGTCAATAAAGTGTAATTTCATAAGTAGTGAACTCCCAGATAACCTGGCTAAAAAGAGGATCCCTTAAAAATGAGAAAAATGTGATTCTGATATTCCTATGCTTAGTTTGTGTTTTTCAATTAAATGATATTTTATGTCCCTTTATCTCTAATAACTTCATATGGATATGTATGCAAATATACTAGTTATGTCTACAAATATAGGCATTAGTGCAGGTAGGTGTCACACATATTTCATGTGTGATATTTTAGGTGAGAATATCATAAGAAGGCCCAAATTTCATTTCTGAGTGTCTTACACAGTAAATTTTTACTTAATTTAGACACAGAGGGTATTAATCTTCCAGGAGCTAACACTTTTTGCTTCCATATCAGACCATAACAGCCCAAAGCTCCTCCTTATCTTTCTTCTTCTCTGCTCAGTTACTGCTCTATACTCCATGACTGGTATTGGGCTTTGACGCACTAGTATAATCCAGAGCGTTATGACTTTTTACCAGCATTTTACTTATTGAGCCATCTTCCTAGCTCCCTGGTACTTCCCATTGTGATATATTTCATGAAATGCTCATTTTTCTTCTATACATCTACACACAAACACACACACACACACACACACACACACACACACACACACACACACACACAGCATTTCTGATATTTCTAAAAGATGAAATGTAACAGGAACTTATCTGTTTCTCTGGCCCTTACAATATTTCCTTTATGTATTCTCCATTTATTCCCAAGTATTAGGTACAAGAACTACATTGTAGTTGTGTAGTTGAAGATAAGGGTACATAGGAGGGTAAGAGGAGCAACCAAAATGGGAATGCATTTTAAGGAGTCATATCTCAACTTTTATCTACATAGAAATGATGAACATTTGCTTTTATTGCTACATCTAAGCAGAATCCTGAATGAATTCCACAGCTCCAGTACTTATGCCTGTCCAGTTTACCTTTTCTACTGAAAGAAAGACATTAGGTTTGGGATGAATATCCTGTTGAGGTGCATATTGTTTAACACAGTTGGAGGATATCACCTTTGAACATGAATGTATGTTCAGCAGAACATGCATATGAGTTTGTATGTTCTCATGAGAGATTCTACAGCTAGGAGTGTAAACAGGATGTGGCCATAGGGGAAACTGAGATTGGTCAGACAAGAGGAGTCAGATAAAATGACAAAGTTCTAAAGATAACAATGAACCGATTCTCTTTTACCCTGAGTCAGGTCAAGCTATGGGAAAGGAGAAGGCAAAGGTAACTCAATCAATAGTAGAAAAGGATGTGCCCTGCATTGATGGAGAATAGAAAATAATGACACTGTATGTCTTCACGTTCAATTCAGTGATAAATTTAGTAAATCAACTTTGTTATAGTATATTGTGAGGTGTGATATAAAGGAACATATTTTATGATGGTAGGGAAGCTGAGAAGTTCGACTCAGAACCGTTACATAGGGGAAAAAGACTTTGAAACCCTTCCAGAGTGATGTGGATCTGATATGACAGGGGAAGACGACCTGAGATTCTCAAAATATTCATGAAAACCCACCTGGGCAGGTAAAGATTTATCCTGCTATCCTTGACAAGCCATGAAGGAAGACTCATTAGTATTGATTATTAATAAACTTAACTCATAAAAAGGACTGCTCGTTTTCACCTATGCAAACAATGAGCCAAATGTCATCCTTACATTAACCCTACACAATCTATACACATATGCTTTTTTAAAAAAATTAAACAACTTTATTTAAAAAACAAAGATAAAGTACAGATTTTAAGCATTTTTGCATAGAAGTATATGAACAGATTTTGTCAGTACTTGATTTTTTTTAAAGGTTTGATAGTGTGCATTAAAATCATACTAGTTATAATGAGAAAAAAGTACATGTAAAATAAGATGTAACCTGGAGTTAGTCAAAGTTTTTTTGGTGTGTAAAGATTAAGCATAATGTTTTTTCATTTCCTTTTCTTTTTTTTTTTTTTGGCCTTTGGTTTTTTTTTTTTTTTTGAACTTTATATAGTCTGTGAGTTTTTTCTAGGGTGTTCAGAGGTTTCTGGGGTTAGTATCCAATTATCAGTGACTGCATAAGATGTCTGTTCTTTTGTGACTAGGTTACCTCACTCAGGATGATATTCTCTAGATGCATCCATTTTCTTAAGAATTTCATAAATTCATTGTTTCTGATAGCTGAGTAGTACTCCATTGTATAAATATAGCAATATTTTGTATCCATTCATCTACTAAAGGTCATCTGGGTTCTTTCCAGCTTCTGGCTATAACAAATAGGGCTGCTATGAAAATGGTGGTGCATATGTCTTTGTTGTATGTTGGAGCTTCTCTGGGGTATATGCCCAGAAGTGGAATAACTGGGTCTTCAGGTAGTACTATATCCAATTTTCTGAGAAATTGCCAGACTGATTTCCAGAGTGGTTGTACCAGTTTACAACCCCACCAACAGTGTAGAAGTGTTCCTCTTTCTCTGAATCCATGCCAGCATTTGCTGTCATCTAAATTTTTGATCTTAACCTTTCTAATTGGTGTGAGGTAGAATCTCAGGGTTGTTTTGATATCCATTTTCCTAATGAATAATGATGTCGAGCACTTCCTTAGAAGCTTCTAAGTCATTTGATATTTCTCAATTGAAAATTCTTTGTTTAGTTCTGTACCCCATTTGTTGATAGGATTATTTGATTCTCTGGAGTATAACTTCTTGAGATATTTGTGTACATTGGATATTAGGCCTCTATCTGATATGGGGTTGGTAAAGATCTTTTCCCAATCTGGTTGGTTGCCACTTTGTTTTCTTGACAGTGTCCTTAGCATTACAGAAACTTTGCAATCTCATTAAGTCCCATTTGTCAATATTTGACCTTAGAGCATGAGCCATTGTTGTTCTGTTCAGGAAATTTTCTCCTGTGCTCTATGTGTTCCAAGGTTTTCCCTACTTTCTCTTCTAATAGCTTCAGTGTACCTGGTTTATGCAGAGATCTTTGATCCACTTGCCCTTGAGCTTTGTACAAGGAAAAGACAAAGGGTCTATTTGATTCTTTTGCATGCTGAGTGCCAGTTGGACCAACACCATTTATTGAAAAGGCTGTCCTTTTTCCATTAAATATTTACAGGTCCTTTGTCAAAAGTCAAGTGACCATATATGTGAATGCTCATTTCTGGATCTTCTATTCTATTCCATTGATCCATGTGCCTGTCTCTGTACCAGTATCATGCCATCTTTAGCACGATTGCCTTGTAATATAGCTTGAGGTCAAGGATAGTAATTCCTGCAGATATTTTCTTGTTGTGGATGGATTTCACAATTCTACATCTTTTGTTATTCCAGATGAAATTGTACATTGCTCTTTCCAACTCTATTAATAATTGGGTTGTAATTTTGATGGGTATTGCATTGAATCTGTATATTGCTTTTGGTAAGATCACCATTTTTACAATGTTGATCCTTCCAATCCATGAGCAAGGGAGATCTTTCTATTTTCTGAGATCTTCCTCGATTTCCTTCTTCAGACGATTAAAGTTCTTGTTGTACAGGTCCTTTACTTTCTTAGAGTCATATCAAGGTATTTCATATTGTTTTTGATTATTATGAAGGGTATATTTTTCCTAATTTCTTAAACTGCATGCTTGACCTTTGAGTAGAAGAAGGCTACTGATTTGTCTGAGTTAATTTTATATCCAGCCACTTTGTTGAACTTGTTTATCAGCTGTCGAATTTCTCTGGTGGAATTTTTGGGGTCAATATGTACACTATCATGTCATCTGCAAACAATGATGTTTTTACTTCTTACTTTCCAATTTTGATTCACTTTTGCTGTCTAATTGGTCTGGCCAGGACTTCCAGTACTATGGTCAATAGGTAAGGGGAGAGTGGGCAGCCTTGTCTAGTCCCTGATTTTAGTGGGATTGCTTCAAGTTTCTCACCGATTAGGTTGATGTTGGCTATTGATTTGCTGTATATTGTTTTAATTATGTTTAGATGTGGGCCTTGGATTCCTGTTCTTTCCAATAGTTTTAACATGAAGGTTTGTTGAATTTTGTCTTTTTTCTTTGGCCACTCACAGTACAGTCTCACCAGGAATGTTTCCCTGGGTCTCCACTGTTCCTCTTGGCAGATGACCTTAGTGCCTGTTCTGCATGCAGGGGCCCGCTGGGTGTAAACAGTGATCCTAAGGCAGGTTTTCTGCTCCCCTGAACCAATGGGGGAAATTTTTGAGAGTTTGGCACAGACCTTTCTGCTTCCAGGCAACTCATAGTGCTGTCTCACCAGGCCTGTGTCCCTGGATCTCCACTCTTCCTAGTGGCAGATACTATACACATATCTTAACAAATACCTTAACAGTACTAAAATATTGATCATGTAATTCATATATTACAAAATGTAATGAGAAAAATTATTCTCTCAATCCATCATGTCAAGTGAGAACAAATAATAAGCAACACTGTTTAAATTCACAACGTGTACCCACATTGCACCCATTCTTTTCAGCAAATCTGCACCATGAGTGGGCACACATTCAAATACTGAAGATGCATGAGAAGAATTAGTGACTCAAACCACCATATCAAGTCAGAATTATTAGTTTTAATGATGTAAGGTTTGGCAACTGGGTATTGTCTAGATGTATTTTATAGAAAAGAACTTTCTCTACATGCCTGTGACAGTGATTCTACAACTGGCTAAATCAGCAAAAAAGACTCACATTCCCCATCAGATCAACCAGTGCATAGGCAAAGTCTCAACCAAAAAGAAAACAAACAAAACAAGCGAGCAAACAAACAAAAACAAAAGAGCATAAAGAAAGTAGAATGAGACCATTATACTCCCTTTTCTCTTGACTATGTAAAGTCACTGACTCAAACTTTCTCAGCTTCCCTACCATCATAAAATGTGTTCCTTTATATCACACCTCACAATATTCTATAACAAACTTGATTTGCTAAATTTATCACTCAATGGTATGTGAAGATGGACAGTGTCATTATTTTCTATTCTCCATCAATGCAGGGCACATCCTCTACTACTATTGATTGAGTTACCTTTGCCTTCTCCTTTCCCATAGCTTGATGTGACTCAGGGTAAGAGGGAATAGGTTCATTGTTATCTTTAGAACTTTTTCATTTTATCTGACTCCTCTTGTCTGACCAATCTCAGTTTCCCCTATGGCCACATCCTGTTTACACTCCTAGCTGTAGAATCTCTCATGAGAACATACAAACTCATATGCATGTTCTGCTGAACATGCATTCATGTTCAAAGGTGATATCCTCCAACTGTGTTAAACAATATGCACCTCAACAGGATATTCATCCCAAACCTAATGTCTTTCTTTCAGTAGAAAAGGTAAACTGAACAGGCATAAGTACTGGAGCTGTGGAATTCATTCAGGATTCTGCTTAGATGTAGCAATGAAAGCAAATGTTCATTATTTCCATGTATATAAAAGTTGAGATATGACTCCTTAAAATGCATTCCCATTTTGGTTGCTCCTCTAACCCTCCTATGTACCCTTATCTTCAACTACAAAACTACAATGTAGTTCCTGTACCTAATACTCAGGAATGAATGGAGAATACTTGAAGGAAATATTGTAAGGGCCAGAGAAACAGATAGGTTACTGTTACATTTCATCTTTTAGAAATATCAGAAGTGTTCTGTGTGTGTGTGTTTGTGTGTGTGTGTGTGTGTGTGTGTGTGTGTGTGTGTGTGAATGTGTGTTTGTGTGTAGATGTATAGAAGAAAAATGAGCATTTCATGAAATATATCACAATGAAAAGTACCAGAGAGCTAGGAAGATGGCTCAATAAGTAAAATGCTGGTAAAAAGTCATAATGCTATGGATTATATTAGTGCATCGAAGCCCAATACCAGACATGGAGTATAGAGCAGTAACTGAGCAGAAGAGAAGAGAAATAAGGAGAAGTCTTGGTCCAGTATGGTCTAATACAGAAGCAATAAGTGTTAGCTCCTGAATATAAATAAGTTCTTGTTGTTAATTAAGTGAAAAATTACTGTTTAAGATATTCAAAATTCATATTTTTGGTCTCCCCATTGTATTCTCATCTAGAATACCACACATAAATTATGTTTGACCACTACCCACATTGGTGCCTATATTTGTAGACATAAACTAATATATTTGCATACATATCTATATGTAGTTATTATAGATAAATGAAGATGATAATATCATTTAATTGAAAAACACAAACTAAGCATAGAAACAGAAGAATCACCATGTAAATTCACTTTTTAAGGGACATTTTTAGCCAGTCTATTTATTAGTTCACTCACTAATTAGGGAAATAGAAGTGAATATTTTCAATTACTGCCTTTATCACTCATTCTGGGATCCTAGCCTTCATTATCAACAAGAAATGAACAAGTTGTATGTATAATCAAGCTTTGGTATTTAGAAGATTTATACTTGAAATGTACTATAGGAAGTTCTTCCCTCCTTTTTCTTCAAAGTATGCATTAAATTCAAAAGAAGTAATAGAAGATGTAGGAATAGCAATTTAATATCAAATAAGAAAGTATTAATGAACCGATCCTGTGACTGTAGTATGTACATTACAACTCTTCTTTTAGAAAATGATAAGATGACCAAGTTCGGGTCGTTGTGTAATATCATAGAGAGTCTAAAATGATCACATCCTAAATTACAAACTGAGAACTGAGTAGAAAAAGCACATTCTAATTAAATTTCTGTGGCAAATCTTTTTGTTTGTTGTTTTTCAGTTTTTGTATTGGGGGGGGCAGTGAGGACCCAAACAATACCACTAAACTAAATCCCTAAGCCATGTGCCAAAAACTTCATGATAAGTAATATGATCAATATAAGTATCTATCTCTGGGACCTGGAGCCAGAAATACCACATAGCTGTCTGGCTAGAGATAGAGGTGACCTCTGCCACTTCTGCCATTGGGCCTGGACTGCGTATGTGAACTTGGGTGAAAAGAATGGGAAAAATGTGTTTGGTCTCTACTTCCCTGAAGGGTCCAGGAGACTGTTGGGGCTACCTCTGCTGCTGGGTCTTAGTGTGGACATAAGTTCAGGGAATGGAGAGAATAACTGGCTTGACTGCTTCCACTGCTGAAATTGACTTGCCTATGTTTCTACAGCTGCCACAGGGAACCGGGTCACACTGAACCAAGTCAGTGAGAAGCTTTGGTACAGGGTACAAAAATCTTTTGGGGATATAATCTCTTCCCAATCAGAGGTGTTACCAGCTCTTTGCAAAAAAAGGATCTTAGGAAGTACAATGATCCTTACACAGGTTTCTGTTTGTTTGTTTGTTTGTTTCATTTTGTTTTTTAACTCTTGACCCAAGCTCTCATATGTATACACACACTCACACACACACAGAGACACACACACACACAGTTTTAAAATTGTTTGGAGTCTGACAATGAGTACTTTCTATTGGCTTGGCCTGAGGGCTTGGGAAGACCTTATCTACATATTTGGGGGGTGGTCCTGCTTTTTCCTCTAGCTTCTGCCTAGCTTATGTCTACCTGCAAGGGAGGGAATTGAGGTGTGGCTAATGCTCAAAGTTACAGTATGGTGCCTATGGCAAGAATTCCTGATTTTTTTGGAGGCCAGGAAGCTACCTGCCATCTCACTCATAGCTTCTAGGGCTTCTATCATCTCAACCAAGAATCATGGTTCCCATTACCACCTGAGTCCCACATCTATGTATAAGATAATAAAATCACATAAAGACTGTGTTCTTATTGTCATGAAAGAAAGGAAAAACTTATAAATTAAATAAAACAAAAGTATAACTTAATTTATATAATTAAACATTTCTCTTCTAAAACATACTTGACAATAAGCAAAATAAAAGTATTAAAGAGGGCAGAAGCTTGCATTCTCTAAAATGTTTCACTTTCAAGTTAACAACATGCTTCTACTGATATAACAATATGGTAGTCTGTAGTATAAGTAAGAGAAAATGTTTGAAATCAGGTGCAGTAAATATTAAAAGGATAGCTTAGCCTTTTAATTGCCCTTGCAGTCTCACTATGTGGATGCCCCTTTAGTGCAGAGCTGAGCACACACATGCGGTCCCCACAACACTTGGTGCTTCAGAACAACTCTAAGAACTTAGGGGTGGTTCAATGCACCACCCCTGTTGTTTCTGTCCAAGATGCATAGGAAAGACCACCCTACCATATTCTGTTCCTCAACTGCTGGGCACAAACATGACTCCAAACCTGGTAGCATTTCAAGAAAGTATACATATAAAAATTCTCAATCTACCAAGCCTCTACACAGTAAGATTACAGCCAATGGAAAACAATACAAACTGCCCTTCTATATGAGATAAAATGACCTATAGAAACCCTTAAAATATTCATATTTACCTATCACCAATTACGGCCACCTGCATCTAGATCCTCCTTTATAGGCTCCATCTTGATTCTCCCTCAGTCTCCATTCTGCCTCCTGCTTCCTCTTATGTTCCTTGACCTTTCTCTGCCTACCACTCTCATGTCCAATCATATATCACATTAACATAAATCTATAGGAATCAATCTAGAGAAGAATATGAAAAAGAGGTGAAAAAAAGGAAACAACAAACTCAATAATATCAATCAATATAAATAAAAACAGGAAATAGGAAAAACCCAGTGAAGTTTAGGGCTGATTCTTTTCAAACAAAATCCTGTATGGAGAGAGTAGTTAGGTACAAATATGAATCCTGGCTTCAGACTAATTGGTTATTTGTCAGTTTTCTCTGACTGTAGCCCTTGAGAAGTAGATCATGATCCAGTAGAGGGCTACATATCCATGAATGTCTTCAACAGCATTAATAGATCTTGAAGTAGTTTGTTTTTCTGATTTTTTACCTTAAATTTGCTTCTTAAATTATTTTTTTTAATTTTTTCACTTTATATCTTGCTTACTGCCTTCTCTCAAGCACTCCTTCCCAAAATTCTTCCTCCAACCCACCCCCCACCACTTATCTTCAGAGCATATAAGGGCTCTCCTAGGTATCCTTGGCACTTTAAATCTGGGAACTTTGGCACTTCTCCTCTCACTGAAGCCAGTGAAGGCAGCACAGCTAAAAGAACATATTCCATGTACAGGCAATAGCTTTTGTGATAGTGGGTATTCCAGATATTCAGGACACACATTAAGACCATTTTAAACATCTGATACATATGTGCAGGGTGGTGTAGGTCCAGCCTGTTTACGCTTTTAATCATTGATGGTTCAGACTTTGAGAGCCCCTAGGCTCCAGACAAATTGACTATGTTGATCTTCATGTGGATTTCCTATCCCTTTTGGGGCCACAATTCTTTCTCCTATTCTTCCATAAGTGTTCCAAGTTCCATCTAAAATTTACAAATAATTCACAAAATTCGACACCAACAACCCAAAATAACACAATTTAAATGAGTGAAACAGTATTGTGAGCAGAGGAATCTCGAATAACAGAGAAGCACTTAAGAAAAGTTTGACAATCCTTAGTCAGGGAAAAGCAAATCAAAACAACTCTGAAGTTCTGCATTACACACATCAGAATGAATAACTTAGAAAACTCAAGAGAGAGCTCATGCTGTCATGGACATGGAGCAAAGGAGTTTTAGGTGAAGAAAAGCTTAAGTCCAGGTGTGGTGGTACACACCTTTAATCCCAGGTAACTGGCATACAGGTCTCTAAATTCAAGGTCAATCTGCAGAGAAAGAACCCGGACAGCCAAGCTTAGGCAGTGAAGGAGTTAGAAAAGAGGAATTTAGTGATAATGTAATAGAAAAAAAGGGGGGCATGTTCCAGCTCCTGCAAGCAGCAGAACTTGGGCAGCTTCAGTCATGTGGCTCTGGCCTTATATTTAGGAGGAGAAGGAGTCCACTGGGACAATTGATGCTGGTCAGCTGGAGGTAAGAACTTAGTGGTGATTAAGAAGAGACCAGCATCACTGTGGAGAAATGTTCTGGGAAGTGTTTTCTGAGAGGACAAAAAAAATTGTGTTTCAGAGATAGTCAAGGTTGTACTTCATGCTGTGGCTGGACTTGGTAATGTGCAAGAGTCACCCAGGTGGTACTGGTTTTGAAGGAATGAAGGGGTCATGGAGAGCAGCTGAGGCTCTGCACTGTGAGTGGTCATGATAGGCCATTGATGAGGGTGCATCCTCAGTGGCAATTAGTGCCCCGGGACTGACAGTGGTGTGTTGGAGATGCCAGTTCCATGACATGACCACCAAGAACACCAGAGGCAGTGGAGAACAGGCAGCTGGAGCCTAGAAGACAAAGTATGTGCTACAAACAGCAGAGCTGAAAAAGTGACTCAAGCACTTGGAGGAGCCCAGAAATTTTTAAGTGGATTCTCAGACACTGGGTGGTTATAGATTGGTTTTTCTTTGACTGTAACTATGCCCTGATATCTCTCTCTTGAAGGAAAAAGATGAGTCCACAGTTTAGAGACTTTGAATTGTCAAAAGACTGTGATTGCTTTTTAAAGAGTATTTTAAAGGTATTGCAATTTTAAAATGTAAAATAATGGTAAAGACTGTAAGACTTTTAAGGTTATCTAGATCTTGGGAATGAACAAGAAAGTAAGGGTTGAGGCTTAATATTGATTTATTTATGTGTCAAATTAGCAAGGGGTCAAATGTACTGGCTGGTTTTGTGTCAATGTGACACAAGCTGGAGTTATCACAGAGAAAGGAGCCTCAGTTGAGGAAATTCATCCATGAGATCCAGCTGTAAGGTATTTTCTTAAACTAGTGATCAAGGGGGGAAGATCCAGCCCATTGTGGGTAGTGCCATCCCTGGGCTGGTAGACCTGGGTTCTATAAGAAAGCAAGCTGAGCAAGCCAAGGTAAGCAAGCCAGTAAGTAACATCCCTCCATGGCCTCTGCATCACCTCCTGCTTCCTGACCTGCTTGAGATCCAGTCCTGACTTCCTCTGGTGATGAACAGTGAACCATAAGCTGAATAAACCCTTTCCTCCCCAACGTGCTTCTTGGTCATGATATTTTGTGCAGGAATAAAAACCCTGACTAAGACAAAAGGAAACACTTCTTCATTGATAGCAGAAGTTCAAAGGAGTTCCACCACTTTGTAAGGAGTTCCACCACTTTGGAAATCTTGGACATATACCTCAAAGATCCTCAAATATTCTACAAACACATTTGCTTTATTTGTAGTAATAATAAGCTGAAAACATTCAAGGTGTCTCTCAACTTAAAAAAAAATTGGTACATCTAGACAATTGGTTACTCATTGGCCTTTAAAACTTTATTTATTTATTTGAGAACACATATTATGAGGAGAGGGAAGGTGGTCCTATTTTGGTGACTATGATAAATTCAGATTGTAAAAACCTGAAACAAATACAAAATGTTTTAAGGATACCCAAAGTACCAAATGTTATTATATGAATATCCCTTCTCCTGACAGGATTATACCTTCATAGGGACAAAATTGGATTTTATACAAATGAATAATCATAACTAATAGTAGCCCCTAGAGAAATGTTCAATATCTTTAGTCATCAGGGAAATGCAAATCAAAGTGATCCTGAGATTCCACCTTATACCAATCAGAATTGGTAAGATGGAAAAACAGGTTGCCAGTACTACTTATGAGAAGAGAGAAGAGAGAAGTCCAGAAGGCCAGGAAAATGAACAGAAATAAGTAGCCATGTGAGGTGGGAAATTTTGGGAACCACTAGATAGTTCCAAATGCCAGGGATGCAAGAGACTACCAGGACACAGTGACCCAATAGCCAAAATACCCAACAAAGGGGAAGATAAAACCTGAGAAGATGTCACCCAGTAGATAGGCATGTCTCCTAGTGGAGTTATAGGGCTACCCAGCAATCTCAAATTTTTAAACCCTGAATTTTTCTGTCTGTCATGGATTGAATGTGCTTGGCTTAGAGAATAGCCCTGTTTGGAGGTTTGGCCTTGTTGCAGTAGCTGTGTCACTGTGGACATTGACCTTAAGAATCTCATCCCAGATGCCTGGAAGTCAGTATTCTTTTAGCATCTTCAGATAAAGATGTAGACAGCTCAGATCCTCCTGTATCATTCCTACATAGATGCTGCCATGTTCCAGCACTGCTGATACTTGACTGAACCTCTGAACCTGTAAACCAGCCCCAAATAAATGTTGTCTTTTATAAGACTTACCTTGGTAATAATGTCTGTTCACTAAAGACCAACTAAGATACTGTCTCAAGAAGATGTAGGGACAAAAATGGAGCAGAGGCTAAAGGAAATGTCATTCAGAGATCACTCTACCATGTGATACATTCCATCCCCTAACACCAAACCCCAACACTATTGCTCCTGCCAAAATGTGCTTCCAAATAAGAGGCTTGTATGGTTATTCTCTGAGAGGCTCTGACAGCACGTGATTAAGACACATATAGACTGACAGCAAACCATTGGAGTGAGTCTGGGAATCCCAATGGAAAAGTTAGGGGACAGGCTGAAGGAACTATAAGAGATTTTATCCCCATAGGAAGAACAATAGTATCAACTAACCAACCATACCTCTCAGAGCTTCCAAAGACTATACCACCAACCAAAGAGTATGCATGGACTGGTCATAGCTCCAGCTACATATATAGCAGAGGAATGCCTTATCTGGCATCAGTGGAGGGAAGGTGTTTGGTCCTATGGAGGCTTGATGCTCTAAAGACAGGAATTCTAGAGGGGTGACAGTGGAATGGCTGGGTGGGTGAGCACCCATTTAGAGTCAATGAGTAGGGGATTTGAGTGGGGTATTTATGGAGGAGAGACCGGGAAAGAGAATAACATTAAAAATGTAAACAAATAAAATTATTAATAAATAAATTAATTAAAAAAGTGGTCTTCTAAACTGCCAACACAATCTAGGTGAAAAAGAGAAAAAAAAAAAAAAAAAAAAAAAAAACAACAAAAACCCAGACCCACTATGACATTATAAACTTGTTAATCTCCAACACTGTGCACTGTTAAATTTTATAGGAGAATGAGTATGATATCACTTCCTACAATGCAGTTAGGAGAGGGAAATGTATATCATGAATACAGATACAGATGCATGAATGAGAAAAGGGCTGAGGTTGTACAGTAGTAGACAATCTTCTCTACTGTAGATATTATGCAGCTTACCTCTCCTTCGAAAGAAAGTGTGCTTAGAACACAGGTACTTAAGGGAGCAGGAAGTGACCAGAGAATAAATTTAGGTTGATTTATGCTTTTATTTTATTTTATTTTATTTTATTTTTTTTGCAGATATGAAATTCTTCAGAAGTGCACCTTGTTCATCCTTACCTGGAGGAAAGCAAGAAACATGCCTGATAAAATGTCAGTGACTGCAGCCATCCCAAGGCTATATGCAGAAAGTAATGTGAGGTGAAAGAGTGTGGTAGATGAGAACTGGCTTGTTTCCCATACCCTGGGCAGTCAGAGCAGTGTGAACTGCCACCATCCAGCTAGCAGAGTGGCCTGGCAGAAGTGCAGTTAGGTGAGGAGTGATAATATATCATAGGGTATTATAGTTATGTCAGTTAAACCTTTGTCATTGGAATTAAAAAAAATATCTAACAGAAGTAAGTTGGAGAAGCAAGAGTTCATTTGTCTTAGATTGGAATTGGACACAGTTTCCAATGAGGGCATAGGTTACACACCTCCTTTCATTTCCTCAAACAGTCAGAAAGTGGAGAGACATAAATGCTAGTGCTAATCTTGCTTGTGCCCTTTTGTTTAGATGTAAATCCTAGCTCAGGGAATGGTGCTACACACATTTTGAGGGCATACTCTTACCTCAGTTATCTCAATCTATGTCTTTCAAGTGTGTTATCTTTTAGGATTGCATCATCTGTTTATTTGCCCTGTTAGATCAACTATCAGTATTAATGTTAATGGATATGGTTTTGTTGATTGAACTTTCATTCATAGAACATTTTAGAATTCATATCCCTCCTCTTACCCTCAAAAAATTAAAGATGATCTTATGAGGCAAATATTTCTGGTACTACTCCAAGAGTTGCAATATTCTAACAGTTCAGATGCTGTTTGAAATGTAAAGTCTCTTAGAACTTCAGGGAGCAGTAAGATCTCATGAAATAAAAAAACAGGATACAGGCTGCCAGTGTACATGGTTAAGAAGCAGTATTTACAGACTAATGGGGAGGATTGAGGTCTCTATCAGGGAATAATAGAACCAAACCAAGACTGAAATTGAAACATTTGAAAAAGATCAAGGGAGTTCAGAAAAGTTTAGGTACCTAACCATTCTACCATAGCTTCTTCCTGTAACACACATAAGTTCTGTCACAGATGCCTCTACTCTATGCTTGATACTTTTCTGAGCAGACATTTTATGAACCTCATACCTCCAATACCCTTGGTACTGTCCTACTATTAGTCCTTTCCTTAGAAACAGCCTTTTAGATACTCATGAAAGGGACTACAACACTTGTACTCACTGACATTCTAGATTTTTGATGAGCTCTTTAGTCCTTTATGTTGATGAACACAAACACAGTGCTTCCGGCACCATGCTCTCACATGTTTCTGATATAGAATACAGACAACAATATCATTGGAGATTCGAGACAAGGGTAAATTAATAATGCATATAAGGTATAATGTGTATTAATTAGAAATAAATTAACTCATTCCTCCCATTATTTTGTTATAACCCAAATCATTATATGAAAAAAAAATGAAACAAACAATGAGACCCTTACATGCTATTTTACCGCCTCCTAATATTTTATAGATTGCATTAGAACACTGAGGTCCAACTTTCATAATACTGTGTCTATTTAATACAGTTCTTCACATTATGATGACTCCTAACCATAAAGTTATATTTGCTACTCCATTGTACCTTTACTACTTTTATGAATTATGATGTAAGTTTCTGGTATACAAAAAATAATATGTGATATGTGACATATGTGAAATGGATATTCAACCCTAAAAAGGGTTATGACTCACTGTCTTACATTATTATTTCCAATACTAACATATATACTGAACCTTTAAATATTCTGCTTACTATCTGTAGGGAATTAATTCATAACATTAAAATCAATTGTCACATGTATTTGGAAAATAATCTAAAAGAACATTAATCATATCAGTTAGAATGTGTAAGAAGGAAAAATTCTTGTAAAAAATAGCCAACACCAACGTCCATTAGGTTGAAGAAAAATCCAGAGACCAAACTGGTTCATTTCCATTGAATTGTTGGGTGGCATAGACTGTTTGAAATCTATACTATAGACCCATTGTCACTGATTCTTGTTTATGTCAGAATTGAATGATAATAACTTACTATAGATACTATATTTTAATGCTACATGTGATAATGAAATTGGGTTGGGAATATGTGAGAATTCCCTTAATCCTAGCCAGCCTGCTTCATGCCACATGATATCTGGGAATTCCAATGATAATGCATCACCCAAATCAGTAAGTTGTAACTATCTGGTCAGTAGTACAACTATCTTGAGGTCAGCTAACCACTTTCTCATTTGGCTTAAGCCCATCTCAGCATAGAGAACCCATGTTGGCTAACAGTATCCAGGTTGAAAAAAATCTGTATCTGTAGATGTAATAGTATACAAATAGAATGGTCTTACACTTGTTAACTTCAATAAATATAATTTTCTAATTGTCTTTGTGCATTTACCTGTTACATTTTTATCTGTCTACCAAGTAAAACTCATTACAGTATTCATCAATGCTGGTAAAGACATAAAGATAAGACTTATTCAGAGTAAATACCTACTGCTATTCTCTGGTAATTCTGGGAAGTTAAAGGAATATATGAGAACCTGAAGAAAATAGGGAAAGTAGGGAAAAAGATAGAGCCATTGCCATTTCCATTTGAATATAAAAGTCTCATCATTATTTTTGAATGAGAAATGGCTGAGGCTATGTCCAATGTATCCTGAACACTAGTAACTGCCCAGAAACAAGATAACCACTGAAGATATAGTTATATCTGTGGTCACAGATACTAGGCTGCACTCCTTGACCCTAACAGAGAAGGTCATGGGATCGGCAATTGTATTCTAAGAGTCACTTCCTTCTGCCCTCTAGCAGAATGTGCTTGACTATATAGAGGATGGAAAGTTAAAAGAAGGAAAGACTAAGGGATGCAGATTTTCTGAATCAGCAGACAAGCTGAGGTGTGACTTCTCAGGGATGCTACTGTCTTTGACTCAAATATTTTCTTGTAAGTAGCTTTTCATTTAAGTTCTTCTACAGATGTTTAAATGTTATGTCACTGGGAAGTTTACTTTTTGATGCTATCCTAATCCTATCTGAGATAATTGGACATTTATTCTTACCTAACTAGGAAAAGCATAGTCAACATAGACTTTGGATATCTGTTTTACTCCTTGTTCTAGGAAGAAAAAAAAGAAAAAAAACTCTGGTATTAGTGGTTTTCAAAGGCAGTCAACTTAGCATAGAGACATGTAGTTATGTCCAGGTAGAGGAAGAAGAGCTTTATTTGTGTCAGGGATTTGTCTTAATACTACATGAACAAATGTACCATTTTGTATATAATGTAGTATTTTGTATTCATTTTGTATATAAGATGTATATGCAAAACTAGAAATGACTCATCTCACAAAGGTGAAAATTGCAGATATAAAGACATTAAGATGAAATGAGAGTAGTAGGTACTATGGTTGAAACTAGTAACAACTTAGGAAAGAAAGGATGGAACATACTCCAGTTTTGAGGTCTTGTCTGTGAATTCTTTGACTTGAATTGATGCAACTAAACTGTCTCTGCTGGAGAGAAACACATAGAAACCTTGCAGATGTGGGTAATATACAATTTTAACAGGTATGTGTAGGTAACATAAAGGTGTAAACCTGCTAACTTGCCTCTATTTTCTGAGTAATATTTCAAGAAAAATGAATTAGTAACAACAGTAAATTTGATCTTATGAAGAAGAAAGCCAAAATGATGAATCTTCTTTCTTCTAGGACTATGAAAATCTTTCAGATGATTAATAAATAGAGTGTACATACACACAATTTCATACTTATGCATGCCACACATAAAATAAAATTTAAAATACAGGCGTCACATTAAAAATATCATATGAGTTGTTTGAAAATATCTTTATTTTCAAATAAAATTGGTTCTTATTTGTAGTTTACACTGCTTTTTGGCATATTTAGTTATTTTTAGTAATTGAGTGTAGGTGGTTGCCAAGCATTCCTCCTACCAATTTCTTAAGTTTCTGTTGGAAACTATTACCACAAATACTAAAAAAAGTTCTGCTGAAATATGGATTTGTGAAAGCCATATTTTATAACATGTTTTATGCCGGACTTGTGTTCATAAATGTATGTAGCTCTTTAATTTAATGAATGCATGATGTGTCACCCTATTGTAAACAATTGATATGTTACAGTTAATTTCTATTTCTCTTCATGTAAAACCTGAAAAGGAAGTTGATGAAGCCAAACTTATTGCAAAATTATTAAGAGGCATGTGCTATATAGAACAGAGAACATAGATGGAATCAAATTTCTCAAGCCAGTGGCATGTCACCATGGAAAATGTGTGGGTCTTCATATGGATTAGTGACATCTCTTAGAAACACAGATTACCAGATGAAGGCAAAGTCATTGGTGTTTGTGTCTTGCATTTTGAAGTGACTAATGATGCTAAAATAAAATCATACAAACTGCATATATGGCTTATACATTCTCAATGTTTTCATTATCAATATCTTGCTAAGCCAATTCACAGGCAGATTGCAAGCATCACAATGACAAAAAAAAAAAAAAAAAAAAAAAAAAAGAAAAAAGAAAATAATGTTTTTGCAAAGAAATTAATTTTCAAACTAAAAAAGACATGATATTTTGAAGCTGCGTTTATAATTCTAGGCTGTTGCATCATGTTTATGACAATATTCTCTTTATCTTCAATACATTAGAAAGACCAAATAATGCTCTTTCACAAATAATGAAAATAACACAAACTGGTACATATTGCCTATGCCAGATTAGATACAAATATGTTAACATTAGACACTGAGGTATAAGTTATAAATATTTGGCTCTTTTAATTTTGATAAACAAGAAAAATCTTGAAGATGTTAATTGATCAGAAGATATTGATTTGATCATGTGACTTATACATCTTAGGCTGCAAATGTTAGGAATAAACAAAAACATGACTGTAAATAACAATTTCAGGATCCTAGTCACATTTCAAAATATAATTCTGTGCAAATATATTTAGTTACCTAAACTTGCACAGTAGAAGATGATCATTCTTCAACACATCTAAAACTAGCAAATTCTGTGAAAATGAAAAAAAAAGCCACTGTGACAAGGCTTCTACTAACAGAGTGACTATTGATAACCTCAGAGAAGAAGGTCTGAGTGTGTTTTCTTTTGTTTTAGCAATGACACCACTGTTCCTGTTCCTGGTGTCTTACTTGCATTTGTGGGAGAATGCATTCTCTATATCCACCTGTGCTGAGAAGGATGCCACTCTCCAGGCCTCCTTAGAGAAACTTCTTACATTGACAACTTTTATGTCTCACATTGTCAGTGGTGAAACTGCAAAACTCCTCACTGAATTTGTAAGTACCCCCTCTGATTCATGGCTTCTTTCTAAAATGTGCCTTCATTCTACTCATTGAGATATAACATAGGCTAAATAGGAAAGCATCATAACCCAAATGTCAAAGAATACAGCTTCATAAGCAGGAGAAATCATCAGTCATTAAACTCTATAACAGGAGAAAAGGATATTCTCAAGAAACGTCAATTTCCTAAAATCATATAATTTTAATATTTTTCTATTTCTAAACATTTTATTTAAGCTATGAAATTTTGACAAAGAACAGGGTATAATTATTATTTCTATTACATATCAGTGAGCATGTGATTTTGTAAGTCAAGTCTGTATAACACAACACATACGTGTCTTAACACTTGTTTGACACAGTGGTTTTTCCCATTACCATTCTTAATGTGCTGCTTTGAATATGTGAAACCACCCTAGATGTCCTTTCTAACTATCAAAAATCTCACCCCTAACAGTTTAACATAAGGGCTTTAAAAATAAATCCATTGTAGCAAATTAATGAACATATTGATAAGTGAAAATGATGGTTTTCTATCTTAATTAGCTTTTAGCTTATTACTTCCAATACTACTACTTCAAGGTTTATATGACTCAGAACAGTTAGTTTAATAGCACTCCAAATTCGTTTGGTGTGACCTTTGTTATAAACTTGGTTAGTGACAGTAGTATAGGTGCAAAATTATTTTCAAGAAAGTTATAATATTAAAATGTCCAAGAAACCAAGCTTGAGAATATACAAACTTATTTATTATAGAATTTGCCACAAATGCTAAACAAAGATCCTACAACATTTAGTAGTTTGTAGTTCTGTCACTGTCTGATAGAACTGTTAGAAGTCTGAGAATAAGAAGCATGGAAAGCAATTGGGATATTTGAGTGTTAGCTGGGTGGGGAAACTGAGACTTTTGGTAAAATTCTGAAATGTGGATAAAAGAGTTGTTCCCCTAATATATTACTTTCAATTTCATTAATAAGATTTTTATGGGATTTTAATATATAAATGCTATATCTATGAGAGAACCACTATTCTCTCTCTCAACTATCCTTTCATCCAAAATTCATTATCTTCTTGCTCAAGGGTTGTTTTTATTATTGGTATGTGTTGTGCCGTGTGTGTGTGTGTGTGTGTGTGTGTGTGTGTGTGTGTGTGTGTGTGTGTGTGTACAT
Source organism: Micromys minutus (assembly GCF_963924665.1). NCBI lineage: Eukaryota > Metazoa > Chordata > Mammalia > Rodentia > Muridae > Micromys > Micromys minutus. The sequence goes on along the minus strand of NC_137975.1, from coordinate 77,466,064 downwards.
ACTTACTTATGCTTATCTGTACATTTGTTCCTGCCTGACTACATAGGGTTATACTATCTACATTAGCTACTCTAGGAAGCAATTGATTTGGATGGAAGGAATGCTTGAAGCTCTTTTTCTGAAGATATGACTATATTGTCTTTCTCCTGTCCACATTGTCAGGTTAATTGTTATTATCATTGTGATGTTCTTTTTGAGTCAATTATACCGTTGAGAATTCATAGGTTCATAACTCACACATGTCACTACTAGGGGAAGGCATCTATCACCATATTTTATTTTTTACAATATTTCTAAAGCCCTCCACTTTTATAGTATTAGGTTTACAGGTTGCATTGAAGATACAGAGTTGGGGTTCAGAAAATCAAAATCATCTATTCTCTGAATTTTGGCCATTTGTATATTTCTATAATCATTTTCATCTGTTTCTAGAAGAACATCCTTTCGTAAGGTGTGAGAGTTACCCTTATATCTGGGTATAAGAATAGTTTTATTTATGAAATAGCTACACAATATGTTGGAGTAAGGACTGACAATCGTGGGTTTTGTGATTTCTCCATCTACAAAAAGTTTACAAGGTTTAAATTACCATGTGTTGATTACTTACTGTTAAATTAAATAGCTATCAAGCCCATCCAAATTCTGGTCTTTGTCTTACTCATATAATTTCCAGTCTTTGACTTATTTAATATTTCATCATTTCCAGAATAATCAGTATGCTCAGGGTAAGAGATACAATGACAGGGTCCCTGGGACTTGTCACACTGCCATTTTTGATTCTCCAGTAAACAAGGAGCAATCTCTGGGAAGCAATGTAAGTATGTACTCATTATACTTCTTCACCAGAATGTGTGAAACAATAAGGCACTTCTACATATAGTAAAGGTGGTCAAAGACACCACCATGGGTATGTTATGAGCAATAAAATATGCCACATTGCATGGTTAATACAAGTGAAATCTGCCAAGTCATGTTTCATATGATCTGTAAAGTAATGGAGAAAAATTATTTTACCAGTGTTAACCCCTGATATCTTATAGGAAACTTTCAATAGACATAAACCTTCATACTTAAATATTTATTTTATGTAAGTTAAGCAGTACATATATAGATGCATTTTTCATGGTTACTGATAGACCCAAAGTTGGCAGAATGGTTTACAATGAATACTAACTTATTCATTCATGACAGTCAAGTAGTTTACATTCCTGTCTTTGTGTCTTTTACTAATTGTTTATTCCTCACCGCCCCTTATTTTCTAATTTTGTAAAAGAAAGGTAACTGAAAAAAGAGTCCAATAAAATTCTACTGTGTTCCTAAGATATAATAACTATTCTCTCTGTGCAATAAAAAATTTACATATCTTGTCAGCTTAAATTTATAAATGTTACCATTTATCATATATGATTCCTTGCCATACTCATTTCAGGATTGAGTTGGACATTATCATATAACCCTAAACATTCATACAGTACCATTTATAGTATATATTTTTATTGTAATATGCACTCTGTGGGTCTTTGATTGTCACTGAAATAATAATAATATAAATGAAGTAAAATAACAGAAACATAAACAATACGAGTTTGTACAGGAAATCTCATTTATTGAGAGAGATTGCTTTGCTAAAATTTTCATAGACTAATATACTGTCAGTTCTGAGATAAATTTTCAGCATAATTTCATAGCATGATATCAGTGTCAACCCTTTTTAATCATAGGACTTGTACCATCTATAAAATAATATGAATAGCTTACAAAAATTATATTGACTTGAGGAGAAACTTCTCATATCTAATCCTAGTGCATTTCATGTATTTTAATATGTTTGATAAATTATCATTACTTAGCCAAGAAAACTGCTGACATTGGTACACAGTCTATTGAATTCCTGGACCAACGCTCTGAATCATCTTGTGAATGAAATATCTACAATGCAAGGAGACACTTCTTCTCTTATCTCCAAAGCCAGAGAAATTCAGGCAAAATTTGATGAACTCACAACTGGTGTTAAAACAATTCTCAGCTTGGTGAGCAGTCTGCTGACAGTTCTTAGCTTTTTTTTTTCATGCTTAAATTTGATGCAATGACATATTTTTTTAAATGTTTAATTTGACAAAAAGATAAAAAATGTTGGTCTTACAGATCATGAAAGAAAATGCAACTGGTCAAAATCATTGTGAAGACCAGCCCCAGTGGATACATCTACCAAACATTCCCAGATCTAAGGTTCAGAGAGTACTGCAGAAGATAGTGACAATTTCATAACTAAAGTATCAGGAAATTTTCTCTAAGAATTTGTCTTCTAGGAATGTCACAGTGGTCCCCCATAAAGTCTCACAGACATGACTTTTTTAAATATAAGATGAACAAAGCTAACACAATTAGACCTGCAAAATAGGACAGTGTTTAAAAGGAAGGTTCATGGGGAACTACACCAAGTTCTATACAAGAAACTAGAGGAATCATAGGAATGTTGGTAGTAGTAGAAATAAGCTTCTCCAAGTAAAAGTCCATCAATTGGTTTTTGAAATCCAAATGGCTACCCCTAAAAACACATACAAGTAACATTAAACAGACTGATGAGGTTATATTTAGAAATACATTTGTAGTTACATATTTGCAGGTAATGATAATTACAAAAGAGAAGGGATAAATATGTTATAGTATATCAGACTAAGTAAAAAAAAACTAAAAGAACAGATACCTAGCTACCTCAGTTAATCTCAGCTCTTCCAGCTCTTGACTATTTCTCTTAATTCACCCATAGCAATCCTAGTTTGCCCTAGGATATTTTTGTACACACATTATTTTGTGAGCTGCTTTGGTTATAAGTAAATGGGACATTTGATTTAATTTCAAATTTTATTACAATTTCAAGACAGGGTCTATGCTGAGGACAAAGTTTGTTAAGTAGAAATTATGAAATATGAAGTAAATATGAAAGCACTTCCTTCATTTTCTCATTGTCACATCTGTGTTTAAAAAGTACCCCCTTGCTGTGTAGCTGTTTATTGACTCCTGCAAAAAACATTTTATTAGGAATTTCACATTTCAGAATATGTATTTACTAGGGGTATAAAACAAAGCATATCTATAAAAATCCATATTTATTTTACAATTCTGAGAATACAAATATTTTTACAAACCTATGTTTAATGTTTATAAAAATGATTATTTAAATTATAATTAATACTTGGCTGACTTTCATTTTGCTGATTCTGTTCAGATTGGAGAAAGAGATAATGAAACCTACCTTATATGGCCTGACCTGTCACCCTTGCAGTCAAGCAATGAAGATGTTCGCTGCTTTTCTTTTTATACCCTGATCCGCTGCCTGCTCAGAGATTCTCGAAAAGTAAATACTTATCTTGCGGTCATCAAGTACCAGACAGTCAATCAAAACAACTGCCAATAGCAAATTATATAATCTACTTTTGAAATGTTTGTTGACAAGACATTACTGGAAAGTTTCCTTTTAACTTCTCCCTCTTTTTTAAGAATAAAAACTACTTGGAAGTGCTAAAGTTTTAGTCAATTGCTTCAAATTCCTGTTGTTTGTTTATGAAAAATATATTCATATCATTGACATCTTCCAGGCAAAATGTTTTATAAATGATAAGTACTGAAAACACACACAAGCACTGTTGTTAGAAAAAATTTATCAGTTATACAATATATAAATGCTATTAAAAATCTATAAAGTTGGCAGATATACTTTGAAAATCAGCCAATCTTTTTCAAACTATTTACAGGACACTGATTGACAATACAGGTAGTATGTAATTGGACTATCAATAACTATTGTGAAAATTTCAGTGATCTAAAGTGTGTTATATCTCATATGTGACATGGTTTTGGTATACACTTCAAGGATCTTAAATACTGTTCCTGGGAATTTTTGCCTCCTTAGCATTATCTTAGACAAATTCTAGACAGTTCATTCATTCTGAGTAAAACAAGTCTTTTCCAGGATTATATCAACTTTGGTTTTTACTGACATTGTTTAGATTTTTGCTCCCATTTTGGTGGTTGAAATAAAATAGCAGGGAAGACAGAATGAGTGTATACATGAGAGAGAGAGAGAGAGAGAGAGAGAGAGAGAGAGAGAGAGAGAGAGAGAGAGAGAGAGAGAGAGAGAGAATAATGCATATGTAGAAAATAGCCCAATTTAAACCTTGAGACTCTCAGAAAATAAAACTTGGTAATATAGCTTATAAACTGTGATATTGTGGACTAGTAGAAAAGGAAAAATAAAAACAAATGCTTCTCTCAATCATCAAGCCTCTTTAAAATAAAATGTAAATAGTTCAGAGGGAAAATAAATGAATGTTACTTAATGTATCATTATTAGGAAACAACTAGTTTGTGAATGAGTACAATCAAAAGACATACTAATTTAAGATTAGAAAAAAAGGATACAATATTCAAGGAAAAGATGGCAAGGTTCTGTACAAAGACAACTCTGTGTATCTGTTCTTCATGATTGCCTAAAGAAGCAGTTTACGAAGAAAAGTCTAAACAGAGGCAGTGTTAGAATAATGCTGAATTCTCTAACACTGCTGGAGTGTACCTAATATTTAAGCAGAACTAATTCTAGTGATTCTTTAAATCTTCCATAAAATACAAAGGTGGGCTTCATTATAAAAGTTGTTCTACAAAGTCACCATTATCTAGATACCAAAACTACATATAACCAGAAAATCAGATTTCGGAATACAATTAAACCACACAGTAAGAAAGGTCATTGGCTATGATCAAGTGATTGTGTAACAGATTGTGCAATGATTGTGTAACAGATAGAAACAAATAATAAAATGCAGTTAGCAAATGGTTACAAAGACTTAAAGAACAAGAGCATCTGACTGGACCATTATAAGCTTTAGGTAATGTGCAATCTCTTTTTTTTATCAGAAAATGAAGAATAAGAGGAAAATATTTCAAAGTAATCACAGCAACACATGACAATCTAAAGCCAACTGTAAAGTAAACAGTGGGAAAATGAGAACAATTGTTTCAAAATAAAGAAACAAATAACAAAACACTTATTTTCTCACTCTTTTTCAAGAGCTCAAGGTTTCTTCTGAAGGTATTATGAGGAACAATGAAACACACACACACACACACACTCACACACACATACACACACACACATGCATGCATGTGTGCATACACATAAGCTCACATACACAAACATTATATATATGTATATATCTGATCGTGTGTATGTATAAACACAAATACAAAAGCTTACACAGTAGTAAGGTTTCATAAATGTTGGTAATGTCATTATATCATATATCACAAAGATTATACTCTCCTCTGTTTTTCTGTCATCCAACCAAATTTAACTTTTCCTGTTCTGTTAATCTACATTAAATTTTTTTTAAAATGACTTTATTTTACAAAACAAAGATAAATGTACAGATTTTAAACATTTTTTGCTTAAAATTATACATTTTTGTCAGTACTGTTTTTTTCAGATATTAAAATAATTTTTTCATAAAACTATGTGAATATATTTTTTAGTCAGTACTTGATTTTTTCATGGGCTTGACAGTATGCATTGAAAACCTAATAGTTACAATGAGCGTTAAGTACATGCAAAACAAAATGCATACATGGAAATAGTCAAAGTCTTCTTGTTTTGTAAATATATTTTTTTTTTGTTTTTTTTATTTCTTGGACTTCGTACAGTCTGTGAGTTGTTTCTGGGGAAGTGCAAGCCTCTGGGGTTAGCATCCCACTATCAGTGACTGCATATTATGTCTGTTCTTTTGTGACTGGGTTATCTCACTCAGGATGATCTTCTCTAGATGCAGCCATTTTCTTAAGAATTTGGTTAAGTCATCGTTTCTGGTGGCTGAGTAGTATTCCATTGTATAAATGCAGCACAATTTTTGTATCCATTCATCTTCTGAAGGACATCTGGGTTCTTTCCAGCTTCTGGCTATTATAAATAGAGCCGCTATGAACATTGTGGTGCATATATCTTTGTTGTGTATTAAAGTGTCTCTGGGGTATATGCCCAGAAGTGGAATAGCTGGTCTTCAGGTAGTACTATATCCAATTTTCTGAGGTATCGCCAGACTGATTTCCACAGTGGTTGTATTAATTTGCAACCCCACCATCAGTGGAGAAGTGTTCCTCTTTCTCTGCATCCTCGCCAGCATCTGTTGTCATCTGATTTTTGGATCTTGGCCAATTTGACTGGTGTGAGGTGGAATCTCAGGGTTGTTTTGATTTGCATTTCCCTGATGGCTAAGGATGCAGAGCACTTCCTCAGATGTTTCTCAGCAATTCGCTGTTCCTCAACTGAAAACGTTTTGTTTAGCTCTGTACCCCATTTTTTAATAGGGTTATTTGATTCTCTGGTGTCTAGCTTTTTGAGTTCCTTGTATATCTTGGATATTAGGCCTCTATCTGATGTGGTGTTGGTAAAGATCTTATCCCATTCTGTTGGCTGCCTTTTTGTTTTCTTGACGATGTCCTTAGCCTTACAGAAACTTTGCAATCTCTTTAAGTCCCATTTGTTAATCTTTGACCTTAGAGCTTGAGCCATTGGTGTTTTGTTCAGGAAATTTTCTCCTGTGCCTATGTGTTCTAAGGTTTTCCCTACTTTCTCATCTAATAGTTTCAGTGTATCTGGTTTAATTTGGAGATCTTTGATCCACTTACACTTGAGCTTTGTACAAGGAGATAAGAAAGGGTCTATTTTCATTCTTTTGCATGCTGAGTGCCAGTTGGACCAGCACCATTTGTTGAATAGGCTGTTCTTTTTCCATTGAATGTTTACTGCTCCTTTGTCAAAAATCAGGTGACCATATACATGAGGGCTCATTTCTGGATCTTCTATTCTATTCCATTGATCCACATGCCTATTTCTGTACCAGTACCATGCAGTTTTCAGCACAATTGCCTTGTAATATTGCTTGAGGTCAGAGATAGTGATTCCCGCAGATGTTTTTTTGTTGTTGAGGATGGATTTAGCTATTCTTGGTCTTTTGTTATTCTATATTAAATTGCACATTGATCTTTCCAATTCCATGAAGAACTGGGTTGGAATTTTGATGGGGATTGCGTTGAATCTGTAGATTGCTTTTGGTAGGATGGCCATTTTTAAGGTGTTGAACTTTCCAATCCATGAGCATGGGAGATCTTTCCATTTTCTGAGATCCTCCTCAATTTCTTTCTTTATAGGTTTGAAGTTCTTGTTGTACAGGTCTTTCACTTGCTTAGTTAGAGTCACACCAAGGTATTTCATAGTTTTTGTGACGTTTGTGAAGGGTACCTTTTCCCTAATTTCTTTCTCCTTATGTTTGTCCTTTGAGTATAGGAAGGCTACTGATTTCTTCTAGTTAATTTTGTATCCAGCCACTTTGCCGAACTTGTTTATCAGCTGTAGAATTCTCTGGTGGAATTTTTGGGGTCACTCAAGTACACTATCATGTCATCGTCAAAGAGTGATGTTTTTATCTCTTCCTTTCCGATTTTTTATTCCCTTGATCTCTTTTTGCTGTCTAATTGCTCCAGCCAGGAATTCCAGTACTATGTTGAATAGGTGGGGGGAGAGTGGGCAACCTTGTCGAGTCCTTGATTTTTGTGGGATTGGTTCAAGTTTCTCGCCATTAAGTTTGATGTTGGCTTTTGGTTTGCTGTATATTGCTTTCATTATGTTTAGATATGGACCTTGGATTCCTGTTCTTTCCAGGACTTTTAACATGAAGGGGTTTTATATTTTGTCAAATGCTTTCTCAGCATCTAGTGAAATGACCATGTGATTTTTTTTTTATGTCCTTGTACAAAAATCAAGTCCAAGTGGCTCAACAACCTTCACATAAAACTAGGTACACTAAAACTAATAGAACAGAAAGTAGGGAAGAGCTTAGAACACACATGAACAATGAAAAATCTCGTCAACAGAACACCAATGGCTTTTGCTCTAATATCTAGAATTGAAAAATGGGACCTCATGAAATTGAAAAGATTCTGTAAGGCAAAGGACACTATCAAGAGGACAAAACAGCAACCATAATATGATATAGGGCTAGAAACCAAGATATAAAAAGAACTCAAGGAGTTAAACTTCATATAATCAAGTAATCTATTTAAAAAAGGGCTATAGAGCTACACAAAGAATTCTTAAATGAGAAATACCAAATGGCTGAGAAGCACCTAAAAAATGTTCAACATCCTAATCATCAGGGAAATGCAAATCAAATCAACCCTGAGATTCCACTTTATTCCAGTCAGATAGTCTAAGATCAAAAACGCAGATGATAACAGATGCTGGCAAGAGAAAGGAGAAAGAGGAACCCTCCTCTATTCTTGGTAGAAATGCAAGCTGGTACATCCAAGCTGGAATTCAGTCTTTCAGTTCCTCAAAAAATTAGACAAAAAACCACCGGAATACCCACTTTTACAACTCCTAGGAAAATACTCAGAAGATGCTCCAACATATAACAGGAACACTTGATCCACCATGTTCATAGAAGCCTCCTGGGGATCCACCCCATATGCAGCCACCAAAGTCTAGCACTACTGCTGAAGCCAAAAATTACTTACTGGCAGGAGCCAGATAAGCTCCTGAAGAGAATCTGCCAGATTCATAGAGATACAGTTGAGGATGCTTGCAGCTAACCCTTGACTGAACACAGGGACCCTGATGAATAAAGTTAAGAAAGGTCTGAAGGAGCTGAATGGGTTTTCAACACCATGGGAAGAACAAGATTATTAACCAAGCAAACTCTTCAGAGATCCCAGGGACTAAAACACCAACCAATGAGTAAACATTGAGAGACTCATGACTCCAGTTGCATTTGTAACAGAGGATAAAATTGTCTGGCTTCAAAGGGAGAAGCAGACTTTAATTCAGTAAAGGCATGTTTTTCCAGAGTAGGGGAATGCAAGGGTGTTTGGGTGCAGAGGGTAATTGGGAGAGGGAACACCTTCATGGAAGCAGGTGGACAGGGGATGGGAGTAGGGTAAAGGAATAACATTTGAAATATAAATACAGAGAACATCCAATGAAAAAGAAAAAAAGTAAAATAAACATAGCAATAAAATGACCCCCAAGGAGAGATTACTATTCCCATAATACAGAGCATCATGCAACATCAATAGAAAATCTTTCTCTTGCAGTAGTTGGTAATTAAGAACAACACTGTAAAACAACTAGAACCCATATAGCTCACAAGGGGTAAACCACCAGCCACATATATAGCACAGGATGGCCTTATTGGGCATTAATGGGAGGAGAGGCCCTTTGTCCTATGTTGGCTTGATGCCCAAATGTAAAAAAATGACAGATTGGAGAGACATTAGTGGATATGTGAGTAGGGGAGAACCCTCATAGAAGCAGGGAAGGGGGGTGAGATAGTGTGACTCCAGAGAGAAACCAAGGAAAGGGGATAACATTTGAACTGCAAATGAAGAAAATATTCAATAAAAAGAAAGAAAGAATAAATGAATGGGAGGATGGTGGGAAGGAATGAGAAGGGAGGGAGGGAGGGAGGAAGAAAAAGTCTACAGCTAGATAATCTGCAGAGAATGAGAGACTCTGGAACTCTCAGCTCTAAATGGGAGTCTTTTCTTCTATGTTTTCCCTTCAAGTCTCAGGGATATAAGCAGAAAGTAGAAAGAAAGACTAAATCCAGATGTGATGAATGAGTCAGAGGAAATAGGATCTCTTAAAAAGAGCAGGATAGATGCACATATGAAGTCACACTGCACAGGTTCAAGCCAGAAAAGGTCTTAGCATCAATAAACAAAACTGGAAATGGGGTTCCACCCTTAACCAAAAAGCTGTCTGCATGTGATACCCAGTAACAAGGAAAAATCAGTTTTTCCAGTGGTTTCTTACAGATTGTATTAAGCACAGTTTAGGGCAGGCAACATACCCAGGAATAGCGGACCAATATAAAATAAACTCAATTGTACATTTCTAGGCTTTTTGTTTATTTTATTTCTTTATATATATATATATATATATATATATATATATATATATATATATATATATATTAAACTTTATTTTTAAAAACAAAAAGAAAAAAATTTAAACATTTTTGCATAAATGTATACAAAAATTGTGACAGTGCTTGACTTTTTTTTTTTTTTTTTAAGGTTTAATACTCTGCATTAAGGTCTTACTATTTATAATGAGCAAAAAGTACATGTAAAACAGGATGTAACCAAGAATTAGTCAACATTTTCTTGGTGTGTAAAGATTGAGCATGACGTTTTCTTTCTTTCTTTTTTTGGGGGGGTTGTTTGTTTGTTTGTTTTCTTTTCTTTTCTTTTTTTCTTGAACTTCACACAGTCCGTGAGTTGTTTCTGGGACAGTCCAAGCCTCTGGGGTTAGCATCCCAATATCAGTGACTGCATATTATGTCTGTTCTTTTGTGACTGGGTTATCTCACTCAGGATGATATTCTCTAGATGCAAACATTTTCTTAAGAATTTGGTTATGTTATTGTATCTGATAGCTGAGTAGTATTCCATTGTGTAAATGTACCACAATTTTTATATCCATTCATCTACTGAGGGACATCTGGGTTCTTTCCAACTTCTGGCTATTATAAATAGAGCTGCTATGAACATTGTGGTGCATGTATCTTTGTTGTATATTAAAGTGTTTCTGGGGTATATACCCAGAAGTGGAATAGCTGGGTCTTCAGGTTGTACTATGTCCAATTTTCTGAGGTATCACCAGACTGATTTCCAGAGACATTGTATCAGTTTACAACCCCACCAACAGTGGAGAAGTGTTCTTCTTTCTCCACAGCCTCACCATTATCTACTGTCATCTGAGTTTTGGATCTTGGCCAATCTGAATGGTGTGAGGTGGAATCTCAGGGTTGTTTTGATTTGCATTTCTCTGATGGCTAAAGATGTCGAGCACCTCCTCAGATATTTCTCAGCCATTCAATATTCCTCAATTGAGAATGTTTTGTTTAGCTCTGTACCCCATTTTTTAATAGGGTTGTTTGATTTTCTGGTGTATAGCGTTTTGATTTTTTGTATACCTTGGATATTAGGCCTCTATCTGATGTGGAGTTGGTAAAGATCTTTTTCCATTCTGTTGGCTGCCATTTTGTTTTCTTGACAATGTCTTTAGCCTTACAGAAACTTTGCAATCTCATTAAGTTTCATTTGTTAATCTTTGACCTTAGAGCTTGAGCCATTGGTGTTTTGTTCAGAAAATTTTCTCCTGTGCCTATGTGTTCTAAGGTTTTCCCTACTTTCTCATCTAATAGTTTCAGTGTATCTGGTTTAATGTGGTGATCTTTGATCCACTTACACACAGACAAAAGAATATTATTTTCTTAATTTATTTTAATTTTTGTATTTTTGGGCATTGTAGGTGTGTGTAATTGTTGTTGTTTGTATCCCTTTGCTTTTGTTTAATTAAAGAGAAAGAAAACAAAAGGAATGCAAAGTTTGGTAAGTAGGAAGGTTTGGAAAGTATATTGTAGGAATTGGGACAAAAGAAAAACATTATCAAAATACATTAGATAAAAATTTGTTTTTATGCATCTTAGAATGATGTAATGCTTCAATAAATATCCGGATGAATTTTATTGGTCCAACTTGAAAATAGTTCTAATTTAGAAATTGCTAGCATTTCATTTTAAAGAGTGTGAACATTTTGTTTTCTACCAACACAGTTTTATGTTTAACTCTGATAAATATTATATTTCCGGTAAGAGTATATTCATTAATTAATGAATTTTATACTTTGATTATGGTAATGTGGACTTTCATTACTTTCTGTGGAGCAAATTTTAGTTCAATAAAGTATAATTTATTTTTAAGCTTAACGTCTAATGTTGTAATATAGTACTTGGTACAACCTAACTTTATTGATATATTTCAATCAAAGAACATACGATGCATAAAATTTTAGGTTTGGACATTTTCAAAGAAAATGCATTTATTTATTTATTTTTTAGAAAGAGACCCATTATACCCACACATGCATTCAAAAGTTGTAAAGTTAAAAGAAGTTTCTCAGCAATTGAATGTCATGGACTACTTCCAAAACAGATAGGGTAGATTTGCATTTAGCAATCTTTACCAGTTATGCGACACCTCAGTGTTATCAGATGATATTTAGTGTAGACTGTGTCATCGCGTAGGCAATGAGAAAGGTTAAAAATTGCCAAAAATTTTTGACTTTTGTCATTTGATTTTATGGATAAAACATATTCCCAGCTGGGAAATTGTTCTTTCATCTTTGCTGTAGGATAGACCTGAAAATCAAAATAATAAACTGTTACTTGGTTATAATTTCAGTGTTCATTTCCTCATGTTTCTTATGAGTTCAGGTACAGAAATGCATTTAGGAATGCGCTACTTCTTTGAAGTTCTGGGTTCACATTATCTCAGGAAAGTGACTCACAAAAGGACTTTTAGAATCTATGGTGGACTCTCATGTGTACTTGTTCTAGCATGTCATTGGTCAAAGAGGGCATATGCTCTTTTAGCTGTAGAAGAAATATAAGAAATCTCTATTTGATTCTGTGAGAATGGAGGAGCTCATGTTTATTTCTCACTCAGGAACACTTTACATGTTCTTTTCTATACATTTCATAGAAGCACTGCTGTTCTTCTATACATTTCAACCCCACCCATCATTCACACAGTATATGTTTGAAAATGATAAAGGGATCAGATGGTTAATTAATATTCAGAGCCAAGGGATGACTCTAATTGAATGACTTGAGTTTTTTTCACTTCAACCAGGAAAGGTGTCCTCTAAGCACCTGAGAGGAACAGCTTTCTTCATTCTGAATCTCAGGGTGGGAGGGGATGAGAATAAGTATCTCCGAGAATGCTGGAGCTCCCAGCAACCTATTAGTGCTGTGGTTCTCAAACTCGGTAAAGCTGTGGCCTTTAATTATAATTTTTCATATGTGGTAACCCCAACCATAAAATGATTTTTGTTGGTTCATTATAACTGTAATTCTGTTACCATATTTATGTATAATGTAAATATCTGATATTCAAGATATATGATGTCCTATCCCTGTGAAAGGCAATATGCCTTCCCAAGAATTTATATCTACAAATTGAAAAACACTCTCTATGGGAATATTGTCTACAAGGTCAGATATCTATATGTCACTGGAGAAATGATCTATTTGAGAATTTTTTTTTATTGACACCTCTCACTTTTTTTTATGAATGACATTAACTAATGGGCAATTGCTCACCTTGTCGAGTATCTGCCTAAGATCTTGCAGGATTTCTCTGTTGTATGCTTGTATCTCTATAGCTTTTGCGAGAATATTTTCAGGAACACCTTTCATGGCTTTCAGTACAGACACTAGATTCTGTAGAGGGGTGATCCAGGAACCCACAAAGTTTATCAATGTTTTTAAATACTTTTTTGTCTGTGAAAACATAGTAAAACCATGGTATTAAAAATTTTTAGTGCAGAAGGTTTGCTGCATGTAATGACATGTAAAGAAGTATATATGTGTGTGTATATATGTATATATATATATGTAAATATATACATATATATTTATATATAGTTTCTCTGTTATGAATAATGCATTTAAAACTTAGTCTATTGTCGGCAAAGTTAAACAAATTATGATCTAAATCAATAATCATTATTCTGAGGTTAGGTCATTACATTTCGTTCTCCCCATTAAATTCAAAGAGTGTTCCTCTAACAAGATCACTATGTGATTATTTTTTTATCAACTGGTAAAGCAGGCCATGCTGAGACTCAATAATGGCCAATAATATTTGACTCAGGAAACATAGATTCAGCAGCTGAGGACAACTTTTTCAAATTATTTCTACTAATCTATTTATACACTCCAATAAATCATGACATCCATTAATGTCCATAATTATGATTTCTTTGTATATTTAAGAAATTAGAATAAAGATACAATAAGTAGAGCATGTTACTCATTCATATGCTTTCCTCTTTTCTCTGACACGACATGATATTAGTGTGTATAAGTGAAGAACATAGCATTGGGTTTAATAATAGAAACACTGTAAATAACAACAGAATTTTGCCACTCTTGTTTTCATTTGATTTAATATATATATTGTATTGATGTTTGTTAGTTACCCCAGTGGTCATGAATATAAAGATAGACTAGAGAACATCCATTACAGTGGAAAGAAGTAAAGGAAATTCAGGAAACATGCAGCCAAATGGTGACGCCACTTCATGGGAGCATGTGGTTATGGGATTAAGACTAATATCTGCATCTGGGTGAAGTGCACACTGGCATTCTTATTGTCTATGCAGGTGTACATATCCTGTACCAGTTTTTAAAACCTACTGTTTTGTTTTTATTGACTCAATACTATCTGGAGTTAATTATTTGTGAGAGTCATATATAGCAATATTAAAGGAATGTTATTTTGTGGCATACCTAGCAACACTGTAGCTCATTTCTTTGTCTCACTTTCTATTCTATTGTTTTAAACTAATATATAAATCAATCATATGATGATGCGCTATTACAGGGAATTACAATAAGGAGGTGATAACTACCATAAAGTAGAACCGCTATGATTAGTAGATTTCCGCATTATGAATGTTGCTATTCTTGCCTCCTAAAGAATATAAACTAGTATTTCATAAGACTGCTCTGCTCTGCTGGTTTTCAGTTAATGCATAGAGAATCATAGAGGGATAAATATATGGGTAAAAATAGAAATAGGACCAGTACACCTTTGAAAATCAAGAAGGCAGATTAGTGTTCAGTAACATAGGATGCCACCATGAAAAAGCCATTAGCAACACATAATTAATAAAGTACTGTTGTCATCCCTGATGTAGGAGTGAGTATCTAAACATATACAGCCAACTTATCACTGAGCATACTAAAAATTAGTATTTTAAATTTTATTGGCAAGCGATTACTAAAATACTATTCTCTAAATGTTCTATTAAATATCTCTTGTACTGTTATTGGGCAATTGGTTTTACTTATAAGTAACCAAAATATAATCTGATTATGTTTTATATTTCACCTCCATTTTTCCTGCATGCATAATTATTGAAACTATTATAAAGTCTGTCATATGTGACAGCACAACACACAAAAGGTATTTCTTCCAGTGTTTTAAGAAAACCAGGAATAACACTTACTTTCATATTGTCGTGTTCAGGTCCGTAAACTGGTGGGTTTGTGCTGTTAGAATGGCAGTGATTTTTGGCTCTGATAGCAGCTTGATTGCCCATATACATCAATGAAACCTGCAGAGAAAAAAAATCTCAGATTATAGTTTAGAAATTATATCAATAATTCAATGACCAGAATATAAATGTATTATATCAAATTTGTAGTTATAACAATACGTACTTCATAAAAACGGATATTAAGCAACTAAGAAACTAGCAATGAGTCAATTCTTTGTCTATTGTTTTTGCAAATTAGTTTTTTTCTTTTACTAACTTTTGAATATTTAAATTCTTTCTTTTTTTCTCTCCTTTCTTGGCCTGAACAGAACAATACTTTATGCTCTATGATCAAGAATCGATAAATGGAAATTAATGAGATTGCAAAGTTTCTGTAAGGCTAATGACACTGTCAAGAAAACAAAATGGCAGCCAACAGATTAGGAAAAGATCTTTACTAATCCCATATCTGATATAGGTCTAATATCCAATATATACAAAGAACTCAAGAAATTAGACTCCAGTGAATCAAACAATGGGGTACAATTCTAAACAAAGAATTCTCAATTGAGGAATATCAAATGGTGGAGAAGCATCTAAGAAAATGCTCAACATCCCTACTCATCAGGGAAATGCAAATCAAAACAACCCTGAGATTTTATCTCACACCAGTTAGAATGACTAAGATCAAAAATTCAGATGTCAACAGATGCTGGTGAAGATTCAGAGAAAGAGGAACACTCTTCCAGTTTTTGTGGGGTTGTAAGCTGGTAAAACCACTCTGGAAGTCAGTCTGGTAGTTCGATGGAAATTGGACATAGTACTACCTGAAGAACCAGTTATTCCACTTCTGGGCATGTACACTAAAGACATTCCTAGAAAATTTTACAAAATGATTGTATATAGAGAATATCATCCTAAGTGAGGTAACACAGTCACCAAAGAACAGACATAATATGCTGTCACTGATAATTGGTTCTAGCCCCAGAAAGCTCTGAATAACCAAGAAACAACTCACAGACCAGATAAAGCTCAAAGAAAGCCAAAAAGTGGAAGCCTCAGACCTTCGTAGTAAAAAAACAACAGTAAATGTATAGCACCTTCTCAGAGTGGGGTACTCCTAGACCTTAAGTCATTAATAACTCAAAATTTAAGAAGATAGCTCCTGTGTCAATTGTTGTTATTTAAAAATCATTATGTTTAATCTGTCATGCAGACCGCCAGCTCCTAAAGGTTGAAAAACTGGTGAGTAGGAGATCTAGGCATCCAGGGAGTAGAGAGATCTCTGTGGAGTGTGCACGAAAAGCGCACCCTCCGACCTGCTTGATCCAGGGACCAGGAACAGAACTTTGGAACTTCTATTTTCACCCAGTAGTGACATCAGGGTGCAGAACATAGCTGGGCCCATCTGCCACTCAGACTGGCAGCTCCTAAAGGTGGAAAAACTGGTGAGTAGGAGATCTAAGCATCCAGGGAGCAGGGAGATCTCTGCAGAGTGCTCATGGAAAGCGCACCCTCCGACCTGCCTGATCCAGGGACCAGAAACAGAATTTTGGAACTTCTGTTCCCACCCTGCGACTCTGAGGCAAAGAACAGGGCTCAGCCCATCTGCCACCTGGACCAGTGGAGATCCAAGGACACAGACCAGATACAAGGAAAAGGCGAGAACACATCAGTGACAACAAAATAGCAAGAGGAAAGCTAAAGAGTATATCCCAAGGAAACCAAGACAACCTGGCAACACCAGAACCCAGTTCTCCCATAACAGCAAACATTGGAACGCCAAACACTCCAGAAAAAGAAGACGAAGACCTGAAATCATACCTCAAGATGCTGATAGAGATACTTAAACAAAAACGGGAGGAAAAGCAAAAAGATTCAGAAGCTTTTAAAGAGGAAACAAGAAAAACACTCAAAGAACTCAAAGAACTAGAGGAAAACAGAACCAAAGAAATGAAGGAATGGAAGAGGAAAATTAAAACAAAAATTGACACAATAAAGAAAACACTAAAAGAGATAACCCTAGAGGCAGAACACCAAAAAAAGAAATCAGGAGTCACAGAAGCAAGCATTTCCAATAGATTACAAGAGATCAAAGAGAGAATCTCGGGGGCAGAAGACAACATTGCAAACATAGACAAAACAGCCAGAGAAGATGCAAAAAACAAAAAGCTCCTAACCCAAAATGTCCAGGAGATCCAGGACACAATGAGAAGACAGAACCTAAGAATAATAGGAATAGAAGAGGGAGAAGAGTATCAACTAAGAGGCACAGTAAATATCTTGAACAAAATCGTAGAAGAAAACTTCCCTATCCTTAAGAATTAGATGACCATGACCATAGAAGAAGCCTTCAGAACTCCAAATAGGTTGGACCAGAAAAGAAATACCTCCAGACACATAATAGTAAAAACATCAAGTGCCCAAAGCAAAGAAAGAATACTAAAAGCAGTAAGGGAAAAAGGTCAGGTAACATATAAAAGCAGGCCAATCAGAATCACACCCATTTTCGTAACAGAGACTATGAAAGCTAGAATAGCCTGGACAGGCATCATGCAGACCCTAAGAGAGCACAAGTGCCAGACCAAGCTGCTATACCCAGCAAAATTATAAATCACCATTGATGGAAAGATGAAGATATTTCAAGACAAATCTAAATTTACACAGTATCTGACCACAAACCCAGCACTACAACAAATTATAGGTGGAAAACCCAATACAATGAGGGAAAATACATCCTAGTAAAAACAAGAACTCCTAAATAAGAATACTAAAAGAAGAAAAAGACACAGACACAACTCAACCCACAAAAGCAAGAATGGCAGGAAAGAAAAACAACGATTCATTGATATATATTAACATAAATGGACTCAATTCCCCAATAAAGAGACATAGGCTGACTGGATAAATAAAAAAAAATCCAGCCTTTTGCTGCATACAGGAAACTCATCTCAGAGACAAAGTCACACACTATCTCAGAGTAAAAGGGTGGGAAAAAAACTTCCAAGCAAACAGCCCCAATAAGCAAGCTGGAGTGGCTAAACTAATATCGAGTAAAGTAAATTGCCAACAAAAAGTTATCAAAAACGATAAGGAAAAACACTTTTTACTCATTACCCGGAAAATCTGTCAGGAGGAACTCTCAATCCTTAACATATATGCTCCAAATAAAAAAGCACCCACATTCATAAAAGAAACCCAACTAAAGCTCAAAAAATACATTTCACCCCACACAATAATAGTGGGAGACTTTAATACCCCACTCTCATGAATGGACAGATCATGGAAACAGAAACTGAACAAGGACACTGCAAAACTAGCAGAGACTTTGAACTAACTAAAATTAATAGATATATACAGAACATATCATCATAAAATAAAAGAATAAACCTTCTTCTCAGCACCCCATGGTACCTTCTCGAAAATTGACAACATAATTGGACACAGAACGAGCATCAATCGATATAAGAAGATTGAAATACTCCCATGCATCCTCTCAGATCACCATGGTCTACAGCTGGTCTTTAACCACAACAAAGACAACAAAAAGCCCACATACACATAGAAACTAAACAACACTCTGTTAAACGATTGCAGGGTCAATGAAGAAATAAAGAATTTAAGGATTTTCTAGAATTCACCGAAAATGAAAACACAACATACCCAAACCTATGGGATGCAATGAAAGTGGTACTGAGAGGAAAACTCATAGTCCTAAGTGCTTCCAAAAAAAAAAAAAAAAAAAAAAAAAAAACTGAAGAGAGCTTACATCAGCAACCTGACAGCACAGCTAAAAGGCCTAGAACAAAAGGAAGCAGATATACCCAAGAAGAAGAGACGGCAAGAAATAATCAAAATTAGGGCATAAATAGACCAAATAGAAACAAAAAGAACCATTGAAAAAATCAACAAAACCAAGAATTGGTTCTTTGAGAAAATCAACAAGATTGATAAACCCCTAGCCAGACTAACTAGAGGGCAAAGAGAGAATATACAAATTAACAAAATCAGAAAAAAATTGGAGACATAACAACTGAAACTGAGGAAATTCAAGAAATCATCAGATCCTACTACAAAAACTTATACTCCACAAAATTAGAAAATCTGGAGGAAATAAATGAATTACTAGACAGATAGAAGATCCTAAAGTTAAACCAGGACCAAGTAAACCATCTAAATAACCCTATAACACCTAAAGAAATAGAAGAAGTCATCAAAAGCCTTCCAACCAAATAAAAAAATCACAGGTCCAGACGGGTTCATTGCAGAATTTTATCAGACATTTATTGCGGATATAACACCAATACTCTCCAAACTATTCAACAAGATAGAATCAGACAGAATACTACCTAACTCATATTTGGAGGCTACAATAACTCTCGTACGTAAAACACACAAATACCCTACAAGGAAAGAGAACTTCAGATCAATCTCACTTATGAACATTGATGCAAAAATACTCAACAAAATCCTTGCAAACAAAATCCAAGAACACATCAAAACGATCATTCATCATGACTAAGTTAACTTCATCCCTGGGATGCAGGGCTGATTTAATATAAGGAAATCGAGCAATGTAATCCACCATATAAACAAATTCGAAGAACAAAATCACATGGTCATCTCACTAAATGCTGAGAAAGCATTTGATAAAATTCAACACCCCTTCATGTTAAAAGTTTTGGAAAGAACAGGAATTCAAGTCCTTACCTAAACATAATAAAAGCTATACACAGCGAACCAACAGCCAACATCAAACTTAACTGTGGGAAACTTGAAGCAATCCCACTTAAATCAGGGACTCGAAAAGGCTGCCCATTCTCCCCCTACCTATTCAACATAGTACTGAAAGTCCTGGCTGGAGCAATTAGACAGCAAAAGGAGATTAAGTCGATACAAATCAGAAAGGAAGAGATTAAAACATCACTCTTTGCCGATGACATTATAGTATACTTAAGTGACCCCAAAAATTCCACCAGAGAACTCCTACAGCTGATAAACAAGTTCAGCAAAGTGGCTGGATACAAAATTAACTCAAACAAAGCAATAGCCTTCCTATACTTAAAGGACAAACATGTGAGGAAAGAAATTATGGAAAAGGTACTCTTCACAATCGTCACAAAAGCTATTAAATACCTTGGTGTGACTCTAACTAAGCACGTGAAGGACATGTAAGACAAGAACTTCAAACCGCTAAAGAAGGAAATTGAGGAGGATCTCAGAAAATGGAAAGATCTCCCATGCTCATGGATTGGAAAGATCAACATTTTAAAAATTGCCATCCTACTAAAAGCAATCTACAAATTAAACGCAATCCCCATCAAAATTTCAACACAGTTCTTCATGGAATTGGAAAGATCAATGTGCAATTTTATATGGAACACCAACAGAACTAGAATAGCGAAATCCATCCTCAACAACAAGAAAACATATATGGGAAGCACTATCCCTGACCTAAAGTTATATTACAAGGCAATTGTGCTGAAAACTGCATGGTATTGGTACAGAAATAGGCATGTGGATCAATGGAATAGAATAGAAGATTCAGAAATGAGCCCTCATGTATATGGTCACCTGATTTTTGACAACGGAGCAGTAAACATTCAATGGAAAAAGGACAGCCTATTCAACAAATGGTGCTGGTCCAACTGGCACTCAGCATGCAAAAGAATGAAAATAGACCCTTTCTTATCTCCTTGTACAAAGCTCAAGTGTAAGTGGATCAAAGATCTCCACATTAAACCAGACACACTGAAATTATTAGATGAGAAATTAGGGAAAACTTTAGAACATATAGGCACAGGAGAAAATTTTCTGAACAAAACACCAATTGCTCAAGCTCTAAGGTCAAAGATTAACAAATGGGACTTAATGAGATTGCAAAGTTTCTGTAAGGCGAAGGACATTGTCAAGAAAACAAAAAGGCAGCCAACAGAATGGGAAAAGAACTTTACCAACTCCACATCAGATAGAGGCCTAATATCTAAGGTATATAAAGAACTCAAAAATCTCGACATTAGAGAATCAAATAACCCTATTTAAAAATGGGGTACAGAACTAAACAAAACGTTCTCAACTGAGGAATATCGAATGGCTGAGGAATATATGTGGAAGTTCTCGACTTCCTTATCCATCAGGGAAATGCAAATCAAAACAACCCTGAGATTCCACCTCACACCAGTCAGTTTGGCCAAGATCCTAAACTCAAATGACAACAGATGCTGGTGAGGTTGCGGAGAAAAAGGAACACTTCTCCACTGTTGGTGGGGTTGTAAACTGATACAACCACTCTGCAAATCAGTCTGGCAATACCTCAGAAAATTGGATATAGTACTACCTGAAGACCCAGCTATTCCACTTCTGGGCATATACCCCAGACACACCTTAGTACACAACAAAGATATATGTACCACAATGTTCATAGCAGCTCTATTTATAATAGCCAGAAGCTGGAAAGAACCCAGATGTCTTTCAGAAGATGAATGGATACAAAAATTGTCAAATAATTACACAATGGAATGCTACTCAGCCACCAGAAACAACGACTTGACCAAATTCTTAAGAAAAGGGCTGCATCCAGAGAATATCATTCTGAGTGAGATAACCCAGTCACAAAAGAACAGACATAATATGCAGTCACTGATAATGGCATGCTAACCCCAGAGGCTCACACTGCCCCAGAAACAACTCACAGACTGTATGAAGTCCAAGAAATAAAGAAAACAAAACAAAACAAAACAAATCAAAAAAATCTTTAAACAACAAAAAACTTTGACGATTTCCATGTTACATTTTGTTTTACATGTACTTTATGTTCATTGTAACTATTAAGTTTTCAATGCATACTATCAAACCTTTAAAAAAATCAAGTACTGACTAATAAATATATTCATATAATTTTATGTAAAAATTATTTTAAAATCTGAAAAAAAGTACTGATAAAAATGTATTGTATAATTTTACACAAAAATGCTTCAAATCTGTACATTTATCTTTGTTTTGTAAAATAAAGTTGTTTAAAAAATTTATTATGTTTAATCTTTACACACCAAGAAAACTTTAACTATTTCTATGTTACATTTTGTTTTACTGTACTTAATGCTCATTGTAAATAGTCAGATCTCAATACATATTTACATGTACTTTATGATCATTGTAAATAGTAAGATGTCAATGAATATTATCAAACCTTGAAAAGAATCAAGTAGTGACAAAAATATAGTCATATAGTTATATGCTATAATGCTCTTTAATAATCTGTACATGTATCTCTGATTTTGTAAAATGAAGTTGTATGGGAAAAAAAGAAAGTAAGAAAGTACATATTAGCCAAGTATTTGTCTATATATTATTTATGCAAATTAGTTTGTTTTCTTTCACTAACTTTTCAATATTTAAATCTTTCCTATTTTTCTCTCCTTTCTTCTCACTTTTCCTAATTTTACTATTTGAAAGGCATACACTGAAAGGAGACAACTTATCAAGTACTGAGTGTTTTAATTATCATCTTTCTCTAGCATCTTAGCACAAAGCCACAAAACATGTACACTAGCCTTCCTATTTTGTGTCAATAAAACTGGTAAGCTCTTACCCAAACATCAGAATTATAGATTTATTAATGTAATGCTAAATACATATAAGTGTACAATTTATAATACTTTCAGAATAAAATTATGTTCATCATGACATAATAACTCATAAGAGCATATTTTTCCATAAACTCCATATGAAACTCAATCAAAATATATAATATTTATCAATTCATGTTTGTTAGATTTATTATTGCATGACTGTTGAATTATTAAATTTACTTAAATATTTTATACTGTAATATTTATTTTTAATAACAAACTATTTACTCAAAGGTTAATAGATTATTGTGTATTTTAAGAATTGAAGAAATGTCAGTTAAGAGCAGGAAATGCAAATATTGTATAATCCTTCCTCTTCTATGTTACTATTATTGAAATGAGACTCATTTGGAAAAGCAACCACAGCAAAATGAAATACTTACAATTTTTGCAAATTGTCCTTTTGAAAATGCATTTTCGTACTGTGTCATGTTAAGGAAAAAGATAGCATCTAGTTAATAAAGAACCAAAATGAAGGCATGTTTATTACAAACAGAGACACAATTTCTTGATGTTCATCATCTAGAAGATTTCCCTACATCTGTCACTTCTGTTTTTCCTGACCTTGAGACATGACCTGCAGCTATCAGCAAAATCTCAATGGATACATTTCTAATTCTGCCATGGCATTGAACAAATTCTATAACTGAAGACCTTCAAACCACAATTCCTAGTAATTTGCATTTTCTAGAAAACCTGGATTTATTTACGCCTTCCACTCTTCTTTCATTTCTTCCTCCTTTCCCTTCTTCTTCTCTTCCCTCCCTGCTTCTATGTTATCTTTCTTATCCTTTGTTTCTTTTTTGTTTGTTTCTTTGTTTCTTTTCTTTCTTCCTTCCTTCCTTCCTTCCTTCCTTCCTTTCTTTCTTTCTTTCTTTCTTTCTTTCTTTCTTTCTTTCTTTCTTTTCTTTCTTCTTTTGCCTCCTTCTGCTCTCCTGCCTTTCCTTCTTCTAATCCTCTTTCATTCCTTTTATCCATCTTTCCACCTTTTTTCCATACTTCCTTTTTTTTCTTCCATCCTTGGTTTTCCTTTTGTCTGCCTCATGATTTATTTTTTTCTTCCTTTTTTCTCATCCCATACTTCATTTTATCTATTTTATGAATATATACTTCACTGCAATGTATGTTTTGTACAGTGAGTATCAGCAAGGTGCTAAATGTACAGTAAATGGAAATTCATGATCCTGAATGTACCAACAGGTAATGAGATTTTTTCTCCTAGTATAAGGAGTTGGTGCATGCTTTACCTATGAAGGTGCGCTTTCTGATATATGACTCATGATGATTAGTGCTCAAGAACTAGGAAAACTCAAACATTAGCATGGATGTTGATATACTTACAAAATCTTCCTGTAATTTCTCAGAAAGAAAATTGATGATTTCAGCTTTCCGGATCACTTGGTTAAATGTATTCACAAAGGCATTTAAGCATTTCCCCCGTTCTGTGTCACATGCCGGAACTGATGCAGTTTTCTCCCACAGAAGCAAGAATGAAACCACCAGCAGCAGGAATGCCCCTGCTACACAGGAACAAGAGCCACTTAGAGTGATACAGTAAATCTGACTTTTCATAGACACAACTGATTGAGGAAAGTTTTATCTGACCAAAGTTTTCTTTAGTGAATGACTTGGCATTGAATGTCGAGAATGGCAGATAAAAGCCACTGTGAGTACTTAGTCCAGCAATTGTGTAGTTTTTAATAGTAGTTGAGCAGATGTTGGTTTTCCATTTTTATTGATTCAAAAGTGCTTCTGAATTTTACAAATGTTTGACACTGAATTAATTCTGCATTGTATTTTAAGTAATTTTAGGTGGTTTAGTTTGGTAGACATTTAAGCTCATTTTCAGATAACAGAACTCTTGATGAATTTGTAATTTTCAAACTGCATGTCTGACGTCAATGTTTTTGACACTGATGCAGCAAAGACCGCAGAGTTCACCTGCTTGCTTCTTCTACATTTTTGAGAAGATATGAACAGAGGAGGATAATGCATGCAGAAGAGGATGAGAATGTTAGCTTGAAAAATGTTGTCAGCTTGCAAACAATAACATTTGGTAAAACTCCATCAGAGTTCAGTGCATCAAAAATGTCAGATCATTTTTTAATGATGATCTTAATAATAATTCTGTGAGCAGATTTGATTCTTATAATTGTAGTCTCAATATATTCATAACAAAGACATCTTACATGGTGAAAATTTTTTCTAATGGAATCTTATTGATGATGTAGAAGTAAGAACATGAATTGTGTGTACTTTCTTCCTCATGTTGTCATAGCACTCCACATCTTTCCTGCAATGATCCTAGCCACTCTTCTGAAACCCACTTTTATCAAAGATCATCATTACTTGGAAAGAATGCATTTTAACACTATGCTGTCATAGCAGAAGCATTAGAAACTTGATTTAGTCTACTTTCCCTTTCTAGCACAATAATAAAAGGCATATGAACAGCACTAAAGGAATAACTGGTTGTCTATATGCATCTCCAAATGTAGCAATAATGACTAATGTAAAATGTCCCTGAATTTAAAAGTGACAATTGGAAAGGGTGTTTGTGAAGTTGGATGAGAAATATAATATAGTAATCATGTGCAAAATTCTTAAAAAATGGAAACAAAAAATGTTTTCCTGCTGGAAAGAATCCAGATGTCCTTCAACAGAGGAAGTGATACAGAAGATGCTGTACATATACATAATGGAGTATTACTCATCTATTAAAAGCACTGACTTCATGAACTTTCTAGGCAAATAGATGGAACTTGAAGCTATCATCCTTACATAAGTAGTACAGTCAGAAAATTGTTCTCATTGTATGGACTCACTTATTAAGATACTAGCCTCAAAAGCCTTTGGTCCAGTGTAGTCTCATTTTCTCAGTGTATGATGATGCCAAGGTGTTGAGGTGGGAAAGGCTTGTTGGGAGAGGGAACACCTTCATGGAGGAAATGGGAATGGGAGGGGGGAAGGGACTGTTGAAAATGGAAATCATCTGTATTATCAGTGAAGATAATACCCAAGAAAAAAGTTGAAAATAATGTCTTCCTGGTTCATTTAAAAATATTTTCATTATCATTTTCTGTTTTTTCTTTTAGGAAATATAACCTATGAAATATGGTACTTTATCACCATCCCATTACCCCTTCTTTGTGATGTCACTTAGTGTGTAATAAACTAGGAAACAGTATAAGACACAATCTGGCAACTTTGTCTACTTCACGCTTTGGAATGTAAAGATTCTTCAGATAAATTTCAATAGGAAAGATCATAGAAAATGTCCACAAACACATTTCTATTTTCCTTGCCTTAAGATAAGATGAATTGGACTCCTGATATATCCTCAATAATTTCTAATTTCTCAAGATGCAAAATATTTTCCCTTTAAGCTATAATATCTTTTCTGGAAGATATCCTATACTTCACAAACTGCTTCATGATTCCCCTTCTTTATATTCACTGGACTCCAGCAACACTTTTCTCCTTCTCCATCACTTCAATACAGAAGGTGACACAGATTATCTTGGAATATTGAAATATATCTCAATTCAATAGATGTTGAGTACTGCTAATCCAACTTTCTATTTTCCCCTCTACAATTTGTTTCTCATCAATATTTGTCCTTATCTGAAAGAATGAGCAAGAAAAAAATGGAGAAGAATCTGAGGAAAATGAGGCTATGGTGTGTTTATAGAAACAGGAGCCTATCAGGATGTCCACTGAGAAACGCAACAAGCAGCTGAGAGTCAGATGCTTATAGTTACACTCACCCAGTTAAGAGAAGCTGCTCACCCCCTGGTTGTATCACCTTTAGGAGAACTAGCAGTCTCAAGTAACCTGGACCTCAGATATCTCTCAGACACTGAGCCACCAAGCAGACAGCATATACCAGCTTATATGAGGTTCCCAACACATTATATACAGCAGAGGATGGAAAGGTTTGGACTCATTCAGAGAAAATCCACCTAACTCTCAAGAGACTGGAAGCCCCAAAGAGTAGGAAGGAATGGTGGGTTGGGGTTGGCATTGTTGGGGTGGGGTGGCCCAGGTATATGATGTGAAATAGCCATAGGGTGGACCAGGATGGGGTTAAAACCTGGGGTGTAAAAGAAATTATTGAAGAAAATATTTTAAAATATACTCAAATGTCTATTTTGATCTCTTGTCTTAGTAAACTTTTAACAAATAATTAATCACAAAAATTAGAAAATCAAAGTATGAAAAAGAATTACATTAAAATAAAGAATCACTAAACTGGATACTTTAACTTAGAGAACAGCAGGGAGTTTACTTACAGAACTTAGGTTGTCTTAATGGCAGCATTATTACCCAGGACTTCCCAAGCAGAATGAATTCTTTCTCTGAAGAACTGCTTTAAGGAGTCCTACATTTGGCTAGTTCTTCTCCCCATATATAGTTTAGCAGATTGCCTCAAGGGCATGCACTCATAGAACAGCAAGACGTCACATAGAGAATCCCTCATTCATGAACCATGTCTGTCTATCTTCAGGGAATGTTAACAATTTAATTACAACATGTTTATATGTGTCTGGATGATTTCATTTTGCTTATTTCTACATGTTGATTCTTGTTCAATTAAGTTTTGAAATATCTGAAGACATCTCATCTGCCCAATAATGGGAGGTCAAGTCACACCAGGAGGAAAGTATTGTTCATAATTAGTTTGTCTTCCTTAGACTCTAACATTCTTTCCATTGTCTTTTTTTTTTTTTAGTGTTTATGGACAGAGAGGGATTCCTTACTGGATATTTGACCATCATACCACAGCATTAGTAAATTATCTGCAGTGTTTTCATGAATCTCTCCTGTTAATATGTGACTACTCTGAATATGGTTTATCTAAGAACTATGCAGACATTTATAATAATCTGCATGTTTAAATAAGGCATTTAGAAGTCAGTTTGAAAGAGACAAGATGCATTTTGCTGAAAAATAATTTTAACTCCTTTCAAAAAATATGACCTCTCAACTAGATAGTGCACTGAAATATAATAAAAAGTATGGATCTGTTTCTTGCAATTGTTCTTAACCATATCTCAATTTTTTTTATTTTTTTATTTTACCAAAAATAGATGTGCCACTATTGTCCTGGTGAATGTAGTTTTATACATTTACTGCTACAGTAAGCATTAGAGCCATAGTATAACTAATGAATATTCTATAAAACTATATAAAACAAAACAAAACCAAAACACAACAACAAAAAGAAATCTCCCTAGTGGTATCCAAACTCAGCAAATCAACATAGAGAGATCTTCCATTTCAACGCCAACCATATATTACTAAATTGTTGAAAGAAAGTATGTGCTGCCTCATGAATTTTGCTAAACCACTTAGTTCTGATATTCAGTCTAAAGATAATAATATAGCTGCAAGAATGGTGTGAGGGACATCAGAAAACTGACTGTAAAGATCTTTTGGGAAGGTAACTCTAATTTTAGGGTACACTGAACTCAGAGATTTAATACAATATTGTATAGTTCTCAGGAATCCCTATCTGTACATGTATGTATGCTGTCATAACTTCATTGAGAGCTGTATTTAATCATGATAAATAATCGTTTTGATGTGCTTTTGGATTCAGTTTGCAAAAATTTTATTAAGTAATTTTTTCATCAATGTTCATAAGGGAGTTATGTTTGCAGTTTACTTTTTTGTTGGCTCTTTGTGGTATAGGTATACATGTATCGTGTATTCATAGAATGATTTAAATAGTGTTTCTTCATTTTTTATTTTGTGAAATAGTTTGAAGAATATTGGTATTAGGTATTTTTGAAGATCTGATAGAATTCTGCACAAAGTCCATCTGGTCCTGGGTGTTGTTGTTTTTACTATTGTTGTTGTTGTTCTTGGGAGACTTTTAGTGACTGAATCTATTTCATTAGGTTTTAAGGGACAGTGTAGAAGGTTATCCTGATCCTGATTTAACTTTGGTACCTGGTATATGTATAGAAAATTGCTTATTTTATCCACATTTTCCAGTTTTGTTGCATATAGGCTTTTGTAGTAGGATCTGGTGATTTTTTTTGAATGTCTTCTGTTTCAGTTGTTATGTCTCCCTTTTAATCTCTGATTTTTTTATTTGGATACTGTCCCTGTGTCCTATGCTAAATCTGGCTCAGCAGTTTATCTATCTTGTTGATTTTTCTCAAAGGACCAGCTCCTGGATTTTTTATTTTTATTTATTTTTTATTATTTGTATAGTTCTTTTTGTTTCTACTTGTTTGGTTTTGACCCAGAATTGATTATCTCCTGCTGTCTACTCCTCTTGGGTGTACTTGTTTCTTTTTGTTCTAGAGCTTTCAACTGTGCTGTCAAGCCGCTAGTGTATAATCTATCCAGTTTCTTTTTGGAAGCACTCTGAGTTCTGACTTTTCCTCTTAGCACAGCTTTTATTGTGTCACACTGTAACACATTGTGTCACACCAGACCCTTTCAGAGCAACAAGAGACTGAACCACTATCCAAAGAGAACTTGTGGAGGGACCCATGGAGCAGAGGATGATCTTATTACACATCAAGAAGATGAGTGGCCCTTGGCCCTGTGAATCCTCAATACCGTAGTGTAGAATAATGCCACATGTGGAGTTGAAAGTGAGTTGGTGGGTGCAGGAACATTCTCAAAGAGGCAGAGGGAATGAGGATGGAATACGAGGATTTCAGAGGGAAAACCAGAAAATTGGCTAACATTTTAAATGTAAGTACAGTGACTATCCAATAAAAAGACAAAGAAGTATTTAGTATCTTTTCATATTATTCAAATGAGTAAAGTGAATAAAGGCTGGATTTAAGTAATGGAAACTTTAAAGGGAAACCAAAGACTTGTTGAACTACTGTTACATGCTCAAGGAACCATGCATTCACTTCCAGATTCTGCATTTATGTGGATATTAATTGCACCTTAGCATTGGTGTTATACAGCAACATCCAACCTTGAGCTTATATCCATTTTATCTTCCAAAGCACAGGTTGTCTAGAGTAGTGACAATGTCATAATTATTTTTTCTGAGTTTATAATCTAGCTTTTTCTGCTCCCTTCCTTTGAGAATCTGACATCTGATTATGGGTAATTGGCATCTGCCTAGAAAAAGCAGAGCCCATTCAGATCCATTTTCTTTTCAGATATATTGTACATTTTGACAGTCTCCTTTTTTTTTTTTTTTTTGTTTAATGCTCTTGAGTTGTTTAGTTGTCAACAGTATTTTAGAAAACAACCTGGTTTGGGTGAGTAATCTCCTCCCAATTGACTCCCTTCTTCTCAGCAACACAAGACAAACAAAGTGTTTCAGAGTCACAAACATAACATTCCATGCGTGATATGCAGCTTGTATCTCTGCAGCCCACTCACACCTATCAGCCTTTCCACACAAGAGAATTGTACACAGAGTACTAGAGTACTGAGGGTAAACTAATTGCGTAAGCCTAAGTCTAGCTCTATCATTTTTATGGTTCCTGATCTACCTTCTCATACATCTATTGTTGCATTTAGCCAGAGTGATTTTATATAGGCATGAATTCTAGTCTACTTAATAAATTAAAGAGGACTATTTCTTGAGAGTCCTTTAAGGCAATTGTGTTAAAAACTGCATGGTACTGATACAGAGATAGGCATGTGGATCAATAGAATACAAGAGAAAAATCCAGAAATGAACCTTCACATATATGGTCACTTGATTTTTGACAAAGGAGCTGTAAACATTCAATGGAAAAAGGACAGCCTTTTCAACAAATGGTGTTGCTTCAACTGGCACTTAGCATGCAGAAGAATGAAAAGAGAACTTTTCTTATCTACTTGTACAAAGCTTAAGTGCAAGTAGATCAAAGATCTCCACATTAAACCAGGTACACTGAAACTATTAGAAGAGAAAGTAGGGAAAAACTTAGAACACATAGGCACAGGGGAAATTTTCTTGAACAGAACAACAGTGGCTTGTGTTCTAAGGTCAAAGATCAACAAATGGAACTTAATGAGATTGCAAAGTTTCTGTAAGGCTAAGGACACTGTCAAGAAAACAAAATGGCAGCCAACAGATTGGAAAAAAGATATTTACCAACTGCACATCTGATAGAGGCCTAATATCCAAAGTATACAAAGAACTCAAGAAGTTAGACACCAGAGAATCTAACAATCCTATTAAAAATGAGGTACAGAGCTAAACAAAATGTTCTCAATTGGGAAATATCTAATGGCTGCGACACATCTAAGGAAGTCCTCAATATCCTTAATCATCCGGGAAATGCAAATCAAAACAACACTGAGATTCCACCTTACACCAGTCAGAATGTCTAAGATCAAAAACTCTGATGACAACAGATGCTGGTGAGAATTCGGAGAAAGAAGAACACTTCTCCACTGTTGGTGGGGTTGTATTCTGGTACAAGCACTCTGGAAATCACTGTTGCAGTTCCTCAAAAAATTGGACATTGCCTTACCTGAGGATCCAGTTATTCCACTTCTGGGCATATACCCCAGAAAAGCTCCAACATACAACAAAGACACATGTACCACAATGTTCATAGCAACCTTATTTATAATAGCCAGAAGCTGGGAATAATCCACATGTCCTTCAGTAGAAGAATGGATACAAAATTTGTTGTATATTTACCCAATGGAGTACTACTCATCTATTATTAACATTGACTTTTGAAATTTCTAAGAAAATGGATGCATCTAGAGAATATCATCCTGAGTGAGGTTACACAGTCATAAAAGAAGAGACATAATATGCAGTCACTGATAATTGGATACTAACCCCAGAAAGCTCTGAACACCCCAGAAACAACTCTCAGACTATATGAAGTTCAAGAAAAACAAAGGTTAAAAATAAGAAAAGAAAAAAAAAAAAAAAGCCTTCGTCATTCTTAGGGAAAAAAAATATAAATGTATAGTACCCTCTTATAGTGTGGTAATCCTTGACCTCAAATCATTAATAATCCCAGAGCTAAGATGATAACCTTGATGTAATTACTGGTATTCATAGATTATTATGTTTAATCTATACCCAACAAGAAATCTGTTTCCATGTTACATTCGGTCCTACATGTATTTCAGGCTTATGGTAGCTAGTGGGATTTTTATGCATGTTATCAAATCTCTAAAACAATTAAGTACTGATAAAAGTATTCACATAATGTTATGCCAAAATGCCTTTAAACATCTATAAATGAATCCCTCTTTAAAAAAAAAAAAAGAAGTAAAGAGGTAAGAAAAGGAAAAGATGTCCAAGTTCCTTTCTATCATCTATACATGAAGGCAATATTTGTCAACCTGTTAATTTTACATGACATGTGTCTCTGTTAGGCATCTGTTTTCTATAGTAGGTGCTCAGTGAAAACCCCTGTCCTACAACATAGAGGACTACTTAAGTTTGCAGTGATTCCATTGTTGGTCAGCAATTCCATTGGAACTCTAGGATTGGTCACAGTGTAGATCTTGCTTATTTTACTTCCCATAAACCCTGCTCTTATTTTTTTTTCTTTTTAGCCTCCATTACACTCAAATTTAATCAATGATATTTAAATAATGTTCCAATCACCTCTTTTATATAGACATGCTACTATGGCAAAAATAATTTATGATGAATCATGACTGGAAAGAAGATAATATACAAAATGTGTAGGTACAGTTTTCGAGACCAGGTTGTTATCTCATTTTATAAAGTGAATGTTTTTATCATAAATGCAGAAGTTGAGATTTAAAACTACCTCCAATAAGGCATGGGGCTTTTTGTGACATTCACCAAACAGACATATTCTACTTGATTATTAATTTAGTCAAAAATAAAGAGTCTATCATCAAAGTTACCCAATGCTCAGTGGAAAGGTGGATTCTTTTCTCAACGATTTGGTCTTCTGAAAGCCTTCTTTATATTTCATTTCTTATTTCCTTTCCTAGATTTGGGTATAATTTTCTGCTATGTATTTCCATTCTAGAGTTTGTAAAGTGTAAAACTACCTATCATCAACACCTGTTCATACATTTTTTTTCTCTGTCTTTCTGTATCTCTCTCTCTCATGCACACAACTACAAACACACAGGAACACACACACACACACATTAAACACCCACATGTAAATATGCATACACATACAAAGATATATATAAATTATCTGTAAGTGTAGCTTGCATTCACACTGAAACAAGAACTTACACTAGCAAAAATTTATTTACAGGTCAAAACAGAATGCAAATAATGCCACACTATTAATTCAAATATTGTCTTTGTAAATGGGCACTTTTGCAGTTTTGTACATATTAATAAAGATAGAAGTTTAAGAAATTTCTTGTAGGACTTAAAATCTTTCTTAGTAAAGATAAGACAAATACAGAACAGAGAGAGCACTGAGAAGCTTCTACAATGGCTATCTGAGCTCTGGGATATATAAATACCAAAGAAATAAAACAAGTTTGGGAATAACAAGTGAGAAGAAGGAAATGTTTGTCAGTTGTAAGTTAGCATTCATTCTAAAATTCAAGTATATCTAATAATGAGTTGTTCAAAGAGAAGTGAGATAGAATAAGAAAATTTCTTTCCCTGTTAAGCAGTTTTTGTCAGTTTTATATTTATGAGTTTATATGAATGTATATATGTGTCAAAATGTGTGTATATGTGTTCATGTATATACCTTTGGTATTTATATATGTAAAATTGTAAATACACACATACATGTATATGATGACTAACAATGTATAATTTTCACTCAAACTCTATGTTAGATTTAAAATAGAATATCTTATTGAATACAGAGCATATTAATTAGATAGACAGGGTAACTACAAGCACCAGAAACACTCTGTTCTCCACCTTTGAAGAACGTGGTTACAGTCAAAGGCAGCTTTATTCCATTCCATATGGATTCTATGTGGTTGGCTTAGATCATAGATCATGTGTTTCATCTCTGCAATAATTACAATCTTCTGATAACTGGACTTTAGTTTTAAAAACTATTGTAGTTAGAATGAAGCACTGCCAAATCAGTTATGGAAATTTTATTTTATCTAATTAAAAATTTCCAATTTTTATTTGCCCTACTAACATTGACAGAATGAGAAGTTCTTAGTCTTAGATTACAGAAACACTTGTTTAGTCAGTCAATTGAATAAGCTTCTCAATTCAAACCACACACAGACTTCAATGCACAAGTCATTCAAATTAGGCTGTCTTGAGATTGCTAGTGTTAATGTGAATTTATACTGAGAATGTCATGCATTATTTATCTTATTACTTATTTTATTTGTAATGTGAAAATTTTATTTTCATAATGACAGTAAAATTTTTGTCTTCCATTAGTATTTATTTTTTCACTTTAAATCCACACCAGAGCAACTTCCTCTTAACAGTCCCCACCTCAAAAGGCCCTTCCTATTCTCCTCATATTCTCTTAGAAAGGGTTGGACTTTGGGCATCAACCAAAAATATCACCACAAGTCACTGCAGTTCTAGGCAGATCCTCTTCCACTGACACCATACAAGGCAGCCTGGTAAGGTGAACAAGATCTTCTCGAGCAACAGACTCAGAGACAATTTTTACTCTGGTAGTTGGGACACCTACATACAAACCAAGCAGCACATCTGCCACATTAATGCAGGGTTGGGGGAGCTAACTCAAGCTTTTTGTGACAGTTTTGGTGGTTCCGTCTCTGCCATTCCTGAAAGGTCCAATTTAGTTTACTCTGCTGGTGTTCCAGTGAAGTGCCTATGTGCTCCAGCTTCGTCAATCTTTCCCCATTTTTTTTCATGGAATTTCTCCATCTAATGTTTGGCTGTGGGTAGGTCTTTGCACCCATTTTCTTTAGTTGCTGGATAGTGTGTCTCATAGTGCAGTTATGTTAGGATATTGTTTGTAACGTAACAGAATAGCATAAATAGTGCCAGGAATTGTTTCTTGCCAAAGGTCGAAACTGAAGTTGTGCCAGTCATTGGTAGCCCATCCTCTCAGTCTCCATGCGTCCTCATCATTGCACTCTTGTCAGCAAGACAGTTTTTTCTAGAAGCTTTCGTAGGTTAGCTGGTGTTCTTATCCCTTTAGTGGGACACCTATCTGGCTACAGGTGGTTGTTACTTCAGGCTCCATATCCCCCACTGCTATGATTCTGAGCTAGATTCACCCTCATAGACTGCCATTCCAAGTCTTTGGCACCTTCTAGAGTTCAACTCCACATATATTTCCATTTTTTCCTGGGCCTTTCCCTCTGGCTTTCTTCACACCTAATTCCCTCCATCCATACACCTCCCACAGATACTTTATTTCCTCTTCTGATTAAAATTCTAGAATTATCCCTTTGGTCTTCCTTGCTATTTAGCTTCTTTGAGGTTTTGGGTATAGTCTGTGTATTTTGACCTTTCCTGACAATATTTACTTACAAGTAAATACAGATAATACATGTCCTCTTGGGTTTGGGTTACTTTACTCATTATGATATTTTCTAGTTTCTTCCATTTACTTTCAAATTTCATGTTGTCCTTGTTTGTAATAGCTTAGTTGTATTACATTGTGGAAATAAAACACATCTTTTTATCCATTCATTATTAAGGGACACCTCCATTTTTCTAGTTTATGGTTATTGTAAATAAACTTGCTATATACACAGTGAGCACATTTCATTGTGGACTAGTGGAACAGCTTTTGGGTATATGCCAAGAAGTTTTATGGTATTGATAAATATTGAGTTGAATAGTTTCACTTTTTTGAGAAACCTCCAAATTGATTTCCAGAACAGTTGTTCAAGTTTACACTCCCACCAACAATGGAGGAGTGTTCTCCTGGTTCCACATCTTTTAATGTTGATGTTTGGATTCTGATGCATGCAAAGAGAAATCTCAGAGTCATTTTGATTTGCAATTACCTGATGACAGAAAACATTGAATATTTCTTTAAGTAGATCTTGACCATGTGAGGTTCCTCTGTTGAAAATTATGTTTATTGCCATACCCAGTTTTATCTCAGTTATTTGGTTTGTTGGTACATACATTCTTAGGTCTCTGCACATTTATATGTGCATATTAGCCCATTGCCAGGTGTCAGGCTGGAAAATGTCATTACCTTTTTTGTAAGTGGCCATTTTGTCCTGTTGGCCATGTCCTTTGCCTTATATAACTTTATAAGTGTCATAAGGTGCCATTTATTAATTGTTAATCTTAGTGCCTGAACCATTGGTAATCTGTTTAGAAAGTTATTGCCTGTGCCAATGAATTCAAGATTATTCCCTAATATATCTTCCTCAATCATCAGACCAATAACAAAGTTTCAACACTGTCAGAAAATACAGTTTCAATGCATTTGAATATGGCAGTTTTTGAACAATGTATTTTGAGTCAAAACAAGTGAAATCAATTAGAATAAATAGAAAAGCTTAAATGTCTTAACTAGTAGTTATTTGTCAGCCTAGTCAATGGAAATTCTGAAAGCTATCATTGGCCAATATTGTTTCTCTTCCCCTGGGGCTGAAAATACCCTCAGCACCTTCAGTCCTTTCACTAACTCCTCCATTCATATATGTGTGCTCAATCTGGTGGTTAGATGCACACATCTTAATCGGTATCAGTAAGGCTCTGGCAGAGTCTCTTTGGAGACTCTGGCTCCTGACAGCAAGCACTTCTTGGTATCAGCAATAGTGACTGGGCTTGCTGGATACATATACGATGAATCCCCAGATGAGGCAATCTCTGGATGGTCTTTGTGTCAATTTCTGCTCCATTCTTTGACCCAGTATTTCCTTCTTTGAATTTTGTTCCCCCTTGCAAGAAGGGCTGGTATATCCACATTTTGCTCATCCTATTTCTTTCTTGATGTTCATATAGTCTTTGAATTGTATCTTGGGCATTCTGAGCTGTTAGGCTAATATCCATTTATCAGTGAATGCATTCCATGTTTGATCTTTTGTGATAAGTTACCTCATTCAGGATGATATTTTCTAGTTGAATTCACTGACCTAATGATTTTTGAAGTCATTGTTTTTAATAGTGGAGCAGTAATCCATTGTGTAAATTGACAACATTTTCTGTATCCATCCCTCTGTTGAAGGACATCTGGGTTCTTTCCATTTCTGGTTATTATAAATGAGGCTTGTATGAAAATAGTAGATTATATGTCATTCTGATATGTTGGAGCATATTTTGGGTATATGCTGAGGAGTGGCCTAGCTGGATCTTCAGGTAAGAATATGTCCAGTTTTCTGAGAAACCACCAGACTGAAATCTACAGTGTTTTTACCAGCTTGAAATCCCACAATCAATGGAGGAGTGTTCATTCCTCTTTTAAAACATCCTCTCCAAAAGCTGCTATTATCTGATTTTTTTACCTTAGCCATTCTGACTTGTGTGAGGTAAAATTTTATAGTTGTTTAGATTTGCATTTCCCTGAGAACTAAGGATGCTAATTATTGCTTTAGGTGTTACTAAGCCATTCAATATCCTCAGTTGAGAATTTTCTATTTAAGTCTAAACCACCTTTATAATAAAACTATTTTGGCTTCTGGAGAATACCTTTTTGAGTATTTGTATATATTAGATACTAGGCCTCTATCAGCTGTAAGATTGTAGAATTGCATTTCTCAATCTGTTGGTTGCCATCTTGTCCTATTGACAGTGTTCTTTGCCTTACAAAAGCTTTGCATTTTTATGAAGTTTCATTTGTTGATTCTTGGTCTTAGAACACAAGCCACTGGGATTCTGTTCAGAAAAAAATTTTCCTGTGCCTATGTGATCAAAGTACTTCTCTGTGTTTTTTCATATTACTTTCAGTGTATATGGTTTATGTGGAATTCCTTTGTCTATTTCAGCTTGAGCTTTATACAAAGAGATAAAACTTTATTGATTTGCATTCTTCAATGTCCCCCAGTTTAACCAGCAACATTATGAAAATGCGACTTTTTATCCACTGGATCATTTTAAATTCTTTGTCAAAATCAAGTGACCATAGGTATATGTATTCATTTCTCGGTCTTCAATTGTACTTCACTGATATACCTGCTTGCCTCTTTTGAGTAGAGTAAAGGTAGTGAGTAGTTTTAGTTAATTGTACATCAAGCTACTTTGCCAAAGTTGTTTATCAGCTGTAAAGTTCTTTGGTGGAATTTTTGGGGTCGCTAAGGTATACTATCACATCATCTGCAAATAGTAATATTTTGACTTTTTTTCAATTTGTATCCCTTTGACTTCCTTTTGCTCTCTGATGGCTCTACCTAGGACTTACAGTAGTATGGTAAATACATAGGGAGAGAGTAGCCAGCCTTCTCTAGTCCCTGATTACCATGGGATTACTTCAAGTTTCTCCCAATTTAGTTTGATGTTGGCTACTATATTGCTGTTACTATGTTTACGTATGGGCCTTGAATTTGTGATCTTTCCAAGATTGTTAACATAAATTTGTGTTGAATTTTCTCAAAAGTTTTCTCAGCATATTGAGATGATCATGTTGTTGTATTATTTTTATTTGAGTTTGTTTATATAGTGTCATTTCAGAGACAAAGATAGACAATATCTCAGAGTTAAAGGGTGGGAAAAAAACTTCCAAGCAAACAGCCATAAAAAGCAAGCTGAAGTGGCTATTCTAATATTGAATAAAGGAAATTTCCAACCAAAAGTTATCAAAAAAAAAAAAAAAATAAGGAAGGACACTTTTTACTCATTACCGGGGAAATCTGTCAGAAGGAACTCACAATCCTTAACATATATGCTCCAAATTAAAATGCACAAACATTCATAAAAGAAACCATACAAAAGCTCAAAAAATACAATTCATCCCAAAAAATAATAGTGCGAGACTTAAATACCCCACTCTCTCCAATGGACAGATCATGGAAACACAAAGTGAACAAGTACACTGTAAAACTAGCAGAGACTTTGAACCAACTAGAATTAATAGATATCTACAGAACATATCATCCTAAAGTAAAAGAATAAACCTTCTTCTCAGCACCACATGGCACCTTCTCTAAAATTGACCACATAATTGGACAAGAACGAGCCTCAATCAATATAAGAAGATTGAAATACTCCCATGCATCCTCTCAGATCACCATGGTCTAAGGCTGGTCTTTAATAACAACAAAGACAACAAAAAGCCCACATACACATGGAAACTAGACAATGCTCTGTTAAACGATAGCAGGGTCAAAGAAAGAAATTAAGGATTTTCTAGAATTCAATGAAAACGAAAACACAACATACCCAAACCTATGGGATGCAATGAAAGCAGTACTGAGAGGAAAACTCATAGCCCTAAGTGCTTACAAAAAGAGAGCATACATCAGCAACTTGACAGCACAGCTAAAAGCCCTAGAACAAAAGGAAGCAGATACACCCAAGAAGAGTAGACCAGAAGAAATAATCAAAATTAGGGCAGAAATAGACCAAATAGAAACAAAAAGAACCATTGAAAAAAGCAACAAAACCAAGAGTTGGTTCTTTGAGAAAATCAACAAGATTGATAAACCCCTAGCCAGACTAACTAGAGGGCAAAGAGAGAGTATCCAAATTAACAAAATTAGAAAGGAAAGTGGAGACATAACAACTAAAACTGAGGAAATTCAATAAATCAGATCCTACTACAAAAATTATACTCCACAAAGCTGGAAAATCTGGAGGAAATGGATGAATTACTAGACAGATACAAAATCCAAAATTTAAACCAGGACCAAGTAAACCATCTAAATAATCCCATAACACCTAAAGAAATAGAAAAAGTCATCAACAGCCTCCCATCTAAAAAAAGCCCAGGACCAGAGTGGTTCAGTGCAGAATTTTATCAGACATTTATTGTGAGCATAACACCAATACTCTCCAAACTATTCCAAAAGATAGAATCAGATAGAATACTACCTAACTCATTTTTTGAGGTTACAATAACCCTCGTTCCTAAACCACACAAAGACCATACATGGAAAGAGAACTTCAGACAATCTTACTTATGCACATTGATGCAAAATTACTCAACAAAATCTTTGCAAACCTAATCCAAGAACACATCAAAACTATTATTAACCATGACCAACTAGGCTTCATCCCGGGGATGCAGGGATGGTTTAATATAAGAAAATCCATCAATGTAATCCACCATATCAACAAATTCAAAGAACAAAATCACATGGTCATCTCACTAGATGCTGAGAAAGCATTTGACAAAATTCAAAACCCCTTCATGTTAAAAGTCCTGGAAAGAACAGGAATCCAAGGTCCATATGTAAATATAATAAAAGCAATATACAGCAAAACAACAGCCAACATCGAACTTAACGGTTGGAAACTTGAAGCAATATCATTAAAATCTGGGACTCGAAAAGGCTGCCCACTCGCCCTACCTATTCAACATAGTACTGGAAATTCTGGCGGGAGCAATTAGACAGCAAAAGAAGATCAAGGGGATACAAATTGGAAAGGAAGAGGTGAAAACTTCACTCTTTGCAGATGACTTGAAAGTGTACTTAAGTGACCCTAAAAATTCCACCAGAGATCTCCTACAGCTGATAAACAAGTATAGCAAAGTGGCTGAATACAAAATTAACTCAAACAAATCAGTAGACTTCCTATACTCAAAGGAAAAACATGTGGAGAAAGGAATTAGGCAAAAGATACCCTTCACAATAGTCACAAAAACTATGAAATAACTTGGTGTGACTTTAACTAAGCAAGTGAAGAACCTGTATGACAAGAACTCCAAACATCTAAAGAAGGAAATCGAGGAAGATTTCAGAAAATGGAAAGATTTCCCATGCTTATGGATTGGAAGGATCAACATTTTAAAAATGGCCATACTACCAAAAGCAATCTGAATATTCAATGCAATCCACATCAAAATCGCAACCTGATTCTTCATAGAGTTGGAAAGATCAATGTTCAATTTCATATGAAATAAAAAAAGAACTAGAATAGCGAAATCTATCCTCAACAACAAGAAAACATCTGGGAGAATCACTATCCTTGACCTCAAGCTATATTACAACGCAATTGTGCTGAAAACTGCATGTTACTGGTACAGAAATTGGCACGTGGATCATTGGAATGGAATAGAAGATCCAGAATTGAGCCCTCATGTATATGGTCACCTGATTTTTGACAAAGGAGCCATAAACATTCAGAGGAAAAAGGACAGCTTATTCTACAAATGGTGCTGGTCCAACTGGCACTCAGCATGCAAAAGAATGAAAATAGACCATATTTTATCTCCTTGTACAAAACTCAAGTATAAGTGGTTCAAAGATCTCTACATTAAACCAGATACACTGAAACTATTAGATGAGAAAGTAGGGAAAACGTTAGAACACATAGGCACAGGAGAAAATTTTCTGAACAAAACACCAATGGCTCAAGCTCTAAAGACAATGATTAACAAATGGGACTTAATGAGATTGCAAAGTTTCTGTAAGGGTAAGGACATTGTCAAGAAAACAAACAGCATCCAACAGAATGGGAAAAGATCTTTACCAACTCCACATAAGATAGAGGCCTAATATCTAAGTTATACAAAGAACTCAAAAAGCTAGACACCAGAGAATCAAATAACCCTATTTAAAAATGGGGTACAGAGCTAAACAAATGTTCTTAGTTGAGGAATATCGAATGGCTGAGAAATATCTGAGGAAGTGCTTGACATCC
Organism: Micromys minutus; assembly: GCF_963924665.1. NCBI lineage: Eukaryota > Metazoa > Chordata > Mammalia > Rodentia > Muridae > Micromys > Micromys minutus. Next base: position 77,424,660 of record NC_137975.1, on the reverse strand, counting down.
TTAGCCATCAGGGAAATGCAAGTCAAAACAACCCTGAGATTCCACCTCACACCAGTCAGTTTGGCCAAGTTCCAAAACTCAGATGACAGCAGATGCTGGCGTGGCTGGGGAGAAAGAGGAACACTTCTCCACTGTTGGTGGGGTTGCAAACTGATACAACCGTTCTGAAATCAGTCTGGCGATACCTCAGAAAATTAGACATAGTACTACCTAAAGACCCAGCTATTCCACTTCTCGCCATATACCCCAGAGACACTTTAATATTCAACCAAGGTCCATGCACCACAAATTCATAGCAGCTCTATTTAAAATAGCCAGAAGCTGGAAAGAACCCAGATGTTTTTCAGTAGATGAATGGATACAAAAATTGTGGTACATTTACACAATGGAACACTACTCAGCCTCCAGAAACAATTACTTAATCAAATTCTTATGAAAATGGCTGCACCTAGAGAATATCATCCTGAGTGAGATAACCCAGTCACAAAAGAACAGACATAATATGCAGTCACTGATAGTGGGATGCTAACCCCAGAGGCTCCCACTGCCCCAGAAACAACTCATAGACAGTGTGAAATCCAAGGAAAAAAACTAAACAAAACAGAAAAACCAAAAAAACAAAAAAAGGTTCTTACACACCAAGAACACATCGACAAATTCTGGTTTACACCCTGTTTTACATATACTTTTTGCTCACTGAAAAAAAAAAAAAAAGAAAAAAGAAAAAAGCCAAGCACTGAAAAAAAATTGCATTGATTGATATTTTCTACAACATTCTTTTCTTTCTGTTAAACTCTCTAAAATGTTTTTCTAAAGTCTTGGACAACCTGGGGACTATTGCCTGCAAATTTTTCACTGCCTTATTTACCATGTGGAAAGAGTTTGGTTAAATTCTGTGTATTAGAAACACTGTGCTCATCCTTTAGATGTTTTGTGTACTATTGTTTTTTCTAGGAAACCCCATTGTGGTTTTTCTTGTTTCTATGTGCCCTTTTACCAATAAAAATGGTCTGTGAAAAAAAAATTATGATCCTTGAATACCTGACCTTTCCAAGACTTTTAATATGAAGGGATGTTGAAATTTGTCAAATGCTTTCTCAGCCTCCAGTGAGATAATCATTTGATTTTTTTCTTTGAGTTTATTTATGTAGTGGATAACTCTGATAAATTTCCATATATTGATCCATCCTTGCATCCCTGGAATGAAGCCTACTTGATCATATTGAATACTCCTTTTGATCTGTTTTTGGATTTGGTTTGTAAGAATTTCATTGGGCAATTTTGTATTGATGTTCATAAGGGAAATTGGTATTAAGTTTTTTTTTTCCTTGTAGGGTCATTATATTGTTTAGGTTTAAGCATAACTTTAGCTTTAAAGAGTGAGTTGGGTAGTATTCCATCTGTTTACAATTTGCGTAATAGTTTAGAGAGTATTGGTATTAGATCTTCTATGAAGGTCTAATAGAATTCTGCACTATGTCTATTAGGTCTTAAGTTTTTTTTTTTTTTTTTTTGGTTGGGAAATTTTTGATGACACCTTCTATATTTTAGGGGTTATGTGACTGTTAAATGATTTATCTGATCCTGATTTAACTTTGGTACATGGTATCTGTTTAGAAAAATGCCCATTTTCTCTTGATTTTCTAGTTTTGTTGAGTGTAGACTTTTGCAATAGGATCTGATGAGTTCCCGAATTTCCTCACTGTCGGTTGTTATGTCTCACCTTTCATTTTTGATTTTGTCAATTTGGATATTCTCTCTGTGCCCTCTGGTTAGTCTGGCTAATTGTTGATTTGTTCAAAGAAATGGCTCTATATTTTGTTGATTCTTTGTAAATTTTTTTTTGCTCATTTCTACTTAGTTGATCTCAGCTTTTAGTTTCATTATTTCCTAGCATCTATTTCTCTTGGATGTTGCTGCTTATTTTCATTCTAGAGCTTTTAGTTGTGCTGACAAGTTCTTAGTGTATGCTTTCTCCAGGGTTTTTTTTTTTTTTTTTTTTTTTTTTTTTTTTTAAGGTACTTAGTGCTATGAGTTTTCCTCTCAGCACTGCTTTCATTGTATTCCATAGATTTGGGTATGTTGTTCCTTAATTTTTGTTAAATTGTAAAAAGTCTTTGATTTCTATTTTATTTCTTCCTGGACCAAGATTTCATTGAGTAGAAGATGGTTTAGCTTCCATGTGTATGTTGCCTTTTTGTTGTTTTTGTAATTATTGAAAACCAGCTTTAGTCCTCGTTGATCTGATAGAATTCATGTTTTTGTCTTTTTTTTTTTGTTTGTTTGTTCTTGTGTCTGTTGAGGCTTGTTTTGTGATTAACTATATGGCCAATTTTGGATAAGATGCCATGAGGTGCAAAAGAAGGTATATTCTTTTGTTTTAGGACGAAACTTTTATTGATGTCTGTTAAATCCCACTTGGTTCATATCTTCTGTTAGTTTCTCTGTGTCTCTGTTCATTTTCTCATCCATTGATGAGAGTGGGGTATTGAAGATTCCTACTATTCTTGTTTGTGGTGCAATGTATGTTCTGAGCTTTAGTAAATTGTTTTTTCTTTTTCTTCTTTTGAATGTGGGTGCTCTTTTATTTGGAACAAAGATTTTTAGAATTGGGCATTCATCTTGATCGATTTTTCTTTGATGAGAAATAAATGTTCATTTTTGTCTTTTTTGATGACTTGTGCTTTAAAATATATTTTATTTGATATTAGAATGGCTACTCAAGCTTTTTTCTTGGGACCATTTTCTTGGAAAGTATTTTCCCAAAAATTTGCTATGAGGTAGTGCCTAGACTTGTTGCTGAGATGAGTTTCCTGTATGCAGCAAAAAAACTGGATCCTGTTTAAATATCCATTCTTATAGTCTATGCTTTTTATACTGGGGAACTGATTCCATTGATGTTAAGGGATATTAAGTAATAGTGATTGTTGTTTCCTGCCATATTTGTTGTTAGAGGTAGAATTCTGTTTCTGATTTTTATTTTTACTTTTTTGCTTTTGGTTTTGTTGCAAGAGAATTATTTTCTGTCTTTTCATAGGGTGCAGTTTCCCTCCTTATGTTGTAATTTCTATTATGGTCCAATCTATTTGATGTTCTGTAGGTGTCTTGTATTTCATGGTTATCTTCCTCTTTAGGTTATGGCATTATACTGTTGAGAATTCATGGGCTCATAAATTTACACATGTCATTTCTAGAGAAGGCATCTATCACCATATTTCCTTTTTTACAAGATTTCCATTTTATAGTATTAGATTTACAGGTTGCATTGAAGATATATGTTTTGGGTTAGAAAAATGAAAATTATCCATTCACTGCATTTTGGCAATTCCTGTATTTCTATAAACGTTTCCATCTGATTCTAGAAGAACATCCTTTGGTAAGGTGTGAGAGTTACCCTTATCCTTGGGTATAAGAATTGTTTATTTTATGATATAGTTACACAATATGTTGGATTAAGGAATGACAATCCTGTGTTTTGTGATCTCTCCATCTACAAAATGTTGACAAGGTTTAAATTACCATGTGTTGATTACCTACTGTTGAATTAAATAGCTATCAAGCCCTTCCAAATTATGGTCTTTGTCATATTCATTTAAATTCCAGTCTCTGACTTATTTAATATTTCATCATTTTCAGAATAATCAGTATTCTCAGGATAAGAGATATAATGACAGGATTCATGGGACTTGTCACACTGCTATTTTTGATTCTCCAGTAAGCAAGGAGCAATCTCTGGAAAACAATGAAAGTGTTTTCTCATTATACTTCTTCACCAGACTGTGTGAGGCAATAAAGAGTTTGTACATATAGTAAAGGTGACCATGGGTATGTTATGAGCAATAAATACACCATACTGCATGGTTAATACAAGTGAAATCTACCAAGTCATGTTTTAATTGATTCATAATGTACATGGAGACAAATTATTTTACCAGTGTTAACCACTAATATTTTATAAGAAACTTTCAATGGACATTAACCTTCCTATTTGAATATTCATTTTATGTAAGCTAAGAAGTGCATATATAGACACATTTTTCATGATTACTGATGGACCCAAAGTTGGCAGAATGGTACATACTGAACTACTCATTCAAGACAATCAAGTAGTTTATGATACTGAACAGAACACAAATGGCTTATGCTTTAATATCTAAACTCAAAAAATGGGACATCATAAAATCAGAAAGTATCTGTAAGGCAAAGGAAATTGTCAAGAAGACAAAACAGCAACCAACAGATTTGGAGAGAATCTTTACCAATTCTTCTTCGGATAGAGGGATATAATCCAATATATGCAAAGAACTCAATAAACTATATAATCAAATAATCCTCTTAAAAATGATGTACCAAGCTAAACAAAAAAATTCTCAACAGGGAAATACCAAATGGATGTGAAGCACCTAAAAAATGTTCAACATTCCTAGTCATCCAGAGAATGTAAATCAAAACAACCCTAAGATTCCACCTCACACCAGTCAGATTGGCTAATATCAAAATCTCAGATGACAACAGATGCTGGCAGTATATGGAGAAAGAGGAACACTTCTCACCTTTTGGTAGGATTGTAAGCTGGTACATTCTATCTGGAAATCAGTCTTTCATTTTCTCAAAAAATTGGAAAAAGTACTACCTGATTTCTCAGTTTTACCACTCCTTGGAAAATACCCAAAAGAGGCTCCAACCTATAACAAGGACACATGCTCCATCATGTTCATAGCAGCCTTATTTATAATAGCCTCAAGCTGAAAAGAACTCAGATGTCCTTCAGTAGAGAAATTGATACAAAAATTGAGATAAGTTTGTACAGTTGAGTACTACTCAGCTATTATAAACAATGAATTTATGAAATTTATCATCACATTGATTGACCAAGAAACAATCATTTGAGAGACTTGTCACAGTCACAATACAACACACATGGTATGTACTCATTGATAAGTTGTAACTAGCCCAAAAAGCTCTGAATAACCAAGAAACAATTCACAGACCTTATGAAGCTCAAAAAAAAAAAAAAAAAAAAAAAGGAGTGTGAGAATGTGCATGCCTCAGTCTTTCTTAAAAGGGAGAATAAAGCACTCAGAGGAAGAAATATAGGAACAAATAGAGGAGCAGTGATTGAAGAAAAGATTAATCAGAGATTCCCTCTCCTGGGGAATCCACCCCATATAAGGCCACTGAACTCAAGCACTATTGCTGATGTTAAGAAGTACTTACTGGCAGGAGCCAGATATGCATGCCTATAAAGAGGATCTGCCAATATGATCCTGAAGACCGTGATCACAAATTATGACTGTGACATGATTCAAATGTTCTCTTCCCACAGGGTTTCAATGGTTTGTACACCATTTTGAAAGCATGTCACCAGCTCTTCTTGCCTTCTGCTGCTGGTGTTTTGTATATTTTCTCTTCTTTCTCATAAGCTCTTTGAAAGGAAGTTGTAGCAAGCATGAAGATGAAGGGAATATTAGATTTCAGTACTAAGATATAACAGAAATCTCTGAAATGGTATCTAGTTTTTCTGTTTCAAGCGCATATAATACAATATTCTGCTGATTCTGGTCCCGGGGGAGCCATGAACAGAATATTTTGTAAAAGTTTTGCTTTTAATCAAATTAAAATTTATGCATCAATGACATCCTGGTTTCTCCCCTTTTTATTTCTACCCCTCACCACTCCTCCAGTTTCATCTATGTCATTTGATGTGCTGATTGCAATCTTTAAATATTGAATTGTTTTCATGTTACAAATCAAGCTGCTAATTTTTCAATAGTACTGTTGCAATGTAACTAATAGAATCTGTCTGTTAGCAACTAAATGAATGCCACTTTTGTTGTAACATACCTACTTTAACTTCATTTAAATCTGGTCAGAATATGAGGTATAATGAATTCAGGTATGGTATATAGTGTGTACTTTGTGCATCTTAGAGGATTGTTGACATAACACAGGTTTGTAAGATTTCTGCAATGTAACAAGAAATGAATTCCATAACATAATTTTTGGGAGGAAAACAATATTTTTCTTAGTATCATCTTAGTCTCTGATACATATTAGAACAACTAAATAATAATTTGTTTTTTAACCATTTTATTCTTTTACATATTAAATGATATCCATTTTCTTAGTTACTCATCCAAAATGCCCAATCCCCTCTTCTCTCATTCCCTTACTCTTTGCCTCTATGAGGATGCTTCTCCACTCATTCACCCACTTCTGCCTCACTATTCTAGCCTTCCCCTTCCCTGGAGCCTCAAGCCTTTATAAGACCAAGGACCTCTCTACCCATTGATGTCAGATAAGGCCATTCTCTACTACTTACATATTTTCAGCCATGGATTTTCCCATGTATCATCTTTGGTTGGTGCTTAGTCTCTGGGAGTTGTGGGTGGTTCACAAAAATAAATAAATAAATAAATAAATAAACAAATAAATAAATAAATAAATAAAGACGATCTGCCAAATTCATACAGATACAGTTGCGGATGCTTGCAGTTAACCATCAACTTAACACAGAGAGATAGAGAAAGTTCTGAAGGAGCTGAATGGGTTTTCAACCACATGGGAAGAATAGCATTATCAACCAACCAAACCCTCCATAGCACCCAGAGACTAAAACTCCAGTTGAATTCCTAGCAGAGGATAATATTGTCTATCCTCAAAGGGTGAATCAGCCTTTAGTTCAATAAAGTCATGTTTTCCCAGAGTAGGGGAATGCAAGGGTGCTGGGGTGAAGAGGGTAGTTGGGAGAGGGAACACCTTCATGCAAGCAGGTGGAAGGGTAATGGGAGTGGGGGGGAGATTAAATTTGAAATATAAATACAGATAATATCCAATAAAAAAAAGCATAGCCATAAAATGACTCCCAAGGACAGATTACTATACCCATAATAGAGCACATCATGAAACCTTCAATAATAAATAAATAAATAAATAAATAAATAAATAAATAAATAAACTTTCTCTTGCAGTAAATGGTAATGAAGAACAACACTGTCAACTAACTAGACCCCACAGAGCTCACACGACTAAACCACCAACTAAAGTTTTTACAAGGAGCATCCTGTGGCTCCAGCCACATATGTAGTACAGAATGACCTTATTGGGCATTAATGGGAGGAGAAGCCCTTTGCCCTATGAAAGCTTGATGCCCAAGTATAAGGGAATGCCAGTGTGGGGAGACATTAGGGATTGTGTGAATAGGGAGAACCATCATAGAGGCAGGGTTAGGGGGTTACATAGGGTGATTCCAGGGGAAAAGTCAGGAAAGGGGTTAACATTTGAACTGTAAAAGAAAATAATTTCCAATAAAAAGAAAGAAAAAAAGAAGGGAGGATGGAAGGAAGGAAAATGAGGAAGGAAAGGAAGGAGGGAGGGAAGAGAGAAGGAGGGAGGAAAGGTAGAAGGAAGTGAAGCAGAAAAAAACCTAAAAGTAGAAAATGTGCAAAGAATGAGAGACTCTGGAACACTCAGCTCTAAATGGGACTTTTCTCATCTAAGTCTTCCCTTCAAAACTCAGGGTTCTAAGCATAAAAGAAGGAAGAAAGACTAAATCCAGTGGTGATGAATGAGTTTGAGGAAATAGGATCTCTTAAAAAGTGCAGGACTAAAGCACATATGGAGTCACACTGCACAGATTCAAGCCAGAATAGATCTTAGCATCAGTAGAGGTAACTGGAAGTGGGGTTCCACCTTTAACCAAGAAGTTACCTGAAATTTGTACCCACTGTTTAATAAAAATGAGTTTTCCCAGTGGTGCCTTACAGATTGTATTAAGCACACTTCAGGGCAGGCATCATACCCAGAAATAGCTGACCAATACAAAATGAACTGCATGGTACTTTTGTAGGCATTTTATCTTTTTTATTTCTTAAGGGTAGGCATTTTCATTTATTTAATTTTAATTTTTGTATTTTTGGGTATTGTTTGTGCTTAAAGGTTGTTGTTTTTAACCCTTTGCATTTGTTTATTTAAAGAGAAACAAAGACAAAGGGCATGCAAAATTGGGTGATTAAGAAGGTATGGAAAATATATGGGGGAATTTAGGTAGAAGAAAACATTATCAAAACATATTAGATGAAAATTTGTTTCTATAAGTTTTAAAACGTTGTATGGTTCAATAAATATCCTGATGAATGTTATTGTTCCTACATGAAAATATTTCTAATGCAGAAATGCCTAGCTTTTTACTTTGAAGAGTGTGTACTTTTTGTATTTCATCAATAAATTTTCATTTTTAACATTGAAGAATATTATATTTCTGGTAAGAATATATTCATTAGTTAATGAATTTTATACTTTGATTATGTTAACCAGGACTTTAATTAATTTATGTGAAGCAAATTTTAGTTCATTAAAGAATAAACTTATTTTCAAGCTTAACATCAAATGTTGTAATAAAGAACTTGGTGCAACTTAACTTTATTGATATATATTTCATTCAAAGAACAAATGATTTATAAACTTCTAAATTTTGACATTTCCAATAAAGAATGCATTTATTTTATATTAAGATACTCATTATACCCACGCATGCATTAAAAGGCTATACAGTTACAAGAAGGTTTTCAGCAATGGACTGTCGTTGATCACTTCCAAAGCAGATAGGATCGACGTATACTTAACAACCCTTTTCAGTTATGCGACACTTCAGTGACCTGAGATGATATTTAATGTAGAATATGTCATTATATAGGCAATGAGAAAAGTTAAAAATTGCCAAAAATTTTTGACTTTTGTCATTTGATGTTATGGAGGAAACATATTCCCAGCTGGAAAATTGTTCCTTCATCTTTGCTGTAGGATAGACCTAAAAACCAAAATAATAAACAGTTAATTGGTTATATTTTTGGTATTCCTTTCTCCATAATTTTTATGAGTCCAGGTACAGAAATGCATTCAGAAATGTGCTACTTCATGGGTTCTCATTATCTCAGGAAAGTGACTCTCAAAAGGACTTATAGAATCTATGGTGGAATCTCATGTGCACTTGTTCTAGCATGTCATTGGTCAAAGGAGACATATGCTCTTTTAGCTGTAGAAGAAATATAAGAAATCTCTATTTGATTCTGTGAGAATGGAGGAGCTCATGTTTATTTCTCACTCAGGAACACTTTACATGTTCTTTCCTATACATTTCATAGAAGCACTGCTCTTCTTCTATACATTTCAACCCCACCCATTATTCATGCAGTATATGTTTGAAAATGATAAAGGGATCAGATGGTTAATTAATATTCAGAGCCAAGAGATGACTCTAATTGAAAGACTTGAGTTCTTTTTACTCCAACTTAAAAAGGTGTTCTCTAAGCGCCTGAGAGAAACAGCTTTCTTCATTCTGAATCTCAGGGTAGGAGGGGATGAGAAGAAGTATCTCTGAGAATGTTGGAACTCACAGGAACCTATTAGTGCTGTGGTTCTCAACCTTGGTAAAGCTGTGGCCTTTAATTATAATTTCTTATATGTGGTAACCCCAACCATAAAATGATTTTTGTTAGTTCATTATAAGTGTAATTTTGTTACTGTATTTAAGTGTAATGTAAGTATCTGATATTCAGGATATGTGATGTCCTATCCTTCTAAAAGGGCATATGCCATCCCAAGAATTTATATCTACAAATTGAAAAACACTCTCTTATGGAAAGAATATCTACAAGGTCAGACATCTATGTGTCACTAGAAAAATGATTTATTTGAGAAGTTTTTCTAATTGACACCTGTCACTTTTTTATGAATGAGAATAAACACTGGGGAATTGCTCACCTTCTTGAGTATCCACCTAAGGTCTTGCAGGATTTCAGTGTTGTATTCCTGTATCTCTAGAGCTTTTGAGAGAATATTCTCAGGAACATTATGCATTGCCTTCAATTCAGATGTTAGATGGTGTAGAGGAGTGACCCAGGAACCCACAAAATTTATCAATGTTTTTAAATACTTTTTTGTCTGAGAAAACACAGTATAAACAAGGTGTTAGAGGAATTTTAGTGCAGAAGATCTGTTTCATGTAATGTCATAGAAAGAAGTTGTTTTATACTTCTGTTATATACATGATATATTTAAAAATAATATTTTTGCTAAATAGTAAAACAAATTATGATATGTATCAGTAATCATCTATTTGAGGTTTGAGTATTATGTTTCATTCCCCCCATGAAGTTCTAAGAGCATCCCTCTAGTAAGATCATGTTTTGGTTATTTTTTTATCAGTTGGTAAAACAGGACTTGCTAACATTCAATATTCGCCAATAATCTTTGACCCAGGAAAGAGAGATTCTCCAGACTGGAACAACCTGTTCAAATTATTTTCACTCAGGGTTTCATAAACTCTAATAAATGATGACATCAATGAATGTCCATATTTATGATTTCTAGATGAATTTTAAAATCTACAATAAAGATACAATGAATAGAGCATGTTACTCATTAATATGCTTTCCCCTTTCATCTGACAAAACATGATATTAGTGTGTATAAGTGAAGAACATAGAATTGGGTTTAATGATAGAATCATTGTAAATAACAACATAATTTTGCCACTCTTGTTCTCATTTGATTTAATATATTCATTGTATTGATGTTTGTTAGTTTCCCCAGTGGTAATGAATATAAAGATAGAGAACATCTATTACAGTGGAAAGAAGTAAAGGACATTCAGGGAATGTGCACCCAAATGGTGACGCCACTACATGGGAGCATGTGGTTATAGGATTAAGACTGAAATCTGTATCTGGGTGAAGTGCACACTGGCATTATTATAGTCAATGCAGGTGTAAATATCCTGTACCAGTTTTAAAAATCTACTATTTTTTGTTTAGTGACTCAATACCATCTGTAGTTAAGTATTTGTGAGAGTCAAATATAGCAATGTTAAAGGAATGTTATTTTGTGGCATGCCTAGCAACACTGTAGCTCATTTATTGTCTCACTTTCTATTCTATTGTTTTAAACTAATATATAAATTAATCATATGATGATGTGCTATTACAGGGAATTACAATAAGAAGGTGATAGCAACCAAAAAAATAGAACCGCTATGATTAGTAGATCTCAACATTATGAATGTTGCTAATCTTGCATTCTAAGGAATATAAACTAGTATTTCACAGGACTGCTCTGCTCTGCTGGTTTTCAGTTAGTGCATAGGGAATCATAGAGGGATAAAGATATGGGTAAACATAGAAATAGGACGAGTACACGTTTGAGAATCAAGAAGGCAGATTAGTGTTCAGTAACAGAGGATGCCACCATGAAAAAGCCATTAGCAACACATAATTAATACAGTCCCATTGCCATCCCTGATGTAAGAGTGATTATATAACCATATATAGCTAACCTATCAGAGAGCATTTTAATAATTAGAATTTAAATTTTATTGGCAAGTGATTACTAAAAAAAACTATTTGCTAAAAGTTCTATTCTATTTAAATGTCTGTTGTACTGTTATTGGGCATTTGATTTTAATTATAAGTTACCAAAAATATAATCTGATTATGTTTTATATTTCAACTCCATTTTTTCTGCATGCATGATTATTCAAACTATTATAAAGTCTGTCATAACTGACAGCAGAAAACACCCAAGGTATTCTTCTTGTGTTTTATGAAAACCAGGAAGGACACTCACTCTGATACTTGCGTGTTCAGGTCCAACAACTGGTGGGTTTGTGTTGTTAGTATGGCAGTGATATCTGGCTCTGAGAATAGCTTTATCGCCAGTATACATCCCTGTCACCTGCAGGAAAAATCAAAACTCCAGTTATAGTTTAGAAATTATATAAATAAATCAATGACCAGAATACTAATATATTTCATTGAATTTATCATCATAACAATATGTACTACGTAAAAACAGATATTAAGAAACTAAGGAAGTGCCAATGAACAAATTATGTGTCTATTTATTGTTTCTGCAAATTAGCATGTTTTTTTTTCACTAACTTGAATTTTTAAATTCTTCTCTTTCTCTCCATTCTTCTCACTTTTCCTAATTTTACTATTTGAAAGGCATACACTGAAAGGAGAAAACTTATCAAGTATTTAGTGTTTTAATTATCATCTTTCTCTAGTATCTTAGCACAAAGCCACAAAACATGTTTACTAGTCTTCCTATACTTTGTCAATAAAACATATATATTTTTATCCAGACATCAGAATTATACATTTATTAATAAAATGATAAATACATACAGCTGTGCAGTTTATAATAGTTTTAGAATGAAAGTGTGTGCATCATGACAAAATTATGCATAAAATAAGATATTTTACATAATCTATATGAATATCAATCAACAAAATATAAAATTTAACAATTCATGTTTGTTGGATTAATCATCATATAACTATTGAAGTATTAAATTTACTTAAACATATTTTAAAATATAATATTTCTAATGATATACTGTTTCCGCAAAGGTTAATGGATTATTATGTATGTTAACAGTTGAAGAAATGTCAATTAAAAGCAGTTAATACAAATATTGTATAATCCTTTCTCATCGAAGATGCAATTATTGAAATGAGGCTCTATTGGGAAAGCAACCAGAGCAAAATGAAATACTTACAAATGTTGCAAATTGTCCATATGAGAATGTGTTGTTGTACTGTGTCATGTTAAGAAAAAAGATGGCATCTAGTTAATAATGAACCAAAATGAAGGCATGTTTATTACAAAAAGAGATGCAATTTCTTGATGCTCATCATCTAGAAGATTTCTCTACTTCTGTCACTTCTGTATTTTCTGACCTTGAGAAATGACCTGAAACTATATCAGCAACATCAGAATGGATACATTTCTAATTCTGCCATGGCAATGAACAAATTCTTTCACTGAAGTTCTTCAAACCACATTTCCTAGTAATTAGGGGATTCTAGAAAGCCTGGATTTATTTATTATTTTCTTCCTTCTTTCCTGCCTTCCTTTCTTCCTTCCATCTTTTCATCCTTCCAACCTTCCCTTCTTACTTTATTACTTCCTTCCTTCTTGCTATGTTTGTTTTTTTCCTTCCTTCTTTCATCCCTTCCTTCCTTCCTTTCTTCCTTCCTTCCTTCATTCCTTCCTTCCTTCCTTACTCCCCCTTTCCCCTCATTCCTCCCTTCTGCCTTTTCTTCTACTAATCTCCTTTCATTTTTGTTTCATCTTTCATTCCTTTTTCATACTTTACTCATTTATTTTCCATCCTTGCTTTTCTTTCTGTCTGCATCATGATTTATTTTTTCTTTCTTTTTTCTCATCACATACTTCCGTATATCTATTTTATAAATATATACTTCACTGCAATGTATGTCTTGTACAGTGAGAATCAGTAGGGTCCTAAATGTACAGTAAATGGAAATTCATGATCCTGAATGCACCAACAGGTAATGGGAATTCTCCGCTTAGCATGAGGAGTTAGTGCATGCTTTACCTATGAAGGTGTGCTTTGTGATATTTAAATCATGATGATTTTTGTTTAAGGACTAGGTAAACTCAAGCATTAGCATGGATGCTGAGATACTTACAAACTCTTCCAGTAATTGCTCAGAAACAACTTTGATAATTTCAGCTTTCTGGACAGATAAGCTAAATGTGTTCACAAGGGCCTTCATGCATTTCCCCCGTTCTGTGTCACATGCAGGAACTGATGCAGTTTTCTCCCACAGAAGCAAGAATGACACCAGCAGCAGCAGGAGTGCCCCTGCTACACAGGAACAAGAGCCACTTAGGGTGATACAGTAAATCTGACTTTTCATAGACACAACTGATTGAGGAAAGTTTAATCTGACCAAAGTTTTCTTTAGTGAATGACTTGGCATTGAATGTCGAGAATGGCAGATAAAAAATATTGTGAGTACTTAGTCCAGTAATTGTGTAATTGAGAAGAGGTTGGTTTCACATTTTTATTTATTCAGAAGTGCTTCTGCATTTTACAAATGTTTGACACTGAATTAATTGTGTATTGTATTTTAAGTAATTTTTAGATGGTTTAGTTTGGTAGACATTTAAGCTCATTTTCAGATAATGTAACTCTTGATGAATTTGTAATTTTCAAACTGCAAGTCTGACGTCAATGTTTTTGACACTGATGCAGCAAAGCCCGCAGAGTTCACCTGCTTGATTCTTCTACATTTTTGAGAAGATATGAACAGAGGAAGATAATGCATGCAGAAGAGGATGAGAATGTTAGCTTAAAAACTGTTGTCAGCTTGCAAATAATAACATATGATAAAATTCCATCAGAGTTCAGTGCATCAAAAATGTCAGATCATTTCCTTTAAAGATGACCTTAATAATTTTGTGAGCAGATATGATTCTCATAATTGTATTATGAATATATTCATAACGAAGACATCTTACATGGTGAATTTTTTCTAATGGAATCTTATTGATGATGTAATGTCAGAACACGAATTGTTTGTATTTTCTTCCTCATGTTGTAATAGCAATCCACATCTTTCCTGTAATGATCCTAGCCACTCTTCTGAAATCCACTTTTATCAAAGATCATCATTATTTGGAAAGAATGCATTTTAACACTATGCTGTCTTAGCAGAAGCATTAGAAACTTGATTTAGTCTACCTTCCTTTTCTAGCACAAAATAATAATCATATGAGAAGAACGAAAGGAATAACTGGTTTTCTATATGCATCTCCAAATGTAGCAATAATGACTAATGTTATATGCCCTAAATTTAAAATGGGACAATGGGAAAGGGTGTTTGTGACGTTGGATGAGTAATATAATGGATTCATGCACAAAATTCTTTAAAAATAGAAACATAAACATGTTTTCCTGCTGGAAATAATCCAGATGTCCTTGAACAGAGGAATTGATTCAGATATTGTGGTATATAAATGGAGTAGTACTCAGTTTTAAAAACAATGACTTCGTGGAATTTCTAGGCAAATAGATGAAACTTGAAGCTGTCATCCTGAGTTACATAACATAGTATCAAAAGAATTCCCATTGTATGTACTCACTTATAAGGAGATACAAGCCCCCCCCCCAAAGCTTGGCATACCAAAGAAACCATCCCTGGAACTTATCAATCAAAAGAGAAGGAAGATCAGAAGGTATGCCTCATACTTTCTTAGAAGGAAGTACAAAAGTTCATGGGAGAAAATAAAGGGACAAAAATTTGAGCAGGGATTAGAGAAAAAATCACCCAAAGACTGGCTGACCTGGTGATAGAACTCATATGCAGCCAATAAATCAAAGCACTATTGCTTATGCCAAGTGGAGCTTACTGGCAAGAACCTGATATAGATGCTTCCTCAAAGGCTCTGCCAGAACCACACTGTTACAGAGAAGGATGCTTACAGGTAGCCATCAAACTGAACACAAAGACCCAATGAAATACCTAGAGAATGAACTGAAGGAGCTTAAAGAGTCTGCAACCCCATGGAAAGAACCAAATTGTCAACTAACCAAGCCTACCACAGCTTTCAGGGATTAAAACACCAACCAATGAATTAGCATGGAAAGTCCCATGGTCCCAGGTGAATATGCAGCAGAGAATAATATTTTCTGATATTAATGGGAGGAGAGGCCTTTGGCCAGTGTAGTTTCACTTTCCCAGTGTTGGAGAATGTCAAGGTACTGAGTAGGGAAAAGCTGGTTGGGAAAGCACCTGCATGGAGGCAATCAGAGTGGGAGGAGTGATGGGACTGTGAGAAAGGGAAAGCATCTGGAATGTTAATGAAAAGAATATCCAAAAAAAGCTGAAAAATAATGTGTCCCTGGTTCATTTAAAAATTTTTATGTTACTATTTTCTTTTCTTTTTCTCGTTTAACAAATATAACCTACTAAGTATGGTATTTCGTCATCTTCACATTGCTCCTCCTTTGTGATGTCACTTGGCTTGTACTAAACTGAAAAACAGTATAAGACAGAATCTGGCATCTTTGTCTACTTCACACTTCGGAATGTAAAATTTCTTGATATATATTTCAATGGGAAAGCTCTTAGCATATGTCCACAATCACATGTCTGTTTTTCTTGCCTTAAGATAAGATGAATTGGACCCCCTAATATATCCTCAATTATTTTCAATTTCTCAGGATCCAAAACATTTTCCCTTTAAGCTGTAATATCTGTTCTGGAAGATATCCTACACTTCACAAACTGCTTCATGATTTCCCTTCATTATATTCACTGGACACCAGCAACACTTTCCTCCTTCTTCTATCACTTCAACACAGAAGGTGACACAGATTATATTGGAATATTGAAACATATCTTAATTTACTAGATATTCAGCACTTCTAATCTAGTCTCTGTTGCCCTGTACAATTTTTTCTTACCCAGTTATCCCTGGGTTAGGGATACTACAGCTTATATGAGGTTCCCAAAACATTATATACATTATATACAGCAGAGGATTGAAAGATTTTTACTCAGTCAGAGAAGATTGAGCTAACCCCCAAGAGACTGGAGGCCCCAAGAAGTAGGGAGGTGTGATGGGGTGGGGTTGGCATTGGTGGGATGGAGCAGGTATGGGATGTGAAACAGCCATAGGGTGAACCAGGATGGGTATAAAATCTGGACTGTAAAACAAATTTAAAAAGAAAATATTTTAAAAAGATATTTACATGTTTATTTTGAGTTCTTGTCTTAGTAAATTTTGAACAAATATCTAATCACAAAAATTAGAAAATCAAAGTATGAAAAAAGAATTATATTAAAACAAACTCAAAGAATCACTAAACTGGATACTTTAACTTAGAAACAGCAGGGAGTTTACTTACAGAACTTAGGTTGTCTCAATGGCAGCATTATTACCCAGGATTTCTCAAGCAGATTGAGTCCTTTCTCTAGAGAACTGCTTTCCTGGAGTCCTACATTTGGCTAGTCCTACTCCCCCTATATAGTTTAGCAGATTGCCCCAAGGGCATGCACTCTTAGGACAGCAAGACATCACATAGAGAATCCCTCATTCATGAACCATGTCTGTCTATCTTCAGAGAATGTTAACAATTTAATTACAACACATTTATCTGTGTCTGGATGATTTTGTTTTGCTTATTTCTACATGTTGATTCTTGTCCAACTTAGTTTTGAAATCTCTGAAGTCATCTCATCTGCCCAATGATGGGTGGTCAAGTCACACCAGGAGGAAAGTATTGTTCATAATTACTTTGTCTTCCTTAGACTCTAACATTTTTCTATTGTCTTTTTATTTTATTTTATTTTTTAGTGTTTATGGACAGAGAGGAATACTTTACTGAATATTTGACCATCATGCCACAGCATTAGTAAGTTATCTATACTGTTACTATGCATCTCTCCTAGTAAGCTGTGACCACTCTGAAGATGGTTTCTCTAAGAGCTATGCGGACAGTTATAATAATCTGCATGCTTAAATAAGGCATTTAGAAGTCAGTTTGAAAGAGACAAGGTTCATTTTGGAGAAAAACAATTTTTGACTTCTCTCTAGATTTTGACCTCTCAACCAAAGCAATATGCGCTTAAATAGAATAAAAAGTACGCATCTATTTCTTGCATTTGGCCTTAATCATATCACAAGTTTTATTGGTTTTTTTTTTTTTGCACCAAAAATAGTTGTATCACTATTGTCCTGATGATTGTAGTTTTATATACTTACTACTACCATAAGCACTAGGGCCAGAGCATTACTAGTGGCTATTCTATAAAACTAAGCAAATCAAAACAACAACAGCATTAACAAACAAATCTCCATAATGTTATCCAGACTCAGCAAGTCGACATAGATAAATATTCCATCTCAACGCCAACCAATTATCCCACCATTGTTTAAAGAAAGTATTTGCTGCTTAAAAAATTTAGCTAAAGCATTTGTTTCTGGTATTCATGCTAAAGCTGAATACAGCTGCAAGAAAGGTGTGAGGGATATCAGAAAACTGATTGTAAAGATCTCTTGGGAAGATAACTCTGATTTCAGGGTACTCTCAACTCTGAGTTTTAATTCAATAAATATATGGTTCTCTGTAATCTGTTTCCCTGCATGTATGCACACTGACATAACTTCATTAAGAACTGTACTTAGTCATGATGGATGATCATTTTGTGTTCTTGGATTCAGTTTGCAGGAATTTTATTGAGTATTTGTGCCTCAATGTTCATAGGGAGTTTGGTCTGAAGTCCACTTTCTTTGTTTGGCCCTTTGGTCATATAAACATATGTGTAATTGTAGATTCATAGAACAATTTAGGTAGTGTTCCTTTTGTTTCTATTTCGTGAAATGGTCTGAAGAGTATTGGTATTAGAACTTCTTTGAAGATCTGATAGAACTGTGCACTAAGTCCATCTATTTCTGTTTCTTTGATTGTTTGTTTGTTTTGAGGGGATACTTTTAATGATTGTGTCTATTGCTCTAGGTGTTATTGGACCGTTCAAGTAGTTTATCTGATCCAGAGTTAACTTTTGTGCCTGATATCTGTCTAGAAAATTGTTCATTTATCCAAATTTTGCAGTTTTTTTGATCATAGGGTTTGTATTAAGATCTGATATTTTTTGAATGTCTTCTGTTTCAGTTGTTATGTCTCCCTTTTCATTTCTGATTTTGTTTATTTGGATATAATCCTTGTGTCCTGTAGTTAGTCTAGCTAGGGGTGTATCTATCTTTTTCATTTTTCTCAAATATCCAGCTCCTGTTTAATTTTTTTTAATCTTTGTATACTTCTTTTTGTTTCTACTTGGTCAATTTTGGCCCTGAGTTTGATTATTTTCTGCCATCTACTCCTCTTGTGTGTACTTGATTCTATTTGTTCTAGAGCTTTCAAGTGTGCTGTCAAGCTGCTAGTGTATTCTCTCTCCAGTTTCTTTCTGGAGGCACTCAAAGCTATGAGTTTTCCTCTTAGAATTGCTTTCATTGCATCTCACATGTTTGGGTATGTTATGATTTAATTTTAATTCAATTCTAAAAAGATTTTAATTATTTATTACTTGACAATGTTGTTTTTTAGTATTGTTCACCTTTCATGTGCATGTGGACTTCTGTTGTTTTTGTTGTTATTGAAGACCAACCTTAGTCTTTGATAGGATGTATGGGATTGTTTCAGTCTTCTTGTATCTGTTGAGGCCTGTTTTGTAAACAATTATATGGTCAGTTTTGGAAAAGTTACCATGGGGTGGAGATAAAAATTTATATTCTTTTCTTTTAGGATAAAATGCACTATAGATATTTGTCATATCCATTTTATCCATAACTTGTGTTAGTTTCACTGTGTTTTTGTTTAGGTTCTGTTTCCGTGTTCTGTCCATTGAAGAGAATAGGGTCTTGAAGTGTGCTATGATTGCTGTGTGTGGTACAATGTACACTTTGAGATTTAATAAGTTTCTGGTTATGAATGTGGGTGCCCTTTTATTTGAAGCATAGATGTTCAGAATTCAGAGTTCATCTTGGTAAATTTTTGATGAGTTATAAAGTGTCCTTATCTTTTATGATAACTGTTGGTCAGAAGTAAATTTTTATTTGATAGTGATACCACTTCTCGGCATATACCCAAAAGATGCTCCAATATACATCTGGGAAACATGCTGCACTATGTTCATAGCAGCTTTGTTTACAATAGCCAGAAGCTGGAAAGAATCCAGATGTACTTCTAAAGCAGAATGGATAAATAAATGTGATACATTTATACAATGGAAAAAAATCAGCCATTAAAAACAATGACTTTATGAAATTTGTAGGGAAATGGATGGAACTATAAAGTATCATTAGTGATGTAATACAATCACAAGAGAACAGTATTGGTATGCACTCACTGATAAGTGTATATTAGTCCAAAAGCTCAGAATACCCAAGATACAGTCCACAGAACCAATAAAGCTCAAATAGTGGAAAGACCAAAGAGCTGATGCTTCAGTCCTTCTTAAAGGTGAAAATAAATATTCACAAGATGAAATAAAGGAACAAAATTTGGAGCAGAGACTAAAGAAAAGGCCATCCGGAGACTATTCTACCCAGTGATTCATCTCATATAAAATTACCAAATACAGACAATGTCATGGTTGCCAACAAATGCATGCTGTCAGATCCCTGATATTGCTGTCTCCTAAGAGCTTCTTCCACAGTCTGAGAAATGCAGTGTGAAATGCTCGCAACCAATCCTTGGACTGAAAAAAGGTTCCCAAAATGGAGAAGTTAGAAATATGACTGAAAGAGCTGAGGGAATTGCAACTCCATGGGAGAAGAACAACAATATCAACCAAACAGACCTCCCAGAGTCCCCAGAGACTGAGCCACCAGCCTAAATTTACATATGGAGGTACCCATGAAGAAGAAGATGGAGATGAGTGGCTCTTCGTCCTGTGAAGCCTCAATACCTCAGTGTAGAATGTCAGGGTGCAAAGACGGGAGTGAGCTGGTGTGAAAACATTCTCAAAGAGCCAGGTGGTATAGGATGGAATAGCGGTATTATAGAAGAGAAACCAGAAAAGAGAGTAACATTTGAAATGCAAGTAATGTGACTATCAAATAAAAATATAGCTATATTTAGTATTCTTTCAGATTCTTCAAATGAGTAAATAGAGGCTGGATTTATGTAATGGAAGATTTACAGAGAAGCCACATGTTTGTTTACCTACCACTAGTTGCTCAAGATACTATTATTCACTTACTGATTTTGCATGTGTGTGGATATTAATTGCAACTTCGAATTGGTGTTATACAGCAAGATCCAGCATCGATCTATATGCATTTTATTTTCTAAAGCACAAGGTTGTCTAGAGCAATAACAATGTCATAATTAATTTTTATCCAAGCTGAAAATCTAACCTGTTCAGCTTCTTTTTTATGAGACATTAGATTATGGGATGTTGGCATCTGCTAAGGGCCAAGAAGAAGCAGAGCCTATTCAGATCTGCCAGATCCATTGGTCATTTCAGATACCTTCTACATTTGGAAAGTTCTTGCTTGATTCAGTGCCCTGGAGTTGTTTAGCTGTCAACAGTATTTTAGGAAATAACCCTAGTTCGGGTGAGTAATCTCCTCCCAACTGACTCCCTTTTTCTCAAGAACACAAGTCCAACAACATATTTCAGAATCTCAAGCTTAACATTACATGCCTGAGGTGCAGCTTGTGTTTTGGCAGCCCACTCACCCCCAACATCCTTTCTACACAAGAGAATTGTACACAGAGTACTCTCTGAAGATGAGATAATTGCCTACCCGAAGGCAGCTCAAGGATATCTCAATCATTTTTATGTACCCTGATCTATCTCCTCACAATCTACTGTTGCATTCAGCTTGAGTGATTCTGTATAGGCATGAATTCTAGTCTACTTAACAAATTGAATAGGACTGTTTTCTTAAGAGTCCTTTAAGATGTCCTAGTTCCCTTCCATCATATATATATATGTATATATATATATATATATATATATATATATATATATATGAAGGGAATATTTGTCAACCTATTAATTTTACAAGATATGAGTCTCTGTTAGGCATCTGTTTCCTACAGTAGGTGCTCAGTGGAAACCCTTGTCCTACCACATAGAGGTTGCAGTGATTTCACTGTTGGTCAGCATTTTCATTGGAACTCTAGGATTGATCACAGTGTAGCTCTTGCATGATCTGATTTTCCATGAGTCTTGTTCTCATATTTTTTTTCATTTTACCCTTGATTACATTAAAACTTTCCAATGATGTTTAAGACTTGTTCCAGTCACCTCTTTTATACAGATAGTCTTCTAACTCAAGAATAATTTTATGCTGAGTCATAACTGGTAAGAAGATAATATATAAAACGTGTAGGTACAGTTTTAGAGACAAGATTCTTATCCCATGTTATAAGATGAATGTGTTGATTAGAAATGCAGGTGTTGAAATTTAAAACAACCTGATAAAATTCAAGGTGCTTATTCTTGAAATGCACCTAACAGATATCTTCTACTTCATTATTAATTTAGTCAAAATAGTCTATCATCAAAGTTACCCAGTGCTCAGTGGAAAGTTGGATTCTCTTCTCACCTATTTGGTCTTCTGAAGATCTCCTTTGTGTTTCAATTCTTATTTCTTTTCCTAGATTTGGGTATAATTTTCTGCTGTGTATTTCCATTCTAGGTTTTATAAAGTGTAAAAACTACCTATCATCAACACCTGTGCATGCACTTTGTCTCTGTCTTTCTGTATCTCTCTGTCTTACACACAATTACAAACACAAGCACACATGTAAACACACAAACATATACACATGCATACACATACAAAAGATAGATATAAATTATCTCTAAGTGTAACTTACATTCACACTTAATTGAGAACTTATACTAGTAAAAATTACTTTACAGGTCAACACAGAATACAAATAACGCTACTCTGTTAATGCAAAATTTGTCTCTGTACAGGGCACTTTTGCAGTTTAGTTGAAGATATTTATTGAAGGACTTAAAACATTTCTTAGACAACTACAGGAACATAAACAGCACTGTGAGGCATGTACTATGGTTATTTGAGATCTAGGACATATAAATACCAATGGAAAAAAAAACAAGTTTGATGATAACATGCTATATGAAAGGAAGGCTCATAAGTTTTGATTTGGCATTAATTCAGAAATATAAGTATGCCAAGCGTGTATTTTTTAAAGAGAAGTGACCTAGAAAAAGAAAATCCCTTTCCCCCTTAAGCAGCTTTTGTCAGATTTATCTTTATGAGTTTGTATGAGTGTATATATTTGTCAAAATATGTGTGTATATGTGTTCATGTATGTATATGTGGTATTTTTCTACATATGCAATTGTTAATACATGTATACATGTATATATGATGGCCTATAATATATGATTTCCTAACTCACTCTCTATGCTATATTTTATATAGATTATCTCTTTAAATAGAGAGTGTATTGATTAGATAGACAGGTTAACTGCAAGCCCCAGGCACCCTCCTGTCTTTACCTTTGAAGAACATGGTTACAGTCATAGGCAGCTTCATTCTATTCCTTATGGATTCTATGCAGTTGGCTCAGATCCTAGAGCATGTGTTTCATCTCTGCAATAATTACAATCTCCTGGTAACTGGACTTTAGTTTTAAAAACTATTGTAGTTAGAATGAAGCACTGCCAAATCAGTTATGGAAATTTTATTCCATCTAATTAAAACTTCCCTATTTTTATTTGCCATACTAACATTGACAGAATGAGAACTTCTTAGTCTTAGGTTACAGAACCACTTGTTTAGTCAGTCAGTTGAATAAGTTTCTCAATACAATTCACACACAAACCTCATTGCAGGAGTCATTCAAATTAGGCCTCCTTGAGATTGCTAGTGGTAATGTGAATTTCTACTGAGAATGTCCTTGTATATGCATCATTTATCTTATTACTTATTTTATTTTAAACATGAAAATATTCTGTTTATAATTACAGTAAAAATTTTGTCTCCCATTAATGTTTATTTATTCACTTTAAATCCACCCCACAGCACCTTCCTCTTGACAGTCCCCACTTCAAAAGGCCATTCCTATTCTCCTCATCTTCTCTGAGAAAGAGTTGGATCTTGAGTCTCAAGCAAAATTGGCACCTTCAGTTACTGCAGATCAAGGCACATACTCTTCCGCTAATACCATACAAGGCAACCCTATGAGGTGAACAAGATCCACAGATGAGCAACAGAGTTTGAGACCATTTTTACCCTGGACCTTGAGATAACTTTAAAAAGATCAAGCTTCACATCTGTCACATTAATGCAGGGCTGGGGGATCTAAGTCAGCATTTGCGTGCTCTTTTTTGGGAGTTCAGTCTCTGAGATTCCTGAAAGGTCCAAGTTAGTTGATTCTGTTAATGTTCCTGTGAAGTTCCTACCCCTCCAGCTTTCTCAATCTTTACCCAATTCTCTCATGGGACTTCTATATAATATTTGGCTGTGGGTAGATATTTACATCTGTTTCCTTATGCTGCTGCATAGTATCTCTCGTAGGTCAGTTACACTAGATTATTGTTTCTAAAATAACAGAATAACATAAATAGTGCAAGGGATTGTCTCTTGTCTAAGGATAGAACTTAAGTTGTGCCAGTCATTGGTAGGCCATTTCCTCAGACTCTTTTCATCTTCACCCCTGCACTCTTGTCTGCAAGACAAAAGTTTGTAGAAGGTTTTGTTGATTGGCTTGTGTTCTAATACCTCCCGTGGGACTCCTATCTGGCCACTTCAGTCTTTATATCCCCCACTGATGGTTACTGCTGTACCACATTTTAGTTCAGATATTTGGTTTGCTGGTGCCTACCTTCTTGGGTATTTATATATTTCTATTTGCATATTACCGCTTTGCCAAGTGTAGGGCTGATAAATAACATTGCCTATTCTGTAGGCAGCCACTTTGTCCTGTTGGCTATGTCCTTTTCCTTATATGAATTTAAGTTTAATAAAGTGCCATTTATTAATTGTTGATCTTAGTGCCTGAACCATTGGTATTCTATTCTGAAAGTTATTGCCTGTTCCAATGCATGCATGGCTATTCCTCAATTAATCTTCTATTAGATTTGATACATTCAGTTTTTTGTTGAGGTATTTAATCTGCATGGACTTGAGTTTTGTACAAAGTGATAAATATTGATCTGTTTTTATTCTTCAACATGCAGACATCTCGTTGGACAGGCACCACTTTTAGAAAAATTTTTCTCATATTGTATGATTCTCCCTTTGGGTCAAAGATCAGAAGTCTGTAGTTGTGTGGTTTTATTTCATGATCTTCAATTTGATTCAATTAATGAACTTGTCTATTTCTAAACAAATGCCATTCATCTTTTATTTTTGCCTTAATAAAGTCCACTTTCAATAAACATGAAATTGTAACAGATTTACAAATGATATAAAAATGCCACTTTTGATTTTCAAATATAATCATGAAACAGCAAAATAGTGTTAAAAATACTATCAGAGAGTTACTACTTTCTATGTACTAAGGTACAATTCAATCTGAAGCAATACATTGAAGAACTGTGTTGGAGAGACAGACATTATAGACACCAAATATACATTTGCTATTGATGTTCTAACTTCTCCATTGGTGTCCCTGTGCTCAATCAGATGTTTTTCTGTGTGCATCTGCATCTGTATTGGTCAACTCTAGCAGAATCTTTCAGTGAACAGCTATACCAAGCTCATGTCAGTAAAAACATTTTTGTATCAGAAATAATGTCTGGGTTATGTGTCTGTAGATGGGCCCAGGTGGGGCAGTCTCTGGATGTCTTTTTTTTTTCTCAATCTCTGCTCCACTTTTTGTCCATGTATTTTTATTTACAGAAGAAATTCAACATTGATATTTCTGTGGTGGATTGCATGGCACCATCTGTCAAGCAGGGGCTGTTCTAATTCTCAGGATATGGTCTCTACAGCTTCTACCTCCCTTTTGTTGGGGATTGCATCTAATGTTCCCCTGTTGGTTCTTGAGAGCCTCTTGCCTTCCTGGCATTTGAGACATTCTAGTAGCTACTACCAGTACCCCTTCCCCATTGCTACACTCCTCTTTTCAAATCACTGACTGTTTATAATTCTTGCCTATCTTTTTTCATATCTGAACGACCCTCCCTCCATTCCAGATCTCTGTCTCCCTCTACTTCCCATAGATTATTATTTTCCACCTACTGAGTAATACTGTCACATCAACACTTTGGTGTTATCTTCTTTCTTATTCAGTTTTACATAATCTGTGGGTTGTGTTGTGGATATTCCAAACTTCTTTTTGAACAATATCCACTTATCTGTGAGTATATACTATGTATGTTCTTTGTGCCTGTGTTAGCTCACTCAGGATAATATTTTCAAATTCCATCCACTTGCCTAATAATTTAATGAGTTCATTGTTTTTAATAGCTGAGTAGTACTCACTATGTAAATGTACCACATTTTTTGTATCATTCTTCTGTTGGGGAACATCTAGGTTGTTTCTGTTTCCTAACAATTATAAATAAGACACTTATGAACATAGTGGAGCATGTGTCCTTAGTATATGTGAGAGCATCATTTGGGTATATACCCAGGAGTGGTACAGCTGAGTCCTCAAGTAGTACTATGTTCAATTTTGTGAAGAAGTGACAAACTGATTTCCAGAGTTGATGTACCAAATTTCAATCCTACCAGCAGTGGAAGATTGTTGCTTCTTTCTTCATCCTTGCCAGTTTTACCTGCCACCTGAGAATTTTAATTTAGCCAATTAGGCTTGTGTAAGGTTGAACCTCAAGGTTCTTTTGATTTGATTTTCTTAGATGACTAAGTATGTTAAACATTTCATTTAGTGCTTCTCAGTCACTTGAGATTTCTGATCCTTTCAAGACATTTTTCTTGAAGGGGTGTTGAATTTTGTCACATTATTTCTCAATATCTAATAAAATGATCATGTTATTTTTATATTTGAATTTGTTTATATAGTGCATTGCATTGATGGGGTTTTGTATATTGAACCATCCCTGCATCACTGGGATGAAGCCTACTTTATTATGGTGAATTATTGTTTGGATATGTTCTTGGATTTGGTTTGCAACAATTTTATTGGTTATTTTTGCTTCAATACTCACGATAGAAAAATGTCTGACGTGCTCTTTCTTTACTTTGTGTGTGTGTTGTTTAGGTATCACTGTAACTGTAGCTTCATAGAATTTATTTGGTAATGTGGATTCTGTTTCTGTTTTATGAAATAGTTTGAAAAGTATTGTTATTAGGTGATCTCTGAAGGTTGATAGAATTCTGCGCTGAAAAGATCTGATTCTGCACTTTTTTGGTTAGAAAATTTTTAATGACAGCATCTACTTCTTTAGGGGTTATGGGACAGTTTAAATGGTTTATCTAATGCTTATTTAACTTTGATACCTGGTGTCAGTCTAGGAAATCATCATTTTCATCTAGAATTCATAATCTTGTTGACTATAATCTTTTATAGTAGTCACCAACAATATTATGAATTTCTTCACTCTGTTATGTCTCCATTTTCATTTCTAATTTGTGAAAGTAAATACTGTCTCTGTGAACTCTGGTTAATCTGGCTAGGATTTAATCTATCTTGTTCATTTTCTCAACAAACTTCTGATATTTGTTGTTGTTGTTGTTGTTGAAGACAAGCCTTACTCTGTAGTGCTCTGATAGAATGCATGGGATTATTTCAAACTTCTTTCCTTGGTTGCGAATTGTTTTGTGTCCAGTTATAAGGTCATTTTTTGTGAAGGTACTTTGAGATGTTGGGATAAACATATAATCTTTTGTTTTATGATGAAATATTCTATAGATAGTTAAGGCCATTTTGTTCATAATTGCTGTTAGTTTTCCAATCTCTCTAGTTTTTGTTTCCAAGTTCTATCCATTATTCGAGTAGTTTGTTATTGTTTGATATTCAATGTCTGCTTGGAGCTTCAGTAATCTCTTTTTTGTCCAAATGTGTGTGCACTTGCATTTGGGGCACATATGTTCAGAACTGAAAGATTCTCTTGGTAGAGTTTTTTTTTATGAGGTTGTAGTGTACTGTTTGAAAATCTCTTTTGATGACTTTTGGTTGAAAAAAATTTCATTGGATACTAGAATAGATATTTAAGCTTATTTCTTGGCACCTGTCTTAATCAGGGTTCTCTAGAGTCATAGAAATATTGGTAGTCTTTATGTAGTAAGAGAATTTATTGATGACTTATGGTCTGTAGTCCCATTCCACAACAATGGTCAGCAGCAGCTGTAAATGGAAGTCCAAAGATATCACAGTTGCTCAGTCCTACAAGGCAATCAAGTGAAGAGAAAAATGCCTTCCTTCTTCCAATCTCATTATGTAAGTCCCAGTGAAAGGTATGTCCCAAGTTAAAGGTGTGCAAGCTCAAGCTTAGATAGGGAATTTGTTTTGTCCCAGATGACCTTGAACTTAGATCTTTTGTCTTAATCTCCTGAGATTCATAGCCAATATGCCTTAAGATCTCCATGCCAATATCCAAGTCAGAAGCTTACAACTTCCAGCCTCAAGATTGGGATCTCAGGTGAGCCTTTCATTTATGGATTGTGGTTTATTCTAGACATAGTCAAGATGGCAACCAGGATAGCGACTACAATCCTCTATCTGACACAAATAATACCTTCTGTTCACATGAAACGGTAAAATGTCATAAATATGTTTAACATGATATAACTATTTATTGTACTATTGTAAATACATTTGTAAATTATAATGGAGCATTGTGCCTTGGGAACATTATTTTAGTGTTTCAATTTAAATACCAGTTGACGTTAAAGAAATTCAAATAAATACAAACATGTTCTTAAGAAAATAAAACAGAAATATTCATATTACTTAAAATCCTTATTTCTGCAACTGGTTACATGGCCTAAGCTTTCTTCACTAATCATTTTGCATTTCTTTTGCACACTGTAAGCACACCAGCAGGATGTAGCTTTTTTTCTGGAGGAGTGACCCATGCCTACATACTGATGAATCTTTCCTCTTTTTCATCCTTCTTGGATTAGACTGTTGTATTTTCTCATTTACTTTAACCACAGGACATGGAAGTACTAACTAAGCCCTAATAGATCTCTTATACTCCAGAATAATCCTTTTTAACCTTTATTATAGAGAGGCAATCAAATTTCCCCATGGAAATCTGGATCTAACCTTCCTCCTAATACTGTCATTCATTTCTTGTCCTGTTGGCTTAGGAGAATCAGAAGCTCTAAATGACCCATGGGAATTCTGAGCTTCCAGTTCAATGGGAATGTTTGTCGTGCCTCCTGGTAGGAGCACTCTTCCTTCTGGAACCAAAACTTCTAGTCATGCAGAACCCATAGTTTTGGGTACAAGAAGCAAAACTTTCTAGATGGATACTAAGAGTGTTAGGCAGTGGAATTATTCCCTTTTCCACTCTTGATTCCTGGACTCCTGAATCCTAGACATAGGAGAACTGGCCCTATACACTGGATGCTGATTGAAAACATTACTGCCTTCTAAAGAACTCTGCTCCAGCTCCTATGCTACTGCCACCTAATTGGTACTGTAACTATGTCTTCAAATGGACATTCTATCTTTCTATCAGACCAGCTGCTTTAGAATCATTGGTAATAAGATAAGACCAGTGAATTCCATGATTGTGGGCCCATTGTTGCACTTCTCTGGTTGTAAAATGAGTTCTTTGGTCAGAATCAATACTGAGTGGACTACTATTATGGTGGATAAGGCATTTTGTAAGTCCACAGATGGTGCTTTTGGCAGATGCATTACATACAGGAAAGGCAAATCCATAAACAGAATATGTACCTACTTCAGTAAGAACAAAATATTGTTCTTTTTACAGAAGAAGTGGTCCAATGTTGTCAACCTGCCACCTGGTTGCTATCTGGGTACTTCGAAGAATGGTGCCATGTCTGGCTTAGTGTTTGTCTTTGTTGTTGGCATACCTGACATTCAGCAGCAGCTGTAGCCAGATCGACCTTGGTGAGTGAAAATCTGTGTTGTTGAGCCCAAGCATAACCTCCATCTCAGCCACCATAGCCACTCTGTTTATGGGTCCATTTAGCAATGACAAAGAGGGTTGTAGATACAGTCTTGCTCTCCACAGAATTGGTCATCTTTTCCCCTTAATTACTGAATTCTTCCTAAGCTGAAGTCACCTTTTGGTGAGTATTTACATAAGACACAAATATCTTTACATCTTTTGACCATTTGGAGAAATATGTCCACACACTTATTCCCCAGATGGCTTTATTACCTATTTTTTTCAATTGTGATTTTTTTCCATGTTCTTGATCATCCAATCTAGCCATTGGGTATAGCCCATGAGTCAGTGAATAATATTTATCTGATCATTTCTTCATCCAAACAAACTGTAACACCCTGTGTACTGCCTGAAGTTCTGCCCAGTGTGATTATTTTCCTTCACCTATATCGTTCAGGGTTGTCCTAGAAAAGTATTCTAATGCTACAGCTGTGCAGTGCTGAGTGGTATCTGGATAACATGCAGAGTCATCAGCAAACTAGGACCTAGTCTTCTCTACTTCAGTCAGCCAATACTACAGAATACCCCAGGAGGCTATAGGTACATGCTTGCCATCAGATGACATTGTACAAAAAAATAGAAATCATAGATATTTGAAAAAGTTCTTTATGTAATTTGCTTGTGCTTCTATGATCTGCTCAGACCCAGTGACGTATATACCATTTCCATTTGATAATAGAGTGCTGCTGTGCATGCCTTACTTTACAATTTGGAGGATCAGAAAACACCTAGCTCATGATGGGTAGTTCAGGTCACATGGT
Organism: Micromys minutus; assembly: GCF_963924665.1. Classification (NCBI taxonomy): domain Eukaryota; kingdom Metazoa; phylum Chordata; class Mammalia; order Rodentia; family Muridae; genus Micromys; species Micromys minutus. The sequence goes on along the minus strand of NC_137975.1, from coordinate 77,394,476 downwards.
AACATGATTTTTTTTTTTTTTAATTGTTAAATATTCGGTTTCCACTAAGGCCAAATAGCTGGCCAGGAACTGTTTTTAAAAGGGAGAATTGTTGTTTGCAGATGATGGTCATCTGGGACAGTAAGTACCATTTGCTTGGAAATTCTTTTGTAGCCTTGTCCATTGAGACAATGTCTGTCTTTGTCACTGAGGTGTGTTTCCTGTATACAACAAAAGGAGAGGTCCTGTTTATGTTTGCATCCTATGATCCTATGACTTTGTTATTGGGGAGTTGAGTCCATTGATCTTGAAGGACATTAAGAACCAATGATAGTTGTTTTCTGTTATTTTTGTTACTAGAGTTGGACTTATGTTTATATGGCTCTCGTCTTTTGTGTTTGCTGTAAGAAAATTAGTTTATTGCTTATTTTGGGTGAAGTTTCCTTCTTTATTTGATTTTCAAAGTCATTAATGTAAATGAGGATTTGTCTGAATAAAAGTAGGAAGTCATTTGACTTATTTGCTAAACATACATCTGTTCTTATTGTTAGAAGGTAATGTATGCTACTGATATGTTTACTAAATCAATGGAAGATGTCTGCCAGTGTCATATGTTGACATATATAGGGTATGTTTTATGAAGATGTATTATGTTCAAGCATAAACTTAAAAATAATTAAAAATCAACTTTAAAAATTAGCCCAGTCCTCTACATTTTAGCAAATGTCACCACAAATATAAATACATCTCCAGAATCTGATTATATATATATATATATATATATATATATATATATATATATATATATATATGTAAAATTTATCTGTGTTGACACACAGGCAGTAAGACAATTTATAATAAACAAACAAAGAAAACTTTATTCTATTTTGGCTGACTGTAAAGATACAAGCTCTTACCAGAAAGAATGTTCTTCATTACATTCAATTTCAGGAAAAGCTGACAACAATTTAATAGTCCTATATTTGTATTTGATATTCATTTTTATAAGTGTTTGATTACAATTTAAACAATGCCATTAATATAAATTCTCAGTCAAAAGCATTAATTTTTATTTGTTTATGCCTGGGTTCCATTAATATTCCTCAGTTATGTAAAAATTTGTGATAAGTCTCAAGCATGTTTTCGTAGATTAGATTGATCCTACAGAAAGTATTTTTCTAATGAGTTACTTAAAATACAAGAAAATTGACCTTTGTGTTTTTCTGAGACACAGTGAATGAACTGGCTAAATCGGTTTTCTCACTTCATATGCATAGATTCTAAGGATAGTGGGAAAAGGTTCTAGTTCTCTTTGCCAAAAAATTTTCTTTCCCAGTGACTGTGAGAATAAGCTAGTGGTTAGACTACAAACAGGCTTTTCTCATAAACTTTGTTTTAGCAAAATGAAGTGTTTCCTATTTTATCTTTCCCAAGTCTACATCATACAAGAAGGATAAAAAAGTAGGAGAGATAGAAGACTGCTCACCTTATTTACTATTCTCTTGATGCATTTCTGAATCTCTTTTACTTCCTCTCAATATCTTCACCTCCTGATAAATAGTGTCAGAAGCTTCTGGTGAAGCCATGAATTCCTTCAGGAAATAATGCAGAATTTTGTCCTAGGCATGCAATATACTGAGTCACATTTTCAGAAAGCCTGATTTTATTTTCAGTAAATGAGCAATCATAGGGACATAAATATAATAAATGAGATTGACTTCCAGATGATGTCCAAGTCAAATAATTTTAAGATAAGAAATTAGACAGGAATATCATGTAACTATAAATTACAGCTATTGTAATAAAATAATCTTGCAAACTCTTTTGAGGATATTTTTTCAGTCTGAAGAATATTATGCATAAGTGCATGATCCATGTATGGTGGTCATTTCAGTAAAACATTAGGAGAAAATCAGAGAAGAATAACATATAATTAAGATGCAAATATGGAACCAGATGTTTCTTGATAATGAAGAAGAAGAGATTTATTGGTCTGTAGATTGTCCCAAAGCTGTTTGTATTTTAATGTTAATTCCACTTCCCCAAGAATGGCTGCCAAGTCATGTACTCAAGAGTTGACTATCTGAATCTTTCCATTTTACTTAGTAAAATAAAAAAAAAAAATAAAGCCAGTGACTTCATGGAGCAAGGGTGGTGAAGAGAGGGAGGTCTAAATGGCCAGAGGACCAGAGGTCAGAGGATGAGGAGAGGTCATGGCAAGATGGAAGTCCCCAAGGACCAGCTAGACCAAGGTAATATTGATTGGCATTTTATAGCTATGAACATTAATGGTTTTATAGGTCTAATATCTCATATAGAAAAAGGCAGACTGTATACTCAAAGGACAAACATGTGGAGAAAGAAATTAGGGAAAAGGTACCCTGCCCAATCGTTACAAAAACTATGAAATACCTTGCTGTGACTCTAACTAAGGAAGTGAAGGAACTGTATGACAAGAACTTCAAACCTCTAAAGAAAGAAATTGAGGAGGATCTCAGAAAATGGAAAGATCTCCCATGCTCATGGATTGGAAAGATCAACATCTTAAAAATGGCCATCCTACCAAAAGCAATCTACAGATTCAATGCAATCCCCATCAAAATTCCAACCCAGTTCTTCATGGAATTGGAAAGATCAATGTGCAATTTCATATGGAATAACAAAAGACCTAGAATAGCGAAATCCATCCTCAACAACAAAAAAACATCTGCGGGAATCACTATCCCTGACCTCAAGCTATATTACAAGGCAATTGTGCTGAAAACTGCATGGTACTGGTACAGAAATAGGCAAGTGGATCAATGGAATAGAATAGAAGATCCAGAAATGAGCCCTCATGTATATGGTCACCTGATTTTTGACAAAGGAGCAGTAAACATTTAATGGAAAAAGGACAGCCTATTCAACAAATGGTGCTGGTCCAACTGGCACTCAACATGCAAAAGAATGAAAATAGACCCGTTCTTATCTCCTTGTACAAAGCTCAAGTGTAAGTGGATTAAAGATCTCCACATTAAAACAGATACACTGAAACTATTAGATGAGAAAGTAGGGAAAACCTTAGAACACATAGGTACAGGAGAAAATTTCCTGAACAAAACACCAATGGCTCAAGCTCTAAGGTCAAAGATTAACAAATGGGACTTAATGAGATTGCAAAGTTTCTGTAAGGCTAAGGACATCATCAAGAAAACAAAATGGCAACCAACAGAATGGGAAAAGATCTTTACCAACACCACATCAGATAGAGGCCTAATATCCAAGGTGTACAAGGAACTCAAAAAGCTAGACACCAGAGAATCAAATAACCCTATTAAAAAATGGGGTACAGAGCTAAACAAATCATTTTCAGTTGAGGAACACCGAAAGGCCGAGAAACATCTGAGGAAGTGCTCGACATCCTTAGCCATCAGGGAAATGAAAATCAAAACAACCCTAAGATTCCACCTCACACCAGTCAGATTGGCCAAGATCCAAAACTCAGATGACAGCAGATGCTGGCGAGGCTGCGGAGAAAGAGGAACACTTCTCCACTGTTGGTGGGGTTGCAAGCTAATACAACCACTCTGGAAATCTGTCTGGCGATACCTCAAAAAATTGGATATAGTACTACCTGAAGACCCAGCTATTCCACTTCTGGGCATATACCCCGGAGACACCTTAATACACAACAAAGATATATGCACCACAATGTTCATAGCGGTTCTATTTATAATAGCCAGAAATTGGAAGGATCCCAGATGTCCTTCAGAAGACGAATGGATACAAAAATTGTGGTACATATACAGAATGGAATACTACTCAGCCACCAGAAACAATGACTTAACCAAATTCTTAAGAAAATGGCTGCATCTAGAGAAGATCATCCTGAGTGAGATAACCCAGTCACAAAAGAACAGACATAATATGCAGTCACTGATAGTGGGATGCTAACCCTAGAGGCTTGCACTCCCCCAGAAACAACTCACAGACTGTATGAAGTCCAAGAAATAAAGAAAACAAAAAATATACATATATTCACAAAACAAGAAGACTTTGACTATTTCCATGTTGCGTTTTGTTTTACATGTACTTTACGCTTATTGCAACTAGTAGGTTTTCAATGCATACTGTCAAGCCCTTGAAAAAAATCAAGTACTGACTAAAAAACATATTCACATGGTTTTATGTAAAATTTATTTTAATGTTTGAAAAAACAGTACTGACAAAAATGTATAATTTTAAGCAAAAAAATGTTTAAAATCTTTACATTTATCTTTGTTTTGCAAAATAAAGTCGTTTAAAAAATAAAAAAAATAAAGTTGTTTAATTAAAAAAATAGATATTATTGTTCACAAAATAAAAATTAAAAAAAAGAAAGAAAAAGGCAGACTGAATCTTTGTTTATTTGTTGCAATCTTGTCTCTCATTTGGTGGTTCATCCAGGATTTGAGATCACCCTCATCTCCAAAGACCCACTAGAAGATGAGATATTGTCTGTGTCTTTGTAATTGTCTATGTCTTCGTAATTCTGTGCTGGCTAAATTCTGGTTCTGTACATTTGGTTCTGCAGTTGCTTGTTAGTTCTGGTTCTGATTTTGCAGTTGCTTGTGTTTTGGATAGAAATGAAGACTCATATATCCGGTAGAGGCGGGACGTGTAAGTATTGGTAGACATGCCAAGGGTTCACCAACTGTGTTTCCGTGGGAGACACCCTAGGATGTCTGGAGGAACACCAGGGGTGACTGGGAGATTCCTGTCTAGGTGCCAGTGAGGGTACGGTAGTTCTCCTGGACTAGAGAGTTTATATGCCCTCCTGGCTATTTGTATTTCTTGAGTAGTTTTGTCTGTCTAGGTGGAGAGAGGCATCTGTTAGTCTTAGTCTGTGTGTCTTAGGTTTGTGTTTTGTGATACTTCTGACTTTGAAAATGGGACAGACTATGACGACTTCTCTTAGTTTGACTTTGTATCATTGGACTGAAGTTAGGTATAGAGCACCCAATTTGTTAGTTGAGATTAAGAAAGGAGTATGGCAGACTTTTTGCTCCTTGGAGTGGCTGATGTCTGGCTTCCATAGAACACCTTTGACTTACATTATTGTTTGGCAATATTTGGTTCAGAATCCCCCACATTGGGTCAAGCCCTGGGTTCACAAATGGAAGCTAGGCACCGGAGCCCTGACACTCTTGAGTCAGAGTACAAACTGAAATATGAAGCTTAGAAGCTGAAGAGTTCGCCTGAGAAGCAGCCTTCAACTCCTGCTCAACACTATTGCAAGAGTGAGGAGCATCCCTCTCAGGAGCACCTGAGAATCCAGCAGCTGCCAGGGGCAGACCAGATGCTGAGACCAGAAGATGAAGAGTGAAGAGTCCTGGGGGACTGGACTCAACTATGGCACTGCCACTACATACCACTCGGCCCCCGGTAGACCCACCCAATCTTTGGCTGCTTCAGCCCCTTCAGTATTGGCCATTTTTCTCTACAGACCTTTATAATTGGGAAACTAATCACCCTTTCTTTTCAGAAATTTCTGCCAGCCTGGTGGTGTTGGCTGAGTCTTTGATGTTTTCCCACCAGCCCACCTGAGACGCTTGTCAGTAGCCTTTGCAGGTCCTCTTCACTATTGAAAGAAAAGAGCAGATCCTATAGGAGGCTAAAAAAAAAAAAAAAAAAAAAAAAAAAAAAAAAAAAAAAAAAAAAGTCCCCAGAGCAAATGAGGCACCAACTAACCTTCTGAATAAAATAGATGCCGAGTTCCCCCTTAACCAACCTGATTGGGACTTCAATATGGCAGCAGGTAGGAAGTGGCTGACAGTCTATCACCACACTCTCATGGTAGGTCTCAGAGGGGCCGCTAGGTGCCCCACTAATTTGGCTAAGGTAAAAGAGTTTTTTCAGGAATCTGTTGAACTGCTGTTTGTGTTTCTTGAACATTTAATGGAGGCTTACAGGCGTTATCTTCCCTTTGACCCAACCTCTGAGTATCAACAAGCAGCGGTGGCTATGGCATTTATAGGGCAGTCGGCATCAGATATTTTTAAAAAGTTACAATGGCTAGAGTGGTTGCAAACCTATACCTTGCATGATTTGGTGAAAGAAGCAGAGAAAGTGTTTTATAACTGGGAGACTGAGAAAGAGAAATGTGAGAGAAGCAGGAGGCAGAAGAGAGGACCAGAGGTATTGTAGAGAAGAAAGGAATTTGACTAGGATTTTGGCTACAGTGGTGAGAGACAGGGAGTTAGGAATCAAGTCTGGCACTAGGAAGGAGCTTCTTGACAATGTTTAATGTGCTTACTGTAAAGAAAAAGGGCACTGGGCCAGAGAGTGTCCCAACAATGGGAAAAAGGGACATCAGCTACTGAACCCCCTGACATATGGCCCCAAAGTTTGACCATAAAAGTCTTGGGTTCAAGGGGCTACTGGCACCTAACAATATTTATAGATTACTCAAGAATCTGTGGATCTTGTAGTGGGCTGGGTATCCCACTTATTCATGGTAATCTCAAACTGTCCCTGCCCCTTGTTGAGGAGAAACTTTCTAAAGTGGGTCACAGATTCACTTCTACTCTGATGGACCACAGGTTAGAGGACCAAAAGGGGAGTTTGGGCAGGTTTTAATAATCCTGTTGAAAGACAAGCACCAACTCTTTGAGCAAAAACAGCCTTCCTCTGAACAGAAAGACTGGTGGTAAGAACCAGTTCCCGCCCATATGAAGCTGAAATCCACACTAGCGGTGCATCAGTATACCATGTCAAAGGAGGCATGAGACGGGATCAAGACACACATCACTCAGTTACTCCAACTTGGGGTTCTGCATGGTGATCAGCTGAAAATATGCTTCTCCTATTGGTGCAGAAACCGGGAACCAACGACTGTTGGACAATTCAAGATCTCCGAGAGGCAAACAAATGGGTGGCCAATCTGCAACTCAGTACTTAACCCCTATAACCTGTTAAGCTCATTGCCCCTATCCAGATCCTGGTATACAATACTTGACTTGAAGAAAATGCATCAATGTACTCATCTACAGGTAGAAAAACTTATAAAAACTGTATTGAGTTCAAATTCTTTTGTGCCATATTTGAGTAGATAACTGTGTGCCATGTCAGAAAGCTAATATTTGTTGAAGGCCAGGGAGGAAGAAAGATAAACCTGAGGTTTATTTGAGAAGTAGATTTTACAGAGAGTATGCCAGGATGATATAGATATAAATATCTATTAGTCTTTATAGATACCTTTTCAGGGTGGGTAGAAGCCTTTCCTACCAGGACTGAGACAACAATTGTGGTGGTTAAGAAGATTCTAGAAGAAATCTTCCCTAGGTTTGGCACTCCTAAGGTAATTGGATCAGACAGTGAGCCTGCTTGTGTTGCCCAGGTAAGTCAGATATTAGCTTGTTTTTGGGGATCAATTGGAAATTACATTGTGCTTATATACCTCAGAGCTCAGGTCACATAAAGAGACCAAAATTGACCTTAGAGACCAGCAGTAATGAATGAAGAGCTCTCCTTCCCTTTGCCCTGTTCCCAGTTCAGAACACTCCAGGCAATTTAAACTCACTCCTAATGAGATCCTGTGTGGGGGACTGCCAACACTCACACTAGTTGGAATGCATAATCCTGATGCTGTTCTTTCTAAACCTATGCTCGCCTGCCTAAAGGCCCTTGAAGTTACTCCAACTTGGGGTTCTGCATAAGTTTTGATCAGCTGAAAACATACCCCTTCTACTGGTGCAGAACCCTGGAACTAATGATGCTGGACAGCTTGAGGTGGTAAGACATCAAACCTGGGATCTACTGACAGAGGCTTATGAGACTGGGAGTCTGGGCATATCCTACCAGTTCCAGGTTGGAGATGCAATCCTGGTCAGATGCCATCAAGAGGGAAACCTAGAACCTCACTGGAAGGGGCTGTATCTAGTGCTTTTGATAACTCCTACAGTAGTAAAAGTTGAAGGCATTTCAGCTAGGATCCATGCATCCCTTGTCAAAAGAGCATTCCAGAACCATCCCAAGATGAATTGGAAAAGACTGCTGATCCGCTTAAGTTGAATCTGCACCACCGGTATTGGGTTAAAACCCCCATGCCCCTCAAAAACTGACTTGGCAAATTTATTCACAGACTGGGGAAGTGATATGGTCCACCTACAAAGAGGCTCCACCATACACATGGTGATCTACACTCACTCCTGACTTCTGTTAGGTAGCTAGGCCTGTCTCTCATGAGTTCTTGGGGTTTTGTGTTATCCTGATACTTGAGTGAGGGTCTCCCTTTGCTTGGTCTTACAGGATAAGTGAAGTTCAGTAAATGACTCCATAATGAGAATCTAATGTATTTAATGAATGTGTAATTTTAAAATTGAGCTAATACAAAAACATAAAATTAGGGCCAAATGACTATATTGCCTACTCTTATCTCATTTGAGCTAAAATTTAAGTTTTTTTTTTAATCCAAGCATATAATCTTGGTGCCACATACTCAATGCTTTCTTACTCCTTTCTATATTTACTTATTGAAATAAAGTTCTGCCAATCACACAATAACAAAAATATTCATATTTGAAAATTCATTTTACTCTGGAATTTGAATGAAAACTCCAGTAAATATGTAACTGGACTTATTACTTTCTTGGTTTCTCTTGCCCAAAAGTTATGTTTCTATTGAAAAAGTATTACTAAATTGCACATTTCTTTCTATTAGTAGTCAATTAGTAAAATTATACCTTCCAAAATTAATTATAAATCCTGAATTCACATACTTCTTTAAACAATTGCAGTTCTTTAGTAATTGTGCCAGTAGCTTTGGCCTCCTACAAGCAAGATCAGTAAGTGGGTGTTCTAGAAAAGTTTGAGTGTCTCTTTTAAGTCATTTGTTGGTTATTCCCTGAAAAATCCCAAGATATTATTTTTCTGATTGTTAGAGACTCTTGCTTACATTTAATCATGAAGGCATATTGCCTAAAATTTAGCTCAGGATTATTTCTAACTATAAAGTATGACCAGTACTGTCAAGACCATCACTGATGAAGAATAACTGGGACCAGTGAGGTGGTTATAAATTGTCTGTCAAGTTCTGAAGCAAGATCATTTATGTTCTTTGCCAGTACAATGGCATCATCAAAATGTCTTTGAGGGATACCTCACCATTGTCAAAAACACTGGCAACTATAGATGTAGAAGCCATGTTTGCCACAGAAGAAAGTCTGATAAGAACACCAGGATAGTCCCCACTCTAGAGAAACCAAAACCATACTGAGATCCAGGTTTCTGATATGATCATGACTATTATAAAACCAATTTTACAAATTTGGTCAATTTCCTCTTTGATTAAAAACACTGCTATATTGATGTGTTAAGGAATAACTACATAACACACAGTAAAAATAATTAAGTAACAACAACAACAACACACACATACAATCACAAAGAAACATATATGTTTGAAGAAGTTGATTTGGTTAAAATTTTGCCTGGCTCTCGGAAGTGACCTGACAGTTTTAAACATTTCAACATAAGTTAAAATTTTTATTGAATGTCTTAATGTTTACATTTCAAATGTTATCCCCTTTTCTGGTTTCCCCTCTACAATTTCTTATCACATTCCCCCTCCCCAAACTTCTATGATGGTGATCTTTCATTTCCACCTACCACCCTGACATTCTCATACACTGGGACATCAAGCCTTCACATGATCAAGAGCCTCTCCCCCTACTGATACCAGATAAGGCCATCCTCTGTTATATATGCAACTGGAGCCATGGGTCTCTCCATGTGTATACTTTGGTTGGTGGTTTACTCCCTGGGAGCTCTGGTTGAGGGTTCCAGTTCATTGACATTGTTGTTCTTCCTGTGGTTTTACAAATAAACCCCTTCAGATTGTTCAATCCTTTCTCTAACTCCTCCATTGGGGTCCCGAATCCAAGTTCAGTGGTTGGCTCTGAACATCGATATCTGTATTTTTCAGGATTTGGCAGAGCCTCTAAGGAAACAGCAATAACAGGCCTCTGTCAGCAAGCACTTCTTGGCATATGCAATAATTTCTATTTGGTTTCTGTATGGGATGGATCCCCAGTTAGGACAATATCTGGATTCTTTATTCTTCAGTCTCGGTTTTACACTTTGTTCCCATATTCCTTTTTAACATAATCAATTCTGGGTCAAAAGTTGAGGGATGAGTGGGCTGTCCAAGCCTCAAACTGGGGACTATGCTGAACTCTTGGATATGGTGCATTTCCCCTTCCCCCTTTTTTGGGAATTTCAGCTAATTTTATCCCCGTTGTGTCCTGGGAACCTCTTTCTTTCCTGAAACAAGTTAATTTTAAGTGACCATTTTTATTTCCTCAATCACAGACAGTTTAATGTTAGACATTTATTTTGATCTTTCATGATTTGATTCTCTAAGACTTTACCTCTGACATAGCATGCAATGTTTCCATTTTGACAGGGACAGCACATTTTAACTCTTCTAACTTCTTGCCTGATAAGAGTAAACACAAGAATGATTGGGCTCATTGATTAGAGTGGTTTCAATCCTTTCATGAAATAATACTATATGCTTGATTTGTTAACTCACAATAAAGTCATGGACTAACATTTTACCAAAGCATTAGATTGGGTTTTCTTTGACATTGAGCTTTGTCCAAACCCATGAGTAGAATAGATCTATGTGATAAGATTTTAATGTCCTAATTAAAAGTTATGTGATGTCTTTCTAATTCCTGTTAGTTGACTCTGGAACGCTGAATGCCAACACTATAGACTGTCTACTCAATATGGATGTGCCTTACACCTAACTTCCATGAATTTCTTTGTAGTAGAGACTTCATCCATGGAACTGAGACTCAGTTTACCAGACATTTGCTATTTAAAAAGCACCCATTCTACCTTTGATCTCATAATGAGCCCCAGTAACCTTAATTTATTCATATTTCTTGTTCTCTACAGTTATCTGCCTACTTTTAAAGTGATAACTGTTTGACTACTTACTAATTTACTGATTCAACAGACAGTGCCAAGTCTATCAGTCAACAGTTATTCACTCAATTAAAAAAAAAGATATAAAAAATAGTTAAATGCATTTTACATATCTTGTGATAACCTGTAAATAATTTCTAAAGTAGAAAATTGTGATTCTTAGTGATTTAAATTCTACACATACCAGGCCAATATTAAAAATATATGCATGAAGAACATCAAACCTCACAGGATTATAAAAAATGCATCTACTTATTTTGTAGTATGCAATTTTGCTAAAAGCTCTTTGCTAAATAATTTAGCTATTGTTAGATAACTACTATACTAGACTTTAATCTCCAATGAGTATCTTCATTGCAGAGTTTCTTGTGTGTAATATAAAATTTATTCTTGTATCTCTCTATATATACATGTGTATTAGTGTATGTATTTTATCCAATTTTGCCTGAAGAATTTTAATAATCTAAATAAAGTCAACTACACCAATATTTTGTTCTCTATTTAATAAAAGCTATTGATCTTATTAATTATGTTTTTTCATTCCCTTGTCAATTTCAGAAGTTTTTTTTTTCCTTGATAATTTTGCCTTAATTCCCAGAAATCATACACACAAGAAGAATAATTGCTGACTTACTAAAGTTGTCACTTGATGTCCCCTTGATAAGCTCTGGTAGAGATTCATTTCCTTAAATGAATACATATGACTAAATTGTGCCAAATAATAGCCACAATAATGGATGCTGCTTATTACTTAAAGCTTAGCTATGTTCTTTACACATTTTGAATTTAAATATTTTTAATTGAAGAACATTATTTAAAAAAATATAAATGTACAAATTTTAAGCATTTTGCATAAAAGTATATGAATACATTTTTGTCATTGCTTGGCTTTTTTTTTAAGGTTTGATAGTGTGCATTAAGATCTTACTAGTTACAATGAGCATTAAGTAAATGTAAAACAGAATGTAACCTGAAATTAGTCAAAGTTTTCTTGGTGTATAAGGAGTAAACATAATGGTGTTTTTTTTTTTTTTTTTTTTTCTTTTCTTTGTTTTTTTTTTTTTTTTTTTTTTCAAACTTCACACAGTCTGAGTTGTTTCTGGGGTGTTCAGAATTTTCTGGGGTTAGTATCCAATTATCAATGACTGCATGTTATGTCAAGTCTTTTGTGACTGGGTTATCTCACTAAGGATGAGATTCTCTAGATGCATCCATTTTCTTGAGATTTTCATAAGGTCATTGTTTCTGACGGCTGAGTAGAACTCCATTGTGTAAATGTACCACAATATTGGTATCCATTCATCTACTGAAAGACATCTGGGCCCTTTCCAGCTTATGGATATTATAAATAGAGCTGCTATGAACATTGTGGTGCATGTGACTCTATTGTATGTTGGAGTGTCTCTGGGAAAAATGTCCAGAAGTGGAATGACTGGGTCTTCAGGTAGTACTATGTCCAATTTTTGAGGAATCGTTAGACAGATTTCCAGAGTGGTTGTACCAGGTTACAATACCACCAACAGTGGAGAAGTGTTCTTCTTTCTCCACATTCTTGCCAGCATTTTCTGACTTCTGAATTTTTTATCTTAGTCATTCTGGTTGGTATGAGGTACAATCTCAGGGTTGTTTTAATTTGAATTTCCCTGATGGCTAATGATGTTGAGGGAGCATTTCCTTAGATGATTCTCACCCATTTGATATTCCTCAATTGAGAAATTTTGGTTTAGCTCTGTGCCCCATTTTTAATAGGGTTGTTTGATTCTTTGGTATCTAGCTTCTTGAGTTCTTTGTATACTTTGGATATTAGGCCTCTATCTGATGTGGCATTGGTAAAAATCTTCTCCAACTCTCTTGGCTTCCATTTTGTATTCTTGATATTGTCCTTACCCTTACAGAAACTTTTCAGTCTCATTAAGTCCCATTTGACAGTAGAGCACAAACCATTGGTGTTCTGATCAGGAAATATTCTCCTGTGCCTATGTGTTCTAAGGTTTTCTCTACTTTCTCATCTAATAGTTTCAGTGTACCTGGTTTAATGTGGAGATCTTTAATCCACTTACACTTGAGCTTTGTACAAGGAGATAAGAAAAGGTCTATTTTCATTCTTCTTCATGCTTGTGCCAGTTGGACCAACACCATTTGTTGAATAGGCTTACAGCTTATAGGAGTTTACAGCTCCTTTGTCAAAAATCAGGTGACCATATATGTGAGGGCTCATTTCTGTATCTTCTATTCTATTCCATTCATCCACATGCCTATTTCTGTACCAGTACCATGCAGTTTTTAGCACAATTGCCTTGTAATATAGCTTGAGGTCAGGGATAGTGATTCCCAGAGATGTTTTCTTGTTTTTGAGGATGGATTTTGCTATGCTAGGTCTTCTGTTATTCCAGATGAAATTGCACATTGCTCTTTACAACACAATGAAGAATTGGGTTGGTATTTTGATGGGGATTGCATTGAATCTGTAGATTGCTTTTGGTAAGATGCCCATTTTTTTTTTCAATGTTGATCCTTCCATTTCATGAGCATGGGAGATCATTCCATTTTCTGAGATTTTCCTCGATTTCCTTCTTTAGAGGTTTGAAGTTCTTGTCATATAGGTCCTTCACTTGCTTAGTTAGAATCACACCATGGTATTTCATATTTTTGTGACTATTGTGAACAGTATCTTTTCCCTAATTTCTTTCTCCACATGTTTGTCCTTTGAGTCAAGGAAGGCTACTGATTTTTGTGAGTTAATTTTATATCCAGCTACTTTGCTGAACTTGTTCTCTGGTGGCATTTGTGGGGTCGCTTAACTACACTATCATGTCATCTGCAAAGAGTGATGATTTTACTTCTTCCTTTCCAATTTGTATCCTTTTGATTTCCTTTTTCTATCTAATTGTTCTGGCCTATTTTTCCAGTACTTTGTTGATTAGGTAGGGCGAGAGTGGTCAGCCTTTTCTAGTCTCTGATTTTAGGGGGATCACTTCAAGTTTCTTCACTTTAAGTTTGTTGTCGGCTGTGGGTTTGCTGTATATTGCTTTTATTATGTTTAAGTATCGGCCTTGGATTTCTGTTCTTTCCAATACATTTAAAGTGAAGGAGTGTTGAATTGTGTCAAATGCTTTCTCAGCATCTAGTGAGATGACCATGTGTCTTTTTTTGAGTTTGTTTATATGGTGAATGACATTGATGGATTTTTTTTTTATATTAAAGCATCCCCGCATCCCAGGGATGAAGCCTACTTGGTCATGGTGAATGATGGTTTTGATGCGTTCTTGGATTTGGTTTGCAAGGATTTTGTTGATTATTTTTGCATCAATGTTCATAAGTGAGATTTGTCTAAAGTTCTCTGCCCTTGTAGGTTTTTTGTGTGGTTTAGGAATGAAGTTAATTGTAGGCTCAAAAAATGAGTTAGGTAGTATTCCATCTGATTCTATCTTGTGGAATACTTTGGAGAGTATTTTTATTATGTCTTCAATAAATGTCTGATAAAATTCTGCACTGAACCCTTCTGGACCTGGCCTTTTTTTTTTTTTTTTTTTTTGGTTGGGAGGCTTTTGATGACTGGTTCTATTTCTTTAGGTGTTATGGAATTATTTATGTGGTTTACCTGGTCCTGGTTTAACTTTAGGATCTTGTAGCTGTGTAGGAATTCAACCATTTCCTCCAGATTTTCCAGCCTTGTTGAGTATAGGCTTTTGCTGTAGGATCTGATGATTTTTTGAATTTCCTCAGTTTCAGTTGTTATTTCTCCAGTTTCCTTTCTGATTTTGTTAATTTGCCCTTTAGATAGCCTGGCTAAGGATTTTCAATCTTGTTAATTTTCTCAAAGAACTAGCTCTTGGTTTTGTTAATTCTTTGAATGGTACTTTTTGATTCTATTTGGTGTATTTCTGTCCTAAGTTTAATTATATCTTGACATCTATGCCTTTTGGGTGTGTATGCTTCTTTTTGTTCTAGAGCTTTCAGCTGTGCTGTCAAGGTGCTGGTGTATGCTCTCTCCAGTTTCTTTTTGGTAGCACTCAGCACTATTAATTTTCCTCTCAGTATTGCTTTATTTTCATCCCATAGGTTTGGGAATGTCCTGTTTTCATTTTCCTTGAATTCTAGAAAATCCTTAAATTCTCTCTTTATTTTTTCTTTGATCCTGTTTCATTTAATAGAGCATTGTTTAGTTTCTTTGTGTATATGGGCTTTTTGTTGTCTCTGTTGTTGTTAAAGACCAGCTTTAGAACATGTTGATCTCAAAGGATGCATGGGAGTATTGCAATCTTCTTATATCTATTGGGACTAGTTTTGTGACCAATTATGTGATCAATTTTTGAGAAAGTGCCGTGAGGAGCTGAGAAGAAGTTGTATTCTTTTGTTTTAGAATGATATGTTCTGTAGATATACATTAATTCCAGTTGGTTCATAACCTCTACTAGTTTTACAGTGTCCTTGTTCATTTTTTGTTTCCATGATGTGTCCATTGATACGAGTGGCATATTGAGGTCTCTCACTATTATTGTAAGGGGTGCAATGTATTTGTGAGCTTTAGTATGGTTTCTTTTATGAATATTGGTGCTTTTATATTTGGAGCATATATTTTAAGGATTGAGAGTTTCTCCAGACAAATTTCCCATGTAATGAATAAAAAGTGTCCTTCCTTATCTTTTCTGATAACTTTTGGTTGAAAATCTACTGTATTCAATATTAAAAGGGTAACTCCATCTTGCTTCTTGGGGCCATTTGCTTGGAAGGTTTTTTCCCATCCTATTACTGTGAGATAGTGTCTGTCTTTGACTCTGAGTTGAGTTTTCTGTATGCAGCAAAATGCTCAGTTTTGTTTATGCATCCAGTCTGATAGCCTATACCTTTTTATTGGGGAAGTCAGTCTAATTATGTTAACCAATATCAAGGAATAGTGGTTGCTGTTTCCTGCTAGTTTTGATTTTTGAGGTTGAATTGTGCCTGTATGTATTTCTTCTTTTCGTTTTCTTGCTTAGGAGTTTTCTTGTTTTTATGAAGATGTAGTTCCCCATGTTGTATTGGGTTTTCCATCTATAATTCATTGTTGTGATGTATTTGTGGTCAGATATTGTGTAAATTTAGTTTTCTTTTGGAATATCTTAGTCTCTCCATCTATGGTGATTGAGAGTTTTGTTGGGTATAGCAGCTTTGACTGGCACCTTTGCTCTCTTAGGGTCTGCATGATGTCTGTCCAGGCTCTTTTATCTTTCATAGTCTCTGTTGAGAAGTCGGGTGTGATTCTCATTTGTCTGCCTTTACATGTTACATGACCTTTTTCCCTTACTGCTTTCAGTATTTTTTCTTTGCTTTGGGCACTTGGTGCTTTGACTATTATGTGTCTGGTTAACCTATTTGGAGTTATGTAGGCTTGTTTTATGCTCATGGTCATCTCATTCTTAAGGATATGACAGTTTTCTTCCACAATTTTGTTGAAGTTATTTACTGTGCCTCTTAGTTGATAATCTTCGCCCTCTTCTCTTCCCATTATCCTTAGGTTTGGTCTTATCATTGTTTCCTGGATCTCTTGGACATTTTGGGTTAGGAGCTTTTTTGTTTTGCGTCTTCTCTGACTGTTTTGTCTCTGTTTTCAATGTTGTCTTCAGCCCCTGAGATTTTCTCTTTTATCTCTTGTAGTCTGTTGGAAATTCTTGCATCTATGACTCCTGATTTCCTTTTTTAGGTTTTCTACCTCTAGATTTGTCTCTTTTAGTGTTTTTTTTTATTGTGTCCTTCTCTGTTTTAAATTCCTTCTTCCATTCCTTCATCTCTTTGGTTCTGTTTTTCTCTAGTTCTTTGAAATCTTTGAGTGTTTTTCTTGTTTACTCTTTAAAAGCTTCTAATTCTTTTTTTAAAATTCTTTATGCTTTTCCTCCCATTCTTGTTTAAGGATATCTATCATCACCTTGATGTATGAGTTCAGGTTTGAGTCTTTTTTTTTTTTTTTTTTTTTTTTTTTTTTTTTTTAGAATGTTTGGCATTCTGCTATTTGCTGTGATGGGAGAGCTTTGCTCTTTTGTTACCAGGTTGTCTTGGTCTCCCTGGGGTACGTACTTTTGCTTTTCTCTTGCCATCTTGTTGTTTGTGTTTATATGTGGTCTTGTTATCAGAGATTGGTTCTTGTCTTTCCCTTGTAACTGGCCTGTGTCTCTGGATCTACTCCTCCCTGGCTATTTGGAACACCTTGTCACCAGGCCTGTATGCCTGGATCTCCTCTGTTACTGGTGGCAGATGGTCTGAGCATCCGTTCATCACTCAAAGTCCTCAGGCTAGGACTAGCCCAATGCTGGGTTACTGGTTCCCTGAAAAAAGCAGGGGGGCGTGGGGGGCACACTTTCCTCCTACTTGGCAGAGATCTCTCTGAAGAGATATCTCTGCACCCCGACTAGTCAGAATGCCTTCTCACCAGGCCTGTGTCCCTGGATCTCCCCAATTGCAGAGCCTTAGTAACAACATCTCCTAATAAGTAGAACCGTGTCATTCATACCCTCAAATGTCTAATAATAATATAAGGCTCACATTTACCACCATTATGTACTTTAGGCTTTAGCCTTTTATGTCTTGATGGTTATATGAAGTGGTGAAGTTCATATTTAAGATTCCAAAAAAAAAAAAAAAATAAACATTTGCTTTTTTCTGAGTTGTAACAATATGAAGTCATCTGTTCCTAGTAAATAGCCATTTCTGAATGTCAATAAAATCAGTCCTTGAATCTAGAAACTTTCATAATAATTGAAGATATTTTAAGCAGCATCCATTGTTTCTAACCAATAAATATATCTTTTTTCTTTTGTATTTGAGTGTATGCATTTATGTTTTTGTTTTCATGTGTAAGCATGTATATAAGGCAGAGGAAACTCTCAAGGTTACAAGTTAAATATCAACCATACTTTATTTTATAATAGGTGCAATAAATCCTCTGTTTTTTGGAAATTCCTAAATATACTATCCTTGGTAATCAGCCAGGCTCAAGGAGCCTCAAGTTTCTGCCATTATAGCATTGAGAGTTCAATCCTGTGTTATCACATCTAGCTTTAAATTTCTCATTTCTTTCATCAATTCAAATAAGGCAAGGTATACTAACTTGTTACTAGTTTTGACATAAGAAAAAGCACCTCAGTGTTTATGAACCACTATAAAGAGTGTCTGCTTTATCTTGTGAAGATACTTCCTTGACTCTAAACTGTCTTCTAATTCTGGGGCTGTTGCTTGAACAAACACAAATGGGTGCTAAAGCAAGACATCAAGGCAGGACTCTAACAAAAGCATTTCCTCTACTAACCTCATCAAACCCACATGCTGATTAGATATACTCACAAGGACATGAGTGGGAGGTTATTTACAGAAGCACAATTGACTCAGTGACAGCTGTATCTCGTAATAGTTCCACCCCAGCAAATGAATCACTGAAGAAGGCTACTAGAATGGAGGCCTGATCTCAGTTAACACCCTAATTTCTATATACTCTAGCAAACTGCTCCAAAGCTACTCACTGATGTAACAAGAATGAAGTAAAGATTTAAACCCTAGTATTGGCCCCAATGACTATTTCTTCCAGAATGTTAGCAGTGTCATTACAATTATCATGAAACTGCTGTGTGTGTGGATGTCTTCTATGTTTATAGTATAGTTAATGTCAACGTCATTAGAGATTTTCAAGGCCCATCTGGCTATATGGTCACTGTTGATCATATCAGACTATGTTTGAAATTTGTACTTATCACATCTCACTATTCCTCGTGAGCTTGTATTTCTCTTAAGACTTATAACTTTCAGGCCTTTTTGAGAAGGACAGTTATGTATATGATTTATACTCATAATTGAGCCAATATGTCATAATATCAGTCAAACATTTGCAGTAGTTTAATTGACTATTATCTCTGTAACCCTAATTGTTGTATCATGACTGTTTTGTTGGACATGCTATGCTGTGCTTGCTGCTTGCTTTAGAAAGTAAATGAATCCTCTCCTTGGTGTCAGTTCCCAAAAACATTAAGCAATGCTATTAGTGTGTTTGAATCTATGAAACAAATAGTGTAGAGGAAGATTCTCAGTTCAAACCTGGTTTGATTTATTTTCCATGCCATGGAATGAGATTAGGACATGTCCTCACAATGGAGTCAAATCAGTTCCTTCCTCCAGGTGTCCAAGTATAGTTTCAACAGTCTTAATGTTAACAGACTTCAAGAACTTGTTGTCTTCTAAATCATAGTAAGATAAGATATGACAGGCAGTGACATTTTACTCAATAAATATTTCTTAGGAGTCCTTTTTTCCCATGGAATTCTTTAATAGTTACCTGTCTTTAGCTGTTTTTGTCAGATGCCTTACTAAGTTATTAATAATACTCATAGAGATTAGCTTTGCATAATGACAGCTTTGGAGATGGTCAGCATAATCTCCTAAGCCCTGTTGCTACCTCTTCATGAAAGTGTAGAATTATATATGATTTTATGACTATGTGGATGCTAAACAAAAAGCTCATGAGTGTTCAATACATCTTGTCAGCTCCTTTATTCATAACAGTGTTTGCCTCTAAACACTGTTCTCAACCTGGCCAGTGTGTGAACATGTAATAAACCTCATGTTGTGGTAATTGCCAACTGTAAATTATTTTTATAACCTTAAATTTTCTACTGTTATGAATTGTAATGTAAATATCTATGGTTTCCAAAGGTCTTAGGTAACCACTATGAAAGGATTGCTTGACCTTCAAAGGAACAACTACTGAAAGGAAAAGCTCCAGTACAGTACAATGGATGTCAATGCTTGCTTTTTATGTTTTATAATTAATTTTTCTCATTAGCTTTTCTGTTTATTGTGGCTGATGCTCTGCTAAATGTGGGTTACACATGGTTCAGTCATTATATACTTATGGCTTTTGGTTTGCCCTGTGTAAAAGAGCTATTTAATCTTGTATTTCCTCCCCTGAGTGCTTCGTTCTCCCTTCTAAGTAGGACTGAGGCATCCACATTTTGGTCTTCTTTCTTTTTAAGATTCATAAGTTCTGTGGGTGGTTTCCTGGGTATTCTGAGCTTTTGGGACTAGTATAGCTATATAAGTGATTACATATCATGAGTGCTCTACTGTGCCTGGCTTATCTCACTCAGGGTGATAGCTTCAAGTTCCATCCATTTGCCTAGGAATTTCATAAACTCCTTATGCAGCCACCAAAACCCAGCACTATTGCTGATGCCAAGAAATGTTAACTGGCAGGAACCAGATATGGATGCCTCCTCACAGGCTCTGCCCATACCATATAGATACAAATGAGGATGCTCAAAGCTCACCATCAGTCTGAACATTGGGACTCCAGTGAAAGAGCTAGCAAAATGACTGAAGGAGCTGAAAGGCTTGCAACCTCATGGGAAGAGCAACATCATCAACCAGCCAAAGCATTGAGGTAGAGAGGGTGATTGGGAGAGAGAGCACCTTCATGGATGTAAGTTGAGGGGGAGGAGGGAGAGGAGTGGAAGGGGAAAAGGTATAACATTTAAAACGTAAATACAGAGAATATCCAATAAAATTGAGGGGGCAGCTTAAGTGCAATGAATGCTTTCTGAAAGATTCTTGAGCAGAGTGAGTAACATCCTCCTTACAGGCAAATTTCTGGATAAACCAATGGTTACTTAATATTTCTCATTCTTGGGCAAAAGTTTTGAAAATGTTGTAAAAGAGATGCTCCACTAAACACTCTCATGCAGAATTCCTATGTTTAGTACAGAACTGTACACAATGTACTCTTTGAGGAGGAGAGCATATTCCACACTTAGGATAAGTTCATGCTTGCTCATCCCCAGGTCTCTGTATTTTATGCATCCAGGGTTTCCTGTAGGCCAGACATTTGGTTTTATTTAGTTATGATTTATACTATACTTAGGACAGTTTTTATTTATTTTTATGCAGTATGATTTTCTGTTTTATAATTGAACAACTTTATTTTAAAAAAAACATAGATAAATGTACAGATTTTAAAAGCATTTTGCATAAAAGTATGTGATTACATTTTTTTCAGTACTTGATATTTTTAAAGGTTTGATAGTATGCATTAAAATCTTACTAGTTACAGTGAGCATAAAGTACATGTAAAACCAGATGTAACCTGGAAATAGTCCAAGTTTTCTTGGTGTATAAAGATTAAGCATAATGATTTTTCTTTTTTACTTTTTTTGGCCTTTTTTTTTTTGAACTTCATATAGTCTGTGAGTTGTTTCTGTGGTGTTTAGACCATTCTGAGGTTAGTATCCAATTATCAGTGACTGCATATTATGTCTGTTCTTTTGTGACTGGATTACCTTACTCAAGATGATATTCTCTAGATGCATCCATTTTCTTAGGAATTTTATAAAGTCATTTTTTTCTGCTAGCTGAGTAGTACTCCATTTTGTAAATATACCACATGTTTTGTATCCATTCATCTACTGAAGTAAATCTGGGTTCTTTCCAGACCTGGCTATTATAAATAGGGCTACTATGAAAATTGTGGTGCATGTGCCTTTGTTATATGTTGGAACATTTAGGACATTTTATATTTTTCTCAAATCTACCCCTTTAAAATTTTCAGCATAGACTAAAATTGATAATAATGGGTTTTATTTTAACATTTTCTATTCATATCACACTGACCTGTTAACCTCATATTACCTTTCATATTCTTCATCTTTACTAATTCCTCCATTTTTATGTAAAAAATTACTTATTTTGTAAATTTTTGTACAATATATTTTGATTCTACTCATTTATATCCTCAAAAATTAAGATATCTCTTTCCTATTCTACATACCCACTTTTGCCTGCTTTGTAACTGTTGTAAAACTTTTCAGGATAAATATGCACTACCAAAATATTTTGGTGTATGGGATCCCTTGTAGAATGATGATCTTGCCAAGGTATAATAAGCCTTTTGATAAATCTATTGCTATCTCTGTTTTTCTCTGTCCACTTGTGGCTCTCTCTTTCCTTGTATTTTTGTGACTCTGTGTCTTCATCTATGTCTCTTTTTGTCTCATTCTGAGTCTCCCTCCTCCCTCCCTCCCTTCTTTGTCCCCCTCCCTTCTCTTTCACTCAGCAACTATCAGTGGTCAAATGGTCTTTTGATGGGCATGCAACTTCCTACCAAAGTACACCATAAAGGTGGTAATTTTGTCTGACTTGGTCTAACACAAGTCTTACTCATACTATCACAGTGATATATGTTTCTTGTGCAGCTTGCCAGTTGTATAAAGAAGAAACTTTCACTCTAGACATCCCATTTCTGTGGTACTTACATTCTATTGGCCAGGCCCCACTTTATCTGGGAATCTTGAGTTTTGGGTGAAAAAGGGTATTATGTCCATTTAGGAATAAGCATTTCACTGTCATTTTTTTCTATAACTTTTAAAATAGTGAGTTATTAATCAATAACTGCTGCAATAAGCAATTCTCCAGAATCTGACCAAGGGCTATGTGAATTTAGAAACATAAAGATGAGTTGAGATTATTTTCTTTATGTTCTTTTAGGAGAATGGTAAGATAGTTTCTCACCTATGATGAATGAAGAATCTACCTTCAAGTTTGTAGTCCAACATTGGGACCAAATACAGCTTTCCTTTTGCAGAGTAGACCTTAAATTTAATGAGAAAGTGCTTGGTTAGTCTCATGAGGTTCAGGTCACTATTGTACCAGTGGTCATATCTTCTCAGCCAGTCATTATTGTAGCTTGAATGTTTTATGACTGGGCCAGATTAATGACTATATTTTTCTTCTCTGGTACCCTTTATAGCTCAATTTAGCACTAGGAAATTTAGGCAGTTGTGATCAACTATTCAGGTCTGTAGTATCTTACTTTCTCTATGTTATGTGACTTATGGGCTTGTTTTTTCACTCTTAGAGTCTTATCATTAAATTTGATAAGGTATGAAGAGGATTGGAAATAGTCTTTGATTTTTCTGTATCTATAGTACAAACAAAACAACACTCCTGTCACCTGCCTTTATTTTTCTTAACCCATGGTAGCAAGTAAGTGATTTTGACTCTTTCCATGGAAACTCCCTTATAATTCAGG
The DNA here is from genome assembly GCF_963924665.1 of Micromys minutus. NCBI lineage: Eukaryota > Metazoa > Chordata > Mammalia > Rodentia > Muridae > Micromys > Micromys minutus. The sequence continues at coordinate 77,371,501 of NC_137975.1, read as the reverse complement.
GCCATGAGGAGTCATCTTGGGTATTTTTTCTGTACCAGATGATATAAAGTGTCTATGTTGCCTGGTATTGAAATGGTAATTGTAGCCCAGCTTTGTTGATTATGCAATATATGTCCAGAAGTTTAAAAAACTTGCTTCCTTACATTTTAATTTGAATAAATATTTGAATATTTCTGCTATGGTATTTGTAACCATGACTAATAACATACCCATGTTATCTTGATTGCCTTGGAAAGTGAATTCTATGTGAAGAATTATTATTTTTAATCTAAGAAATTTGTCTGTGTCACATAATTCCATGTGTCATTTTTATATATTTATCTGGATATATTATTGACATTTTGAATACTTACTATCTAATTCTTGAGCCAACAATATCCTTAGAGATTCAGCATGTTGACGGTCTTCTAAATTTGCAGGTAGTGGTCAGGTTCTATCAGTGCTCAACTCTGATCAATGTAGGCAATATGATTCTTAATGGTGTTTTGGGGCTGTCATGACCTTCTAGAGACACACCAGAAGATATACCATTTGTAGGTTGTTGTGAATATTGTAATTCATCTTCTATCAGAAATAATGCTTTGCTACATTCAGACTTGAATGAACACTCAATTTTATCTATAAACATAATATTCTTAACTGAAACTTTATTTAGAAATCTCTATTAAGCACATCTATTATCAATTGCCACTGATTATTCATTTTTCTACGTGAGGATGAGTTTCTTGCAATGGTAACAGAAAATTCAATGTCCTACTAAAATTTTTCTACCTATTATTATTTTTCTTTCCCTAGAATCATCTCCCCCCAGAACATTATCAATTCATTTGCCTCTAGCCAATTCACAAGACAATTATGAAATACACAATTATAGTTCAATAGTCAGTTGCTATATTTTGCTTTGTCTCTTTGCTCCCCCTTTATTTTCCCCCTTTTAAAAAATTACTCCCAATTTCTTCTCTATTTTCCCATTCTTGCTCCAATTTTGTCTACTTAATCTACTTTTTAAAATTGCTCCACTTCTCCTTTGCTTTCATTCTTTCTTTTCTTTTTTTCTTCTTTTACTTTTGTTTGTTCAAAGTCTTTATCCCAAGAAGAACTATAGATAATAAAATCTAAGCAAAGATTTTAAAGTTCTACTATCTACCATCTGTGTAACTTCAGAGAAGTCTGATACCGTCACACACACAGAACTGTGAGGCACATCCTCCTTAACTAATAGTTGAATAAATTTTCCACATTCTTTTTTATATGTATTTTTTTCTGTTTTTTTGATTTTTAAATTATGTAATTTAATATTGTTTATTAGAACATATTGCATCAATTATTTTATGTATAATTCACTTGTCTCCCATGCACTTTTGTCCCTTGTCTGTTATCTCTCAGGTGTTCTTCCTTACACCATTACAGTTCCATTTCTTTTTTATCTTTGAAGAATGTGACTGGAATTTTCAGCAGAGGAAACTTGAGACTTCAAACTGATTTTTGGAATTGTAGCCATTTTCACAAGATGAACATGCTGGCTCAGTCAGTGAACAGGGTTCTCTAGCAGCATAGCAAGGATTATAAAGAAAGAGATGGACTTCCAGTACTTATTGAATAGGTAATGGGATGGTGAGTTATAATGCAATGATAGTAACATCTATGTTACAATTTAAATTACATAATGGTGGATACTGTTAAGACTTGATCAATAAAATGAGGTTTAGTTTCTATCCTCTGAAATTGGTTTTTAATCATTACATTCTATATTTGCTACATTTTCAGAAATTTGCTGAACAATTATTTATAAGTCTTCCAGTTCATTTGAACACTTTGCATAGTTAAAAAACTTTTGTTTCTCAACATAGATTAAAACTCCTAGCTGGGGCTGGAAGGAGGCATTTTGAAATCATGGAGGAGAAACAAAAATCTTAAAGGACAGAGAAACAGATTAATCTGTGATCCAAGAGAACACACAGTAGTCTGATGAAATAAAATGAACTTTACTTTGATAATTGCACTCCCCAATAGTATGTTTATGTGCTTCACAGTATTCTGGTGTTGTTTTGTATTATATGTCTCTCCCAGTTAGAAATTACATTCAATGAGGTCAGGTAACTTTGTCTTTGTTGTTTATCAGTGTGGGGACAACACTTGCCAAAGAGGCTGATTAACTGCACACACATATTAGGAAACTCATAATAGTTAAATGGCCAAAAACTGCTCCCTGAAGCTACCTATAAGTTTGGAGAGTCAATAGTTATTGTTTTTGCAGATGAAGCAACATTTACTTAATCTGACAAGGTTACAATATAAATTTACATTCTTAGCATGATCATGAGTTACATTTGAAAAGAATTGATAAACCATTTGACCTATCCAGAATTAAACTTTATGAAAAGATTCCAGAAAGATTTTGTATTACTTAATTTGATCATTGCCATTCTACATTACTTTGTACAATAAGTATATAAGTATATAAGCTTATTAATGTAATTTTTAAATGGATATTAAGTCAGAAGTCCATCTGGTTTGACACCTCAATCTTCTCCTATGGTGTGTAGGCATGCAGTGGCATGAGATTATATCATACTCATCTAGGGTAAAATGGTTCCCCTGTATTTCATGGTTGGGTTTATTATCTTGTCCTCCTATAGATATTGGTCTTGATTGTAGCAAAATTGTTTTTATATAGAAGGGGTATATCTGGATGCATGCTGGGTATGTTAAGAAAGTGTGATTATATTATTCATGTAGCTTTTACAATATTAGAATGTTTGTGTAGTTTATCAATCAAAGGAGTAATATTTTAAAGTACTTGTAGAACTTAATTTTTTATTAGTGTTTGGCTGATCATCTCTTGATCATATGACTTAGATAAAAAAAATAAATTCAATTGAGGAAGAAAACAAACTTTTTCTCAGATTTCCATTGCCGTGGCACAACACTTGAGAAAATCATGTTCAGAGGTAAAATTGCACAATTAATTTACAGTTTAAAGTAGTTTTAGATCATTGAAGGTTTTATATTGATCCATTAAAAGTATAGTTCATTATACTGTCACCACGTGGAAGAGATGTCAGAAGCGGAGAAAATGGACTAATATTCTAGTTAAGACCTCCAGGAAAATCCCAATAACAAGGCCTCTTTCCACCACCATGTTTTTCTTTATAGAGTCTGTATTTATGCATTACAGTTCTAATGGTCTCCAAAAAACAAGAATATGTACATATCCAAGTTCTAAATCAGAGCACAGATGAATGCTTAGAAAAAACAGAAAATAAAATAAAAAACAAAAACAACAACAAAAAAAAAACCTTTATGAGAACCAAGCTAAATTTCTACTTTGGCTAGTATAGATATAGATTAATTTGTATATATTTTTCAAGTCTTAGTTACAGTGAGTTATAGCATATAGTATATTTTACCTTCTGATCCAATATGAATCTCCATGAACTGGAAAGAAAAAGAAGTGATTGAGAATACTAGAAAGGATTAGTAGTGATTCAATGTCCTGGATTTTGCATCTTAAAGATCCCCAAAATGAATTTGAATCTTGTCAGTAATACATGTTTAAGTCAGATTAAAAAAAAAATTGGTACTGGGGCACTATTCCATTTTAACTAATCTAGCACTCTTCCTTGAGAACATTAAATACACATATACTTAGTGGTAGAAAAGTATGAAATATTTGTATCCGGACTGATCAACTCTGTCTTCTTTGATGTATGATTTGGGCCATACCAAGACAATAGGGATACATTAAATATTTTGAGAAAGAATAATTAGAAACTAGACCAAATATACCTTGTTAAATCTGGAGTAAACAAAAGACAATGGAGGTACCTAAAATAAATTTGAGGAGAAAAACAAAGAGATAGATGCATGTTTAACACATAACAGTTTTTGCACTGTTTAAAAGTTTTATGCTATTTGGTCATAATAACATTATATATAATTTGAACTGTTTATCATGTCACATGAAAACTGTGCCACAGATAGGGCATGCCTTTCTGAAAGCATGTGGGGCTTTCTTATTCTTGGTAAGATAAAGTCATTTTTAATTGTCAGTGATTTAATTAGGTGACACATCGTTATTTACTTTGATTTTACATAAACTCTGAATGACCTATTGCAATCAAACTTCTGATAATGTTGACAGGTTTTTATACCTACACCTCCATACTAGTGATATATTTATTTTTTTTATATTACAGGAAAAAAATAAGATGTTGACAAACTTAGATTTTAGACATTAACATGTTTACAGAGTCAATTTTTATTTCTAATGAAGGATTTTTCACACAAAAGTATTCATCCAAAGTTACAAATTAAAACTTGGTTAAAACAAGACAGATTGAAAACATTCACACTAACAGTAGATTGGACGGCTGTGAGATTAACAATCTCTGTTATAGACAATTTTACACTTCAAAAGCCTGAGATTAGAGTCAATCTTACGTGAATCCTTGACTAAGCACTGAAGTAAATTGAAAAAAGCAAGATACCAAAGGTCTTCATCAGGTGACCACAAGGATGCCAGTTCATTCCACCTGGGGTATTTCTCATTTTCAGGGTATTTTTCATTTTCTGGGTATCCAGATTGAATCTAGTCAAAAAATATATATTTATTTATTCTTCAGCAAATTTGATGGTTTTAATTTTGAATCCTCAGGATAAAATTATAATTATAGTATCTCAGACAAGAGGGATTAGTTTTAATATATGCCAAAATAGTGTGAACGCATTATCCATGAAAATTTTATGAGAAATTCTTGGATACATTTTCTGACAACCATAGATACCAGACTAAGGTTATCCTTAAATATAAAGCAAATAGAGAGTCAGGAAGATCCTGCTTGACTTATATAAATCAATTTTAGCAAGAGACAAGGTTGGACTTAATCTCAGGTCTCCCATGAGAAAATTTAAACTTGCCATCAGTATTGGCCCGGAGGATATTTTCCAGATCCTTCCCTCTTCTACTTTTCAACTAAGTCTAGTGTTCACACAATTCATGGGATGGAATCCTGAAGCATACTGAGAAATGCATCTAATACTTTCAGGTGGAAATATTCCAGGGATTGTTTGGATAGGAAGATATGGTGATCTGTCAGGATTCTTTCCCTTGGCAAAGGAAGATGATTGTTCAAAAGAATCTAAAGAGAGATTCCTTTGGTGTACAATACTCAGAGAAGCACCACTGAGATGAATGGCACTGCCAGGAAAGGTTCAGTGAAGAGACAATCTAGCACATGTTCTACATGTAAAATAAGGTAGCTCTGCCTTCTTTCCTTACTACAAAGGTCATGTCTCTGATGAATGAAAATGCAAAGGAATATAAGACCATATACCTTGCTGAGTATCCTGCTAAGAGCATCTAGAAGTGCGTCATTTTTTTCGTCAATGTATTGGGCTCTTGAAATGATCTCATTAGGTGCTTCCTCCATATGACTCAGTTTAGCTGCTATGTACTGCAGAGGGTATTTCCAAGCTTGCAACATGCCGATCATCTCTTTCACAAGGAATACTCCCTAAACATAATAATTAAAGAGTTGTATCAAAATGATGAAATATAACAGAGTTAGCCTATATAATATATTCTCAAAGCAAATGAAATTAGCATCCAGTTACTATATTTATGTGAAAATTATAGATATATGTTGTTGTGGAAAACTCAAAGTTTAGTCATTTGTCTATCGTTTGAGTTAGACATACTACATATGTCTGATTTGACTAAATGCTTTTTTTAATGATAATATGTTTGATAATATGCCTGTTACTCTATGAATTTCTACCATCTGTTCTCTTGGGAAAATCAGAAGTCTTTGATTTTCTTTATTGTTTGTTTCTCCATAAAACATGTTACAGGACCTGACAGATAAAACTGAGGTCAGAACTTCTCTTCAGTGGAAAGTAGCCCAAATAAATTTTCCCTAGGAATTCTTCTATAGAATAATTTCTTATAGAAAAATATATTATTCATTGATGCCCTTAATTATGATTTTTTATTTGCTTTAAGACACTGGGAGAAATTGTTAAGGAAGACAGGCCTTTATATATTCGCCCGTCCAAGCCACCAGAAAATAGCCACTTCCCTCTTGCAGAGAAGCCAATGTGCGATGATGTGCAGACAAAGAATAATGAAAGAACATTGGTTGTAATGAGTGAATGATTGTGACTGAAAGCAAAAGAGGCTTTATTTCCAAGAGTTTGCTCACTGCCAAGGCCATATGTGAAGCTTATCTCTAAATAAAATGCTCCATTGCTGCCATATCATAGTTTTGATTTAGTTTGTTTGTTTTTTGGATTTTTGTTTTTTTAGGTTCTTTTTGTTTTGTTTTGTTTTTTGACGATGAAAACAAATTCTCAATTGGATTCCATTGACCCACACTGTCCAACATTATGACAGTGTGATATATCTCCAATTACATAGGTGTTTGATTAGAGCAAAGAATAAGAGAGGAGAAAATATAATATTTATAAGTTGAAGATGGCTTGATACATGAACCTTGACATCAGAAATGATTGTATAGTTTCATCGTGACATCTGTAGTGTGTACTGGAATTCTCTTGTGCAGCTGAATTTCAGTAAAGACTGAAAGAAGACAGACAATTTATTGAGGAATAGATATAGTTATTGAGGAAGGTTAGACATAACAGGAGAACCAAACAGGAAGATCTTGAAAGTCAAGAGGAGATTTCTCTCTGATCAATAAGATACAAAAATGACAAGCACAGAAGCATTTCAAATGTATAATTAATAAAACTGTATTCTCATTTTCTATACATAAACATGAATATATTTAAGAGTGTGTAGAGTTCAGCTCAATGTGTCCTACAAAACAGTACATATTATCCTACCTATAGGCATTGGTAAAATAGTCCACATTAATGCACAATTTTTGGTACTAAGACCATTTTAATATTTGAGTCTACTTACACTTTATCATCTGTATAATAAGATTGGTCTGTAATAATCCCCATTCCTTCATTTTTCTGCATGTGTGATTGAAACTATTTTATTACATATAACCACCATCAGCAGTGTGAACTGCTTAGTTCTTCAGCTTAATGGATATCCTGTAGACTCACCTGTATCTGTTGGGCTCTCTCTTTAGACACTGAAATAGTAAATACAGATGTGTGGCAGGCAGTAAGGTACCTATCAGAGAACCACCTGCCTGGTCTATATCGAACGTCTTCCAGCTAGTTAAAAAAAATTAGATATGAGTAAATTAATACATAAAAAGAACATCAGAAAATTAATTCATTTGTTAAAGTCTTTTTTACTTTATCTGTGTGTGCTTGAGTGTGTGAATATGCACAAACGGGTAGGTTTTGCAAGTGGATGAGAGTGTCATCAGGTAGTAGTACCAGTGTGGACATCAAAGGCTTGGTTCAGGTGTTGGTCATTTATTTTTTACCTCCTTTGTGATCCGATCTCTTTGTTGACTGCCACAGCATTCATTAAGCTAGCTGGACTGGCAATGGCAGAGATTAATTTGTTAAGACATTCCATCTCACTGTAGGAGGGCTGACCTTTCACACCTGTGTTGTCAACTCTGTTTTCTGTAGATCATAGGAATCCTGGGGTCTTTAAACCTGGCTTTCAACCTTTTACTAACTCTCTGGCACACACCAGCTAGCTGTACATTTTATATATATATATATATATATATATATATATATATCTGTGTGTGTGTATATATATATATATATATATATATATATATATATATATATATATATATACATATAAATAGTGCATAAAAGTGTGAGCTGGAAGAATTAGGAAAGTGATTGTTTCACCTGTTGTTCACGTATTAATTCTGTAATCATTCCAGACTACACCTCTAAGTAGCCACCCAAAGAGTTTTTCCACTTATATCAAGAGTCTCTGTTATGATTGTCACTCTTTTCAGTTAAGGATACTTTCTATTAGTTATAACATGTATCTTCTAAATCTGCTGCAGCATGCTTCCCACTAAACCACAGAGCTCCACTATAGCTGGCTTGGAGGCCCATTGTGTCAGAAAGCCAAAGTGAGGTACTTACAAATATCCGGTGCATTTCTCTAGTGAGCTCACTGACGTTATGAGATAGTGTAATGGCATGATCAAGCAGGTCATATAGAGACATTTCACCATGTTGAGCCAAACTGGCATGCATGGGAACAGATGCTATAGTCTCCCACAGAAGGGGGTTTGACGCCAATAGCATCAGGAGAGTCGCTGCTATATAGAAACAGAAGATAGGATGAGATCCAGTCCCTTGACATCGTCAAGGATATGATAATCAATCAAGGATATCATAAACTATTCCCAGTGTACCAAACAGCTGCTGTTGTAAACAAACATCTACCACTGAAAAAATCAATTAAATAAATAATTTATATAGCGTTATAGAAAAGTCAGTTATTGGCCAATCTTTTGGATTGTTATAACATTAACACTGATTTTTTAAAATTTTAAATTCAGTTTTTAGAGGGATTTTTATTTACTTATGCTCTATTTTTATCTTTTTGATTAATTACTCAAACACAAAATTCAAAAAGCAAAATAAATACCATGTGAGATTAAGATAAATAAGATACATAAACCAAACTACAATGTAGAAAAAAAAAGTTTTTTTTTTTGGGGGGGGGGGAAACATGATAAAGAACAACACAACACCAGAGTCACTTAAAAATTCACAGAACACAGAAAAGGTCCCCTCATCATGGGTGGAGCTTCTAATCAGAATGTCAAAGTTTCACTAACCCAGGGTGAGATCTCACCTAATTTTAAACTTCCTGTGGTCCATGGAATCAAGGAATATTTCTATTCAGTTTACCCTCTGGCCCTTGTATATGGATAGCCAGTTCATCAGCAACCCTGTCTTTCTCCTTGAAGCCCTCTCTCTTCAACTTTGACTTCTTAGTGGTTTTCATGCTATGTTTTTTTTTTTTTTTTTTTTTTTTTTTGGTTTGTCATTTGATTTCGCTTCTTTCTCCTCCAGTGGCTGCTCCTAACACTTCACTTCTCCATCCCCAACAAAGCTGAAAGTAACCTCAGCTGAAGGAAAATTCTGCCTCTGCTTCTTCTGTCTAAACTGGAGGACTTAGATGCAGCATTCACCTTCTTTGTCACTGTAACCACTTCACCAGCAAAATCAAACACTGATGATCTTCACCCCCAAGTTTCCTCTAGATTGTTTTATTTTACTCTTGTTTGCTTGAATTTGACTCTTTGGTCTCTTCTGGGGCCTTAACTTGTGTAGTCAGGCCTGATTTTAATTTCCATTCCACTGCATCATGGAAACTTGATCACATTCTAGCTTCCTTCCTTCCCCCTGCATTCTTGACCCGAGATGTCCTCATTGCTTTTTTACCTTCTTCAGTGATACTACCTCCAGATTCTCCCTCACCATCTTTAAGTTTTTCATCTAACAAGGGGCTGCCTTTTGTTCCCTTCCAGAATGAAATGCTCTGCACCTACCTTCCTTTTCCTTTGGCTCTCTCAGCATTCATCTTTCCTTACTAATTCATAGACAACATCTTCTCTGTGCCTCTTGATTCAGAGACACCTTGTTTTGAGCCTCTTCTGACATTAAGAAATACTTGGGAGTTGAATCCCACCATGCAGCTGAGGCTCTGGGTCTTTATCCAGAGAGCAACTGGTGCAGCCCAGAAACAATAAAATCTATGGAGAGAACATGAAGCTGCACGACCAGCAGCTAGTGTGACCTTCTGACATGTCTTTTAAAATAATTCACCAATGACAATTCAATGTTGGGAATTTATACTGATCTCCCTTGTTCTGGTTCTCTAAGACACTTTCTCTAACTCAGCATGCAGGGTGTGCATTGTGATGAACAGCACAATTTATTTTTGTGTTATGTCTGCATGCCTTATAAAAGTAAACACATAATGACCTATTGCTAAATAGTACGAGTGATGAGAATCCTGTCAAGGAAAGATATTATATGCTGGATTTGCTAACTCACAATAATGCTGTGGCCTCTTCTTTTACCAAAGATTCAGACTGAGTTTTCTGTGAATTTGTGCTTTATAATAACTTGTGGGTAGAGTTTATCCATGTAATATTACCAAACTGCCCTCGTGAAAAAGAATCTTACAAAGTTATGTGACTTTTGTTAAGTTCCATTAACAGATTCTAGGAGGCTAAATGCCAGTGCTATAGACTTGTTCTCCCACCTAGGTGTGCTTTACACTTAGCAGAGACCCGTCTATGTTGCTAAGACATTTCTGTAATATTGCTGATGTTAAAGCACCAACTATACCTTTCACTGCCTGAGCAGGGAAGCCCCTGCAATCTTCATTTTTTTTCTACATTGTTTTTTTCTCTGTCAAACGATCATCTTGAAACTTTTGACAGTGATCAATGTTGATTTTTTTCTTAATTTACTAATTTAACAGAGAGATAGACCTTTAACATAGCAACTGTTTCACTCTAACCACAAAGGATCCAATTTATATTAAACAAAGTAACTTAAAATCACCTTTTATATTTCTTGATAACACTCCTAAATAACTTCTAAAATTAAAAATGAGATTATTTTCATAATCTAAATTCCACAAAGTATTTCATAATTCATTACTTGACTGGGATGGCCAATTTGCCAAAACCAACCTTTAAAAAAAAAAAAAAAAAAAAAAAAAAACTCCAGAACCGGAGTTACAAGCTTTAACCACCTCAGAAGACTTTCAGAATCTTGTTGCTTCCTTTATTTCAAGTAAGATGCTGAATCTATTTAATAATTACCACTTGTGTCAATGAGAAAGAGAAACCACTTCTTTAAAAACTGATCTAACATGGTCCAACTTGCTCCTGAACAACTCCTTTCTTGATTGTGATTTATTTTCTGAAGACTTCTCAATTAAATATGTATATTAACAGCAGGTATACAAGACAGAACTCTAATAAAAGAGTCTCAGCAAATAACCTTGGAGAAACAATAAACGTATAACATTTACTTATAAGAGCATTAGTGAGAGCTTACGTACAGAAGCAAGGTTGACTCAGAGACAGCATCTTGGAAAATATCCACTTCGGTGGCCCAAAGAGGAATGCTGCTGCACTGGAGTCCTCATCTCAGTTTACTGTTTACCTTCTATATACTCTGGAAGATTGCCCCAAGGCCATGCACCAGTGCAACAGGAAGTAAGATGTAAAACCCAATTACTTTATTGGAATAGGTTCCAATTACTGTTCTGCTTCCGGGAATGTTAACAATGTCACCATCACTACCATAGACCTGCTGTATCGAAATGGTTTTGCCATTTACAGGATATGACTTCAGGATATGATCTAACTTCTACCTCTCTAAAGTCAGGATGTTCTCTACTCCATGATCAGGGAGGATGACTTTGTCACAGTGTGTGTCACCACAGCTCCCGTTTCCTCAGATTCTTGCATTCTTTCTGTAACTATTTTTTTAATGTTTTCTGTTTCAGAAGAAGGAAAGATATGTACATGACTTTTAATAAATGTTAGGACCCATGTCACATAAGCTGTCATTTGGTCTCAACAGTTTAACTGGCCATCTCATTTTGTCTATTAACCTGTGACTGCTGTATAGATTCTCTCTGTCCAAACTAAACCTAAAAAAAAAAAAATCATTAGACAGCAGTTTGTTAGGCATTTTCATCCATGTAACAACAAAAGGTGAGTAATTTCTTAGCACTGTCTGTAACCACAGAAAATCATTGTCCACATTTGGAACAAATCAAACCATTTCCTCACCATTTATCTGTACTGTGATAAGTTTTTCTCAATCTACTGTAGTCTATATTATAGAAGGTTTTCTTTTTCTGTAAAGTTTTGCCACAAATTAGGGGATTCTATATTTGTATGTTCCCCAAGTATGTCTTTTAACATAGGATTTACAGTTCTCATCCAGTGCCCTTGCATGTAGTAGATCTTTACATCTTTCAGTAGATCTGCCTTAGTAATTTTCCACTCTTAAAAACTTATCCCTGTCAGGAAAGAGTACAGTGGGAAACAGTGGTTTCTCCTTGACCTCTAGAGTGACTTTTCTCTCTTTTCATCTTGATATTTTTATTGAGTCCTAAGATACAGCATATTGTCCTTTCCCACTAATTTCTTCCTGGGTTCTGGCTTGCTCACAGCACTGACTTTGGCACGTTTGACAGAGACATTTGAAGCTACCATTGAACAGATATTTCATTATGTGACTTGAAAGTTCAAATATTTTGTGTACAGCAAGCATTCACATGCTTAGTTTCTGTCTATAGCCCATTGGATTTCCTACCTTTATATTTTGGTTCACTCTTTGTCATCCATGACATATGTGAAAGACATGTGGACTCATTTTTTTGGACATTGCCATATCAAATGATATGATTTATTTCACCTATCTGGGGTTGGAAAAGCAGTTGGTATCTAGCCATTTATTAATTTTGTGATAAATTCCAATGAAGATTAGGATACTTATTTGTTTACTTTTCTATTTGAAATAATTTTATTACCTGTCCTGTGATATTAATGACCCCAGAAAAGAATGTATCTATATTATATGAAGGACTTTGTTAAAATAATTCTACAAAGTGGTATGTATCACTTTAAATATCCACATGTCGCTTTGCTTGCTAGTCTGTCTACACTACTGACTAAATGAATGATGTCCGACATAACTCCCTTAGAGATTCATCTAAATAACTTTTCCCTAGACCTAAAGAGAATGCCAGTAGTTCAAGTGACTAACAATGTATAAGGACAGAGAACTGCATTCTAAATAAAGTTGTCATAGTGTCTTGCCAGAAGTGTGCAGTGGTCTGATAGGACACTGGTCAGAAAACCTTACCATTCATTGTTGGAAACAACAATGGCAAATCATCTTTACGGACAGGGAATGTGGCTTACCTTTTGCTTGTGTTCTGACTTCACATTACCTGAACCACCTTTCCCAACAGCTGTTCTCCCTGAGCCTCTAGCAGACCTGATGACTCTTTTATTTTCTAGAACACAGGTTACCTGCTCACCTACTTCTTGTGGTCTATATTTCCTGTTTGTTTTCTTTGTCTTTTCCAGTACAAATATATGTTTAACAAGTTCAGGCCTGTTTATTGTTTTTTACTCATTAGTTTGGAACCAAAAACTGTGTAAGTTTCTGAGCAAGTGGACAAGAAAATACTAGTTATTGGGTAGGTAACAGCTACTTAGTCTAATTTGTTAAGTTTCAAGATTCTGTAGGTTACTGGCAATTGCTGAAAAAGTATTGATTACTTAATCAGACAGGGTTAAGATATTTTCACTTTCTCAAAATGACCATGAATGACATTTGAAAACAATTGGTACATTTATTGTGCTAATCAGGTGGACCACTGGTAAAATGGTACTAAAAGATTTGAATTAGTTTAAACATTGTGATTTTTATTTGTCTTGGTTCAATTATGTGACATAAGTGCCTCCAAATAGGAAATTAAGAAACTTATTTTGGATACTGAAACAGGATAAGTTTCTAAAAGCAATTCTCACAAAGCTATGTTTTCTGAAGGCTACTTTGGTTAGCATAATCACCATCTATCATAGTGCATAGGCATGTCAGTGTTGGTTAAAACAAGTACCACTCACATGTGTGGCTGAATTGCCTCTTAAGACTTACATTAATGGTGTTTCTGACTAGTATTCCCATTCATACTGGTTATGATTTCAGTGAAAGTTTTGGATGCTTACTAGCATTATGAAAAGTCATTAAAATAAAGATATTATGGTAAATAATATTTCATAAAATACATTTGAAAGTTTTTTCATTATAAATCTATAAACAAGTACAAACTATAGAAATAGGTTTCAACAGAATCCATTTTATTGGTGATTGATTGATTATGCTGAATCTGACAGTAATTGACAATAACACGTTTACTTGTGACAAAAAAAAAAAATCTGATTAGTTATCTATTAATTTGTGTGACAAACTATTAGAGAAAATGATGTTTAAAAAGAAAATATTTATTTCAAAATTTGTCTAAAACAATATATTATATAAATATAATATAATATATTATATATTTATATATATAATATTATATTATATTATATATATAATATATATATATATATTATATATAATATTTATATATTATATAAATATAATGTATATTATAGAATAATATTAATAATCTTTGAGATAATAGTAAACGATGTGCTTTATTCCAATGACAACACAGTAAGTTATGCTGAGACTCTCTGTGGGCAAAAAAAAGAGTATTGAGAGAAAGACACACAGTGAAAGAAAGGGAAGGGGGGGGAGAGAAACTAGTATTCCAATGTCCAAAGAATTAAGGCACATGACATCCTTCTACCATGTTTGTTGTTTGTTTGTTTGTTTAGGAAAATTCCTACCAATTCACAGGTTGAAATAATGTTTTTAAAGCATAAGCCATTTGTAGACCACCTATTTCTAAAAGCAATGAGTAACGCTTAACAAAAGTAGAGACAACTTGAAAGTGAACAGCTTGTACTTCTAACTGGCTCAGGAGAGACATGAAGTGATTTTGGTTTAAGTTTATTATTACAGTATATTTCTAAATTTCCTTTTCCATCTACTGTGAATCTACATGTCTAGGAAGGGATAGAATGTGGTAGAGAGGCCAGCAAAGATTCTGCAGTTATGGAATAGAGTTAACTTCACTGCTCATGTAGTTCTGATGCATGATGTTGCTGTTAGTGGAAGGCACAGTTGACTCATTTTCTCTAGTAGAGTTGCTTCCAGAAGAGGGAAACAACAGTAAAATCTTTAAAGGATAAAATACTATACATGATTGTAGAATCCATAAGAGAAATGAGCTAGCCATTTCTCTTGAAAAAGGTCCCATCCATTAATATATTGCAGTTTGTAAGTTTCTGTTGTAGTAACCTGTACAACCCAAATCACCCTGCCCATGCAAAGAAAACACAACTCAATTAATATGAATACAAGCTTATCAACTAGATTGGACATATTTAACACTACATTATTGTATTCCCCAGCTATGAGATCTCTTATACCTTGCAGTTTCTCCAGGCCACATGCTCTGGTTCTATCTTCCTTCTACCTTCTCTTCCTCCATCTTTCCCTTTTCTCCCTCCTCTCTCTCTCTCCCCCCACCTCTTCAGCTAGATCTTTTCTTTTCCTGCCCAACCACCAGCTCTAATCTTTATTTTACATGTTAAAATGGGGAGAAAGTTCTGACTATGAAGTCAACTTAGTATGTGATTCACTCCTCATCCAAACCAGTCCTTGGGAAGTGTAATTAGCATGAAAATAGAAACAGCATGAGGGAAACCCACAAAGTTTCTTGAGAAAACAGTAGTGTGCTCCATACGAAAGACACTTTCCAATGGCAAGAAATGGTAGCTAATATGTATTTTATTTCACCAAATAACTTGAAATGAGGACATTTTATTTTTCCATTTCATTCTCAGAGCATCAAAGGAATGTAAATTCAGATATTTTGGGACTGGTCATGTCTGTCTTCCTTAGGTAGTCACTTGAGAAACTGAAAGACAAGAGAAGTGTATCAAATAACTTAAGTAATATTAAGTTTAAACTAGACCAAACAGGCCCCGTTGGAAAAGGAGTGAAGAGATCACATGTTAATGTCTAAGTTGATTTTGAAAAAAATAAAAGAAAAAAGAAAGAAAGGAAAATTCACTGGTAGAAGGAAGTTGTCAGTAAATCTAAGATAGGATATGTTAGGATACTAATCTTGTCCACATTATATAAAAAAAACTTCAAGTAATATGTTTTTTGTTGGATAGTTTATTGCTATACAGGAATCAAATCATCAGCGAAACAGATACAAATTCATATGGGTAATATTGTTTATTTATTATGTCATTTTAGATAAATATATAATAGTAGGATTTTTTATGGCTGTTTCAAGCATTGTTTGTATTATTTTTCCCATTTCTTCCTTTTTTATTACGTATGTCTTATGAACCTTACCTGATTAAAGCCTCCCTCACTTTTCTCCTCTCTCCCTTCATACCATTTTTATATGATATGATGGTCATAGAAGGTCAGGAACCACCTAAAACAATACACAGTTTGCATTCATTTGGCTTCCTCACAGACATTGAATTTAGGTTCCGATTTCCTAATAACCAAGCACTTTTTCTATGAGACTCAGTGGAATAAAGGTGAATCTTATCTGGAAGAATCATCCTTGAGAATTATCTTTCATAGTATCAGAAGTTGCTCTTGAAGATGCAAATGAAAAAAAAGCCTCAATCGATATTTTTTCTCAGATATGATCTCTACAAAGTACAAGTATGACCAATATACAAAGTCTTACTCAAAGGTGGAAAAGTTGCATGTTAATCCTTGCAGCACCAACAGCTGTCTAAATAGGTTTAGGCCGTATTTACAAGGAAAATAATCCATATACTGGAAACAACCAACTGTCTTTACCTTGTCCTGGATCTCAGAGCTGAAACTAATACTACCAGTTTCTTCATTCAGTATAATAAATACTACCTGTGTTCTAAACATGCTTAATCCTCCAATTAAATTTGGTAATCATACCTTATCAAAGAAATTTCTTTTGGCATCAGGCAGAGAACATTATTGACAGCTACATTAAGAAAGCCAAAAATGATCAAAAAGAGAAAACTTGACCATGGGATGCTCTGTGCCAATTGATTAAGCTATAATAAAACCTTATACCTAGGGCTCAGAAATCATCATGTAGGTAAGGGCAGAAAGATAAATTATCTAAGGAACCAGGATGTCTAATTGATATTGTATATTACAAATATAACAAGAAATGCATATCAATGAAGTATCAATAATATTTATGCATAAATAAGACTTTAAGATGTTGAATAGGAGTTGACACCTAAAATTAGATGGCAGAAATCTCAGAACACTCTAATTCTAGTTGAAGAGCTACTAACAATCACTTCTGACAGAAAAAAAATTAATCTTTTCAGAGATGAGCACCATGATTGATTATTCAATGCTTAGTGATATGCTCTTAAAACAACAACAATAAAAACAATAGACTCAGCAGTATGTGATTTTGTGTAATAATAGTAACCAAAGTAAAAGAGTCTATGAATTTAAGGAGACAGGTATACATGGGAGAGGCATAAAGAAAAGAGGCAGCAAATGAAGTCATTATATTTTAAGTAATTATTAAATCCATTAAAGTTGATGGCACTTAGGCATAGTGAAGTTTCACAGTAGTTTTATTGTTTATCATTTTATACCAGAAATCTACCCACTAAGAATGTTGGCCTTCATAAAAATCTACAGCTTTTCCAGTTCTTAGTAGAATGAATTAATCATAGTCACTGTATGGCTATTTCTGGTTGTAAACTTGACTGTATCTGGACTGAACCACAGATCATAATTGGGATTAAGGCATAGAGGCTAAGAATCTTAGGAAATTAAGGCAAGGAGATCACTGAGCTCAAGGTCATCTGGGATGAGCAAGTCCCAGATCCAAGTGTGGTGTCACACACCTTTAATCTGGGACATACATTCAGTTGGATACCTACATAAGGACATTGGAACAAGGAAGGCTCTTTCTCTCTCTTGACCTCCCTGCCTTCTGCGACTTTGCCTACTTGCCTTCTGGGACTCTGCCTGCTTACCCTGTAGGACTGAGCATCTGCTAGATCCTTGGACTTCACAGCTATTGCCAGCCATTGTTAAGGGATTTGACTACAGACTG
This sequence comes from Micromys minutus, assembly GCF_963924665.1. NCBI lineage: Eukaryota > Metazoa > Chordata > Mammalia > Rodentia > Muridae > Micromys > Micromys minutus. Next base: position 77,353,833 of record NC_137975.1, on the reverse strand, counting down.
TAAGTCACCAATAAATACCTTGCTATACAGACACTATTCATAAGTTCTGTGACTATAGAGAACCCTGACTAATGCAGAAGTTGGTATGAGAATTGGGGTGATTCTAGAGGAGCGGAAGTATAAGGATGGATCTTCTAAGAATCTGGAATTGGCTTATTATTTCACTAGCACCTTCAACTACTGAAACCTCTCCAGATGCTCTCCCTCCTGGGAGATCAGAGAATATTGAAAATCTGTAGTTGAAAGTATATTTCAAACATAAAAAAGCTAAAACCTTTGATTTTCCTGATGAATTAAGTGACTTGCTTTACAAAAGTTTCTACAAGATGAGGAAAAAAGTAAAAAATGATTTTGTTGGAATGTTACTCTTGGTATGTCTGGAAAAACTGATGAAAGAAAAGAATGATTTTGGTAAAATCAAAAGGCCCCAGATGCAAGTAAACAATCAAAATGTTTCTATGTGTGTTCTTGAAGAGAATCTTCTCTCCAGCAGCCATATAGCTCAAGTTACAGAAAACCAAACTGAAGCCCACATTATAAGGTTGGCTGCATTGCAGCAGAAATTCAAGTCTCAACCTCAGAGGGTGTCAACAGTTAAAGTAAGGGCATTAATTATCAAAGAATGGGATCCTATAACTTGGGATTGGGATGTGTGGGAGGACCCCATTGAAGCTGAGAATTTTGAGTTTTCAGATTCTTGAGGGTTTACCCCACCTGAGGAAGTAGTACTCTCAGCACCACCCCTTGAATTAATGCCTTTTTCACATGAGAATATTGATTCCTCGGAGCCTGATAAACCAGCAGTAACCTCCATTAAAAAAAAAAAAAAAGCCAGGCAAGACAATACTGGTGTTTCTCAAGATCCACCAATAATTTCTTCTAGACCTATAACTAGACTCAAAGCAAAACAGGCACCTAAAGGGGAGGTATAAAGTGTAGACCATGAGAAAATTCAATACACTACTAATGAGCTTAATTATTTTGTTAATTCATTCAAAGAGAAGTCTGGGGAATATGTGTGGGAATGGATTTTAAGGGTGTGGAATAATGGTGTAAGGTACATAAAACTAGATCAGGTTGAGTTTATTGACATGGGCCCTCTGAGTGAAGATTCTAGGTTTAATATGGAAACTTGAACAGTTAAAGAGAACATCAGAAGTTTGTTTGAATGATTGGCTGAAGCGTTTATCAAAAGATGGCCTACTAAGAAGGAGTTGGAGATGCCTTAGTGTTGATGAAGGGATTTTAAGGCTCAGGGAAATTGCAATGCTAGAGTGAATACATTCTGTATATAATCCTTTACAACAGGAAAGCCCAGAAGATATGCCCTTCACAAGTTTTATAAGACACAAACTGGTGAGAGGGGCATCAGCACATTTCAAAGGTTTTTTTGTTTTTTTTTTTTTTCTTGCCCTTTTTTTTTTGTGTTCCAGATTTTAGGTTTGGAAATACTGCTGCTCAATTGGATGAATTAGATACAATGGGTTTTATTGGGTCCTGAGGTAAAAAGGGCTAGGTGGCAACATTGAATTGCCAGAGACAAGGTGATGGTAGTTATAATGGGCAGCATAGACAAAACAGTGTTTATAATGACATAGCTCATAATGGCCAGCACAGAAGAGGTGAAATTTATAATGGCATGACTCATTCAGACCTTTGGTACTGGCAAATCAATCATGGCGTTCCCAGACATAAAATACATAGAAAGCCTGCTAAATATCTGTTTAATCTGTATAAGCAAAAAATTCTCAAACAAAAAAGAAAGAAAGAAAGAAAGAAAGAAAGAAAGAAAGAAAGAAAGAAAAGAAAGAAAGGCTACATTGGATGGTGGCAAAAGGCAATCTCGGCCAATGAACCAATTTCCTAGCTTGAGCCAGTTTGCAGATCCACAACCCCTTGAGTGAAGGAGTGGCCAGGTTCCCCGAGGAAGGATCTTGATAAGACATCTAAAAGTTTTGCTGTTAGTCTTTCTCTAGTTATTCCTCAGAGGAACCTACAGCTTTTTACAAGGGTAACTGTGCACTGGGGGAAAGGAAAAAATCAGCCTTTTCAGGGCTATTGAATACTGGTTTTGAATTGATACTGATCCCAGAAGATTCCAAGAAACATCATGGCCCTCCAGTCAAAGTAGGGGCTTATGGAGCAGAGTTGATTAATAGAGTTTTGACTGATGTCTGACGCACAGTAGGTCTAGTAGGTCCCTGATCACATCCTGTGGTCATTTTCCCAGTTCTAGACTGTATGATTGGGATAGATATACTGAGAAGTTGGCAGAATTTGCACATTGGCTCCCTGACCTGTGAAGCAAGGGCTATTATGGCTGGAAGGGCTAAATGGAAGCCTTTAGAGTTGCCTCTTCCAAAGAAAATGGTGAATAAAAATCAATATTGGATTCCTGAAGGAATTGAAGAAATTACTGTCACTATCAAGGACTTGAAAGATGCAGGCGTGGTAGTTTCCACCACATCTCCCTTTAACTCTCATATCTGGCCAGTACAGAAAACAAATGGATCATGGAGAATGACAAGTGACTATGGACAACTAAATCAGGTAGTAACTCTCATTGCAGCTGCTGTGCCAGATGTAGTTTCTTTACTTGATCAAATTAACACATCTCCTGGTACCTGGTATGCAGCTACTGATCTAACAAATGCCTTCTTCTCAGTACCTGTCCATAAAGACCACCAGAAGCAATTTGCATTCAGTTGGCAAGGCCGGCAGTATACTTTTACAGTTTTGCCTCAAGGATATATTAACTCTCCTGCCTTGTGTCATAACTTAGAAGGGAACTTGATCATTTGCCACTCCCACAAAATATCACATTGCTGCACTATATTGATGACATTATGCTGATTGGACCAAGTGAGCAGGAAATGCAACCACTTTGGACTCATTGGTAATGCATATGTGTATAAGAGGATGGGAAATAAATCCAACCAAAATTCAAGTACCTTCTGCATCAGTGAAATTCTTAGGAGTACAGTTGTGTGGGGCATGCAGAGATATTCCTTCTAAGGTGAAAGATAAGTTACTACACCTGGCCCCTCCTTAAACCAAAAAAGAAGTACAACATTTAGTGGACCTATTTGAATTCTCGAGACAGCATATTCCTTACTTGAATGTGTTACTCAAGCCCATTTACCAATTTGCTCAGAAAGTTGCAAATTTTATGTGGGGCCTGTAACAGGAGAAGACTCTTTAGCAAGTCCAAACTGCTGTGCAGGCTGGTCTACCCCTTGGACCATACAATGCAGCAGACCCAGTGGTACTTGAGGTGTTGGTGGCACATAAAGATGCTCTTTGGAGCCTCTGGCAGGCCTCTCTAGGTGAGTCACAGAAGATTCCTTTGGGATTTTGAAGCAAAGATCTGTCATCATCTAAAAAAAAAAAAAAAAAACTATTCTCCATTTAAAAATCAGCTTTTAGCCTTAGTGGAAAATAAACTTTGACAGTAGGAAAACAAGTTACCATTGACCTGAACTGCCCATCATTAGCTGGGTGATATTAGATTCTTCAAGCCATAAAGTAGGACATGCACAGCAGCAGTATGTTATCAAATGGAAGTGGTACATATGTGATCAGGCTTGGGCAGGTCCTGCAGGAACAAGCAAGTTACATGAAGAAGTTGCTTAAATGCCTATGGGTTCTATTCCTGTTACAATGTCTACGGCTGCCAAACATGTGCCTATAGCCTCATGGGGTCTTTCCTATGATAGGCTGACTGAAGAGGAGAAGACTAGGACCTGGTTTACTGATGGCTCTGCACTTTATGCAGGTACCACCCAGAAGTGGACAGCTGCAACATTACAACCCCTTTCTGGGACAATCCTGAAAGATACAGGTGAAGGAAAATCTTCAAAATGGGTGGAACTTCAGACAGTATACATGGTATTACAATTTCTTTGGAAAAAAAAAAAGAAACAGATATATGATTGTTCACTGACTAATGGGCCAATGTATTGGCTGGATGATCAGGGACTTGGAAAGATCACTCTTGGAAAATTGGTAAGAAAGATATCTAGTGAAGAAGTATGTGGATAGATCTCTCCAAATGGGCAAAGGATGTGAAGATATTTGTGTCTCGTGTAAATGCTCACCAAAATGTGACTACAGCTGAGGAGGAGTTCAATAATCAAGTGGATAAGATGGCCTGGTCTGTAGAGAGCCACCCTCTTTCCTCAGCCAACCCTGTCATTACTCAATGGACACATGAACAAAGTAGCCATGGTGGCCAAGATGGAGGTTATACTTGGGCTCAACAACATGGACTTCCACTCACCATGGCTGACCTGGCTACAGCCACTGCTGAATGTCAGATCTGCCAGCGGCAGAGACCAACACTGAGCTCCAGATATGGCACCATTCTTAAAGGTGACCAGCCAGAAACTTGGTTGACTACATTGGACTACTTCCTGCATGGAAAGGACAGCAATTTAGATTTTTTCTTACTGGAATAGATACTTATTCTGGTTATGGATTTGCCTTTTCTGTCAAAACTACCATCTGTGAACTTACAGAATACCTTTTCCATCATCATGGTATTCCACATAGTATTGCTTCTGAACAAGGAAATCATTTCACAGCCAGAGAAGTGTGACTGTGGGCCCACAATCACAGAATCTACCGGTCTTAACCATGTTCCTCATCATTCTGACACAGATGGTCTGATAGAAAGATGGAATGACCTTTTGAGGGTGCAGTTATAGTGCCAATTAGGTGGCAGCAGCATAGAGCACAGGACTAGAGTTCTTCAGAAGGCAGTATATTCTTTGAATTAGCATCCAATATATGGTACAGTTTCTCCCATAGACAGTATACATGGGCCCAGGAATCAAGGGGTGGAAAGGGGGATAGTTCCACTCACTATCACTACTAGTGAACCTCTAGGAAAATTTTTGTTTCTTGTCCCCTCAACTCTAGGATCTGCTGGCCTAGAAGTTTTGGTTCCAGGGGTACGGAGCACCTACCAGGAGCCACAACAAACATTTCATTGAACTGGAATCTCAGACTTCCCCATGGTCATTTTGGACTTCTAATTCCATTAAACCAATAGGCTAAGAAGGGAATAACAGTGTTAGGAGGGGTGATAGATCCAGATTACCATGGAGATATTGGATTGCCTCTCCACAATGAAGGTAAGAAGAATGTCTGGAGTGCAAGAGATCCCTTAGGGTGTCTCTTAGTATTACCATGTCCTGTGATTAAAGTCAATGGGAAACTACAGCAGCCTGATCCAAACAGAATGGCAAAGATCACAGAATCATCAGGAATGACCATATCTGGAATGAACCACAATCCAGAACTGAGAGGTTCTCCTTTGTTCTTGATCTTGAGGCATAGAGGCTAAAAATCTTAGGAAACTAAGGCAAGGAGATCACTGAGCTCAGGACAAGGAAGTCCCAGATCTTGGTATGGGGGCACACACCTTTAATCTAGGACACACCTTCCGTTGGAGACCTACAAAAGGATATTGGAACAAAGAAGGCTGTTCTCTCTCTCTCTCTCTCTCTCTCTCTCTCTCTCTCTCTCTCTCTCTCTCCTCTCTTCATCTCTCTAGGCCTGCCTGCCATCTAGGACTTTGCTTGCTTGCTTTTGGTACTCTTTCTGCTTGCCCTGTGGAACTGAGCATCTGCTAGATCCTTGGATTTGACAGCTGCTGCCGGACATTGCTAAGGGATTGAACTACAGACTGTAAGTCACCAGTAAATACCTTGCTATATAGAGACTATTCATAAGTTCTGTGTCTCTAGAGAAACCTTACTAATACAGTCTCAATCCTTGCTTTTATAGGATACTCCATCACAGAAAATGCCTTAACAGGTACAAGAAAATTGATATAATCCCATGTGTGCTATCAGATCGCCACAGACTAAGAAAACACACATACCCATGTAAATTGAACAACTGTTTACTCAATGATAACCTGGTAATGGAAGAAATAAAGAAAGAAAATAAACACACAACATATCCAAACTTATGTGACACAATAAATGAAGTTCTAAGAGGAAAATTTATAGCCTTAAGTTCCCTGATAAATATGTGCGGGGAAATCCTACACTAACAAGTTAACATCATAAGTGACAGCTCTACAACATAAAGAAAAAAACATACCCAAGAAGAGTAGAAGTCAGGAAATAGTAAAACTCCGGTCTGAAATCAACCAAATAGAAACAAAGAGAACAATACAAAGAATTAACAAAACCTAAAGCTAGTTCCTTGAAAGAATCAACAAGATAGATAAATAACTAGTCAAACTAATTAAGAGGACTATAAATAGTATCAAAACTAACTAAAAGGACCAGAGATAGTATTTAAATTAACAAAATCATAAATGAAAAGGGAGACATAACAACAAAAACTGATGAAATTCAAAAAATTATCAGATTCTACTATGAAAGCTTTTATTCATCAAAACTGGAAAATCTACATTAAATGGATGATTTTCTAGATATATACAACATATCAAAGTTTAGGAAAGAGCAGGTAAACTATCTAAACTGGACCACATTTCCAAAGAAATAGAAGAAGTCATTAAAAACCTCCCAAATATAAAATTTTAGGGTCAAATAGGTTTAGTACAGAATTCTACCAGACCTTCAAAGAATAGCTAATACCAACACTCACCAAATTATTTTATAAGGTATTAACAGAAGGAATATTACCTAATTCATTATATGGTGCCACAATTACTCTGCTACTTACACCACACGAAGACCCAACAAAGAAATAGTACTTCAGAAAAATTTCGCTTATGAATATTCAGGACAAAATAAATACTCAATAATATTTTAGTCCAAAAACATTTCAAAGTGATCATTCATGATGATAAGTAGGTTTCATTCTAGGGATGCAAGGTTGGTTCAATATGTAAAATGTATTATCATATATAACTATATTATAAACTTAAAAATCACATGATCAGAATATTAGATGGAAAAGAATTTTGACAAAAATACACATATCATCATGTTAAAAGCATTAGAGAAATCAGAAGTTAAATGTCCATATACAAACTTAATAAAGGCAATATACAGCAGACCAACAACCAATATCATATTAAATGGAGGAATACTTGAAGCAATCCACTAAAATCAAGGATAAAAAATGGCCACTTACCCTATATTTATTTGATACAGTGCTCAAACGTTTAGTTAGAGAAATAAGACCACAAAATGAGATTAAGGGGAAAAATTGGCAAAGGAAAATTCAAGGTATCACTATTTGTAGATGATGTGATAATAATATCCATAAATGACCTCAAAGATTATACCAGAGAACTTCTACATCTGATAAACAACTCCAGCCAAGTGGCCTGACATAAAATTCACTCAAACAAACCAGTAACTTTCCTTTATACAAATGATAAATGGGCTGAGAAAGAAAATAGTGAAACAACACCCTTAACTATAATCACAAATAACAGAAAATATCTTGGCTCAACTCTAACCACACAAATGAAAGATGTGTATAATAATAACTTGAAGTCTCTGAAGAAAAAGAATTGAGGAAGACCTCAGAAAATGAGCTCTCCCATGCTTGTGGACTGGAAGAATTTACTTAGTAAAAATGGCCATCATACCAAAAAAAATGTACAGATTCAATGCAATTCCCATCAAAATTCTAACAAAATTCTTCTAATTCATGGAAAGAATAATTCTCAATTTTAATGGGAAAAATAGCAAGCAAACAAACAAAATCCAGGATAATATAAATAATACTTGAAAATAAGATAACTTCTCTGAAAATTATTATTCCTGACCTTATGCTATAATAAAAAACAATAGTAATAAAACCTGCATGATATTGATGCATAGATAAATGGGTTGAAAATGGAATAGAATTGAAGACCCAGAAATAACATCACACACTTATAGACACTTGAACTTAGACAAAGAAGCCAAAATATAAAATGAAAAAGGAAAGCATCTTGAATAAATGCTACCAGTCTAACTGACAGTCTTTTATTTATAAAGAAAAACAAAAATTGATCTCTATTTGTCTTGCATACAAGTCAAGGCTATGTGTATCAAGGACCTTAACATAAAACCAGATACAAGAAATCCAATAGAAGAGACATTGGAAAAAGGTCTGGTACATTGGCACAGGAGATTTCCTGAGTAGAACTCCAATGTCTCAGGCTCTATGATCAAGACAGGATAAAGAGCACCATATGAAACTGAAAAGCTTCTGTTAGGAAAGGGACATAGTCAATTGAATAAATAAGCAACCTACAGATTGGGAAAAATAAATCTTCACTAAACCCACATATGATAGAAAAATAATCACTGGCATCTCTGGGGGGTCTGGTTGATTGATGTTGTTCTTCCTGTGGGGTTGCATTCCCCTTCAGCCTCTTCAGTCATTTTTCTAATTTATCCATTGGGGACCCTGTTCTCAATCCAATGGTTATTTGAGAGCATCCAACGCTATATTTCTTTGGCTCTAGTAGAGCTTCTCAAGAGAAAGCTATATCAGGGATCTGTCAACATGCATTTCTTGGCATTATTGTGTGGGCTTGGTGACAGTATGTAGGATGGATACCCACAGTCTCTAGATGGCCCTTCCTTCAGTTTCTGCTCCAAAACATTTCTATGTATTTCTCCTGTGGTTCTTTGGTTCCTTCTTTTAAAAACAATTGAAACATCCCCTTCTGATATTTCAACTTCTTGAGCTTCATGTGGTCTGTGAATTGTATCTTGGGTAATCTGAGCATTTGTGCTAATATCCACTTATCAGTGAGTGCATACCATGAGTGTTCTTTTGTGATTAGGTTACCTCACTCAGGATGATATACTCTAGTTCCATCTCCATTTGTCTAATAATTTCATGAACACATTGTATTTAATAGTGTAGTAATACTTCAGTGTGTAAACATATATTTTATGTATCCATTTCTCTGTTGAAATACCTACCAAAGAATACACAGAAAGAAATCCATGGCTCCAGCAACATATGCAGAAGAGGATGGCCTTATCAGGCATAAACAAGAGGAAAGGCCCTTGGCCCTGTGAACAAGGCTCAGTAAGCCAGTGTAAGGGAATGTGAGTGCAAGGACATGGGAGGGAGTGGATGTGTGGGGAACACTCTCATAGAGGCAGGGGAAGGGTGGAATGGGATTGAGGGATACCACAAAGGAAACTAGGAAAGGAAATTACATTTGAAATTAAAAAAAAAACAAAATATCCAAAAATAAAAATTAAAAAAAAATATAAAAATTACTTTACGAAATTTCAAGGCAAATGGATGGAAATAGAGGTTATCAACCTTAGTAAGGTAACCCAATCAGAAAAGAACCCACAGAGTAGGCACTCACTGATTAGCAGATACTAGCCAAAAAAGCACAGAATACCCAAAATTCAATTTACTGACCTTCCTTATGAATCTCAAAAAGAAGGAAGGCCAGAATGTGGATGCCTCAGTCCTTCTTAGAAAGAAGAACGGAACACTCAGGGGAAGAAATACAGGGACAAATAGAGAGGCAGGGATTGAAGAAAAAAATCATTCAGAGACTGACTTACCTGGGGATTCATCCCAAGTGCAGCCACCAAACCCAAGAATTATTGCCAAGGCTAAGAAGTGCTTACTGGCAGGAGCCTGATGCTCAGATACTGATACTGATGATGATGATACTTGCATCTATCCATTGCACTGAAGGTTAATGAGTCAAAAGACCCAAGTGATGATGCTTCAGTCCCACTTGGGAGAGAAAAGAAAGTAGAGAGAGGGAGAAAACTAGGTCAGAATGGGGTGGGGTGGTATAGGCAAAAGTAAAAATTGATCAGGTTCTGAGCAGAACAATAAGTGAAGCCCCAAAGGCCACCAGCATGGATGGAAATATACAATCTCAGAAGGAGGGATGTGGGAAGGGACTCTATACAATATACCAAAGATCTGTGTAATGAAAGACTTTTATGGTTCAAAGGGAGGGACCTTAGGTGGAATGTCCATCAGTGGGGAGAGGGAACTTGTAGAATCCACCTCTAGTAGAAAAACAGGGCATCAAGTGGAGGATGAGGTGGCCATTCCACAGTCAAAACCTCTGACCTAATATTGTTTCCATGTAAAAGAACTAAAGGTGCAAAACTACCCAAGCAACAGAGAGAACGGAGTTCTAGTGACTGGCCCAAATTGGACCCATTTCAAGGGGAGGCTCAAAGGCCTGACACTATTACTGATGGTATCAGTACTGCCCTTTGAGAGACCAATCAAGAGGTTGACTAAGACAGAGGCAGATACTTACACCAAATTGATGGTCTGAAGTCAAAGACTTCTGTGGCTGTATTATAGAAAGTCTGGAAGAAGCTGAGGAGAACGGGGAACCCATAGGAAGACCAGCAGTCTCAACTAACTCAGACATACCCCGGAGATCTCTGAGATACTGGGACACCAACCAGCCAACATACACGACTTGGTCTGAGCCCCCTGACACATATGTAGCAGAGAACTACCTGGTCTGACTTCAGTACTTAACCCTCAAGAGACTTGAAGTCCTAAAAAATGGGGAGGCCTGAAGAAATGCTGGGCAGTGCTAGTATGTGGGGATATCCTCTTAGACAAAGGGGAAGAGGAAATGGGCAGAGAAGGAAGGAGACAGTGAATGGACTGTAAAAAGAGATTAAAGTCACCTTGAAACCATATATACAACATTGTACTGATTCAATAGGTTATATTTGGGAATATATAGAATTATTGATATATATATATATATATATATATATATATATATATATATATATATACATATATATACATATACATGCAATGACAAATAATAAAAAATAAGTTTTACATTTGAAAGAGGTCATAGATGGATATATAGGAGTGTTAAAAAGTAGAAAGGGAAAAGAAAAATAAAATTGCAGTTTAAAATAAAGTTTTTTTTTAAATATGGGAAATATCACTAGACCTGATTTCAACATTAACTACAATGTTGGAGAAAAATTCATAGAATTGGCATAAAAACTGATACATCCATCAGTGGAATGCAAAGTCCACATCTAAGTCCCTACTCCTACAACTCTCAGCTTTTGACAAAGATGCTCTCAAAAAAGTTAATAAATTCATCATATAGTGATGATCACAGTATACTGGTACATATAGAATGAAACTAGATCCTTACTTATCACTCTTCACAACACTAACTGCAGATCAATCAAGGAATCTAGGCATCTCACAATGTGCCTAATAATTCTGAATTGTATACAACAGAAATCAAGAAATTTGTTTTAGCCTATAGGCATAAAGAAAAGTTTTCTAAATAAGTCATAAGTTGCACATGCATTAAATACAGCACTTAGTAAAGAAAACTTCAAGAAACTAAAAAACATTTTGTGTAACAAACGATCCCATTATTCAAAAGACAACATATAGAATAGAAAAATAGTCAACAGGCTGATAGCATAGATCATTACTATGTAGAATCTACAAAGATTCAAACACTAAACATCAGGAAGAAATTCAATTAAAAATGAGGTACAGAAATAGAGATTTTCAAAAATGAAATACAAATACCTGAGAAACATTTTAAAATATTTAACCTTTTAAGGCATATGAGAAATTCATATTATAATAATTAATGTTTGCACCTTACTCATATCAAACGGGCTACTATTTCTTAAAGACTACAAGTGTTGGAGTCCATATAAAGAAAAAGCAGCACTTACTGATGGCTGGTAGGTGCATATCATGAAACAATCTCTATGGGTAATCAGTATTGTAGTTCCAAAAAGTAATTGATCTATCACACGATTTAGCTAATTCACTCTAAGACATATTCCTAAAGTTTCCATATCCTACTCTAGAGATATTTCCTTGCTGGTATATAGCCAGGAAATGATCAATAGATATCCATCAACTGATTGTAAATACTAAAAGGTTTTATTTACACAATGGAATATTATTCAGTTACTAACAAAAATGAAATCATAAAATTTACAGAAAAAAAGGGTAGCACTAGAAACAATCATTCTGAATGACGTACCCAAGACCCACAAAACAAATGCTAAGTGCTTTTCTTATCTGTCTGTGCTAGTTTTAAGTCTTCAGATACCTGTGTTTCATTTAAAAGAGCCATTTATTTCATGAACTTAGCTATGGAAACATATGGGGAAGTTTTCAATTGAGAGGAGAGAGAACCCCTTTTGTATAAATGGTTAGAAGTAAATAGTCAAACAGTAAGAGAAGACGAGTGGAGTATAGGGTAACAGAAGGAGATGGAGAGAAAAATAACACTGAGTTCCTCTTTTAAAAATTGTGGGGAATCTAGTCAGAGAGAGAGTGAGGAGAGAGAGAGAGAGAGAGAGAGAGAGAGAGAGAGAGAGAGAGAGAGAGAGAGAGAGAGAGAGAGAGTTAGAGAGAGAGAGAGGAGAGAGAGAGAGAGAGAGAGAGGAGAGAGAGAGAGAGAGAGAGAGAGAGAGAGAGAGAGAGAGAGAGAGAGAGAGAGAGAGAGAGAGAGAGGGAGGGAGAGAGAGGAGAGAGAGAGAGAGAGGGAGGGAGGGAGAGAGAGGAAGAGACAGAGAGAGAGAGAGAGAGGAGAGAGAGGAGAGAGAGAGGAAGAGAGAGAGAGAGAGAGAGAGAGGGAGGGAGAGAGAGGAAGAGAGAGAGAGAGGGAGGGAGGGAGAGAGAGGAAGAGAGAGAGAGAGAGAGAGAGAGAGAGAGAGAGAGAGAGGAAGAGAGAGAGAGAGGAAGAGAGAGAGAGAGAGAGAGAGAGAGAGAGAGAGAGAGAGAGAGAGAGAGAGAGAGAGAGAGAGAGAGAGGGAGGGAGAGAGAGGAAGAGAGAGAGAGAGAGGGGAGAGAGAGAGAAAGGAGTTACTCTAAAGTAGGTGGACAGCAGAGGCTTACATCTTTTGGATGACTTATTTTGAATGTATTAGTCGTGGAAGTACCATAGATTCACAAAGATTACAGCCTATTTCCATTTCATATTATTTTTCTATTTAATAATTTCATTATTTTGACTACTAGTATGAGTTTCTTGAGATTTATCCTGATTCAAATGATAAAGTATTTTCTTTTTAGCAGGGTGGGAAGAGGGGAAGAAAGGGTTTATTCAGCTTACACTTACACATTGCTGCTCATCACCAAAAGAAGTCAGGACTAGAATTCACATAGGGCAGGCAGTTGGAAGCAAGAGCTGATGCAGAGACCAGGGAGAGTGCTTACTCAGCTTGCTTTCTTATAGAATCCAGGACTACCAGCACAGGGAAGGTACAACCCACAATGGGCTGGTTCCTCTCCCCATTGATCATTAATTGAGAAAATGACCTTTACATGAGACTTTTACAGCTGGGTCTCATTGGAGGCACTCTTCTCTGTGATAAGACCAGCTTGAGTCAAGTTGACACAAAACCAGCCAGTACATACAATAAGAGAATGTATTATCTCACAGTTTTGCTTTAGGTGTGGCACATCACAACACTTTCTGACCTCATAAAGATCTATATTTTGATGGATATTGAACAAGTTCAACTTTAAGACTGTTCTGACATTTACTTGTAGGTATTCCTTAAGGCACCTATGGCTACCACTTCCTTTCTATATCCACCTGCCTGACCAGGAAATACGATTTTTTAATTTAAACGCTTCATTAAAAAAAACAAAGATAAATATAAAGATATTTAAAATCATTTTTGCATAAAACTATATAAATATATTTTTGTAGTAGTTGATTTTTAAAGGTTTGATTGTATGCATTGAAATCATACTAGTTAGAATGAAAATAAAGTACATGTAAAACAAAAGGTAACATGGAAATAGTCAAGGTTTTCTTGCTGTGTAAATATTACACATAAGAATTTTTAAATACCAAAAATTGCCACAAGGCTACATTCTTAGCTCTTGAATTATTAATGATTTAATGTCTAGGTGTACCACACTCTGAGAGGTTGCTATACACTTTTTTTTTAAAGAAGGACAGAGGCTTCCACTCTTTGGCCATCCTTCCTTCCTTCCTTCCTTCCTTCCTTCCTTCCTTCCTTCCTTCCTTCCTTCCTTCTTTCCTTTCTTTGTTTTTTTTTTTTGTGCTTCATATATGGTCTGTGAGTTGTTTCTTGGGTATTCAGAGCTTTCTGAGGTTGGTATCCAATTATCAGTGACTGCATATTGTGTCTGTTTCTTGTAACTGGGTTACCTCACTTAGGATGATATTCTCTAGATCCATTCATCTGCCTAGGAATTTATTAAAGTCATTGTTTCTAATAGCATTGTGTAAATGTGCAACAATTTCTGTATCTATTCATCTACTGAAGCACATCTGTGTTATTTCCCACTTCTGGCTATTATAAATTAGGATGGGCGAAAACTTTCTATTTGTAGGATTTTATATTTAACCAATTTAGAAGTCGTTAAGGTTCTCTCTCCTGAGTAACCTCCTAGCATCCTACTTTGCCTCTATTCAATCACTAGGGTATCTATTGTTAACTAGCTGTTTTCTAGACCATTTTCCGTTCTTTTTAGTCTACATTGCATCACTTGTTCACATTTTAAATATATTGATCTCTCTTGAAGCTACTCCTCCAGGTGTCCCCTCCACAGTTGTACACCAACTCATCTGTAGTTTTTCTTTTACTATTAATTTTGATAACTTTCCCTCAGATTCTTTTTTTAATTTTAGTCTTTAATGTGATAATTTAAAATGCCTTGAGAATAACTTTATGCAGTATTAGAATGCTTTTATCTCCTCTTAAAATCTTTGTGTCATATTTGCCACCTCTGTATCTTGGGAATGGTGTAGGAAGATTACTTTTTTTAAAGTTTTTAATTTGGGGGCATCTAGTTATAACAAAAAAAATTCTGAGCATTTTTATGTCACATGAGTAACCTCTAGGACCTATGAAAAGTTTCTGCAAAACCAGATCTCCTCAAAATGAATAAGTGACAGCTTGTTCTGGAGCCAATTATGAATGAGCATTCCTGAAATATAGAGTCAGGTTACTCTGAATTCTATGATCTAATGTGACAAAATTTCATCAGCTTTTTATAATAGCAGAACAGTAAGACTAATAAATGAATGTAGTTTTTAAATATATTGGCAGAAAAAATAGTTAGATATGTTAAAACAACGAGGAGATCTCTGCTAAGTTCCTTGATGCTATTTGATCCAAGCTCTACTGATGCACCTACATCAGCAGCTCATAATTACCTGTAACTACAGCTCCAATGAGAGGACTCCAAACAACACTTACATTCATGAAACAAG
The DNA here is from genome assembly GCF_963924665.1 of Micromys minutus. Classification (NCBI taxonomy): domain Eukaryota; kingdom Metazoa; phylum Chordata; class Mammalia; order Rodentia; family Muridae; genus Micromys; species Micromys minutus. Next base: position 77,338,637 of record NC_137975.1, on the reverse strand, counting down.
TGCACTCCCATACAAATTTTAAAATTAATAATACTAAAAAAAAAAACTCTTTAGCATACAGTTTCTGGCACAAACTTGAAGCTGCGATCCTAATAGCACCTGGAGGTTCAGGTTTTGCCAACACTATCCTTGTCTGTTAGGTTCATCTGATGTTTTGTTTGGCAGTTTCATTACCTGTATTGCATGTTGGTTACTCCAGACACACGGTAGTTTTTGGTTATAGAAGCCAGACACTTTCTGTGGAGTTTTCTATGTTATGTTCTCATTCTGAAATGATTTTCTTCCATGTAAGGAACAGTTTATTACTTCCAGTGGTAGAATTCCAGCAGAGGACAAAGGGTTTAAAGAACTGTAATGGAAAATATGTTTCTTGTTGCTGGAAGAAATGCCCCCTCTCCTCCCATGAATCTGCACCAATCACTATGTGCTTCCTTACCCACACCACTTTCTGGGGCTAGATTATGGAAAATTCTGGGTCTTTTGTGTTTATTTTGTGATTCTCTGTTACTCAGTAATCAATTTCAGAGTCATCACAGAGTTCTCATTCATGAAAAACACGCTACTTCACTCTTGGTCACCCTCCTTTATCCAGGCTGAAGGTGAACACACTCATATGGTCCTACATTTATCAGAAAACCAGAGCTGATTAAATTGTCTGGAGTAAATTTCGATGAATAAATATTTAGAAAAAAACTCTTCTCAACAGCCAGAAAGCAAGCCAGCAAACAAACAAGCATGGAACTATTTTATGTGAAATTCTAGACATTAAGAAAGTATTTGGGACCACCCAAACTGTTTTGCAATGAAGTGTATTTCTTTCATCCAAACTTAAGAATTTTGAAAGCAGTTTGAGAAGTGTCGATTTTCACACTTGTTTAAAATGTCTGGAGAAATGTCTTCATTAATTCCCTGCCCAATGACACTCTGTGGTGATAGCCACTGGAAGTGTCATTCTTTTATTATGCATCTTGGTTGATTTTTAGAGTGTCTTAGGTTGTACAATCTTTCACAAAGTATTATATTGCAAAATTTGTGTTGTAGTTTATGAATAGATTAAGTGTTGATTGAGCAATGAAGGATAGAATCATGGATAATTAGTTTGTTGTTCAAAAATTTATACATAAAAATGGAGATGCTCGCCTATAATTCTTTCCCACCCACCCATAAAAATATAAAATCTTTGATTTGAACATTATAGAGTAATTATTTTATTACATATACATATACATAGACAAATAAATGCATGTGTGCATGTGTGCATACTGAACTCATTGGCCTAGAGACTTTGAAAGCAAACATCTTTTTCCCGAGAAGAGAAAATTTTGCATAGCTATTATTCTGATTGATATCTAGTTAATCCATAAAACTTTGTGTGAATCCTAAATATTATATTTTACATTATAACATATAAAGTATACGCTTCTCTTTCAAATCATAGGGGCAGGGAATATGGTTTATTGTGTAAAAATGTTCTTGCAAGCACAAGAACCTTAGCTTTCTTCACCAGCATTGACCTAATAAACTAGAGGTGTGTGTCTGTAGCCTCTGTGACTAGTGCTCATGGCAATAACAGGAGGATTACCTGTACTGGTGAATGAGAGACTTAACTGGGAAATAGTTTAATTCTAGGTTCTGTAAGACACCCTATCTTAATAACTTATCATGTAGATTAGTAAAGAAAGACACCCAATATCTTTCTCTGGGTTCATGAGCACTTAGGCTCAAACCAAATTTCAACACATACATTAAAATTTAAATAATCCCCTGCATCCTATCAGATCACAGCATAAAGCTGAATTTCAACAAAAGCAGAAAAAATTAAGATAACCAAACAAAAACAAGTCACAAAAACCAAACTCACAAAAAATGAATAGCTCTATACTGAGATGGTCAAGGCAAAAGAAGTGAATGACTTACTACAATTTGATGAGGGAGAATGCAAACCATACCCTAACTTATGAAGCAGCAGGAAAATGATCAAACTAAGGGTGAAACCAATAAAATATAAAAGAAAATACAAAGAATCAGTTAGGCAGTTTTCGGTTCTTTGAGAAAATCAACTAGACAGACAAATGCTTATCTAAACTAAGTAAATAACAAAGATAATATATCCAAATTATCAAATTTAGAAATGATGTGCATAGCAACAGATACCAAGAAAACCCAAAGAATCATTAGGAGGTGTTTTGAAAACCTGTACTCCAGAAAATTAGAAAATGTCAAAGAAATTTATAATTTTCTTAGCAGATACCACTTAGCAAAGTTAAATTATGATCACACATACAATTGAAACATACATATAACCCCTAACAATAGAAACAATCATTAAAATACAAGGGCCTAATGCTTTAACACCAAATTCTACCCAACTTTCAAAGACAAGCTAATACTCATACTCCTCCTCAGAAATAGTTCACAAAACAGAAACAGAAAAATTACCAAATTCATTTTAGGAGACCAGTGTTACCTTGACACCAGAGCAACACAAAGTTCCAACAAAGATAGAGAATTACAGATTAATTTCGCTCCCAAACATAGATGCAGAAATACTAAATAGAATGCTCAAAAAGAAAACATAAGAAAAAATCAAAAAAGGTTATCAATCATGATCAAATTGGCTTCATCAGAGAGGTGCAGTAATATTTCAACATAGAAATATAAGTCAATATAACCCACCACTTAAACAAACCAAAGGAAATATCCCACAGGATCATATCATCAGATGATGAAAAACTTTAACAAAGTCCAACATCCATTCATGTTGAAAGTCTTGGAGGTAATAGGCATAAATGGGAAATACCTAAACAGAACAAAGGCAACTTAGAGCAACCCGAAGGCCAATATCAAAGAGAGAACATCACAGAGTCATTGTGTTCAAGTTTCTGTTTTCATTCTTGGAGTCTACGGTTTACAACATCAGGAATCTTTACTTTTGCTCATTAGCGGGAACTGAGAACATGTGAGAGCACAGGTGACATTACATAGACGGGGAAGGTTGTATTTGGAGCCTGCATTTGGAATGGATCCTCAGGTGGGGCAGTTTCTGGATGGCTTTTCTGTCAGACTCTGATCGACATTTTGTGTCCATATTTCTTTCTGTGAGTATTTTGTGCCCCCTTCTGAAAAGTACTGAAGCATCTACACTTCTGTCTTTCTTCTTCTTGAGCTTCATGTGTCTGTGGATTTTATCCTGGGTATTCTGAGTTTTTGAGCTAATATCCACTTATCAGTGAGGATATGCCATGGAAATTCTTTTTGTGATTGGGTTACCTCACTCAGGATGATATTTTCTAGTTCCATCCATTTGCCAAGAACTTCAAGAAGTCATTATTTAATAACTGAATAGTATTCCATTGTATAAGTGTACCACATTTTCTGTATCCATTCCTCTGTTGAAGAACATCTGGGTTCTTTCCATCTTCTGGCTATTTTAAATAAGTCTTCTATGAACATGGTAGAACATGTGTGCTTGTAATATGGTGGAGCATCTTGTAGGTATATGCCCAGGAATGGTACAGCTGTTTCCTGAGGTATGATTACTATTTCCTTTCTGAGAAACTGCCAGACTGATTTCCAGAGAGCTTGCACCAGCTTGAAATCCTAACAAGAAAGAAGTGTTCCTTTTTCTCCTTATCCTCGCCAGCATCTGCTTTTACCTGAAATTTTGATCTGAGACGTTTTAACTCCTTTGAGATGGAATGTCAAGGTTGTTTTTATTTGCATTTCTCTGAGGACAGTGAACATCAAGAAGTGCTTGCTGGCAAGAACCTGATATAGCTGTTTCCTGAGAGATTCTGCCAGAGTCTGACAAATACTTTGGAAGATGCTAGCAGCCAACCATTGGACTGAGCATAAGGTCCCCTATGAAGGAGTTAAGGAAAAGACTGAATGAGCTGAAGAGGTTTGTAACCAATAGGAAGAACAACAATATCAACCAACCAGAACCTCCAGAGCTCCCAGGGACTAAACCACCAACCAAAGAATACATATGGAGGGACCCATGGCTCCAGCCACCTATCTAGAAGAGGAATGCCTTTTCAGACATCAGTAGTAAAACAGAACCTTGGTACTGTGAAGGCTCAATCCCCCAGTGTAGGGGAATTGCAGGACAGAGTGGTAGGAGGGAGTGAGTACATGGTTGGGGAAATACCCTCATAGATGCAAAGAGAGGGGGGATGAATTAGGGGTTTCCTGGGGGAAAACCCAGAAAAAGTATAAGAATTGAAATGTAAAAAAAAAAATCTGATAAATAGGTTGTGTTTGTGATTGAGTCTGTGTTTGTGTGTGTGTGTGTGTGTGTGTGTGTGTGTGTGTATAAACAACAATTAGAGAAATAACATGCCATGTGACAGAAATTAAAAACATATAGGACATGAAATTAAAAGACAACAAAGTAAAAAAAGGTAAGGAAGGGAAAGAAAAGAAGGACGTAATATAGTTTCAAAATTTTAATGTATTAGTTTACATATTAAAATATACATATAAAACTGTATAGTATGTTGATTGATTCAGTGGTCAATAAGAGTTCACACAGAGTGATTTAATGCTTGGTGATTTATTGAATATTGCAGATAATCAGGAAAATGATTTTGGGTAACTTTAGGAGGTTATGATAAGCTTTACTTCCCTTTATGGCATGTATAAAATGTGATTGGCAATTAATGATTTAAATTCATTGTGGTAACTAGAATGAGTTACTGTAAGATAGTGTGTATGGATTTCATCTTCTACTCCTTTAAACTGTATTACTCCCATTTGACTTTGGATAATTCAGTGGAATTAGTGGTTCTTAGTATTAGTTTCAAAGACTCATCTTGAAACACTGTACTTGAGTTTGCTTCCAGGTAAGAGATCACCACTGTGGTAGCTCAGGGTAGTGATCTCTGGGCAGCGACTAAAACCATAACCACTTAAGAATACTGCTTTTCTCATAGAGCCTATGCCCACATGCCCAGGAATGGAACAATATGTTAATGGCCCCTCCTACAGCAATCATAAGTCAAGAAAGTGTCCCCCACAAACATGACCATAGGCCATTCTGACTGAGACAATTTCCCCCTTGAAACTGTCATATAACACTAGCCCAAGTCCATAAAGCAGCTGATTCCAAGTGTGCCAAACCAGGAAACAGGCTTCATAGCAAATCTTTGATGGAACATTTCAGAACAAAATGATGACAATCAGGATGAAAAAGTGGACAGAATTAAAAAAGAGTTAAGTCCAGATGATATTCTGGTTTATTATTGTTATGTTTTATTGGATATTATCTGTATTTACATTTCAAATGATATTACCTTTCCCAATCCCACCCCCCTCCCCCTATACTTGTTTTTATGAAGGTGCTCCCTATCCGAATTATGTTTTCTAACTCAGTGCCTTGGCATTCCCCTAACCTGGGAAAACACACCTTCATTGGACCAAAGGCATCTTCTCTCATTGATGCCAGAAAATGCTATCCTCTGCTACATATACAACTGACGCCATGAATCTCTGCATGTGGGCTCAATGGTTGATGTTTTAGTCCATGGAATATTCTGGTTTTTTATGGGTTGACTGAATCACTAATATTTTCTCTTTATTTAAGTGTTAAAGAGGATGGAATTTGTTGTTTTTGACCTATATAAACTTCTTTCTTACAACACATGAATATTTTAATAGAATCATTTGATTTTACTTATCTCTTTCATTTGACTGAATAAGAATATTCTAATGATTTCAGGTACTAAATCAATAAGTACAGAAAAGCAAACATGCAGATATTGGACAAAATTTTATTTCATCTAAAATTAATATTTCTCTTTGGTTTTTACATCTATTTTTTATCTAGTTTCAAGTTCTTCCATCCCTTTGATATACCTCTGCTGGCACAGTTCTCTGTAGAGTCATGGCCTGCTGATTCCCTTGTGTATACATTACCCTTGATTCACTATTTTTCCCCATTATGGTTTTTGATTTACAAACATGCACGTCAATGACATTACAAATAGATTATCAAGCCTCACCCTGTTATTTCCTATCAGCCCACAAACTTACAAACCTTAATATTTGGTTAATGCTTTTATCTTTTAGTTCCCAGGACATTGTTTTTTTTTTTTTTAACTGTGATGATTTTACACTTATTTATAGAAGAAATAAAATTTTTTCAATCTGTATAAGTTATCCTTTACAAAGTAAAAATTCTTACTAAAACTTACCCATTATAACAATAATGTATAAAAAATGAGTCATCACACAATTGTTTATAGAGTTCTGTTATTATTCTCTAAATTCTCATCATTTGTATTTGTATTGCATATAATATAAAAGCATTCTAAATTAGTGTCATTCCTATTTTTATTAACATACATATTATCAGACCTTCATTACTGCATCAAAAATTCATAACTGGTATACAACTCTAGATAACTTCAGTTATCTTCTTGTTGTCTTTGAAACATTTTGTGCCTTCTGTGGCATCATCTGCTACATTATCCATAATCAGGTAATTTGCATATTCATGAAAACTTCTTTTACAGTTAAGCTGAAACTCACAGAATTTTCTTCACTTTTTATCCTTGTGGTGCCCGCAGACAGAAGTGCCTTATTCTCAACAGACTATAACTTCAGCCATAGTACGTAATACATTTTACTTATAAAAATTTTTTGTCTCTATTTTTCATTTGCCCTCATTTTCGAATTCTGAGAAAGCTCCTGGGGTTGATATGCAGAAAGAGGAGAAAGGCAGAAAAATCCAGGAGAACAGATGATATCTGCCTTCCCTGCTGTGTGACCTTAAAGCCTGAGGAACAGGAGGGCCTGACATCACTTGAGCAGGAGAGAAATTGTCAGCACCATAGAGACATGAACATGTGGAATCTGTCTGAGCTGGTGCTAAGGAGGAGTATGTTTAAAGAAAGTTATTAGAGAAATAGTAGAGACAGTTCATACATGTATGTTAATAGGGTTCTGGAATATTTAAAATTTATGGTACTTAGGAAGACTGCCCTTGTACAAATTTTATCTTGCTTATCATTAGACTGAAAATTTGTTTGGTGAGAGTGATTTGGTCTCAAGTCTATCTCCAAATTTCTTTCTTCTTGGTAAAACAAATTTACCAATTAACCATGAATTTTTGCATTGCATGTAAGTTCACCCATCTTGATCTTTTGTTCTATATTAAGGTAACAAGTGTCTTATTCTCAAACCAAACAACCAAGTTTGGAAAGTATTTACAAGAATATCACAATACTATGGATTAATTTTATATTAAGTGGAAAAAGGGATGTATGACATGTTTCATTTTGGATATGACTTTTTTTCTTACAACTTTATTTTAAAAAAAGAGATACATGTAAAAATTTTAAAAATCATTTTGGTATAACACTTTGTGAATATATTTTTGTCAGTACTTAATTCTTTTAGAGGTTTGATAGCATGCATTGAAATCCCACTAGTTACCATAAGCATGAAGTACATGTAGAATAGAACATAACATGGAAACAGTCAAAGTTTTCTTGGTGTGTATAATGATTTTTGAATATCAAAAAATTGCCACGAGGCTGTATTGGATTATTAATGATTTAAGGTCTATGTGTACCATACTCTGAGGGGATGCTATACACTTATTATTATTTTTCCTAAGAAAAACTAAGGCTTTCTCTTTTTGGCTTTGTTTTTCTTGAGGTTCATATGGCTTGCGAATTGTTCCTGGGGTACTCAGAGCTTTCTGGGGCTGGTATCCAACTATCAGTGACTGCGTATTATATCTGTCTTTTTTTTTGTTATATCTGGGTTATCTCACTCAGGATGATATTCTCTACATGCATCAATTTTCCTAGGAATTTCATAAAGTCATTGTTTCTTTTTTTGTTTTTTTTAAATGACTTTATTTTACAAAACAAAGATAAATGTACAGATTTTAAACATTTTTTTTTTGCTTAAAGTTATACATTTTTGTCAGTACTGTTTTTTCAGATATTAAAATAATTTTTACATAAAACTCTGTGAATATATTTTTTAGTCAGTACTTGATTTTTTCAAGGGCTTGACAGTATGCATTGAAAACCTACTAGTTACAATGAGCGTAAAGTACATGCAAAACAAAACGCAACATGGAAATAGTCAGAGTCTTCTTGTTTTGTAAATATATATATATATATATATATATATATATATATATATATATATATATATATTTATATATATATTGTTTTCTTTATTTCTTGGACTTCATACAGTCTGTGAGTTGTTGCTGGGGGGAGTGCAAGCCTCTGGGGTTAGCATCCCATTATCAGTGACTGCATATTATGTCTGTTCTTTTGTGACTGGGATATCTCACTCAGGATGATATTCTCTAGATGCAGCCGTTTTCTTAAGAATTTGGTTAAGTCATTGTTTCTGGTGGCTGAGTAGTATTCCATTGTGTATATGTACCACAATTTTTGTATCCATTCATCTTCTGAAGGACATCTGGGTTCTTTCCAGCTTCTGGCTATTATAAATAGAGCTGCTATTAACATTATGGTGCATATATCTTTGTTGTGTATTAAAGTGTCTTGGGGGTATATGCCCAGAAGTGGAATAGCTGGGTCTTCAGGTAGTACTATATCCAATTTTCTGAGGTATCGCCAGACTGATTTCCAGAGTGGTTGTATTAGCTTGCAACCCCACCAACAGTGGAGAAGTGTTCCTCTTTCTCCGCAGCCTCGCCAGCATCTGCTGTCATCTGAGTTTTGGATCTTGGCCAATCTGACTGGTATGAGGTGGAATCTCAGGGTTGTTTTGATTTGCATTTCCCTGATGGCTAAGGATGTCCAGCACTTTCTCAGATGTTTCTCAGCCATTCGGTGTTCCTCAACTGAGAATGTTTTGTTTAACTCTGTACCCCATTTTTTAATAGGGTTATTTGATTTTCTGGTGCCTAGCTTTTTGAGTTCCTTGTATACTTTGGATATTAGATCTCTATCTAATGTGGTGTTGGTAAAGATCTTTTCCCATTCTTTTGGTTGCCTTTTTGTTTTCTTGACAATTTCCTTAGCCTTACAGAAACTTTGCAATCTCATTAAGTCCCATTTGTTAATCTTTGACCTTAGAGCTTGAGCCATTGGTGGTTTGTTTAGGAAATTTTCTCCTGTGCCTATGTGTTCTAAGGTTTTCCCTACTTTCTCATCTAATAATTTCAGTGTATCTGGTTTAATGTGGAGATCTTTGATCCACTTACACTTGAGCTTTGTACAAGTAGATAAGAAAGGGTCTATTTTCATTCTTTTGCATGCTGAGTGCCAGTTGGACCAGCACCATTTGTTGAATAGGCTGTCCTTTTTTCATTGAATGTTTACGGCTCCTTTGTCAAAAATCAGGTGACCATATACATGAGGGCTCATTTCTAATAGCTGAGTAGTACTCCATTGTGAAAATATACCACAATTTTTGTATTCATTCATATACTGAAGGACATTTTGGTTCTTTCCATCTTCTGGCTATTATAAATAGGGCTGCTATGAACATTGTGAGGCATGTGACCTTATTGTATGTTGGAGCATCTCTGGGGTGTATACCCAGAAGTGGAATAACTGTGTCTTCAGGTAGTACTATGTCCAATTTTCTTTGGAAATGCCAGACTGATTTCCACAGTGGTTGTACCAGTTTACATATCACTTTTTTTTTTTTCTTCCATTCAATACATCCAGATCACAGCTTCCCCTTCTCCATTCCTCAAAGTTTCTCCTATCACCTCTCTTCTCTCCCATTTTCACTGCCTCTTTGTTTCTTTCTCTTCAGAAAAGTGTAGATACTCCAGGTTTATTAAGAGCCTAGCAAAATGCGGTAAGTCTATGCATAAACTCTCATACCACAAATCGATGAGGCCACCCAGTATGAGCAAAAGGGTCCCCAGGGAAGGCAAAAAAGTCAGAAATATGCTCTCCACCACACTTTTGCTCTTAGGAGTCTTAGAAAATCTCATTTCTAATCAATCTGTTTTTAATTTTTAAGAAGCAACTCATTACAGGCATATGTGCATGCCAAGTATAAAAGTCAAAGAACAAATACATTGATGATCTGGATTACCAAGAACTGTCCCAATAGTTGGTAGATGGATATGTGTTTAGCAGTTGTTGTTATAGATGATGCGGCAATTCAGGACCTCAAGGTAAGTGACAACATTGTCAGTATCATTGTCCAGTCAGGGAAGGAGGTTACTAAGAGCAAAGAGGAGAGTTTATTCACTGGCAGACCTCACATCTGCCAGTCCCATCCAAGCAGGGTAGAAATCTTCTTCAGCTCCAGGATTAACCAATTCACCAGAAGAATGTGTATTATGTGTAGTAGTTTTCATGCATTTTTTGTGTGTGTTTGTGTGTGTGTGTGTTTGTGTTGTATGTACATGCATGTCCATAAAAGTGTGTATGCACACTAATTTGAAGGTTAGAAGTCAACTGGGATAGAGGTTTTCAGATTCCTTTTGCCTTCCCTGTTTTGAATTTTTTGTTGGACATAGGTTTTCTTCCTTTACCAGGGATTTGTATATTTTGTATTCCCCACTATGGGAAACAATCAGAATGCTAAATTAATAAGTAAATTAATTAATGAATGAAAATAAATAAATAAATAATAAAAATAAAGCATAAACCACCATTTCCAAATTTTGATGTGGATTCAGGGAAGTGGAACCAGCCATTCATGCTTGCAAGGAGATTACATCTCCTCAGACCCTGCCCATAGTCCTTATAATTTTGAACAAAACTTTGTGGAAAATTTAGGATTAAAATATTCAATCAGTATCAAGGCCCTAACCATGTAACTGTAAGACATAATATGTTTTGTGTTTTCGAGTGTATGAAGTTCTAACTTAAAACCTGAGAGGATGTCAGAGTTCCTAATAATGCTTTACTATCAAAGCTGTGAAGATGTTAGAAGCCTAAATTTAACTCCTATGAATTAAGTATATGTAGATTCACTTCTCATTACAAAAAATATCTTCTTCATGAAAAAAGGAAACAAAGAAATGTAGATGAAATATTTACCTTGACGAGAATTGCCTTGATTTCTTCTAGAATTTCTTGATATTTTTTCTCCACATCTTTGATTTTCAACAGCATGGTCTTGCAACAGTAGCCACCAAACGTGCAAGGTGTTCCAGAGGGTGGTACCAGGCTCGTGAAATACTTATCATCATTTTCAGAAGGACATCTGACTAATCAATGATCATCAAACATCAAGTTAAAATAAGTGAAATACACCATAGTAGATACATGTGATATTTGTGTAATCATGGTTAACTACAATATCTATATGTTTTTTTAATGAGTGTATGGAAAATGTTTTGGTATATCACACATTATAAAAACAAAAATTTTAATCCACAGAACTACAGTTTGCTAAAATAAGAGCAATCAGATCAAAATTTCTGAGATAAATTTTGTTTTCCATCTACGTTTTAACATGCTGTCTTATGTGATCTTTTCTATGTTGTTAATTCTCTTGTTAATAAGAAATCAAAGCTTTACTGACCCTAGGTAGGTGTCTGCAAGACCTGATGCAAATGAAAAGACATTACCATTATCAGTGTCAAAATGAGCAAATCACTTTCATTTTCAAAATTAAATTAGTCACTCATATTCACATGTCAGTATTATTCGATGATATTAAGAAATACAATAAAGAAACCAACACATCTTTACCTGGTCCTTGACAAAGAAGCTTATTTATGGAAAGAATCAACAAAAAAATGGTGGTTCAACATTTTCTTTAACAACATGGATGTAAAACACATTGGGCTCCAGAAACACAAATATCCTTTCTCACAGCAAGTGTATGGTCATTACCGAGATCATTCATAATATTTCTCTGATTTAAGACACTTTCTCTGTTGTCTCTTAGCAACTCTAGTGATAATTAAATTGGACCATAAAGAGGAATCCAAATAAACACTGTACTATTGATGTGTAAAGAGCAGAAAAGTAAGAAGCAGGGAAAATTGTGATGGCATAGCAGGTTGCTAGAACACAGTGGCATGATGATTAAGACTGATACCTTAAAGTGATGGAAGCACAGAGTCACATTATTGCCCACTATACAAGTGATGTAATAAGTTCTATGTAATCCTTTGAAGGTTTGCTTCATAAGTTTTCTAATGATACATTTGTTAGAGGACTTTGGTTAATATTAAATGCATCAATGTCAATAGAGTGTTTTCCAAGTGTCTAATTTTCCTCCTTCTCTTCTTCCTTTTATTATAATCACATTTTTATTAATAAGAATAGCTTCTATCTAGGTGATAGATACTACTAATTAAATAATATAAAACAAATGTATATTTAATATATTTACACGTATTAAGTTTAGTTTGAAACATAGAGATTTGTTCTGACAGCAGGTCATAGTAGATAGATCAAAACAACTACACATTAGAGCTGGCAATATATGTATCCCCATCCAAACAAAGGTCTGAGACACATGATACAGTTCAAGGGCAGCCTCTTGTTTAGCTGATATTCAATTATAGCAAAAAATAAGGCAAACAACTCATTGAGGAATGAACATGTAATGAAAATCAAACAGAAATAGCATCATATTGTATCTCAAAAAAGAAATGACATAATGGTCAGGTAAGAAATGTGCTGTGAGTGGAAGAGCCTTTTTATTATACTAAATATAATTGTATTTGCATTTCTTCCATATGTGTGAATGAATTGACACTCTACTATGAATTTTCAACTTAGATTACTGTCATTATAATCCTACAAATTTGGCACTGGTGAAAATAAAAGCAAAAACTCTCCTCATTGTGGTTCAGTGATAAATTTACTATAGTCTGAGCTAGCATTAATTTTAACTGATAATATAGTGGAGATGTCATGTTATGTTTTTGATTGTTTATTCTTTTGCATATTGTTGTTCGATATGACACAACCACTCCTGAGATGCACCTGCAATAATGTATAGCTCAGTAAATTGTGTTTGCTGATTTGGTTGCTTTGATTATCAGAAATGAAGATTTACACGTGCCTGTGAGATTTATTCATTGCTTCCGGGAGGAGCAAGTGAAGTGGTGTGACAGGAGCTGGAGTTCCAAGCTTTGTACTCAAGGCTATGGGCAAAATGTGCATCCTGAAATAACAAAAGATTTCAAACTTAAATAAGTGCACATATTATCATTATATAAATGTATTATATAGATATATGGTTTATAAAAATAAGCATTATTTTTATAAACTGGAATAATTATTTTTATAACTGGAATAATTAAACAATCAAAATCTACTTACAGTTTCTTCTCTTTAGGTATTCAATTTCATTTATAAAACTATCAGTCCAAATCACTAAGGGTTTTAAGTGTCTAGTGTATAATTTGAGCTAAATATAGAATAATGTATCTATATCTATGTATCTATTTTAAATATAGAAAATAAACAATATTCTGTTATATATATATATATATATATTTATTTATATATAATACATATATAAAGCATAACCATAATTATAACCTTAAAAGCCATTAATTTGGGATGCGGGATAATAAAATTAAACAAACAAGGAGAGGATAGAGGAAGGAAAGGAAAGGGGAGAGTGATGTAATTATATTTTAACTCAAATTAAAATACCTAGCAATTTTTTCAAAACGTTTAACAAATAATAAGTGAATAATGAGAAGTATTATTTAACATCTATATATGATCAACTGTAGAGATGCGTTACTTATTACTCACAATCGTTGGATTTGTAAATGCCAAAGACACAGAAAATTGCCCATCTCTCACACTATGTGTTCGGGCAATATGATCATTACCTGCATTTTCACAGTAGAAAAATTTACTGTGGCATAGCAAACCCATCCTTGCTCGATGCCCTGTCTTTTTGCTGAAGGTGGGCTCTACAAGTTACCTCTCCCCATTGTAGGGCATTTCAGCTAAGGTTTTTACCCTCCCTTTGAGTCACCCCCCACTACCTCCTACCTCCCAAAAGTGCCATCCTGCAGTCAGAATGTCTGACCCAGAATTATTTCTGTCTGAAAAAAACTGCAGGTACAAAAAATGGAGAAGAGTCTGAGGAAAAGGATGTCCAGTGACAGGTCGAAAATGGGACCCAGATCAAGGGGAGGCCCCACGGCCTGCCACTATTACTACTTTTATGGTATGCTCACAAAAAGGGGCCTGTCATGACTGGCCTCTGAAATACCCAACAAAGAGCTGAAAGAGTCAGATGCAGATATTTGCGCCCAACCAATGGACAGAAGCTGTTGACCCCTTTGGTTGTATTAGGGAAAAGTTGGAAGAAGCTGAGGATGGCTACCCGATAGAAGAACCAGCCATGTCAACTAACCTGAACCCCCAAGACACTGGACCATCAACTAGGCTCCCAACACATATACACATATACGGCAGAGACTGCCAGGTCTTGACTCGGTCAGAGAAGATCCACCTAATCCTCAATAGACTTGAGGCCCCAAAGAGTGGAGAAATCTGATGGGATGAGGGTTGGTGGGGGTGGGCACATTCTTGTGGAGACAGGGAATGGGGGGTATGGATTTGGTATGTCATAAGGCGGACCTGGAGGGCAATAAAAAATGGACTGGAAAAAAAAGAATAGGTAGAGCTAAGGGGAAGGGGAGAAAACAGATGGAAATAGAGTACTTACAAACTGCTCCAACATTTGTCTGGTGAAGTTTGAGTTGTATTGAGTCATGGCAGTAGCATGGTCAAAGAGTTCTTCAATAGACAACTCATTTTGTCCTTCTGTGTCAAGGCGCATGCGCATGGAGTACACATTCTCCCACAGGAGAAGGTTTGGCACTAGCAGCAGCTGAAACATCCCTGTGATAAAGAGAGGAATCATACTCAGATTACTTATTCAAATGAAGTTTCAAAGGTTAACCTGTCTATCGAGCTCTGTTCTGGGGTTCCTGGGCTGCGTGATTTGCTTCTGAATATCTGAAGTGAGGAATAATCTTTGTCCTCTATAAAAATGCAGGTGTTATTTAAATTTTCCTCATATAAAGTTTGATATTTGGTTAATTTTCCACATCTTTACCTTGCTCTTGAAGTACATTTAGACTTTATAAACAATTGGAAATTACATTAGTATTAATCTACAATATTTAATACTTCATATATTACTATAATTTGTTACTTGGTATTCATTTTAACTTATTCTCCAGGAATTTGCACTTTTTAAAATGAAATATCTAATGCTTGAATTTTGGATCCAATGTCACAAGAAACACATATATATTTTTTTCATCTTCATTCTTGATGAAAATAAACATGTGGTAGCATGTAGAGTCTGGTTGTAAATATGATGTCACACTTTAAATTTTCCAATTCACACTGACTATTTTGTGCTTCAGCTATGTTACTATACCATTTGATGTTTTCACTCAAAAGTTGGTTTGTGAGTGCACTGGATCATCTAAATTTTAACAAACAGTATTGGCAGTATACAGTAAAAATGTTCTAATGATATCACTGTAGTAATAGCAGGACTACTGAGATAGTCAATACATCAACACCACCAACTTATTGCTTCACCATGTCACAGAGTAGACACCTGTTACCTTTCACTATACATCTGTGTGGCAAAGAATCCCATAAACCCAAGTCTTGCCAGCCAAGATCATTTTTGTAATTACAAGGAACAACACTTCCTTTGATTATCGTTGATCACATATTACAGAAACTCTGGGAGACTTCACATCATCTATTTTTCCTGCTCGATAAAACACTTTAAAGTATTTGGAAATGATCAGTGATAATTTAATCAATATGTTGGTTCAGGGAAAGTCATATGTAGAACTATAGCATATCAATAGGTACAGTGTCAAGAGGATTGAAATCTGTAAGTTCCATGTAAATATTTTGCTTTTAAAATTATATATTTTTATAATTAGAATATGATCATTCAAATGTTTATTAACCTGACAGGATTAAACATGTCCTAATGCAGTTTATGTTAAAATTTTCACTTCTCTAATAGGGTAAGTAATGTTTAGACATTTAAACCATAATGTTTGTGGAATTTCATGAAAATTCCTTCTCATTTGGGCACTAATCCATGAGAAAAATAAGAAGCATGAATGTACAAATTAAGGTTTACCTAAATATTACTGCAAAATTTCATGGTCACAAAAAGCGAAACATAGAAAATTCCTTCAACCATTATTATTTTTTTAAGAAAATAGTTGTTTTATTTTTGAAATATAATGCAGTTATCTTATTTTCCCTTTCCTGTTACCCTCAGACGTATTATATTCCACCTGCTTTTTTAAATTCACAGCCTCTTTTTTGATTAATTATTATTACATGCATATGTACATAAGTATATATATATATATATATGTGTATATATATATATATATATATATTCCAAATATTAACAGCTAAGACTGTTAAATGTTATTTGTATGTATGTTTTCAGAGTTTACATTTTGGTACTTGAAAACAATTGTGATCTTATTTCTCCTATTATTTTGAACATGTGTGATACTCCTAAGAATTTCTAATATACAAAGTATATTTTACAGGGACTTAATTTTTATACAACCTCTCACAAATGCGACAAACATATATCGAACATATAACTCGGTAAGTGCTAATATATATGCCTGAAAAAATAGATGATTTTCAATAATCTAAACCTTGAAATAGTCCAAAGATATATGTAGTTTCCAATTTGAGTAAACAATATTTCAACTACAAAATGAGTATAATAGATCATTTTATTTTGATAATTAATTTTTCTTAATCATGATACAAATGATAATTTAAGTCATCTCCATACAAACTACCACAAAAAACTGAGGAGTCTGAAAACAAAAACAAATAGTATTCCCAAGAAAGAGAACCACGCTGGTCAATGATCCCATACCAAATAATCAGCCCTCAAATCATAAATACAAGTAACTACACGCAGACTGAGTAGGTTATACTTAGGAATATATATGTATTTACAAGTACATGTACACTTGAAGAAAGAGGTCACAGATTTCAAGAAAAGTGATGCAGGTTAATAAAAGGAATTGAAGAGTAATAGGAACTAAGGGATGTGTAATTATAATCTCAAAAGTGAAAAAGTTAATTTAAGGTATCATGTTTCTTAGGGGGTGTTATAAGATAAGGTAAAACAGAAGAGAACTCCATTTTATTAGACAAGTGTCTGGTGGCCATAAATCTATTTTTCATGGATATATGGTCTATACAAAGACAAGGTGTTAAGATGAGCCTCTGTTTTTGTTGCCATGACACTTAGCTTCAGTTGAATGGGCTAAAGATTTAAATCATCTATGATTATGTACATTAGGCTTTATAACTTAGCATGTTCTTCAGATTCAATGAAATGACCAAATATATTTAAATATACAATCCAGAATCCAAAAGATCTTCTCTTCTACCTTGTGGAGTTTAGACAATTGTATCATTGAATCTTGTGTTCTAAATAAAATAGGATTTCTCAATTTATCAAGTTAGCCATTTGAGTTGGATTATATCTTGTTTTAAAAGGTGTTTGACAGCATTTTTCAATTAGGTATTTGTGAAATTACCCATCCCAACGTCATGCAAATTAAGGCCATTTAAATTGTTTCTGAACACTGTCATGCTTTGCTATTAGAGGGAGAACACCCAAAGAAACCCATCGTCCTCAAGGACTATTGTGCAATTACATTCTAAAAAGTTTTCTGTTCTTTCATGCTTGGTGTGTGAATGTGATATATGAACGAATATCAATTCAAACAGACATAACACTAATGAAAACAATAAATCTTTGTACTACCTAAACCCATCCTGGTGAGATAAGGCACTGATAAATTTTACTTAGAGGAACATTAATGAAAGGCTACTCACAGGAACACAGGTCACTCAAAAAATGGCCGAATCTCTGAGAAGTTGTTCAGCAGCGTCCTTAGCAACTCTGGAAAGCTCCTTCAACAGAGTTCTTCCTTAACTAACTTTTATAACCTGTATGTACAGAAAGAAATCAAGGACAAGCAGAGCTAAAATCAGAGAAGCAATCAATGTGTAGGCAAGGGTGCCATTCTCTATTTCTCAGTGCATATTTATACCCTTCTTAATATTACCACATCTTATGTCTCCAAGTATTGTTTTGATTTTGACCATAAAGTTTGTATAATTCAAAGTACTTTGCAAGTCATCTGTCCTGAGATGACTCATAGTCTTGTCTAGCAGATGATGTTTACTTATTACTTAGGACTATTTACTTAGTTCATGGTCTTATGGTCTTTCTGTCATGTCTTCTGCAACATTCCATAAGTTTCCTGACTTCATAAAATCATATAATTCTTTTCCAACATTTGACCACCACGTTGCAGTGATAGTCAATTATTCTTGGCACGGTAGCTATTAATCTTTCTCCAGTAAACATCAACATTGTAAAGTGTTGCCACAAAGTCAATGACAGTTTAAATGACATACAAAATGAAAATCAAATGTTTACAAGGCACATTGACAGGCAAGCCATGTCTATTTACCAGAACTTTGATTATAGTATTATTGTCTCTGTTTTCTTCAGGCCTATATTTTTTACATTCTCTTAGAATGTAAATTGCAGGTTTATTCTTATCTGGTTGGCCCTAGATCATATCATAGAGCTGTTTAATTGCAACTATAACTGTTATTCCACTGTTTAACAACTTGAATCACCTTCCATGCTCAATGATAATTTTATTACATGGGTCACTAGTTGCTATTGTAACAATCTCCCTAAAGCAGACTTTATGGTGCTTTTGGCATCATGGATATAATTAAGTATAGTATGAGTGATAGATATGTACAGTATGAGTGATTGATCACTCTAAGACTGAATGTTTTTTATGTCATGAATCCAGGGCACATAGTTTCTTAAGCAATTAGATATTACAATTTAGTTATGATAGGCAATCAACAAGAGAACCAATACCATGCATGGGTTGTAAATTTTTTATACCTGCCCCGTTACAGCTAATCACAGGGGAAAAACTGTTGTCGGGCACAGTATGTTTGCACAATTATTTGTGTCTTCGAACATAGTGTTTCTCAAGCCCGCTGGGAGTGTTTGTACATATTCTTTAATTGTTGTCTGTACAGTTCTTCAGATACATTTCAAAAACAGTAAGAAATAGAGAAGATGGAATTATAAAGTGACAGTTTCACAGGTGGTGACTATATGCTACATGCAAGGCAGCACAAAATGTCATTGAGTTCAACATTTGTGAGGATAATAAAATGTTATATACATATATATGTGTGTGTGTGTGTGTGTGTGTGTGTGTGTGTGTGTGTGTGTGTTATAGTGCAAAACAGGTCTCAATTATATATTATCTGTGTCCTCCCAGGGAGAACAAGTTTACTAGTTCAGTATAGATAAATTTAGTTGTCTTATTTATTTATTGTGATTTATTTATTGTGTGCAGTCTATCATCATTCTGTCTGAGGCTTTATTTCTTCAAACTGCTATGTTACATGAGCTGCCAATCTGAGTATGTGGAAGTAATAGAGTTGATGCATATCCAGTAAGAAGTCAAAAGAGATCACATCACATCACCCTCACCAAAATCTATTGTTCTACTAGCTCCCTTATGAACTTTTAACATGTTCTGGATCTTTTTATTGGTTATTAACTAAGGCTGCATAGGAAAAGAGTCCCAAGAAAGACTAAGAACTTTTAAACTCACCAACGTCCTATTTGTCACAAATATAGAAGATTATCTTGCTGTCCACTCACAAGCAAAACTTTGCAAATGGAATTCTACAATATCAACCCAGACTCCCAGGGACAAAACCACCATCCAAAGAGTATAAAGGAATAAAACCATGGCTCCACCTACATATGAAGCAGAGGATGGCTTTGCCATGTATCAATGGGAGGAGAGGCCCTTAGTCCTGTAAAGGCTTAATGCCCCAATGTCCAGGAGTTCCAAAGCAAAAGGTGGGAATGAATGGGTGAGTGGATTGGGGAAAACCCTGGCAGAAGTAGGGCAAGGCTGGATGGGAGGTTTCTGGAGGGGAAACCATGAATGAGAATAACATTTGAAATGAAAATTGAAAAATAAAGATGTTTAGCAGTGAGAATCTAAACTTGAGATGGACAAAGAAATAAAATATTTCTTTATCTGTCTATAAGTATGAGAATGTTGAAATATTCAAGATGTGTATGGATCTTATATTTCACCCACAATGTGTCTCTAGTAGACAACAAGCATAGTCTGAGACACATTGCCTCAGGAAGGGACCAGTTAGTCTGACTCATAATCACACTAAGATATGTTGTAGACTGTGTCATTTAGTTGTTTCTAAATTGAAGGATGTCCCAAGGCAGGAAGGAAAGAATACTTTTCTCTCTATCATAGTTTATTCAGAAATTAAAGAAACAAACCCCAATTTTTTTACAACTTATTTTCTAGCTTGAGTGAAAATCACAAAAATTCATGCTTTGGGATCTTTTTTCAACCTACCTATGGATAGTTTGTGTCTAGTCCATAATTGTGAAAAACTCATAATCAACTTGCCTCTATGTGGTGAATACAGATTCATCATTTCCTAATGTTTTGATTTACAAGCATATACTACTGTGCATTCCCTTTTTCCTAAACTCAGAATCTGAGTTCAGATTTTCTTGTCTGTGAAGTGAGTACTTCACCCACTGTTCCATCTCTGCAGACCTCAACAGAGATATAATGTCCAAAAAAGCTTTCTATTATATATTTGAATTTTGATACATTTTTAAGCATGTCTATTGAACTGTTTGTAAGTAGATGATTAGCACATCCACTGAACATTATTATGGGATGTAATCATTATGTGGACAAAAAATATACTGGGCTGAACAATATTTGTGGTTAATGATCCTCCTTAGCAACAATATAATCAATTTGTCTTTCAATTGCTCTCAGTAGTTTTGGTAAGCACAAAGGTGGTATGGAGAAGAAGAAGAAAAAGGAATAGGAAGGAATAAATGGTGTTGTAGATAGAAGGGAATGAGGATGGCTAATAAATACTAACTCTCTTTGAAAAACCATATATAGGCTCACCACCGTAAATGTCTCCTAAAATAATAAAATACATAGCCACATACATTTGTAAATCAGATTGGCAGGGTGTTCTAGGACAAGTCTTCCATCCTAGCACTCAGGAGAGTAAGAATGAAATATCTGTGTTTGGGAAGTGTAGGACTGACCCAGTGGTCCAGTGCAGCTTTTTTGTAAATGTTAGTGAGGGTTCTAAGCTATTTGCTCTTATAAAATAAAGAATTCCTGTGAACTATGAAATTCAGTAGAGAAGTTAAGACATTATTCTAATCCAAATTATTTTCATATAAGAAACAGAAGAGAACCCAAAATAGCTAGCTAGATAAAATTAATTTTATATTCTACATTTGGAAAAGCATAGGTAATTAAGACAGTAGGAAGTTGTGTTCCAGGAATGAAAGTCCAGAGAGATTATTTGTACTCAGTAGTTTGAAGGCTAGCAAAGTGTATAAGCTTTAGTTTTACAAATCCTATCAAAAACTGAAATAGATTACCATGGAGAAGGACCCATGGTATCAAGCATTGAATTCTATATGTTATAAACACATGTATATGCTCATGCACAAGATCATGAGCACACAAATACAAGTATATAAATAAACACCAACACTTTCACACACAGAAAGAAGGAAAATGAATGTAGTTTTTCATATCTTATTATTCACAACCTGTCATTCATTTAGTTTTTTTTATTCTTCCTGTTGTTCTACTTCTGGATTCTCTATATTGTACACTACATGCTTATTCCATATTACTGAGGATATTATAAGTGTAATCCTTCACTGTCCATTGGCTATAAATACCTGATGATAGAGTTTGGATGAAATTATGAAAGCCTCGCACTGCTTGCTGAGAACAAAATTTGCGATATTAGTCCACATTGTATATTGTTCATGGATAGTCAAAGAGCAAGGCTCCTTTAATCCAATTATTTTTCTTTATATTTAACATATAGAATATTAGTTGATTTTTTTGAGTGATAGTATCCTGAAGGGTATAGGTAGAGAATATCTGTTACCTGTAGATTTTGGTAAATGAAAATACTTACCCCAGGATTAAAATAAGGAAAAGGAGATATATATTTCCCAGTATATTATTATAATTCTTAATCTATAGTATGGAAGAACAAAATAACTTGAAAAACATTCGAGGAGAAGGCCATCAGTTGTATAGTACTGTTACCACTCAGTTACAGAAGCGTCCTATTGCATGAAATGCTTGGATCAGCATCCTGTGAGATTATCAGGGTATAGGGTGAGGACACCCATAGAACAGAGGCCAACATTAGTGTGAGAAGGGGCACAAGCATAGAAATGAAAGGGGAATCTAACCATAACCCTTAATGTGTAGATTTGTCATGGGTTAGGACAACATGAGTGGGCATACTAAAGAAGCATCTGATTTTCAGAGAAATGTAACTTAGCCCACCTAGTTACTTTGTTACCTATGTGATGTCATTGTATTTGTTACCATTTAATGTCTGTGAAATAACATCATGTTTGAGGGATATTATAGAAGAAAGACTATGTTTTTTATGTTAGAATGTACAGCAGCAGGCATGCAGTCATGGAACTAAAGCAGAAACTGAGAATATAAACCTTGCTCTGCAAATATGAGGTAGATAACTAGAAATGGCCTGGGATTTTGAAACCTTAAATTAGACCTCTAGAACCACACCATTTCTAACCACATCATACTTGCTAGACCTTACCAAACAGTCCGACCAGCCAGAGAAAATGTATTTAATATATGTGTCTATGGTGAACATAACCACCACAGTTACAAATTGAAATCTGTCCTTATTTAATGAATTTTAACACACACACACACACACACACAAGTAGAAGTCAAATATGAAATAAACATTTTAAGAAAAATAATGAGGGCTGTTTTACATATTTAAAAAATTTAAAACTGGAGATGGGTGAAGAAAATTTTATATTTAAACAGGAGAGGTGTTGACAGCTCTGTCGTTCTATCAGAGTCTTCGGATATTTGGATTGGTTACAAGATATCAATCAGAAGACAGTAGTTGAAGCTTATTATAAATAAATAAAGAGATAAATATTGTATATATCCTAACTGATTCCTAAGTGTAGAAAGCACACTGTGTTTATGGTCTAGCAAATTAGGATAGAACTTGTACTTTCTGCTATTAGATATAAAGATATGAAAATATGTGGAGGTTTGAATCTATAACCTATTCCCAGACTTCCATTTTTTTTGGCAGATGGATCTACTGATACTAATAACTGCTTGCTTTGGTTCTAACAAGTTCAGTCATATGCATTGACAGGTACCACACTTTTAAAGGAGTTGGAGTTTAATTACTAAGAATTCCAGCAATCCAAGAAATGCATATGAAGATTGAATTGAGGTTTAAAGTTTTGTACCATTTAGAACCTTTTCAGTGACAGAGGACATATATGTCTGCTTAGGAGTTATGAAGAACATTGTAGCATTTTAGGACCTTGAAATCATTGCCAATTTTATGTCTTTCCCTCTCTTCTCAGGCAGTGGCCCAGAATAAAAAGAAAAAAATAACAAGTGTTTTCACCAAATAGCTAAAATCTTACCATCCATACCAAAATATATAGTTACTGTTTTCTACAGCGTAAGGATGAACATAAATGTAGAAAGGGTACAGATTATTTACATTATTATAATATTAGTATTAGTCCCCATTCCACCTTGGGTATGTGGGTAGAAGATTGTAAATGCGTGTTTTTGCAAATGTGTGGGGAGCAGTGCACATGTATTTCAAAATGAGAGAAATACAGTGTTTAAACCTCAATATATAGCCTCAAACATTATCTTAATTTTTTTGGTTATTTTTTTTATTTTAATAAACAAAGATAAACATAAAAAATTTCAGCATTTTTCCATAAATGTATACGGATACATTTTTCAAGGTTGTAATTAAGTATTTGTGGGTATACATGCATATATATATATATATATATATATATATATATATATGTAACAATAATATAGGAAAAGAGGATATTAATTTGAGGGGATAGAAGAGAAACAAGGAGGGGCTGTAGGGAGGAAAGGGGGATGTGATACAGTTCTCTTTTAATTAAAATAAATTCTTTTTTTTGTTGAACTTCACACAGTCTGTGAGTTGTTTCTGGGGTGTTCAGAGATTTCTGGGGTTAGTATTCCAGTATCAGTGACTGCATATCATGTCTGTTCTTTTGTGACTAGGTTATCTCACTCAGGATGATATTATCTAGATGCATCCATTTTCTTAAGAATTTCATTAAGTCGTTGTTTCTGATGGCTGAGTAGTACTCAATTGAGTAAATGTACCACAATTTTTGTATCCATTCATCTACTGAAGGACATCTAGGTTCTTTCCAGCTTCTGGCTATTATAAATAATAATATTTATAATATTATAAATAATAATAATAAATAGAGCTGCAATGAACATTGTGGTGCATGTACCTTCGTTGTATGTTGAAGCGTCACTGGGGTAAATTCCCAGAAGTAGAATACCTGGGTCTTCATATAGTATTATGTCCATTTTTCTCAGGAATCACCAGACTGATATCCAGAGTGGTTGTATCAGTTTACAACCCCACGAGCAGTGGAGAAGTGTTCTTCTTTCTCCACATCCTTGCCAGCATCTGTTGTCATCTGAGTTTTGGATCTTGGCCAATCTGACCTGTGTGAGGTGGAAACTCAGGGTTGTTTTGATTTGCATTTCCCTGATTGCTTAGGATGTTGAGCACTTCCTTAGATGTTTCTCAGCCATCTCAGCACCTCATGGCACCTTCTCAAAAATTGAACACATAATTGGACACAGTATGAGCAAAAAATCGATACAAGAAGATCGAAATACTCCCATTAATCCTTTCAGACCACCATGGTCTAAGGCTGGTCTTTAATAACAACAAAGACAACAAAAAGCCCATATACACATGGAAACTAAACAATGCTCTATTAAATGATAGCAGGGACAAAGAAGATATAAAGAAAGAAATTAAGGATTTTCTTGAATTCATGCAAATGGAAACAGAACATACCCAAACCAATGGGATGCAATGAAAGTAGTACTGAGAGGAAAACACATACCTGTAAGTGCTTCCAAAAAGAAACTGGAGAGAGCATACACTAGAAACCTGACAGGACAGTTGAACACTCTAGAACAAAAGGAAGCAGATACACCCAAGAGGAGTAGATGGCAAGAAATAATCAAATTTAGGGCAGAAATAGACCAAATAAAAACAAAAAGAACCATTCAAATAATCAATGAAACCTAGAGCTGGTTCTTTGAGAAGATTAACAATATTGATAAACCCTTATCCAACCTAACTAGAGGGCAAAGAGAGAGTATCCAAATTAACAAAATCAGAAAGGAAAGTGGAGAAATAATGACTGAAACTGAGGAAATTCAAGAAATCATAAGATCCTACTCTAAAAGCCTACCCTCAACAAAGCTGGAAAAGCTGGAGGAAATGGATGAATTCCTAGACAGATACAATATACCAAAGATATACTAGGACCTGGCCAACCATCTAAATAATCCCATAACACCTAAAGAAATAGAAGCAGTCATCAAAATCTCCCACCAAAAAAAAAAAAAATAAATAAACTCAGGTCAAGTTTGGTTCAGTGCAGAGTTTTCTCAGACATTTATTGACGACCAAATACCAATACTGTCCAAACTATTCCACAAAAGATAAACTAATGGAACACTACCTAATGGATTTTTAAGGCTACAATAACCCTCATTACTAAACCACACAGAGACCCTATAAGGAAAGAGAATTTCAGACCAATATCACTTATGAACATTGATGCAAAAATACTCAACAAAATCATTGCAAACCAAATCCATGACCACATCAAAGCGATCATTCACCATGATCAAGTAGGCTTCATCCCTGGGAGGTAGGGATGGTTTAATATAGGGAAATCCATCAATGTAATCCACCATGTAAACAAACTCAAAGAAAAAAATAAAACATGGTTATCTCACTCAATGCTGAGAAATCATTTGACAAAGTTCAACACCACTTCATGTTAAATGTCTTGGAAATAACAGGAATCCAAGGCCAATACCTAAACATAATAAAAGCAATATACAGCAAAGGAGCAGCCAACATCAAACTTAACGGTGGGAAACCTGAAGCAATTCCACTAAAATCAGAGACTCAGCAAGGCTGCCCACTCTACACCTACCTATTCAGCATAGTACTAGAAGTCCTGGCCATAGCATTAGACAGCAAATGGAAATCAAAGGGATACAAATCAAAAAGGAAGAAGTAAAAACATCACTACTTGCAGATGACATGATAGTGTACTTGAGTGACCCCACAAATTCCACCAGAGAACTCCTATAGCTGATAAACAAGTTCAGCAAAGTGGTTGGATATAAAATTAACTCAAACAAATCAGTAGTCTTCCTATACTCAAAGGACAAACATGTGAAGAAAGAAATTAGAGAAAAGATACCCTTCACAATAGTCACAAAAACTCTGAAATACCTTGGTGTGACTCTAACTAAGCAAGTGAAGGACCTGTGTGACAAGAACTTCAAACCTCTAAAGAAGGAAATTGAGGAAGATCTCAGAAAATGGCAATACCTCTCATGCTCATGGATTGGAAGGATCAACATTTTAAAAATGGCGATCTTACCAAAAGCAATCTACAAATTCAATGCAATCCCCATTAAAATCCCAACCCAGTTCTTCATTGAGTTGGAAAGAGCAATGTTCAATTTCATCTGGAATAATAAAAGACCTAGAATAGCAAAATCCATCCTCAACAACAAGTAAACATCTGCGTGAATCAGTATCCCTGACTTCAAGCTATAATAGAAGACAATTGTGCTGAAAACTGCATGTTACTGGTGCAGAAATAGGCACGTGGATAATGGAATAGAATAGAAAATCCAATAAATGAGCCCTCATCTGTATGGTCACCTGATTTTTGAAAAAGGTGGTGTAAACATTCAATGTAAAAAGGACAGCCTATTCAACAAATCCAACTGAACAAATCCAACTGGCACTCAGCATGGAGAGCAATGAAAATAGACCCTTTCTTATCTCCTTGTATAAAGCTCAAGTGTAAGTGGATCCAAGATCTTCACATTAAACCTGGCACTCTAAAATTATTAGATGAGAATGTAGGAAAAACCTTAGAACTCATAGGTACAGGTTAAAATTTTGTGAACAGAACACTAATGGCTGGAGCTTTTAAGTCATACATTGACAAATGGGACTTATTGTGATTTCAAAGTTTCTGTAAGGCTAAGGACACTGTCAAGAAAGCAAAATGGCAGCCAACAGAGTGGGAAAAGATCTTTATTTTTTTGAGACATCTCTTATTTTACCCAAGGTTCATAAGCAACAGTTGTTTTCCTACCTTCCCAATATTCATGCACTAAGAAGAGATCAAATTAGTTCTTCATTCTGGCATAGAAATTCTGTAAAACTTGTAAATGTTAAATATTAAATACTTGAAAATATGTCAGTATAGAACCTGGTTGGAAATCGTGGGTTTGTCATGTACATGTGCCATAATGTCAACGCAAAAACTTGACACAACAAATACACATTTTCTCCTGTACTTTTAACTCAGAAAGTTATATCCATATGATTTAACTTAATTACTGAATATCTTGAAGACATCTTGAATTGTATTCATTGTTTGGCCAAAGAACAATAAAGAAACTAATGTATTCTCAGCTTATTTCCTGGTACATCATTCATATTTATGTGTTTGGTGATAAAATACTTACATTCTTCTATATTTAAAATTTACATATGATGTATGTTTCCTACTCCTTATACAATTATGTTCCTTTCCATATCTTTGTTAAAGTTTAGAAGAGCAAGGCATGACAGAGTTTGGTATGGATAGATTCTGTATATGAAAGCTAATTTCTGAGTGTCTATGAGGAGCAGCTATTTCCTACTGAGATTACTGATGTGTGGGGTTCACAGTAAAGATTGTTAGGGATAAGCTTTAGAAGCACCAAGTTCCTTACTGGCAAGGTTGTGGAACTGGATGTTTAATTTTCACTATTGCAAATGTATAAGAAAATTTATTTTACATCTAGAATTACATTTTTTTCAGGAAATAGGCAGAAATATATGAAGAAAGTGAGTTTACCCTGCTGACCCACCAGAAGCCATAAGCTTCTTTCTAAAACTA
Source organism: Micromys minutus (assembly GCF_963924665.1). Taxonomy (NCBI): domain Eukaryota; kingdom Metazoa; phylum Chordata; class Mammalia; order Rodentia; family Muridae; genus Micromys; species Micromys minutus. The sequence goes on along the minus strand of NC_137975.1, from coordinate 77,310,470 downwards.
TTTTGTTCTCAACAGTGTAGTATCAGGTCCATCTGGATCAGCAGACAGAGCAAGTCACCATGTGTTTTTGACATTCATTTCAGGCTTTGAAAATACTCGTGGTCACTTCTATAATGTTTTTCAACTAAACAGTCATGAAGAACTTATCATTAAAATGAATTGGAGAATTGGAATTTGCTAAAAAAATTTATGATTAACTCAATGATTTTCTGGCTAGTGTCAAACTGGTCATAATTTGTTTTCATTAAACCTCCTGCAATTTGAACTCTAAGTAAGAGAGTTATATTTGATTGCTTCCATTGACAATCTAAGTATTTCTTAGCAGTATTGAGTGTCCATAGAACTTTACTTAGATAGCATAGACATTATTCAAGTAGATAGTCATTGGCCCAAAGCACATTCAGACAATTGAACCAACTAACCAATTGTTCACTCATATTCTCTTGTGTTTGTGATTGTGATTGGCTCTTACACTATTTCTCTCTCTTTTTTTGCAAACTTCCCAAATGCCAGCAATGGGTAGGGGGAATGTAGATTTGATGACAGGTCACTTGGTGGCAAAGTATATTTGGTCTTGCAAAAGGTCCAGTATCTTTTCCAAAAGACAATATGGAGGCTTACTGCCTTTCATAACTGCAGTTTCAGAGAATCCCACACCATCTCCTGACCTCCAAAGGCATTAAGTACACATGTGGCTAACAGGCACTTCTGTGAAACATTCAAAACAAAGATCACCATGTAAAATAAAATGAATCAACTTAAAATCAGATTTCTCAATAGTCTTAAAGACATCTCCACAGGTGTAAATTCACAGTTTTTATTGGAAGCTTTGATAAAACTTGTAAAGAGTATAATAATAGGCATAGTTTTAAAATGTTATTGCCTTAGTAAATAAGAATGAAAAGGAAGACAAAGTCCTTTCCACATTTTTATTTATAAGATTAGGTTATTACTGCAGTCAAATAAATTTGAATGATAGATATTATTGTTAGTGGTGGGGCAGTGATTTTTTTCCTGTGTCTTTTATCACAACTAATTTACATATTAAAAATCATAAAAGAACAGTAATGTGCTTTAATAAGTATAATTAAAAAATACAAAGGTTCAATATTCCCATTGAAATCAGAGACCATAGTCAACTAATACATTATTTTCCTTAAGACTGCATACCTATTGTGAAAGAGAAGGCATAAATAATGAGAATTTAAAGAAAAGTGTTGTATAGATGATCCCTCTGAGAGAAACATTATCTGATATAGAACATGAAGGTAAAGAGAAACACTTGAGTACTTCATGTCGGGATGTTTATATTAAGGTAAAATTACAGAACGTTATCAGGGGAGGTCAAACTCCCTAGAATGCACAAATAATTCATTGAATATCAAGAAATTAACTCAAAGTAGTTCTGTGAAATCAACAATACTGAACAGTGACTAGGTTGCTCCCTCCTTGAGTTAATGAGGTGTTAGACTGCTGAATGTCACTTTCTCTTTGGTCAATCTGCAAAGAAGCAGCAGAGGCACATTTAGCAACAAGTAAGAAGCAGAGACCATACAAGCAATCTGAGAGAAAAAGGAAAAGGTTAAATTGTCTATAAGTAGCTGAGATCAACTAAAATAAAATGTAAGACTAAGAGTAGCTCACCAGCCTAAAGAGGTTCATATCAACTGAAACATTTGTTAAGGACATGCTCCAAGCTGTCCAGCTTCCTGCTGTCTGTGTAGTGTGATTCTGGCTCCCAGATTTTATGACACATTCACCCTCAGGTTGTTAGCTTTGGTGATGGAGCTGTCATGCAGTCATTTTTGGGTCTTAAATTAACATAGCAACAAAATTCTTATAAATAACACCAAGAAAACTAAGTCACCAAGTTGAACTTTAGTAGCATTTGTACTTTCGCTTGACTTTTAATGATATCTTTATCACTTTAGCTTTCTTTCTTGATATGTATCTCAATGTAAAAAGTGTGTTCCATAGCATTTACAACACAATATGACTGCCAGTCTCTCTATGTGTACACAAGCATTTATGTGGCATGTATACTCATTCTTCTGCAATCAGAGAACAATGTGAAAAAAGAAGTTCTACCTTTCCAATGTGGAGACCCCAGAATCAGTCTCAGTTTGTCATAATAAGAAGGAAGGATCTTTACCTGTTGAGTCATATTTCAACCCTCACAAGTATGTTTTTAAACAGTGGTGTTAATAGAGATTCTCAATGAAACACATGCATTGCCTTCAGTGTAGAAACAAGTTGATTTCAGTCACATTTTCTTCCCATGGTGAGCCAGGCAAGTAGTAACAAATTCTTAAAATATCTGATCATTTCCCTTGTTTATACATTACTTTCTAATTAATTTTATTGTTTTAGTTTTTAATTTATGTCTCTATCATCCAATTTGATTGTAATTGTTGCTAATTTCTTCTTATAAGAAGTATATCTATTGTTTATGATATTTTTCTCTGATTATACATCATTTTGGGGAACTTAAAACATTTTTCAATTTGATCAGTCTTTAATAAAAAATATTATTTTAGAGGGGAGTTTTTAAAACTTCTAAATTAGTAGACAGCTGAGGGAAGGATTATGAAATAGGTAGAGAGAGAGAGAGAGGACCCATAGAAAAAAGGAGACAGGCAGACTTTGGTTCATAAATGAGCACACAAATTCATATTAATGACTGCAGTTGATAATGTAAGTAAATCAATTGATTTTTTTCTTATTTTGAAGAAGTTGAGGGCATTACAACTTGTTATTGCTGGCCAATATAAATTCTTCTGTTGTAGCATATTGCACATTTGACCAGAAATATTTGATGATAAACTTTGTTCACACTTTGCTCATGTTATACTATTTCTATGAGTCCTAGTAAAGCATCAGCAAGACATGAAAATGTGAAGTACATGTGCATTTAGATAAAAGACATATTTCTGCCTGGTTCTATTGTGTCCATTTTTGAAGAATAAGTATAAGAAATTATTAGTAAGAGTGGATTTCTATTAGAGATCAGAATTTACATCAACTTTGAAAATATAATACAGGTAATAAAAGAGAATAAAAGGGGGTTCACATTTAGAGAAAGAAGAAAAGTTGGAGAGGGGATCAGTATATAATAATGGTCAAGAAAATAATTAGAGTATATACTGTATTTTATGAATTTTCATATAAAAGAAATTAACATGTAAGTTGGTTAGAGGAAGAAGTCAGACATCAATTTCTAGTTTTCAATGCAAATATAAATGAATGACTATGCATTAAATTCACTTAAACATACACACACATCCACAGACACACAAAGAGGTAAATTTAGATGTTACCTTTCATACCATGTCAATTACTGATTCATTTTTCCCTTCCTCCTTTCTTTCTACTCCATTTTAACTTTACATTGCACAAATATTTTAAAATTTTATATCATGTAAGAAAAATGTTCACTGTGCCATTATTCACTATCTGTTGTCTATAGTATACTCAAAAATTATTTTAAATGGTGAGGTTGACTGGCAGTTCCTAAGCTTAGGAAGACTAAAATAAATGAAAGACAATAGTCCACATCCTAGATTATGTAGGGGCAGTAAATGAGTTGAACTACCTTAAAGCAGTACCTTCTTTCCAGGATAAAAACTAAAGTATGAGTTATTTTTGTTTATGTGAGTATTAATGAAAGAGGTAGATAATAATTACCTATAAGATTATAGAGAAAATAATTTTGAGAGTTAAAAAATGGATAAAATGTAGGCATGTTTTTGGTGAATGAAAACTCATTTATTTGGCTCCCTGGTCCTTTCAGGATCTATAATAACAGTGGAGATGGAAACCATTTAGTGAGTCAAGGAAGAAGCCAGCAGTGACTCAGTACTGCTACCGACTGACTGCTGTAGAAACCTGCCATATTGTGCTCCTCCATTGGGTAGTATGAAGTATTCAGTGAACTAATGTTTACTCAGCAGAAGCTAATCAAGATACGGAAAGTGGGGGAACTGAAGAGGAGACAACAGATCCTCATCAGGGCAAATTCTCTGATAAAGAACTGGCTCTTTATGTAGGAACACTGGTTGTGTTTGGAATATAACAGTCTGCCCACAATGGAAATGGAAACACCGATTTTCTGAGGAATTCAGGTTGAACCTTAGTCTCTTCATTCATTACCCATGTAATAATACAAATTTGTAACTTAACCATGTCTAATGAAACCTGACACACACACACACACACACACACACACACACACAAACACACACACTCTGATATTTAAAAGAGACAAGGCATACACATAAGAAGAACAATTGGGATTTGTATTCACTGGTATGTGGATTAATAACTGTATCATGAGAGTAGGGGGTCAAAAAACTTAAGTATGAGATGAGTACTTGTTAAATCAGTACTAATATAGAACCATGATGGACACAGAATCTAAGATGGCAATATGGAGGCTTAAGGCTGGACAAGTTTAGAAAAGTTCACACATGCTTTATGCATGTATCTTAAGAGCCTGCTGAGTATTTTAAAAGGCTTCAATGTCTACACAAAGAACTACAGGAAAATAGTAAATGTTGAGGGTCAGATAAATATTGCTCCCCAAGTAAAGACAAACCAACTGGCTATTTAATACCAAATGTTCAATGTTGAAAACATATATAAGAGCAGTAAATAACATCATACAGACTAACTAGATTACATTTGGGATTTTCTATATTTATATGCATATAATAATATATGAATATGATACAAATTAATAAAAATGTGGCAATGAATTTTAAAAGGAGGAAGGAGAGAATATGAGAAGGCTCAGTAGAAGGAAAGACAAAGCTAGATGTTGCAAGTGTGTGTGTATGTGTGTGTGTGTGTGTGTATGTGTGTGTGTGTATGTGTGCAAGCACACACACACGCACATGCACGTGTGCTCATGTATATTTACTGTGTTTAAAGAAAGCCCCAATTGTATAGCAATTGTGTTGTCTGTGAACTTTGAGAACGTGACCATTGCCTGTGGTTAGTTTTTCTTAGTCTATACCCAGGTTTTTATCTACCTGACAAAATGGACCCATTGATTACTAGGAACCTCTTGTTTAGGATCTAACATGATCAGCCATCTTCACTCATTCTGACAAATACCAGCACTTACTTAACTTTTGTAAACAAAATGTATTTGTGAAGATATTTGATATGAATGACATGAAACCAGTACTAAATTCTGTACTAAATGCACATGAAACATTGACAAATCTTCATTTGAGTTTAGTGCTTCCAAAACATCGTTTATTTTTGAGTAAGATACAAATTACTTCTAGAAAGTCACCAAAGAGGTAGATATTCATTGATTCCTTGAAGGTCTAGATCAGGAAGGACCTTCTCAGAGATAGATAGATAGAGAGAGAACAGGGATGGATGCTCAGCAGTTGTTATTATAAACATCACGGCACTTCAAAACCTTAAGAAAGTTATCAACCTTATGTGTATCCCTACGCACACACCGATACATGTTTCTGAGAACACTGTTCTTAGTGTATTCATCAGATGACTGCAAATCTGACCACTCAGACCAAAAAGTATAGTCATTTTCCACAGCACCATTGTGAACCTAAACACAGAAAAAAGAATAGATTGTTATTTTATTGGTATTACTTGGTCACATTACATTTTTGCACATGAGTGTATAACTATGTATATGCACTGCCAGCACATGTGTAGTCAACCTGTGTGTGCATTATGAGATCAGAGGTCAACATTGTTAAAAATTCCACTGCTGAATTTTATCTTTCTCAATTTCCATTCACTTAAGAGAGATTCTTTCATTCACCAAAAACTTGCCTGTGATATTTGCCTAATGTTTAGACAGTAAGGAGTATTCAGTAAATCTATTTTTTATGTATGTTCTAAGGTCAAATGCCTTGCTGGTAAGGGAGGCATTTACAGACTAAGTCAATTTTATTAGCCTCATTCTTTAAAACTGATAATGAATTATGATTGTTAGAAAACGAATTAGTATACAGCAAGTTTGTCAATCATATGAGTCAAGGTATTATGAAAGCATTAGACCTCTAAAAGTAAATATAAGAATAAATATTTTCTGCTGTGTCATTGATCTCAGACAAGGTATACTCATACTGGAGTATACTGAGTGATGCCAAATAAGAAAATCATTGAAAAGTATTTGTGCATTTGGTTAAAGAACAGTAAAAAGGACTAGTATAAAAGATAACTTGTATTATGGTTTTAGGGACAATGTTCTATTATTATTCTATGTTTAAACATAATCAGTTCTCCATATAATGCATTCTTCCAAATATTTGAATCTATCAAACATATTCTAGATGTGTTAAGATTTGAGAGTTCTAAGACTGTTATCAGATTATCTGTGTTAGTCAGAGATATCTATTTCACCTTTTGGGGCTACTTTATGAGTTACTTTGAAAAATATCTTCTTTATATTGAGAGCTTTGATGTGTGCATTTGTTAGTAAATTTTCTGAAGAAGGCTGGATTTATAAATAGCAACTCCTTACTGGGAAGGCTATGAATGAATTACATGTTAATATATATAATATAATGATATTAATTATTTGTTTGTTTATTTAAATATATATATTTAATCTCAGGAATGTTATTGAATATTCCGCTTCTCCTTAAACCAATCATCTCTTCCATGCAGGAGTTAAGGACAGGAATATGAAGAGTGAGTGGGCTTACCCTGCTGAGTATGGTCTTCAATCCCTCCAAAAGCCCTTGAATTTTTTCCTCCAACTCCTTTGTTCTTGAGAGCAAAGTATTGGATACATCTGGCAGAGTAGCCACTGCTGCCACTATGTGCTTCAGAGGCTCGTCCCAGGCTTGCAAAATACTGACGGACACTTTCAGAAGGTCTTCTGACTAAACAATAAAGAACATTTCTTTAACAAGTGAAATACAACAGGGTCATTACATGACCATTTTGGTTGAATGAAAGTCTATGCTCCCACATATACTGGCTATGAGTAAAAATCTAGAAAACATGGTTTAGTGCATTATGTGCAATATAGAAATGATAGTTTCTGTTGCAGAATTATAACTTGCTCAAATGAAAGTAACTTACATTAACGGTAATTTTCTGGTGAATATATAACTGATCATGTTGGTTTTCAGTGTATAGTCTACTGACTACGGGCCAGCTGATATTGCTTTATTAGAGTGCTTCCACTGTCCATGAAAAACCAAGCACTATGGTATTAACTGAACACTGTAGGTACCTATGAGATTCTACTGAGATAAAAATTGGTGTCAATGCTGTCAGAGATTCTGTGACACAATAATTTTCAAATTAATGAATCTATTTCTCATTCGCATATGCAGTTGTGCTCTGAATATCCTTGTAGAATATTAAAATAGTAGAAAAAGGAAGAAAAGAAGATGTTCAGAATGATAAGGGCATCAGTATAGATGATTTTTCCCCCTTACCCCTAATAAAAAATTCCATTGCTTGGTCAGGTACCATAGAACCATGGCTGGGTGCTGCTCTTATCATCAACATGGAATTTTGACATTCTAAGTATGTGATCATCTCCGAAAATATATGACTAACATATCTAATCTACAATCTTTGCTTCAATGTCTGTTAGCTATTGTCATAGTAATGAAAGAAAAATGAAGTGCTGATGGAATCTCATAGACATTTTACAAGAAACCTTTAAAGGATGGAAAATGTCAGCCAAATGATGATAGCAAAATTCACTGCCTGAATCCTTGAAGCCTAGGGTTTAGGATTAAAAGTTTGAGATGGATGAACTTCCAATTCAAATTCTATTTAGGATTAGTGTAATTCAATCCCTATATAACCTTTGTAGCCTAAGTTTGGAATATTCCTAATCATGCTGTGCATTAGAAAATTTTTGAGGATTAAATGAATCAATGTCAATGGACTGATTTCTGAAGATTCTAGATGTAAGTAAATGATTCTCTCTTCAACACATCTTCATCCTTCAATTGTCATTATTATTCCCAGACTTTACAGGAGAATAATTTGTGTGTGGGTTTCTGCTATTATGAATGCACATGGAGGGGAAGTAGATTGTATTCATGAGATGTGCACACGTAAGGATAATATTAATCATATTTAGTTGCTTATAATAGACAGTAAGGGAGCAGAGGTGACAGCAGTTATACTTTAGAAATTCTAAGATATTCAATCTACATCATATCATAAACTAATACCAATAGGAATATAATATATGTTTAGAAAACATCTTTCTAGTGTATTTTCACTTGAGATATAATAGGAGGCTATGTAGTTATGAGCATCTTAATAAATAATGAAGAAAGAAAGGTAGGACCCAGTTTCAAATTTAAAAAGTCATAAATCATTTATCAATAAGTAATATGTCTCTAGAATAGAATTTAGTGATATTGCATAACTACTACTGTATCTGCAACTTTTCTATGCATAAATAATTGTAAGATAATTCAGGAATGTCTAAGTCATATTAAAGCTTCTCAGAACATATTAATAATAATCCCACAGAAATTGTGCTATTAAAACACAGTGGTATGAATGGTCAGTTTATTAACCTGCTATCATATGAACAAGGATTTGTCTTAAAATAAAATTATTGACTATAAAACATGATTATCTGTCATTTCTTCCCATTTCTAGCATCTGATATTAGCTCAATTGCTATGGCCCCAGTAATCATACACAGCACAAGTATGTTGTATATTACTTCAGGTTTGATTTGTTTGTTTCTTGCTTACTTTTGTTAAAAGGGAGGGAAACTTACTTGTGTCTGGTGGACTTGCTCACTGTTTTCTGGAGTAAAGATTACAGAAGTGTGACAGGGCCTTAACATCAGGTTATGTGACCAAGCTGTTTTACCAAAAGTCATATCCTGGAAGAAATAGAAAGGTTTAATTGCTAGAGATAAGAATTGATCAACTACATTAATGGCCACATTAAAAATGAGTTTGGTAAATTTAAATTATTTTACCTAAGGCTGAGTATATAGAAGTAGAACAAGAACTAAAGCCTACCTACTTACGCAATCTGCCAATTGTATAAAGAGTCTAATTTTTAAACTTCCAACTCTCTTCCCTTCTTTACAATTTTATTATTTTTTCCATTTCTAAATGATATTGTTTGACATGAAGATTGAAATAAACATACTCTAAAAACTGATGGTTAATTAGCACTGGTTTCAGGTTTGAGGAGAGTGCAATAAAATGATGTATCCATCTCTATATTTTATAATACACATGATTATCTATTATCTTTAACCAAGCATTGTAGAATTAAACAATTACTCTTTATATCACAAGGAATCATAAAATTCTATGTGTATACTAAGGCATTATTAGCTAGTGGATAAAAGAACATTAAAATATCATTTATTATTTATATATTAGCCAATAGAAGATTGTATTCAATGAAGAAATTTACTATTTAAAGAGCATATTTTTAATATTGGCAATCAGTAAATTTGGAGAAGTGTAAGTGATCCTGTTGAAGAATCATGAATGTAAAATATGGAATTAAATCAACACTAGAATGAGGATAGACTGGAGAATATTTATTAACTGCAGTTCTAAAGATATATGCTCCATATTTTCAAAATTTCATGGAGGTAGTTTTTTTTTTTTTTTTTTTTGTTTGTTTTTTTCTTTTTTTTTTTTCTTTTTTTTTTTGTTCATCACTAATTTGTCCTTTCCCAATCAAGTGCATCTACAAGGGACAGAGAGGAGATGTCCTTTTCAAAACCCATTCTTCAATTTAAATGATGTACTACTCTCTAGTAAATTAAAAATAATAATCGAATCATCAACATTATTGTGTTTCTTAGTAGATTTTCCCCTTACATGGTTTTCTACTGTTTAGTTTTACTTTACTGATACAGTCAATCACAAGGCAACACCTCTAAAATGCAAATTTATAGAATATCGAGTAAAAATGTCCACATAGATAGGACTCCTTCATGAAAGACAAATTTTCAAAGTGTATCCAATCAATAATTTTTAAATATCATATCAAAAATGTTGCATTACAAATGTTCATTAGTAAAAATTTAATGTTTGCTAATTTCATTGTGTGTATCATTTTTCACTAAAATTCTATATATTTTTGATCCATGTTGAAATATCTGCTTTTCACTTCTAAACTGATCACATTTAAAATTTGTCTCATGATGGTTTCTGTTTGATGACTAGGGTTTGATGATTTCTCCTTTAGAACTGAAACCAGGTCAGGGACACTACAAAAAAATTCACAAAATCAACAAACATGGAGTCACAGAGTCTCACGGAGACTGAACTGACAGTAAAGGCACCTGCAGGGCTCTAAACCTAGTCCGTTTCTATATATGTCATAGTTGTGTAGCTTGGTATTTCTAACAGAGGGAGCAGAGACTGTCTCTGACACTTTTTGCCTGTTCCAGGGAGCCTTGTACAGCTTTAATATGAGGGAAAAGGCCTAAGCTTATTGTAACTTGATAAGCCATGTTTTCTTGATATCCATGAGAGGCCTGACATATTCTGAAGGGAAATTGACAAGTAGTGAATATAAAGGGAGTAGGTGGTGATGGTTGTGAGGTAATGAAGGAGGTAGGAGGTGGAGGAAGGGAGGGTTAACTGAGGTCAGGACATAATATGAGAGAAAAAATTAATAATATAACTCAATAGATAATAGATACATATATAGATAGATAAATAGATTTTTGTGTGTGTATGTGTGTGTGTGTGTGTGTGTGTGTGTGTGTGTGTGTGTGAGAGAGAGAGAGAGAGAGAGAGAGAGAGAGAGAGAGAGAGAGAGAGAGAGAGAGAGAGATATCAGAAGTACTTACAAATTCCATAAACACTTTTGAAGCAAGATCATGGGTGTAGTGTGACAATTCAACCACACGTTGGTATAGGCTTCCAGTTGACACTCCATAATTTGGTAAGGATGTCACCGGCTCCCAAAGAAGCAGGTTTGACACTGCCAGCAAAAGGAGTGCCACAGCTATAAAGAGAAATGACACTGAAATATCTTGTTCAAATGACACTGTGAAGGATATACTGTCTGTTCAAAGTTTTCTTTGTTACAATACTTGCTTCTGTACATATGGAGTCACTTTGCCCAGTGAGAAAGCATAGGGAAGTAGGAATGCACCCCCACATGCAGATTGAGAAGTTGCAATGTTGTCTCAGCTTGTGTTTGCCTTTGCACAGCTTTTCAAGTTTGAAAACATCTTTAGTTCACACCCTTTAATGTTACTGCTTCTTTCTGTGACTAACACAAATAAACCACTGAATCCTATGTCCTCAATGAAGTTCAACTTCTCAGTTTCAGCATCATTGTCACTTTGGTTGTTTGTTTCTTGTTCTGTTCAATGTTGTGGAAGAATCTTACAAGACAATATGAATTTGAAACCTGTAACTATGTCCATTTTTATCCTTGTGTTAAAAATTTTGAAACAGTAAGGGAATGGAAAATGTCTATGGACTTTGCATGTGCGACATTCCTCAAACAAAGTAGATGCCCCTAGAGAGCAATTGATCTCAGAGCTGATTCAGCAACTCCTGATTCGAATTGTCAATTCAGTGTGGACTTAAATCTCAGTTACTCATGGACAGCAACAATTATCCAAATACAACAGAATCAAAACCAACAAAGACTCTCCACGCAATCATCATGAGAAAGCATAGCAAAGAAGCAGAGTGTGGCTGCAGAGCTACTTACAGAAGGAGCATGGTTGAGTCAAAGACAGCTGCATCTCTGAGGCGTTCTCTCGAAGTGCTCGCAACACCAGAAGGCTGCTGCTCCCCGAGTGCTGATTTCCCTCAGCTCTTCGCTCCCATATATACTAACAGATTCTCCACAAGGTCATGCAGGTCACCAGGCACCAGGAAGCATGTGTTTTGTCAAGGTAAAGGTTCCTAGATTATATCCCTGTAGGAAGTATAAAAATAACCTTACTGTTGTCACAGTCCTGTTTCTGCACAAATAGTTTTGCAGTTTGCAAGAGTGTCCAGGGTTCAAATTACTTTGGAAATCACAAAAGTCATCTCGGTTCCCTAATGAGTCAGAACCAGGTAAGTAAAAAAATATATTTCCTTGATCCTTTTCTCTAGATCAAAGTTCTATATTCTCTCTTCTGTTCCTATACTCTGTCAATTCCCTAATGTGTTTCAGGTGGTTACGAAGGCCTCCCAGAAGCTCTATTTTAGCTTTGGACTGGCACATCACAGCACTGTTCCGTTATTCTTGATATTTAATCAAAATATTATTTTCTGTTTGTAATCAGCAAACTTTAATAAGTATTTCTTTTTCAGAAAAATAAATACTATTACAACATTAAATTGGCAGAAGAACCTATGTTCAATAAATATTTTGATAGCCATATGAGATGTACCTTACAAAAGCTGATTACTCTCACATAGATGCTGCCTTTGACCCCAGACCCATGATTTTTGCAACATTTTATATGTATCTTACAGATCTCCTCCTCTTGTTCACCTCTTATAATGGTTACCTTTAAATCATTTCAAAACACTATTTCTTTCAGACATAACTCATTGCCATTTTAATAAAAAATACACATAGTACCAGGTGGTTGTATAAGCAATAGCATTTGTTGATGATAATCATTACTGATAATATGCTGAAAAGTATGTATTGATGCCAGTCAAAATATTCCTTGCCATGGGTATTTGAGGCATTCAGAAGACTGAATATTTTTACCATTGAACCAAGACATGCAGTCTCATAAATAATAGACTTTGCAAGATTAAATCTGGGGTAGAACCCTAGAGTAGGGTTCTTCCATGTCTATATTTTCAAATACTCAAAGAAAATAAATTTAACATTTACATTGTGGTTCATTCAGTTATCTTCTAAGGTTAAGAAGTTGTGATGTTCAAGTATAGTGGATATCTTCTATAAATCCATTAAATTCTGATTAGCTTACTTTTCTTGAATGTTTTCTAACTAAATATGCCATGTAGAAAGAACATTATATCATGGAAAAGTCTGTAGACTAGACAGTATCAATATGTGAAGATGACCACTGAGGTTGAGGATCCGTAGAAGAAATAAAAAGAAGGTATGAAGGTCTACTAGAATAAGATGAGGTCTCAAAATTTAACTAGGTCTGACTGTTCAAATAGAATAGATCATCCTGTGTGAGACTTGGTTCTATTTAGTTGTTTATGTACTAACTCCATTGTGTCTATGACTATTTCTTATGCTGACATCTGCCATGGTGATCACTGGGTAAATGTAGCTGTGTTCCATAGACAAATAAGGTAACAAGTAAAAAAAAAAAAAAGGACCATTCTGTTTAGCTACCCTCATTGCTTTTCTAGTTGTCCTATGGGTTCTATGATGGTACAAGTTGGTCTGGAAAATATAAACTCTTTATTATCCAAAATGCTTAAGAGGTCCCAGGATGATTCAGCAATTTTAACTCTGACACATTCCTGTTTCTCACAGTAATTCAAGCCTTACTTAACCTTCACCCTCAAGCAAATAACTGCAAATGCGTAAATCACATATCTATGTATCTTGGTCACCTACAGTGTAGTCATTTCAAAGGGGAAAAGTATGTGGTTCTTGCAGTGATGAAGAGATAATTTTGACTCCTTGTGACCCGCTCAACTTCATTAAAAATCCTTTACTGTTTGCCTCCAGTAACTCCCTTAATCAATCTTTTCCTCCTCCTGTCCATCTTGATTTTTAATCATCACTCTCCGATTTAGTTCTTTGTGGGGAAAATAGATTCTAAACACAGATATTAATTACAACTCTTTGCCTATCAGATGATTACCTTTTCATTGAAGTAAAAGAAAAGCATATTTCTCTTAGCTATTGTAGTATTTGGCATCTACAAAATGAGTCAAGAAAGTTTTACTCCCTTCTTTAAGAGGAGGAAAAAATTCAGTAAATTAAAGAAATTCATATAAAGAGCCATATGTGTCTTCAGTAGCAAACAAGACAATCAGGGTTCTAAATCTCTTAATCTATAGAAAAGGCAGTTAATTATGGTTCATAGTCTTGCCTGAATATGAACAATACTGTGAATTATACTGTAGGATTTGTGCAGAAAATCACAATAGAAAATTCACTTCTCTCTCCAGTATTCACGTCATTAGTAAACGAGATCGATGACATATGTGTTTTTTTCCAGTAAATAATATTTATGTTTTCAGAAAAATTATAAAGCTCCATTTTAATGGGTTATTTATATACCTGTTTACCCATTGACAATTCTGTTCACAAATAACCATCAAAAATAAATAAATAAATGTTATAGCAGATTGGTCCTTGTAGTTGAAATATAGAAAATACATTCTAGATATTTGTCAATTTTTTGATACAATGATTATGTTCAGATATTCTCATATTTATTAAAAGCAAATTGGATACACAATAAATATAATAGGGGGTCATTGATTTTTTATATTATTCCAACCTTCCTCTGTCTTTTTAAATGTATTTTTGTGTATGTACATATTTTTTCCTTTATTTTACTTTTACACTCAAGATTTTATTCCCCTCCAGGTCCACCCTCCTACTTTTCTACATCCAATACCTACTCACTGCCTCCCACCCTATCTCCAGGAAGATGTCCCCACCACACCCACCCAACCCGACCTCTACCCTCTCTGGGGCCTCCAGTCTCTTGAGAGTTAGGTGCATCTTCTCTGACCCAAGAATTCTCAGCTGTATATGTGTTGGGGTCCTCATATGAGCTGGTATATGCTGCCTGGTTTGTGATCCAGTGTCTGAGAGATCTCAGGGGTCCAAGTTAATTGAGACTGTTGATCGACTTACAAGATTGCCCTCCTTCTCAACATCTCCCAGCTTTTTGCTAATTCAAGCACAGAGACCAGACACTTCTGTTGATTGACTGTGGGCAATTATCTGCATCTGACTCTTTCAGCTGCTTGTTGGGCATTTCAAAGGGCAGTCATGATAAGTCTCTTTTTATGAACATTCCATAGCCTCAGTAATGGAGTTAGGCCTTGGGACTTCTCCTTGAGCTGGATTCCCTTTTGGGTCTTTCCGTGAATCTTCTTTTCCTCGGGCTCTTCTAGCATTCCATCCGTTCAGATCTTTTGACAGGAACAACTTTGGTTAGAATTTTGACTGTGGGACAGCAACCCCATCTGTCACTTGATATCCTAATTTTCTGCTGGAGGTAGGCTCTACAAGTTACCTCTCCCCACTGTAGGGCATTTCATCTAGGGTTCCCTCCTTTTGAAGCTTTCTCATCTCCCAGGTGTCTGGTGCATTCTGGTGGGTGCTCCCAACTGTCTATGGTTGAAAGTTTTTGTTCTTCTTTTGGCCCTCATGCCTTCAGTCCTTCCCCTCACCAAATACCAGACCCTGTTCCCCTCCACACTGTACCATTTCTTTCCCAGTTCACTTCCTCCCGTCACACCAAGGATAAGATTGATGGACTTATCTGTATACCAGACATCTTTCTACATGTCCATTCTAAAGTCAAGATCTACATGATGAGAGTAAAGTAGTTTATCAGTAGACCTGTCCTTTCAGCTTGCTGGTATTCAATATAAAAAATATTCTGATTGTAGTTAGTTTGTGAATTAGTTGTAGGAAATACTTTGGAAATTTTAATGATTAGTTTTGTTATCTTGGTGACAATTTGTAGCCTATGAACATTCCATAATATTAGAAACCATTTCTTAAAAAAGAGATTGGCCATGAGACAGGAAATGTGTGGTTATTTTTGTTTGTTTGTTTTCTTTTTGGTGATAGTACACTTGTTTGTTGGATTCTTACTTGCCTCTTTGGCCTTCCTGGGACTGGGATTTGTTTTATCATTGTGTTTTAATTTATGGTTTCCTAAACTACATATTCATCTGAGATAAGTTTACTGTTCTGAAAGCATAGAGCATGAGCCATTTTGTTACAACCGTTTTCTCTGAGACTAATCCTTCCATGTTCCTTCTTATTTAGTTTCTTTGGGTCAATGAATGCAAGGGTATTCCTTATTTCACAGCTAATATCCACTTATAAGTGAATAAACACATGTTTCTTTTACCATCTATGTTACCTCACTCTGGATGACATGTTCTAGCCATTTTCCTACAAAATTCATGATGTCCTTGTTTTTAATAGCTAAATACTATTCTTTTTTAACAACTTTATTTTACAAAACAAAGATAAATGTACAGATTTTAAGCATTGTTTGCATAAAATTATACATTTTGTCAGTACTTTGTTTTCAGATTTTAAAATAATTTTTACAGAAAACTGTATGAATATATTTTTTAGTCAGTACTTGATTTTTTTAAAAGTTTGATAGTATGCATTGAAAACTTAATAGCTACAATGAGCATAAAGTACATGTAAAACAAAATGTTACATGGAAATAGTCAAAGTTTTCTTGTTGTATAAAGATTTTTTTGTTTTGTTTTGTTTTGTGTTCTTTATTTCTTGGACGTCATATAGTCTATGAGTTGTTTCTGGGGCAGTGTGAGCCTCTGGGGTTAGCATCCCATTATCAGTGACTGCATATTATGTCTGTACTTTTGTGACTGGGTTATCTCACTCAGGATGATATTCTCTAGATGCATCCATTTTCTTAAGAATTTGGTCAAGTCATTGTTTCTGGTGGCTGAGTAGTATTCCATTGTGTATATGTACCACAATGTTTGTATCCATTCATCTTCTGAAGGACATCTGGGTTCTCTCCAGCTTCTGGCTATTATAAATAGAGCTGCTATGAACACTGTGGTGAATATATCTTTGTTGTGTACTAAGGTGTCTCTGAGGTATATGCCCAGAAGTGGAATAGCTGGGTCTTCAGGTAGTATTATGTCCAATTTTCTGAGGTATCACCAGACTGATTTCCAGAGTGGTTGTATTAGTTTGCAACACCACCAACAGTGGAGAAGGGTTCCTCTTACTCTGCAACCTTGCCATCATCTGTTATTGTCTGAGTTTTGGATCTTGGCCAATGTGACTGGTGTGAGGTGGAATCTCAGCGTTGTTTTGATTTTAATTTCCCTCATGGCTAAGGATGTCCAGCACTTCCTCAGATATTTCTCAGCCATTCGATATGCCTCAACTGAGAATGTTTTGTTTAGCTCTATACCCCATTTTTTAATAGGGTTATTTGATTCTCTGGTGTCTAGCTTTTTGAGTTCCTTGTATACCTTAGATATTAGGCCTCTATCTGATGTGGAGTTGGTAAAAATCTTTTCCCATTCTGTTGTCTGCCGCTTTTGTTTTCTTGACAATGTCCTTAGCATTACAGAAACTTTGCAATCTCATTAAGTCCCATTTGTTAATCTTTGAATTTAGAGCTTGAGCCATTGGTGTTTTGTTCAGAAAATTTTCTCCTGTGCCTATATGTTCTAAAGTTTTCCCTACTTTCTCATCTAATAGTTTCAGTGTATCTGGTTTAATGTGGAGATCTTTGATCCACTTACACTTGAGCTTTGTACAAGGAGATAAGAAAGGGTCTATTTTCATTCTTTTGCATGTTCAGTGCCAGTTAGAACAGCACCATTTGTTGAATAGGCTGTCCTTTTTCCATTGAAGGTTTGCGGCTCCTTTGTCAAAAATCAGGTAACCATATATGTGAGGGCTCATTTCTGGATCTTCTATTCTATTCCATTGATCCACATGCCTATTTCTGTACCAGTAACATGCAGTTTTCAGCACAATTGCCTTGTAATATAGCTTGAGGTCAGGTATAGTGATTCCCACAGATGTTTTCTTGTTGTTCAGGATGGATTTTACTATTTTAGGTCTTTTGTTATTCCAAATGAAATTGCACATTGCTCTTTCCAACTTAGTTAAGAAGTAAGTTGGAATTTTGATGGGGATTGTGTCACGCGCCCACGCTTCCCGCTGGTAGGAACAGGCGTGCAACAAACAAACAGATTTTTCTGTGGACAACATTTATTGTACAGCACTCTGAGCAGGGACTTCTTGAGTAGGAAACTTCTCTCTGAGCCGGGGACTCCCTACCGGGGTCTACTGTATAGGCGACCTCTCACGTGCAGTCTCCCACATGCGATCTCTCTGCCCAGTCTCTCTCCACGTGGGATCTCTCTGCCATCTCTCCACGTGGGGTCTCCCGCAATCTCTCCACTATCTCCCTCTCCACGTGGGGGTGAAATGCACTGCTATATATGCCTAGGAGACTCGTGTCGCTACCTGATTGGTGCGCCCTCCAGTAACTCAATAGTATGCCCCAAGAGCGGGCTATGACATATGTGGTGCATGCGCATTAAGTCTCTTGGCTGGGCAACAGCTCTGTTCTCAGCGGGAAGCCGGCGCCATGTTTGGGTGCGGCACAAACGGCTCCCTACATCTCCCCCTAATTTCTTAAATAAAAACATGGCTGATCAACCATCAGGCTCTTGTTGGACCTTTAAGCCAAACAGAGGGAGAGGTGCCCATTTCGAGTGCAGCAAGAGCTTGTGCTATGACCACTTTGTTACGTTTTTGTTGAGTACGGATTTTGCACACCATCCAGAGCAGAAACACAGTCTCTCTGCACAAAAGCATGTCAAAAATTAATTGGTAAAGCAAGAGTTCTATAATCCCCAAACCCTGCTATCTCCATGTTTAAGGGCAAGTACGGTACATCAAAGGTTACAATGGTGACAAACAAACAAGAAAATAGTTTTGCATTAAGGCAAAAGGGCATCGGTTTTGGAAACACTGACAGAATCGCCCATCTTGCCTCTCCTCTGACTCTCTGGTTCCAAAGCATCAGGAGCAGGGCTGTCATCACCCCAAACTAACTAGTTCATCCCCTTACATAGGAATCTGTCCTCACCTTGGATGTGGAGCCCCCTGATTGGTTGAAACTCATTAGGCCCTATGTCGCCACAAGAGAGGCAGAGCTCAAGGAGTGGAAAGTTACCCAGCACGTGCGCACATGACTTGTTAACTGCTAAGTCTAGCCGGATGTCAGCGCCATCTTGTAATGGAGAATGTGCAGGCAGCGCCCCACATCTCCCCCTATCTTTTATTCTTTAAGCAAAGTAGGACACCCATATTAGGAGGGCAAAGATAGAAGTCAAATCCTCATTAAGGTTTATAAAGACCATGTACAAGGGTAACCACTAGACTTTTTGTAGCCCGTAGTACTCTTGACCAGTCACTCTGCCATTTTTCTGAGGGAGGGACACTGGGGCAGGCAACCCTCATGCAAAATGACATACCTCCCAGAGATACCCCTCAACAATGGGCTCTCAATGCGATGCTTTGCTCGGCATCCCTCATGGACTGCTCAAACCAGACACTCTAATCCTGTGCAATGAACCGAAGTTCTAGGAGTGCAAGAGCTGTCTGGCTGGCGACCTACTGCTTAAGCATAGACAACCAGATATCGGCTGATGCTCTATGTTCTGGAGCGACAAGCACTTGGGCAATAACCACCTTGTCTCTTTTTGTTTGGGCCTTGAGCTTACAAACCAGCCAGAGAAGCAACGCAAGTCCACAGCAAAGGATTGCTCCAAAGAGTCCCACCCCCACCCAAGTTGATATCGGTGGTGAAAAACTTAGGTAAGACTTTAGCATCCTGTTCCAATTGAATTGGTTTTGGAAACACCGAGTAGCACTCAACATGTTAGACATTCTGGGATCCAAATTGGACTTTCTTCTCCCTGTGGAAAAACACAAATAGCTTCCCTGGATCGTATTAAGATAGGATCCAGGCCTTTCCAATTATCAGTGAGGACATCTTTCCATTTCACTAGCTCTTTAGGTGGCACAGGCCATTGTCCATGGTGCTCAGCAGCTGAATGGCCATGAGCATCCAAATTTAAAAAATTTAAGGTAAGACATATAGTAGAAATGGCCATTTTAGGCATAGGGGGTATCTCTCCAATTCCCCCCTTTTGTTTGTTGAAATAAACCTTTAGGGTTCGATGAGCACGTTCAATGATGCCTTGACCCTGAGGATTATAAGGCAATCCTGTCAGAAGTGAAACTCCCATGTGATGGCAAAATTCAAGCACTTTTGCTGAGGTATATGCAGGAGCATTGTCCGTTTTTAACACTTTAGGAATGCCCCATGCACTCCATGCTTTAAGACAATGAGTAATAACATGAGAAGCCTTTTTTCCTGATAAAGGAGAAGCAAAATTGACTCTTGAACAAGTATCAATGGACACATGTAAAAGATACTGAGATAATGGTTTGGAATAATTTGCAGATTTAGTAAAATTTTTATACTGAATAGTGGTCACACAATAATCTTGAGAACTTTTATTGGCAGCCCAGCTGGGCAACCTGCCACAATATATCCATCTGTTTTTGAACCAGATCAATTCTCTAAGGTATTATTATAAACAGTTTTTATATTAGAAGAAAAGGTAAAGAGGCCCTTAACTGCGCAATGTACTCTCCAAGATTGACAGCCAGTCTAAGGATGCAGGGCTGAATCTCTTTTTCTTATACAAAAATATGACCACTTAGGTTGGGCTGGAATAAACAAATTACCCTTTGGCTGGAAAATAGGCCAGTGACCGGCAATCCAGGTGGCATTATCCTATCCAGGTTTTTTGTATAATTAGCAGTGATTCTATAAGTTCGGACTGACTCTGCCAACTCTTTAACTTGCTTGTGTTCGGGGTGATCATCCTCGAACATGGGAAACATTTGCCTGATGGTATGGTGTGTCTCCGGAGTACAAAAGAACTCGCACTTCTTCTCTGGGTAAAGCGGAAGAGCAGAAGTGGCTGCTTTAAAACCTTCCGGTTGTGTTACAGGAGTCCTCTGTCCGGGCTGAAACTGCTCTGCCTCACATTCTTTTCTCTCTTCTTTTTCTAAAATTTCCTCAAATTGAAATTCAGTTTGTGATCCTTTTTCTTCCAGCTATGGGGCCTTTTGTTCCTTTAATGGATACAAGGCATTCTTTCCAGGAAACTTGTACTCTGTTTCCCCGGACGAGATCCTCTTTTTTCCCAGCGGTTTTTCCGCCATTTGTTCCTTTAGCGGATACAAAGTATTGGACTCTGGCGCAGTCCTCTCCGCCGGGACCTCTCCAATTCTGACTTGTTTTGAACATGTCTCTCGGAGACTATCTTCCTTGTCCTTTTCTTTATCACGTTCTGTTTCTGACCCACCCTCTAGGTGCTGCCTGCTAACTTTTCGTCTAGATAACTTCCACAACAGTAATGTTATAACAGTTACCACAAATGCAAGCAATACTCCTTCTACTGCCAGAGAAAATCTAAGAAGAGACATGCCTAAGTTTTTGGCATGTTCTTTTGGCACCCCATAAAAACTAAAGAGTGACATGTCTCTCAGAACTTACCTTTTAATTCTTCCGCAGTTCTGAATCTAGTTCAGCGGCCTGAAGGTTCCCCTCGGCACTCCCGGGATTCCGGCACCACTTGTCACGCGCCCACGCTCCCCCCCCCCCCCCCCGAGGAACAGGCGTGCAACAAACAAACAGATTCTTCTGTGGACAACCTTTATTGTACAGCGCTCTGAGCAGGGGACTTCTTGAGCAGGAAACTTCTCTCTGAGCCGGGGACTCCCTACCGGGGTCTATTGTATAGGCGACATCTCATGAGCAATCTCCCACGTGCGATCTCTCTGCCCAGTCTCTCTCCACGTGCGATCTATCTGCCATCTCTCCATGTGGGGTCTCCCGCAATCTCTCCACTATCTCCCTCTCCACATGGGGGAGAAATGCACTGCTATATATGCCTAGGAGACTCGTTTCGCTACCTGATTGGTGCGCCCTCCAGAAACTCAATAGTATGCCCCGAGAGCGGGCTATGACGTATGTGGTGCATGTGCATTAAGTCTCTTGGCTGGGCAACAGCTCTGTTTGCTGAGTTCTCAGCGGAAGCCAGCACCATGTTTGGGTGCGGCACAAACGGCTCCCTACAGGATTGCATTGAATCTGTAGATTGATTTTGGTAAGATGGCCATTTTTAAAATGTTAATCCTTCTGCTCCATGAGCATGGGAGATCTTTCCTTTTTCTGAGATCTTCCTTGATTTCCTCCTTTAGAGGTTGAAATTCTTGTCATACAGGACCTTCACTTACTTAGTTAGAGTCACACCAAGGTATTTCATAGTTTTTGTGACTATCTTTTCCCTAATTTCTTTCTCCACATGTTTGTACTTTGAATATAGGAAGGCTACTGATTTGTTTGAGTTAATGTTATATCTGGCCACCTTGCTGAACTTGTTTATCAGCTGTAGAATTTCTCTTGTGGAATTTGTGTGGTCACCTAAGTACACAATCATGTCATCTGCAAATAGTGATGTGTTTACTTCTTTCTTTTCAATTTTTATCCCATTGATTCTCTTTTCTTTCTAATTGCTCTGGCCAGGACTTCCAGTACTAGGATGAGTAGGTAGGAGGAGAGTGGGCAGCCTTGCCGAGTCCCTGATTTTACTGGGATTGCTTCAAGTTTCCTACCATTAAGTTTGATGTTGGTTGTTGGTTTGCTGTATATTGCTTTTATTATGTTTAGATATGGGCCTTGGATTCCTTTTCTTTCCAAGACTCTTAACATGAAGGGGTGTTTAATTTTTTCAAATGCTTTCTCAGCATCTAGTGAGATAACCATGTGTTTTTTTTTCTTTGAGTTTGTTTATATGGTGGATTACAGTGATGGATTTCCTTATATTAAACCATCCCTGCATCCCAGGAATGAAGCTTACTTGATCATGGTGAATGATTGTTTTGATATGTTCTTGGATTCGGTTTGCAAGGATTTTGTTGAGTATTTTTGCATCAATGTTCATAAGTGAGATTGATCTGAAGTTTTATTTCCATATAGGGTCTTTTTGTGGTTTAGGTACGAGGTTTATTGTAGCCTCAAAAATGAGGTAGGTACTTTTTAATTGGATTATATTTTGTGGAATATTTTGGACAGTATTGGCATTAGGTCATCAATAAATATCTGATAAAACTCTGCACAGAACCCATCTGGACCTGGGATTTTTTGTTGGGAGGCTTTTGATGACCACTTCTATTTCTTTAAGTGTTATGAGATTATTTAGATGGTTGGCCGGGTTATCGTTTAACTTTGGTATCTAGTATCTGTCTAGGAATTCATCCATTTCCTTCAGATTTTCCAGCTTTGTTGAGTATAGCCTTTTATAGGAGGACCTGATGATTTCTTGAATTTCCTCAATTTCATTCATTATTTCTCCACTTTCCTTTCTGATTTTGTTAATTTGAATACTCTCTCTAAGCCCTCTAGTTAGTCTAGCTAAGGGTTTATCAATCTTGTTAATTTTATCAAAGAATCAGCTCGTTTTTTGTTTGATTCTTTGAATGGATCTTTTTGTTTCTATTTGTTTGATTTCTGTCCTATATTTGATTATTTCTTGCCATCTAATCCTCTTGGGTGTATCTGCTTCCTTTTGTTCTAGAGCTTTTAGCTGTGCTGTCAAGTTGTTTTTGTATGTTCTCTCTAGGTTCCTTTTTGAAGCACTCAGAGCTATGAGTTTTCCTCTCTACTGCTTTCATTGCATCCCATAGTTTTAGGTATATTGTATTTTCATTTTCATTTAATTCTATAAAATCCTTGATTTCTTTCTTCATTTCTTCTTTGACCCTGCTATCGTTTAATAGAGCATTGTTTAGTTTCCATGTGTATGTGGGCTTTTGTTGTCTTGGTTGTTGTTCAAGACCAGCCTTAGACCATGGTGATCTGAGTGGATGCATGGGAGTATTTCAATCTTCTTATATCTATTGAGGCTCGTTTTGTGACCAATTATGTGGTCAATTTTTGAGAAAGTGCCATGAGTTGCTGAGAAGTTGTATTCTTTTGTTTTAGGATGATATTCTGTAAGATATCTATTAATTTTCTTTGGTTTATAGTCTCTGCTAGTTTTTCAGTGTCCTTGTTCAGTTTCTGTTTCCATGATCTTTCCATTGGTGAGAGTAGGGTATTCAAGTCTCCCACTATTATTGTGTGGGGTGAAAAGTATTTTCTGAGCTTTAGTAGCATTTCTTTTATGAATACCAGCGCTTTTTTATTTGGAGCATATATGTTAAGGATTTAGAGTTCCTCCTGACAAACTTCCCCTGTAATGAGTAAAAAGTGTCCTTCCTTATCTTTTTTGATAACTTTTGGTTGAAAATGTACTTTATTTGATATTAGAATGGCCACTCCAGCTTGCTTCTTGGGGCCATTTGCTCGGAAGATTGTTTCCCATCCTTTTACTCTGAGATAGTGTCTGTTTTTGTCTCGGAGATGTGTTTCTTTTATGCAACAAATTACTAGTTTTTGTTTATGTATCCAGTCTGATAGCCTATGTCTTTTTATTGGGGAATTCAGTTCATTTATGTTAACAGATATCTAGGAATAATGGTTGCTGTTTCCTGCTCTTTTTGTTTTTGGAGTTTGAATTGTGCCTGTATGTCTTTCTTCTTTTGGTTTTCTTGCTTAGGATTTTTCTTGTTTTTATTAGGATATAATTCCCATCATTTTAATCAGTTTTCCACCTATAATTCATTGTAGTGTTGTGTTTCTTGTCAGATATTGTGTAAATTTAATTTTGTTATGGAATATCTTCGTCTCTCCATCTATGGTGATTGAGAGTTTTGCTGGGTATAGCAGCTTTGGCTGTCACCAGTGCTCTCTTAGGGTCTGCATGATGTCTGTCCAGGCTCTTCTAGCTTTCATAGTCTCTGCTGAGAAATTGGGTGTGATTCTGATTGGTCTGCCTTTATATGTTACATGGCCTTTTTCCCTTACTGCTTTTAGTATTTTTTTCTTTACTTTTGTCACTTGGTGTTTTGACTATTATGTGTCTGGAAGAGTTTCTTTTCTGAGCCAATCTATTTACAGTTTGGTAGGCTTGTTTTATGCTCATAGTTATCTCATTATTAATGGTAGGGAAGTTTTCTTCTATGATTTTATTGAATATATTTACTGTGCCTTTTAGTTGATATTCTTCTCCCTCTTCTATTCCTGTTATCCTTAGGATTTGTCTTCTCATTATGTCCTGGATCTCCTGGACATTTCGGGTTAGGAGCTTTTTGGTTTTTGCATCTTCTCTGACTATTTTGTCTATGTATTCTATGTTGTCTTCCATCCCTTAGATTCTCTCTTCCATTTCTTGTAGTCTATTGGAAATGCTTGCATCTGTGATTCCTGATGTCTGTTTTAGGTGTTCTACCTCTACGGTTATCTCTTTTAGTGTTTTCTTTATTGTGTCAATTTCCGTTTTAAATTCCTTCTTCCACCTCTGACTCACTGCTGATCCTGGTACGAGTGGTCTGACTGCGGTTCCTTACTCCTTGTTGTCCTTTAATTTTTTTATGGGTTTCCTGTTCAGTTTTCAGGATTCTATCAGGAGTGAATCTGAGACTTGGACCTCTATAATAATTTTCACATTTTTACGTATATACCACTATTTTCTATAGATTCCCCTTTGTTTTTGTTTAGTATCCTCTATTTTTAATTGTACTATAACAAACTATATTTGTAGATATTTCTCACAATTCCAGGGAACGTACCTAAAACATTTTGCTACTCTCTTTGTCCCTTCAGTCTCCATGATATGTATTAACCTGTGTTTGAGATTAGTCAGAATCTAACTTTTTCTTTTGTTTCTTTTTGACTGACCATCTGTTATTTTCGCTATGGTAATGCCACTGCTTTAAAAATAATCTTAGAAAAAAAATAGTACAGAAGCTATAGTATGTAAATACAGTCTAGTTTTAAAGTGGATGGTTATTAAATTGCTCTCAAATAACCTTTTCATACTGCCATTTTAAAATTTATTTCTCTTTTATTTATTTCACTCTGACTGCAGTTTCTCCTCATTGCCCTTCTCCAAGTCTTTTTTCTCCCATCTCCCTTATCTATTAGATCCATCACAGGGCTGTTCCTTTTTCAGGCCTCCTACAAATGTCAATTGAATGTGGTATAGTAATGTAGAATGGGACTAGGCCTAAATCCTCATATGAAAGTTTGAACATCGGGTAGAAAACTGTGTTTTCTAAAATCATATGAAAACTTCAGAGGTTAGCTTATATACCACCATTGAGAGACAACTCAATATTTTTGAACATGGAATCCATTCAGTATTGAGTATATAGATCAGTGGTTCTCAAACTTCCCAATGTTGCAACTTTTCAATAAAATAACTCATGTTGGAGTAAACCTCCAACCATAAAATTATATTTGATGCTACTTGATAACTGTAACTTTGTTACTTTTATGAATCACAATGTAAATATCTGGTATATAGAATATCTAATATTTGATTCCTGGGAAATGATCAGGGAGCTTGCTGTGAGTTTTTGTCTCCTAGCAACATCAGGAACTATCACTAGTATCTTTCCAACATGTCCAGTCAAATGTGAACTGAACTAGGACATCACTGATGGACATCTCAAACTGAATGAGAAAGAGCCTGTGATCCCTCATCCCTACAATGATATCTAGAGATCAATGAGCTTTAAGAATGGGAGATGGTCATTCCCAAGAACAGGACATCAGTTGGTAGCATTGTGCCAAATGGTCAGCTGTGAAAACACGCATCAAAGTATCCATGTATAGAATCAGCTGGCTATTTTTAGGAATATGTATATATAAAAATACATACTAATTTTTGGGTTAAAAAGAGGCCATGGGTTTAAAAGAAAGTAGGAAGCGGTATATGGGAGGGTTTGAGAGAGGAAAGAAAGAGGGAATTGTTGTAATTATAACCTCAAAAATAAGCAAACTAATGCAAAGTACTTGTCCATTTATATAACAGATACATTTACATTTGTTTTATTTATTTATTTTTTGTTTTTTGGGTTTTTTCCATATATTTACCTACCTTTATGTTTTAATGAAGTGATCATATTTTTATTGCACTTGTATGAAACATAATTCAAAAAAATGGTACTAAAACAAATTATTCCTGCTTATAGTACTCTAGACTTGACCTTTTTTTCTGTTTTCTGGTGGACTTCACAACATTCTTTTTTTTTTCAGTTTGAATTATTTATTGTAATTACTAACAGGAGAAAAGTCTTACATGATTCAAGAACAGAACAGTTCATTGAATTCCAATGAATGTCTACTGCTCCTTTGTCAAAAGTCATGAAAAATCTTTCCATCTTCCTGAGATCTTCTTTGAATTCTTCCTTCAGAAACTTGAAGTTCTTGTCATACAGACTTTTCACTTGCTTGATTAGAGTCACACCAAGGTATTTTATATTATTTGTGACAATTGTGATCATGTCTTTTTGTAATTTTTTCTCAGCCTGTTTTTTTTTTTTATTATAAGGCAAGTGACTTGTTTCAATTTATTTTATATGCAGCCAATTTACCTAAGTTGCAAATATGACTTCATAAAATTGAAATGCATCTGTAAAGCAAAAAACATTGTCAATAGGACAAAAAGGAAACCAACAGGTTTGGGAAAGATCTTTACCAATCCTAAAACTGAGAGAGGGTTACTATTCAATATATACAAAAAAACTCAAGAAGCTAAGACTCCAGGGAATCAAATAACCCTTTTAATAATGGGGTACAGATCTAAACAATTCTCAACTGAGGAATACTGAACAGCCATGAAGCACCTAAAAAAATGTTCAACATCCTTAGTAATCAAAGAAATGAAGATAAAAACAACTTTGAGATTTCACCTCATACCAGTCAGAACAGTCAGAATGGCTAAGATCAAAAACTCAGGTGACAGCAGATGCTGCCAAGGATGTGGAGAAAAAGAAACACTCCATTATTGTTAGTAGGACTGAAATCTTGTACAACCACCCTGGACATCAGTCTTGCCGTTCCTCAGCAAACTGGAAATACAACTACCTGAGGACCCAGCCACACCACTTCTGGGCATATGCCCAATAGATGCTCCAACATAAAACAAGGACACATGCTCTACTATGCTTATAGCAGCCTAATTTTAGTAGCTAAAAGCTTGAAAGAACACAGCGGCTGGGTGATGTGATAGGGGTTTTCAGGTGAGTAGAAGAAAAAATAGGGGATAACATTTGGCATGTAAATAAAGAAAGTATCCAATAAAAATGAAAAAAAATAAAGTTCTTCCAGTGAGACAACCTTCTGTGTTAGTTATGAAAAAACCTCTTTATATATAACATCATTTAGTTATTTCTTAGTTTTGATAGTATGTTATAAATTTACATGATTTCTCATTTTCCTTTCTCTACTCAAAACTATATCATATACTCCTTACTCTTTCTAATATATTTTCCATTATTTCTAATTGTGCATACATGTGACATATATGATATTATAGTCTTTTCACCACCCCAATTTCTCTCACCAACTCCTACCTACTTGTTCATCTATTTTCATATCCTTGCTATCTCTGAGAGAGGGCATAGCATTGGAAATGTAAACAAAATATATACAATAAAATTGGAAGAAAAAAACTTGAACTAAAAACTAAACACCTTAAATGTAAAATCAAATAAATGAAAACAAATTCAATGGTATCAAAATTATATAACAAACACACATACACACATACAAGACAAACACACACACATAAAACAAATAACAAATAAATAGCATGAAGCCTGTTTGGAATTGATTTACTACTTGTTTATCTCTACTTTCCTAGACCTGGAACAAGAAGAGGAAGCCACCAAGTCTTTTCTAAAATGGAAATTTGGTAATCTTCTTCCCAAAATTTGTGTATATTCTTTCTAAATTTTAAATGAAGATTGATAGAAATTAAGGATTTTCATATATCATAGCAAAAATATAATAAATAAAATAAACAAATTTAACAGAAAGAAGTGTCTATTTATTTTCTTATGAGCCAATGATATTAGATGAGGTTTATCCATGCAAGAGAATCTGAAAATTACTATTTGATTGTAGACATAGTTTAGATCATGGCGCAATGGAGGGGCTAGTTTCATTTTCTTAAGCTAGTGAATTTTTCTTTCACTGTTCTGTACTCTATACTTTTGGTGTTCCAGTAGACTTTTCTGATCCCTTTCCACCTTTCACGTAGATAGATAGATAGATAGATAGATAGATAGATAGATAGATAGATAATTAGATAGATAGATGATAGATAGATAGATAGATAGATAGACAGATATAGATAAACAGATAGAGAGAGATAGAGAGATACAGAGATAAAGAGATTAGATATAGATGTAGTTATATAGATAGATAAAAATATAAGATTATACCTTGCCATCCTTTTGGACATGATGAACATTTTATTTAATGTGTTAAGATGCATAAGGTCCAAGCATGATTGTCCTAAGATCTTCTGAGTTAGGTTGCAATGCCCACCTCACGCAAGAATCTATTATTGAAAGTAATGTGAAGTAAAGATACATTTTAAGAAAATCACTGGTATTAGTTTTCTTTCTGGATTTGAAAGTAAATGCTCAGTAACACCACACTCGACAAAGTGAATACTTTATTAGTCTTTCAAATGAAATATTATAAGATTCTGTTCACATTCCAAAAATGATCATCTTTTCCAGGCAGGAGATAAACAAAAATTTTAAAAAGTGGTGTCACCTGCTGAGTAAGAACTTAATTCCTTCTAGCATTTCTTGATTTATAGCCTGCACATTATTGACTTTAGACAGCAAAATTATCAGAGACTCCTGGAAAAGAAGGTGCTGGAAACACTTGGGGTTTTCAGCACAGTCCCAGGTATGTGAAATACTGATAACAGCTTAGGGTTATGTGATTTTGAGGAAAGATTGCCTTAAAATAAGTAAATTACAGCTTGCTAGATGCATGCAGTGTTTGTAACAAATGCTTGCCTATAATGCCTACTTGATAACTGATAAATGTCCAGAGAAAAATTCCCTGTATAACTACTATTTTAGAAGTGTAAATTTATAGCATGGAAGGATAGTTCTCTAAAATAAAAGTAATTAGTCTTAACTATTTTTTTCCAATCTGAAGCCAAATTTATTTTGTATTGTTTATCCATTCTGTTATACCATTTTGACTCCTGAGAACTGTACTGTTTGACTGTTTCTCTTGTCATTTGCTGGGACTCAATAGAAGTCCCAAGGACCTTAATTAGATAAATGAGATGCCAACACTGTAAGGGTTCAGGGGCCAAAATGATTTTCACATTGATGAATCAAATTGAACATATATATATATATATATATATATATATATATATATATATATATTCAATATTAAAAACAAAAATAAATTTTGAGAAGCATGCCATTAAAAATTGTACATTTCAGTGTCCACATGTCTTCTTCCACTTATTTCTGGTAGAGGAGCACATTTTGATATGTATAGGTAGAGAACACTGACTTTATGTTGCCTTTGATACCAGCACTAGTAGAAATCACAATAGAATACAAATACCCTTTATGTACTCTCTGCCACACACAGGCAAACAAACCATCTCTGAAAGAAAAAAAGAATAGAGAAGATTTCCATGGGCACTGTACAAGAAATGTGGACTGTATAAAAGTAAAGGAAGTTTGAAAACTCAGATGACAGCAGATGCAGGCAAGGATGTGGAGAAAGAGGAACACTTCTCCTCTGATGGTGAGGTTGTAAGCTGGTACAACCACTCTGGAAATCAGTCTGGTGGTTCTTCAGAAAATTGGACATAGTACTACCTGAAAACCTAGTAATTCCACTTCTGGTCATATACCCCAAAGAAGGTCCAACATACATTAAGGACACATGCTCCACCATGTACATAGCAGCTTTATTTATAATAACCAGAAGCTTGAAAGAACCCAGGTGTCCTTCAGTAAATGAATGGATACAGAAATTGTGGCACATTTACACAGTGGAGTACTACTCAGCTATTAGAAACAATGACTTCATAAAATTCCTAGGCAAATAGATGGAACTAGAGACGATCATCCTGAGTGAGGTAACCCAGTCACAAAAGAACAGACATGATATGCACTCACTGATAATTGGATACTAGTCGCAGAAAGATCTGAACACCCAAGAAACAACTCACAGACCGTATGAAGCTCAAAAAAAAAAAAAAAAAAAAAAAAAAAAAAAAAAGAAAGGCCAAAAAGTGGAAGCCTCAGCCTTTGTTAGGAAAAAACAAAACAATCAGTGTATAACACCCTCTCAGATTGGGGTACACCTAGACCTTAAATCATATATAACTGAAGAGCTAAGAAGATAGCCTTGTGACAACTTTTGTTATTTAAAAATCATAATGTTGAATCTATACACAACAATAAAACTTTGACTACGTCCATGTTGTGTTTTATTTTACATGTACTTTATGCTTATGGTAACTAGTAAGATTTCAATGCATACTATCAAACCTTTAAAACATTGGGTACTGACAAAATATATATTTATATAGTTTTATGCCAAAATGTCTTGACAAAAATATAGAAAGATGACTATGACATCAATTTAACTTCAGGTTAAAATGCTGTCCATAATAAACATTAATTAATCATTAGAAAACAGTGAAGGAACAAGCAAAATGGAGAAGGTGACTCTGGTTGCTGCTTTCTTTGTGGCATAATGATGAAGAATGAGGGTTTTAACTGAGTGAATCCCAGATTCAAATTCTTAGTTGATACATTTGTGATACAAGATCTTTTTAATCTGCTAGACCCGCAGCTTAATATGAGTCTAAAATAATTTTTATTACAGATTTTTTATAAGATTTAAATGTACTGGTGTCAATAAAATCCTTTCTGGTGATTCTAGAATACATTCATATGAGTAAATATTCTCCTTTTCGTCATTTTATATTTTATAATCACATTTTATTAATGAGAATACATTGGCATATATTATTTGTGTAAACAATGAAAGCATGAAAAAGGAACAGAATATCCGTGTGATATCAGGACAGACAAATTTTAGTATAAATCAAATTTTGTGGCAAGTGAGAGAGTAGATACCAAAATACAGACGTATAAATTATAGTTGGTGAAATATGTAGATTTCATCACCACAGGCGCCTTCCTGCGGCCAAAGACATTGTTTGTAATGGAAACATGATTTTCAGTTGAAATATAGGCAAAAGCAAACCAGTCTTTTGGAGGATGGCATGAATAGTAAAGAAAGAGATGTAGGACCAAAGGTAATAACACACACCGATTGGTTAAGTCACATGTATCCAGAGGAGAAGCCTTTAGTATTACCTCATAAACTACTGTCTACATTTCTTCTTCCCCACATGGGAGAACATATATTCAAGTAGAAATAGCCAATTCACATCAAATATTCCCAGACACCACTATGGACCACCCTAAGAGCAAGATGCTGCTAAAATTGGTCCTGGGTAACTTACTAATTTTCAATAATGTGAGCTGGCATGAGATTGCTATACAAGTTATCAACTGTGACATGTGTTTATTTTCTGAATCTTGACTTTTCCTCCATTCTGTTGGGTGTGAGATCAACACACCTGTTGTAGCCCAGGAAGCACACATAGTACCACTAACCTGGGTACTAATTCATTGTTTCACAAACTAAGGATGAAACCAACTTTTGTCTGGAGAACTTGCTCACAGTATTCTGGAGTGAAAATAAACAAAAGCAGCAGGTAATGAATTTCTGGTACTGTCACAAATTTTTATGCCAATATTGAATTTGTAGGTAAAATTATGTGATGAAAATTTTGTAGTTTCGAATTAAATAAGCACATCTGTTTCCAGATTACTGATGCATTTCAGAGATGCTCAGCTTAAAATATTTTCATTTAGTTTAACATAAAACACAATATTAAATCATCATTTCAGCTATTCTTTTTCCTACAAACATTTCCATATTCACCATTCCTCATTTCTCCTATATTTGGGGCTTTGTTTTGTTTTAATTCCTATATACATATGGCTCTGTGAGCAATTCTTAGGGCCAGATATAAATCCTGAAAGAAATTAAATTATTAGAATTTTGTAGCTTCAGAGTTAAATGAGCCTATCTATATCCAGATCACCGATGCATTTGAGAGATATTCCATATTTGTATGTGTGTATGTACACTCACACAAATATATATGTATTATATGTATTTATATGCATATATGTGCATATATATACATGTGTATATATGTATGTATATATGTATATGTTGTACATAAACACACATATGTATATAATTTGATTAGCACATTTACAATTTGTCTATAAATGACTTGTTACTGATATATGTTCAGTTTTACAAACTATGAACTACACAAAAATTAAGGCACAGAACTGAAATGAACAACATCTTCCTCCTTTTTTATACATTAGACATGGAATGAAACTTTTAACCAGTAATTCAGTCCCTTTAATTATTATTTTGTTATTCTTTTGTCCTTTCTAAAGTTATTACTTGGAAAGGAAGCACTAAATACACAAACTTCACAAAATACCAAGGGGTTTAAATAGTATCTCTTTTAGGATGAAAACAGAATAGTGTATATGGATTCACACTTATGACTGTCATGTTTCCTCTTGGTTCAAATTGGTGTGGTCCCTTTAATAAGAAATTGTTAGAAAAAAAAACATTTTCACTAAAATACAATAAAGTCTTTACATTCATACCACAACAAGTCCATAGTTAAATTTGGATAAAATAGCAGCGATAGCACAGAATGTAACCATAAAACTGTCTTTTTTTAATAATTATATTTGTATGTGATTTTGCCCTCATATGTGTCTGTGAGTAACTTTTAAGTCATAAAGGCCATAAAGGTGCAACAACCATGATTTGAGTTTATTTTGAACAATGGTATAGGTGCTGAGCATGTTACCTAGTTCTTCCATTGAAAACGTGAGCTAGCTCTCTTCACACTGAGCTGTCTGTCTGGTCTTCCATCTGGTCTTCCATCTGGGTTTATGCTTGATGAAATATTTTTCAATGAAGAAGGAAAAATACCACAAGTTATGTAGTAATTACATAAATCAATTGATGGAACTATTTACTATATATTATTTAAAACATAAAGTATAGACTTAGTAAATACAGAGTTCTGATAGAGTACTCACAGAGATCCAACCCCTCTAGTTAAGACCAGGGAAAGTTCATTGCTGGCTATTCTCTTCATTTATTGTCAAAAATGAAAATACAAAACAAATTATTTTAAATTTTATCATAGGATAAAATAGTATTTCAATGCTTACAAATCCTTCTAATTTAATGAAACATCCCATTTCTCTCTTTACTAACTTTCTCACTTCCACCTGCAAAGGCATATCATTTACCTTTCAAAATGCTTTATGGTTTAAATAGTATGGGTTCTTAAGGTTTCTTTAGAGAAGAAACCTGAAGTGAACACACGACTTACAAAAGAGTGTTAACTTTTCAGGCAGGGATGTGGGAGAAAGGAGATTGTTAAACCACACATTAACACTTGACATCTCTAGACACATGGACATCTGGTCTGGCTGTCTTACGCTCTCAAAGAAGTAATCGTAACAACAGCAGCAACGGGCATGGCTCTGCTGTGCTGAAAATGACAGTGAGATGATCCATTAAAGTGACATTCTAAGAGTTATCCTGTCTGGAAAACACTTTTTCGGATATCTGTGCTGAGCAGATATTGTGCTGTACCTGGAATAGTGCATATATTCTTCTTACATTTCCTTAGCCCACACCTTCCACTGTCCCAGATGAGCATCTTAAACTTCAAAATATTTGGAGCTGAGATCAATCTGAAGCTGAATCATTAAGTTATTGCTTTTCATACTTTGATGACTTCAGAATATATGACACTATTCTTTTATGTTGAATAAATTTTATGTCTGTAAGTCCCTGTGTTTATAATTGTTTTTCTTTTCAGAAAGGTTACTTGGTAGAGAAAAAGCCTGCTTTTTTGTCATTTTATTTGAAGTACAACAAAATGACAGACATAAATCTATAATTATTTTCTATATTAGGCTT
Organism: Micromys minutus; assembly: GCF_963924665.1. Lineage (NCBI taxonomy): Eukaryota > Metazoa > Chordata > Mammalia > Rodentia > Muridae > Micromys > Micromys minutus. The sequence continues at coordinate 77,275,717 of NC_137975.1, read as the reverse complement.
GAAATGTAATATTTTTATTAGGTTGATAAAAATATATAAGTGAACAGACATACAACTAAGACCTGGTAATGCAAATAATAATAGATTCTTTCTTCTCAATGAGTTTACTTTCTCAATTACAATAGCTTTACCACACTGTCTGAAATCATTTTTTTTCTGCAAAGTATCCTGTGAAATAAATGTTTCAGCCCATACAAGCCTGAAACACTTTTCTCTTCTAAAATTATGTCAACAAAGACTATGCAAAATTACTCTGTGGATTATCATGTGTCTCCATGGAAGATGGATTTCCCTAAAAAATTCACTGATCTCCAAATGGTAATTCAATCCCTTTCTAAAGAGTTATTCTCAGCTCTCCTCTTGAATCCAGGTAAGACATGCTCAAGCATCAGTTCTGCACAGATTCTCCACCAATGGCAGCAAAGAAACTATCTTATCAAAACCTATTACAACAAAATAGTGCATTAAAAACATTATTAAAATAACATGGGTAAAGGCATACTTAAGAAGTATAGTTCAATTTAAGATGGCTACATCTCTCCTAAGTTCTATCCTCATGTGAGGGTTCAAATACAATGACACTGCTTCAACTGAGTACTCTCTTCAGTTATATTTATATTTACAAACAACTTTAAACAGACACACACACACACACACACACACACACACACACTCACACACACACACACACACACACACACACACACACACACACACAATGGCTTCATTCAGAACCAGGAAAAATTGGGAACAGATTGAAGCTGTGTCTTTTGTCTTCTTAATGAATACATTTTCCTGTTACCTCAGCGAGCATTAACATTCTGCACACTTTTATTCCACTCCTATGTCCTTCTGTGTTGTTTTGAATTTTATGGTAGTATCTCTAGAGCTCAGGTTATTTGTTCAACAATCATGAATATCATCACAGGTTCATGATGATTCAAAGTCATGACCAGCCGGAAAAATAAGAGCATTGTCTAATACATTGTCTGTGATTCCAGCTGTTACATTCTATCTGTTGTGTCTTGTACACTGTTTCCTCGGTGCTTCTGGTGGCAATAAATGAACTCAACTCTCACCTGAGCTTTGGATCATCAAATCACAGAAATAGTCATTTTTTTTCTCTGCAGTTCAACTAGACATGTTTTTTTTTTCTGTCAATAACTATCAAACTTTGTAAAACGGCTCACAGCAAAGGCAGTGACAATACCAGAAATCAATAAACTTAAGTAAAACATTTACAAGATGTTCTTGAACACCAATTGCATCTCTTTAATGGCATTCTGATCATAGCATTCTTGGTGGAGCCTATGGCCTTCCCAGGCACTTGATTTTGCCCAGGATTACAATATCACAAATGAATTTATAACTGTGTTGTTGGCTTTAAATCCAAATCAGGAAATTTTTGGCTGCTACCATAACTGCCTGTTAATATTTTACCAGTGGACACGTTGGCAGAGTGGCTGATTGTCTGCCATGTGACTGAGTGTTAACAGCCATGAATGTTTTCCCTGAATCAACCTGCCATCTTGGCAGCACAAAACTTTTCCATATGGTGGGACTTTTGAGATCACCACTCAACCCAGCCCAGATAGTTTTAGTGTTGTTGAACTAAACTATCAAATTTCTTAAGCCATCAGGGTTAAACCATGTGATGCTGGTGTGAAATTAACAGTGTTTACAGATAATGAGTGTCATGTGCCTTACCTTTTGAGTGCTCCTACAAAAGACTGACTCTAGATATGAGGATTCTACTGAAGAAACCTGTTAACTACCACACATGCATGTTCTTATGTATGTTGCAAACTTTTGTTCAGAATTTTCAACTACTTCACTGTTGATAAAAATCAGCCTATGCCATTTCAAATGATGTGCTAAAGCAATATACCTTGCAGGAGTTGGCAGTATATCATGAAAACTGGTAGAAAATGGTCATTGAGAATGAGAAACTGGGACAGTACAAAGAAAAATTAAACCTAGTCTAATACAGGAAGAAAAGGTCTCAAGACTTACCAAACTTTTTGAGGACAACTTTTCTTAGCATGAATAGTAGGCCATACTCTACTTAGTTTTAAATAATTTGTCATCATACCATCTTGGTTTTAGTTTCTTATTTGTGCATTTGTATGATGATAATTGTCTAACAAGATTGAATAATTTAAATTTGTGTTGTAGACCATGAAAGAATCAAGTGGAGCCCTATCTTATTCTGCTACACTTACTACCTAACTGTCTTATGGATTCTGACAATACTATGTGATTCCAGTGACTACAGGCCATTTGTAGACCAAAACTATTTGGCAAATGGCCCATGGAGGAGAGAACAATTTCCCATATCACACTCCCATTTCCCAAAACAACACAAGATTGTCTTATATTCTACACCAAGAAAATCTCATTCAATTGCCTTCTGTGAACTTATTTCAAGAGGAGAACTTCAAACTGTACTGTAATGCAGGGATAATTGTCCGTGATTACAAAATGTTTGATTTCAAAACAAGTAGTGTGCAATGTGTCTTCCAATAACCCCCTATATCAGTCAGTTTTGTCTCCCTTTCAGACCACCTTGATGGCTTTAACACTCAGATAAGCACATGTTCCTGCTACTATGAGAAGAAACTGTACTTCAGTTCTGGTAAGGGACGCACATTCTGAACACAGACACTGTGCCTCACCCTGTAGCTATCACAGTGTCATCTTTTTTCCTCTGGCATTATTATTTTGTGTGTGTGTGTTCATGTAACAGCTGAGCAAACTTTTTAAAAAATGTTTATTGAATATTTTGTAGCTTACATTTGAAATATTATCCCTTTTTGCAATTTCCCCTCCAAAATTTCCCTATCCCATCCCCCCCAACTGCCTCTATGAGAGTGCTCTCCCACCCACCCACTAACCCACTCCTTACCACCTCTTTGCTCTGGCATTCTGATACACTGGGGCATTGAGCCTTCACTGGACCAAAGGCCTCTATTCCAAGTGAGGCCTGATAAGTCTGTCTTCTGCTATATATGCAGCTGGAGCTATGGTTCCCTCCATGTGTGTTTTTTGCATGGTGATTTAGACTCTGGGAGCTCTCGGTGATCTGGCTGGTTGATATTTTTGTACTTCCTATGGAGTTGCAAATCCCTTCAGCTCCTTCAGTCCTTTTTCTAACTCCTCCATTGGTGACCCAGTTCTCAGTCCAATGGTTGGTTAAGAGCATCTGCCTGTTTTCCTCTGGTTCTGGCAGAGCCTCTCAGGAGAAAGCTATATCAGGCTCCTCTCAGCATGTACTTCTTGGCATCAACAATATTGTTGGGGTTTAGTGACTATATATGTGATGGATCCCGAAGTGGGGCAGTCTCTGGATGGACTTTCCTTCAGTCTCTGCTTCAAACTTTTTTTCTATATTTCCTCCTGCGAGTATTTTGTTCCACCTTCTAAGAAGGACTGAAGCATCCACATTGGTCACCTTCTTGAAATATCATTTTGTTCTGTGAATTATTTCTTGGGTATTCCAAGCTTGGGGGCTAATATTCACTTATTGGGTTACCTCATTCAAGATATTTTTTAGTTCCATACATTAGCCTAAGAATCTCATGAAGTCATTGTTTTTAATAGATGAGTAGTACTCTATTATGTAAATATACCATATTTTCTGTATCCTTTCCTCTGTTGAAAGACAGCTGGGCTCTTTCAAGCTTCTGACTATTATAAATAAGGCTGCTATGAGCATAGTGGAGCATGTGCTTCCATTTTAAGTTTATTAAATGAAAGAACACTGGAAGTCCAGGATGTGTGAGTTTCTTATATTCTACAAAGTGTTTCTTTAAAAATGAACCAATAAAACTTCAAGACCATTGCCTTAAGCATGGAAAAATGACTAGTTAGTCATACTCATGGTATGATTGTCATATAGTCTAGACTATGTCCTTTGAATTTTTGAACTACCAGATGGACTAAGGCATGAATAAAAAAAGACAAGTTCAATGTTTTCTCTCCTCTAGTTCAGTGAGATCGTATAGAATCAAGCCAGATTATTTTTGTCAACACTTTTATTCTTTGCTAACAAACCAAAAAAATTTATATATTGGGTTTATGCATCCACATGTCTGTGAGCAGTTTTGTTCTAAACCAGTGAACAAGAAAAATTAAAACAAAATTGTACTGTGAATGAAAGACAGTGTAGTCTTCGTGGCTTGTACGTTTTCTTTGGAGTTCTGATATGACGCTAAGTCTGGCACCTTTGTATAAGTGAATATTGAATGAATAGATAAAAGTAAAAGAGGGATCCTTTGATTTTGACATGGTCTAAGGTATTTTTTATTTCTCTGTACCTATGCCTGTGTGTGTGCATGTGTCTGTCTGTCTGTCTTTCTCTCTGTGTGTGTTTGTGTATCTGTGCATTTGTGTGTGCATGTGCATGTGCGTGTAAGCAGTACATATAGACCATTAAATAGCAGGAAGCATTGAACTTGCAAAGAAAATAGAATGTCTAATCTGTAAGGGATATCATGTGGGGAAAGAGAGGTGAAATGATGAAATTATACTGTAAATATGAAAAGAACACATTTGCCAAAGTACACATCTTTCTGTGATCCTCAGAATCTCATAGTGTGCAGCCCACTGGGGCAAGAATAAGGAAGCATGCTTTAAGGATATTCCATGACTCCTAATAAAAAATACTAAGAAATCTCTTTTCTGGGTATTTATTTGTTTGTTGAGACAGGGTCTCTTGTAACTCAGGCTAATTTTAAGTGTACTGTGTATCTAAGGATAACCCTAAACTTCAGAATATCTGACCACACACAGTAGCTACTACTGCTGCTTTGTGGAATGTCTTGGTCCTTACTGGCCCAGAGTGACCTGGTAGTGGCCTTTTTGCTTCAGCCTCCTCAATTCTGGCTGAAATTACTGACCACCACCACAGCTTCCTAGCTGATATTTTATACTGTAATAGCTAAAAATCTAAGAAAAGACTCAGGGGGACACTCCTATGTCTTTACTGCAGAGGACTGCCTGTTCTGGATGCAGTGAAAGAAGAGTCACCTAACCCTATAGAGACTTGCAGCCCCAGGGTGTGGTAAAGTCTAGTGGGATGAGAATGGGTGTGGGAACATCTCTCTCAGATTTGAAGAGGAGGCTGTGGAATGGTTGGGGTCCAGACTGGGAGGGGGATAAAAAATGAGCTGTAAAAATGGATTAAAGAATATATGAAAATGAACACGAGGACCAGAATCAATGGCTGAATAGGAGTCCACAGACATTGCATCTGGGTGAGGAATAGGAGAATTTAGACAGAGCATTCCTTTTGACTATCACTCCTTTGAGTATTTCCAAGGGTGTGTTGGCACACTACTGTACCTCATGGCAAAAGCATCTGAATCTCACATAGTGTTCACTTTATCCCTAATCAGTAATACTCTTTACTTCTCAGTTTCTTATGTCACCTTTGTAACATTTGTTTTTATATCCTTAATTCTGAGAATGTCACAGACAGTTCTATGCAGAAGAAAGAAAGGGCAGAAACATTGTAAGAATGCATGGAATCTTTCTTGCTGTCTGGCCTTGATAACTAAGAATGTGGTTGGGGTGCTGAATAGTTGAATAAGAGGTAAAGTGTAGCATCATCAAGTGTTCTATAAACCATAGTGTGTTCAACCTTTTAGTCCAATGGGCCCATAAATAAGACTCAGACACAAAGACATTTGCAAATACATTGGATATACTTCTAACCTCACTCTGCCTAGGTCATGACTTAACATATTCACTTTAATGTCCATTTTGCCACAGGACAGGTTACCTGTACTCAGGTACCATATATGTATCTCACCATAACTTCTTGGATGAAACTTTCCATGCTTCATTCTATCCCAGAATCCTTTCTGCCTATAGTATGTCCCACATTCTAGTCTTCTCTTTCCTATAGACCATAGTTTTGTTTTTATTTCTAATTAATTGACTGGTGATACATCTAAACAATACAGAATATATACTCTGAACCATAGTGTGCATTCATTCTTTCCAAGCTGTTGCTATAGAAGACAACAGTTAAAGACTTTCTTTGGAGAAATCCACACATACCTTTGCTTGCATAGTAATATATTTTTGAAAAATTTGGAACATTATGGTACATAGAGATGGTGAAAAACTCCATCCCTGACATCATCTATCCTGGAATAATGAAATTTATTTAATATAGAGTAGTTTAATTCCAAGACTTATCAGCATGTTTTCATCTTTTTCCTACTGATTAACAGTAATTTCTTGATATTTTTTCTTTTGAATATATGGCATGCTCATCTTTTCCTACTCTAATTCTAAGGTAACTTTTCAGTTCCCTTGCTTTCTTCCTAAACCTTACTTATTGGTAAAAACTGTAAAGAAACAGTACAATCCTTTCATTCAACTTTATGTTGCAGGGACTCACGGAATTGATAACTATTCATTTATAAATTGACATTTCTATGCAATTTGATTTTATTTTACAAGTGACATGTAAGAGATAAAACAATATGAAAAGCATTCTATTATGGTTCATTTATCACAGGCCATCTCAGCAGCAGTGAACATGGATATGTACATCTCACTTTTATCACTTGCCTTTGATACCATCAAGCCTCAGCATCTTGAGATAGCCATGAATATTCTTTGTATCTTTTCGCAAGCAGTAGAAGAGTTTATAAAATGCAAAAAGATGAATGGTTTTATTGGAAGACCTCAATTCTTTTATATCTGACCAGCTAGTGCGGTTACTTTCTTCAATTTCAGGCTGAATCTAAATATCAAAAGGACAAAAGAACAAGTATTATGTAATTTTGTTTGCATGAGTGATCCATATAAATCATCCCCATTTGTATGGTGTGTGTGTGTGTGTGTGTGTGTGTGTGTGTTACCTGAGATTTTGCTACTGCATTTGCAATGCTAGAACTGCAAGAAAAAGTTCTACACCTCTCTTTTATTGATAAGGATTTTTGAAGCAAATTCAGACCATCTTACTTGCAAGGAAGGTCCTCACAAACATGAAAAATCTCTATAGTTTGAGTGTACATTACCCCTATATTTTGAATGAACTTTGCAAGAAGAACAAAATACCAGTCAAGATTGTGCATTGTCCTGTTCCTAGATCAAGGTACAATGGAGGATTTGTCATGCAACACTAGAAGATAAATGATCTTTAGTTTTACCACTAAATCTATTCTCCCTATCACAGTTTTTCCTAAACTTTAGAAATGATGAACAGTTTCCTTAATGAGTTAAGGTACAGAATATCTAAGCATGACTGCCCGAAGATCTGCTGAGTCAACCAGGAAAATTTGTATCCAAACTGATATGAGCACCAGCTATTTTCTACCGAGATCACTTGTGTGTTAGTGCAGAACTATATGGTGAACTGGTTTTGTATGTGAACCAATCTTGTCAAGGCTGTAAGCACATTAGATAACTCTTTAAAATGAAGAGTTTAAAACTTATTATCTCAATATATAAATCACCTCTTTCATACATGACATAATCAAACAAATCCCAGTAGATGACTCACCCTGCTGAGTAAAATGTTTGCTCCCTTCAGAATTTCTTTATTTCTATAGTTGGCCTCTATGGCTCTTGCAAACATCTTATTATCAGAGTCTAAATGAGTCAGCACTGCAGGTACAAGAATTTGCAGTGGATATAACCAGCCATTTGAAATCCTGATGATGGCTTTCAGAAGGTCTTCATTCTAAACAATAAGATTGAACATTGCACTGAATAAACAAAACAGATCATGGTAGATAAATTATGTATCTACAAAAAGATTGAGTAGTTCAATTTTAAGTAATTAATACATACATATATTTTTGGAACAAGATAAACAACACATAATGTGAATGTTAAGCTATGGATCTATAGTTTGCTCACTTAATATCTGAATGGTTACATAATCTTATTATGATGTTGGGATTGTTGCTCTAATTTCATTGCATTTTTGCCTATGATCATCAAAAATTTGCTGGATTTTAGCAGGATCCCCCTGGTATGTCTCAGATGGAAGCAGTCCAACTTTGATTATCGAAGCTAAACCAAGTTGCTTTCACATGAATGAATCAAGCTGATTACTTACACACTCAATTGTAATTTTATGTTATTGTAAAATATTTGAAGATAAATATAGTGAGGAAAATGGCATTTGAATAGTATTTTTTCTGGATAAGCCTGTATTCATACATCTGTCAGAACAGGTTATTTGTTGCCACATAATGGGAAAATATGATCCACCATTGCTGATAATATCAGCATCAGTGGAAATCAGAAAGTAATTATCATCTGCCCAGTTTATGATCACTGACAGAATCTTGTATGCTAGCTATATCTAATTTATCTGTTTGCTCTTACAAATTTCAAATGGTCTCAGAAAAATAAAAATCGTGTAGCAGGAATCCAATAGTCCTGGGCAGAAAGTATGTAAAGAAATTAAGGAAAGGAGCAGGCCAAATGGTGATGGAAAGGTTGGTTGCTGTGTGAATTATAGTATAATGATTAATACTGGAGAGCTGAGGCAGATGAAGCCCAACTTCACATTCTTTCTTGATGTGCAAGAGTCGCAAGTTCTGCACAAACTTCCTGAGCATCGGTTTATGGTTTTTCCTACAGTCTTTCACATTAGAGAAAGTTTTTGTGACAGTGAATGCACCAGGGCCAACAGACTGCTTGTGGGAGTGTCTTGAAATAGTTCTAAGCAAAAATTCTCTCTTTCCTGTCTTTTTTGTCTTATTCCCACTATTATAGTCACACCTTTTTCATGTTTATTGGTAATTTATTTATGTTTCAAATGTTATCCTCCTTCCCATTATAGTTACACATATTGAGAATAGTTGTATAGATAACTGATGCTAGTGATGAAATTATATACAATAGATAAGAAGTTAAATTTAAATCATACAAAATTGATTATGACTGGGAGTCAGAAGGAAGAGATAAAACAATCAGACATTAGAGCTGCTAAAAATATAAACACCAGAAAAACAAAAATTATCCTATGGAAAATGATATGGTACATAGAGAATGCTGTTGATCGACTGATTTTTTATTAAGATACAAGAGATGGTAGATCACTTATGGAGGAATACACAAATAATGAAGCAGAAATAAGACCAAGAGAATTTCAAAACTCAAAATTAATTTAAACATTGGTCACTTCGGTAATGTGCTGACAGAAGAACCTTTATGGCGATATTATAAACACTACTGTGTTTGATTTCTTCCACATGTGGAACGATATATTCAGCCATTAATATCCAACTCAGATCAAAGTTCTAAGCCCACTGGCAAGGTGCTGGCAAATAATCTTATGCAAGTGAAGCATCTGCTGTACTGTAATCTGGATTGAGTTAACTATGTGTTGTGATGGTGTTATACCTAATCCTATTGTATCTGACATTATCATAACTCTTCTAGTCCCAGTATTCACACACAGCACAAACAGCCAGAGTACTGCTAAAGGAGTTTGGAAAAATAACATATAGAAATACCTACATCTTTTGCAGGATGGACAGAAGAGGTTTGGCAAGTATTGTTTCTTTTATTTATAAATCTTCTCTCAGCTAACTTTAAGTCCTGGAAGGAAACAAATGATTTAAGCTTTGTATTTTCCAAATGTGATGAATGTACTTATGACCAGACTATTGATTTATTAGATAGATGAGCAATTGTAACACATAAGGATGATATAAAAATTGAAATAGAGGATTGAAGCAACTTTCTCTCTTCTAGTCTTTCTTCACTATGACCCTAGTCTTTATTATTTATATTTGTTTTTGCTTTTTGGTTGTTTTGTTTTGTTTCTGTTTTGCTTAAAAAGCTCATTGTTTTTATGAAAAGTAATAAAATACTTCAATAAGAAAGAATTTAATGTTTTAAATAGCAGAACTTTATAGTATTTTAATTGGGTGCTTTCAAATAATGACCTTGCATTGATATTTGTGAATAACGTGTATCCTATTGATTCAAACAGATGATTCAAATAATATTAATATATATATACATATATATTATATAAGTAGACATTCATAATTTTTCTCAAGTTAACCTAAGTTATATTTTTACCATCCTAATTTCATGGTAAAGCTGTAATTCAGTTGTGTCAATAGTATCAAATTTCAACAAGAAATCTGGAAGTATTGTAACTGTTAAATTTTAAATGAGTGTTTGGCAGAGAATTAAGATAGAATTCCCAATAGCATTCAGTGTGAACATCCACAGAGGCATTCTTTAAACAAGCCCAGAAAATCACTGTTCCTTCTTTGTGTATTTTTCTTAACTTGTCCAAAGTAGACATTCAAAGCTAACACGTTTATTATTGTTTATTAGAAAAGAATGAACAACAACAAAGAACATTGCAATCTTTACAGATCTTTGAGATTTCCTGAAACCTCCTATATCCCATTATGTAAAACTTAGAAATTGGTTCTTTCAGCTACCTACCACACATATTAGTGACATCTAATCCTCAATTTTCTATGATTCAAAGGAATTTACTTTAGAGACAAAGTCTGAAATAGATACTATACTTACTATATCTTGATACATTCTTCGGGCAACCATATGGCTGCGATGAGAAGAGTAAAGCAGATCATCATACACGTCCTCGTTGGACATCTGGCTATATGTTGTAGCAGTCACATATATGCACAAGAGCATGCATGACACCAACATCAACAAACACTTCCCTGAAATATATGAAAATGACTTTGAGATGCATCTAATGAGGTTACAAAAGCTAAGATGTGTGGCAATCACTGTGTGCTCTATAGGCCCTGTGCCAACACAGTCATGTACAGCTGAAGGTGCACATACACTACGCCCACTGTGAATATATTGGAATATCTGTTTCTCCAGTCCCAACCTTAAGATGTAGGTGGCCCTCAGCCTTGTCTACTGTAGAAGAGCTTCCTAAATTTGGAAACATCTGCAGTTGAGATGAATCCCAAGGTATGGTCTCTATGTCATCATTTTGCATATTTTGTGTTGTGGGAATATAGCATTGTTTTTATTTTATTGAATAAAGTTTATGTTTGTAACTAATTGTTTTTTTCTTTTGAGTATCATCCAAGACATAAAGATTGTTGTTGTTGTTGTTTTTAGCATAAACATGTTTGCTTTTGCTTTTGCCATTTTATTTGACATACATCAAAATTCTAAAGAATCAAGGCTGCTAACATTATACATATATTAGGCTTTAAAATTGAACATTCACTCAGGATAAGTGAACACACACATTTCCAGCCCCTGGCAACCCAAATAATTATAGCTCCCCTTTTTCTTTTCTTTTCTTTTTCTTTTTTTAGCTATGTAAATGCAAAACACTTTTCAGAGAAGACAAAGACTTGATTTTCTGGAATATTAAACCTACACTGTTCTACAAAACAAATAGCAACACCAGGCACAGGCAGCCTAGGACCTGTACAGTTATCATTAGCTTTAGTTTTTAATATTGGCGGCAATTGTACCATTTGACCTTATGTTTTCTAAAAAGTTCAAGTTCTCAACTTTAGCAAGCCATTTTCATTGGCCTATTATTGTTCTGAAAGATGACCTGAACCTTAAAAATGGTTCAGAGAAGGCACTCGTTACACACCCACATTTTCCCCATTTATCTTCAAGTATAAGAAAAGACAATGAAACATGACTCTAGGTATTGTCGTGTATCAGCAGACATGGTCGATTCCCTTAGACAACCCCCTTATCTCAAGGTCTGCTTATTACTTCCATTCTATAAAAGACTTAACCCACTCATTTTGAGTCTAAAAGAGACACAAACATATATCAGTTCCCTACTGATTACAGTACGAATAAGACCAAAGAACATATGCCATACAAACCCATAGTTGACAACGTTATGCACTGCTCATGCTTACGTAAAGGGGCACAGATAAAGTTCACTTACAGCTGCAGGCCTGAGTCAATGATAGTCGCATCTCTGAGATGTTCCACAACAGTGTGGCCTCCAGCTCAGGAAAGCTGCCTAACCTGACTGCTGCCTTCATTTAGTACTCCTCCTCCTATATATACTAACAGACTGGACCCAAAGACAAGCAGAGCTTGGTGGGGGGTTATGGGAGAGAAAGAGAAGCAATGCCTGTGGCACACGGAGTCTCTTCCTTCAGGGAGGATTACTTCTTTGCTGTACCACAGCACTACTTGTATGTGGTTTTTCTTGTTTTTGTGTCATGCTATCTTTAGGGTTCAAGTAATTTTGCAAATCCAAGAATTCCCTGTTCCATAATGACTCATAGCCATTTCTGTAGGAGCAATGTGCTTATTCCCAAATGTTTCCCGAGTACAGGTTCTTGTGTTCTTTCTGCCACCTCTCAGCTGGTGACACGCTGCCTTCTTTCTGAGCTTTAAGCATCATATGACAGCAGTAGTAAATAACTCTCACAAATGCAACAAAATGTGAATCTCTGGCAGCAAACACCAAACACTGTAAGAGATTCTTCTCAACAGTGTTGGTCATAGTTTCAGTAATCTGTGTCTAAACACAGATATTTAAAGGTATCTTTTTCAGGCACAGCACCTACCTATCTAACATATCAAATGATCATGCCTTTACTGGTGAAATATGATTTTGCATTGTGTTGTGGCATGTGGACATTTTTGTGTCAAGATTGCCGTTTAATCAAAGGGGAAAGCCATTGATTACAACTGTTTGACTTGACATACCTAGAGAGACCCCTTACAGTTTTATCATGTAGCTGAATAATGCATTTGTTGATGGTCTCTGAGACTCTGCCAGAGATAGTGTGCTTTGGAATCATAGTGCCACATGAGGTTGTTTCTAGATCACTAATTAAAGCCTGAAGTTTCTGTGGTGAACCCAATATGCATTCTCTTCAGTATTACGAACTTAATTAACTATCATGTGCCTCTCTTTCCCCAACCTCTTAGCTGGAAAAAAGAGACTCAAGGTACTGTCATTTGATTCAATAAACTTCTAAACATCACACATATTTTTTTACATGTGTGCTGAGCACCTTTATATACATACATCATTTAACTGCTATCTTTTTTATATACATAAAAATTTAATTTAAAAAGTTATAGTTCCTCAATAATTTGTTCTATGTTAAAAATATTTTAGGGAGGCAGATTTCTAAAATAACAAATGTGGGGTTTTTTGTTTGTTTGTTTGCTTGCTAGTTTTTTTTTAGAAATTTTGCCTAAATTGAGATGTCCTCTCATTAAATTCTTTTTTAAAATTTTATTCGAGAATCTCTGTATTTACATTTAGAATGTTATCCCCTTGCCCACCCTGTTCCAATCCTCCCTCACCTCTACTTGTCTTCAGGAATGTGCAGTGGCTCCCAAACACCCTCTCCTTCTCAGAGCCTTGACCGTTCCCTACTTTGGGGAGACAATGGTATGCAGTCACTAATAATTGGATACTAGCCTCAGAGAGCTCCGAATACCCAAGATTCACACACCTTGTGAAGCTCAAAAAGAAGGAAGGCAAAAATATGGAAGCCTCAGTCCTCAGAAGGATGAACAAAACACCCTTCTGAGTGGAAGAGCAGGGATTGAAGAGGGGATGGTTCAGGGGCTGTCTCACTTAGGGTCCACCCCATTTGCAACTACTAGGCCCAAGCACTATCACAGATGCTAGGAAGTACTTGCTGGCAGGAACCAGATAGGGTTGACTCCTTAAGAGCTTTGCCAGATTTATGCAGCTGAGCATAATTGCAGCTAACCATCAGACTGAGCTCAAGATCCTGGTGAGGGTGCTGGCTGAGGAGGGCAGGGGGAATTACAGAGCTGAAGGAGGTTGCAGCCTCACTGGAAGAACAGCATTGTTGACCAACCAAATCCTCCACAGCTCACATGGATTACAATACCAATCCTTGAGCCCTCATTGAGAGGCCCATGGCTCTAGCTGCATATATGGCAGGTGACAGCAGTGTCTGGCATCGATGTGAGAAGTGGCCTTTGGTCCAGTGAAGGAATGTTTTCCCAATATAACTACTATTTTAATTGCTTTTCCAGACTATTTTTCAAATCAAAACTTTATGAAGAGAGAATAAATTTATATCCTCGAATGTTATAGATGGAGGATAGCTTCAAGGGAATGAAATTTTAATAGAGACTGAGAATCAAGAGAATAGAAACACAAAGCTAACACAACAAAATGCCATCCCAAGTTCTCAGAAAAGCCAGTATCCTAAGCATGGATGTAGGGTTCCACTGTATCTGTGTCTATAATCTCAACCATCCTGCCAGACCTTGTTATCTCATCTAACCACCATGCACGGCACTGTCTCTGACAAACTCAATCATTTGAAGTGACCATTAAGAGGTCAAGTACCAACAAATCTTCTGTTCTGTTATTCACACTCTTACACTGTCTCATGGGTTCTCACATGTACATATCCAATGGTTCTGGTGACTGTGGGTTGTTTACTTTCCATAGTTGTTTGTTCAATGGGGCTCTGTGTGAGTGATCACTTCTTATTTCATTATCTGCCATTTCACAGATAACATAAAATTTCCTTACTGTCTACAATGAAATAAATGTCCTGTACACATAACTCAAGATACGTTTTGAATTTTTATTACTCTTGTATTAGGGGGAACCTTCGTAGTTACTTATGCAGGCATGTCTATCTTTATTGCTGCTGAGCTTTATTTTTTAAAGAACCATTTAGCTCCCAATGACCCTGTAATCTGACTTTCCTTCACTCATCTCATCCTAATTGCTTTAATATCTAAATTATCAAAACATCTCCTAATTTAACCATTATCAAATGGTTGAGTTCTGATGGAAGAAGACATATTATGAAGAGTCAGTGTCTTCCACCCATTTTCCTTATAGACTGTCCTTTTATTATTACAGTAGAATTTAGCTTCACTCAATAGCTTCCACAGTAATACAGATCTTTAACTCAATCCAAAATCCAATGAGTTTATATTTGGTTCTCTTTAAGAGGAAGAGCTCTGAAAATCCAAGATGTGTGGGTTTCTAACGTATCACAAAAATACATCTAGAGGTAGGGAGCAGGAAGAGCCTGGGGCCAGCAGAGCCTAACTCCCAGGAAAGGCCTGGTATTCTGACTCAGAGTCACACTTCGATATGATCAAGTTTGTCTCTTAGAAACCTCAATACACTTTAAAATTGCCCAAGGCATGGGTGTACGAAGAAAATGACAATTTTCTCACATCCCCAGTTCAGCTAGAAGTTAAAAACTCATGTTCATTTTCTTTTACCATGACTTTTTTACTGTGGCTTGTGTGCCAATCATAAAGGTTTATATTATGGCTTAAAGGATACAAATTCCCATGTACAAGTACTTCTAAAATTCTAATGACAAAAATTTTTGAACAATTTTCTATGTGGTCAGATATTCTGATAGATTTTTTTCTGGAATTCTGATATGAGGATGACGATCTTGTGTATATAAGTAAAGATGTATTAGAGAAACATGAGGCATGACCATTTGATTTTGAAATGGTTCGATCTCTCTCTCTCTCTCTCTCTCTCTCTCTCTCTCTCTCTCTCTCTCTCTCTCTCTCTCGCTCTTTCTCTTTCTCTCTCTCTTTCTCTTTGTGTGTGTGTGTGTATATGTGTGAGACAGAGAGAGGAGAGACAGAGAGACAGAAAGAGAGACAGAGAGACAGAGACAGAGTGTGTATATGTATAGCTGCCAAAGAAGATCTTTAGTTTTATTCTTAGAAATACTATAGACATTTGTGAAACCAGAAAATGCAGCTTGGTTTCTGGTTGAGCTAAGATTGGAAACCCCTAACTCCCAGGGAAAGAGGCTCCTATCACTCACCACAGCCCTCCATAGATGTTTGGCCATCAGTCACATAAGAATAATGCCCCAAGCTGCTCCACAGGTAGAGGACATGACCAGAGATTACATACGCTCAAGACAGATCTCCATTTCAATTAGATACCTTTAAATTAAGGCCTGGAGGCTTAGCCAATAAACTTTTCTTCTCAAACATACTCTTTCCTACACAAAATACTTGATCTCAAGCCCACCCTGAGAAGTAGGATATGGTTCTACACATCCACTTTCTACCACAGCAAAAATTCCTTAAAACCAGGGACTGTTTTCATAGGGATCTGCGTAGGAAGTCATGGAGAAGGCCTTCACCTACCGAGCTTCCATCTAATCCCCCATAGAAGGCCTCTCTGCACTTCCAGCTGGCACCACCAAGCCTAATCATCAAGCCATCAAGCCAAGGACTGTTTCAGGAGAACCAGTTGGAGTTCCCCCGTTTACCCCTTGGCCCAGGCTAGATTCAGCCTGCAGGTCACACTCCATTCTCAGCTCTTCCGCAGCATACAGAGGTGCGTGGGTATCTGAGAGCCTGATGGCCCAACCTCCAGGATCTGCCCCCACACACAAACACACTCACACCCCGACCTGCAAGATCACACACACACACACACACACACAGAGACACACACAGACACACACACATACACATACACACAGACACACACACATACACATACACACACAGACACACACACATACACATACACACAAACACACACACACACACACACACACACACACACACTGGGCCAGCTTCTGCTTTCCCTGTAACCTCACACTGTGCTTTCCAACCCCAGGAAGAGCTGTGTCTCTGGGCTTCTCTACTGCCCAATACCCACCCATAGATGGTGTGGGGCAAGCATGGCAATCTTCCTGAATCCTGCCTCCCTGAGCGGCCTAGCCCGTCAACGGGGCAGAATCGGCAACCCACCATAACCCTATGGACTTTCTTCAATGTTTCCTCCTGACATGAGTCTCATGAATACGGTAAACTGGCTTGCCATTAAGTCAAGGATTGCTGTGTCTCTTTCACAGTATTAAGTGCAGGATGCCATGCTAGGAATCATGCTTACAAGCAAATATTTTTATTGGCAGAGCCTTCTGGTCTCATTTTTAAAGAATACTATAATTGTTGAAGGTTATGATTTGTAGAGTTATAGGACAGTCTTTTGGGCTAACCTTGATTAGTTTTCTGCTCTTTGTGATATTAAGTATAAGAATGTACATTTAATAATAGGTTGAGTCATTTGCTCAATGCTTGTTTTGTTCAAGTTTGTGTAAGAAAGCACACGAGATACACACATATACACACATATACATAATGCAAAAACTGATAACACATACTTTCAGACAAGTGAGTACTCACAAACCACTCTTAGGTAGATGAGCTCCCTAAAAGACCACGAAACTAGTCTTGCAACACTAAGGAGAAAGAACCTCAACCGAGAAAGCTGGAAGAGATTCAGAACCATCAGGGGTGATTGGAAAGTAAACTATCCAGATTTTTAAGCTCGTAAGAGTTGTACATTGTGCTCCAAGACTGTGACCATTCACCCATCATGGGTTGAAAATTTAGGTGACACAGCTGACATTCAGCATTCTTTGTCTTAAGTGTAATCCTTCACCCAGATTCCCATGTGTATCCATAATAAAATCACTGGTTTAACCAGATGGAATCTGTGTGTTTTAGGTCTATCACTGATTCCATGTTTTAGGTAAGTAGCCATTTCTTCATGATATGAAGCATTTCATTTACTCAAAGGATAAATGAAGGGGGCTGAAGAAGGCAGGGCCTGCCCATATCATACCCTAAGACGTATTTGCACACTGAGTTTCTTTATCGAGCAGCAAAGAAAAGTAAACGTGACTGATTTTTGATCCAGGCCATAAAAATTAGCAGGAAAATCATATCTCATATATGACTTTTTAAAGAGGAAATGAAGGAAAAATTGTGTTAGAACTGACTAGGATGGTGTTTTAGGGTTTATACTGAGGGGAAGAGACACCGTGACAAAGCAACACTTTTTTTTTTTTTTAGCTAAGACTTTTTATTGCTTACTTTTTGCTGTTCAATGAGTCTATTTCATTTCAGGGTGAATTTGTTTTTTGTTTCTTTTATTGAATATTTTATTTATTTATATTTCAAATGATATCCCCTTTTCTACTTTTCCTCTGAAAATCCCCTACCCCATCCTCCCTCTCCCTTCTTCTGTGAGGTTGCTCTCCCACCCACCAACCCACTCTTGCCTCCCTGTCCTGGAATTTTCCGATACAGGGCACTGAGTGTTGCCAGAACCAAGGACCTTTTCTCAAATTGGCGCCCACCAAGGTTCATCCATATGTACTCTTTGGTTGGTGGTTTAGTCTCTGGCTCTAGAGGGTTGGGAGTCTGGTTGGTTGATAAGGTTGATATGTGTTACAAACCCCTTCAGTTGACACAGCAACTCTTATAGAGAAAACATTTTTATTGATGCTGCCTTTCACTCTAGTACTTTACTGTCAGGGACAGAAGTTTTGCAGCATGCGGCCATACTAGAAAAGGACATGAAAGTTCTACACCTTGATCTACAAGCAGCAGAAAAACACTCTGGGCCTAGCTTAAAGTGTTCCCTGCTACACAATTCTACCTACTCTAGCAAGAACACACCTGTTAAGAGTGACACTCTCTATGAGCCAATGTAGCCATTTTCATTCACCTAGCACAAAGTTTGATTTGGTTTGTTAAGTATATAGGCCAAAAAAGTAGGGCCTTTGACTGATGGACTTCAATACTTTTATAGCAGACATTAGTAGTTAACCATAAGAATGTATCTAGAATAATAAAGGACATTAGTAGTTAAGCATAAAAATGTATCTGGAATAATAAAGTGTCCAAAATAAGAGAATAAACCTTGGTGTCTAGCTTTAGAGATGCAATATATAGTTAACAAGGAATAAGAAAAGAGGAAGGATAAAGCTTGACAATTCCATGTTTTCAAAGGCAAGACTTGCTAGGTTCTTCATTAATGTTATGGAGCAATATCTTCTATATCTCTCTCATGAAGAAATTTTGGCATTGCTAAAATCTAGAAGAAAAATATTCTAATGTGTGTATATGTTTCCAATGTATACATTTGTCTAGTATATATATAAATATAGAGTTTTTTAAAACGACTTTATTTTGCAAAACAAAGATAAATGTACAGATTTTAAACAATTTTTGCTTAAAATTATACATTTTTGTCAGTACTGTTTTTCCAGACATTAAAATATAGAGTTTTTTAATCATTCTTTATCTTTGTTTTTTTATAATACAAAGATTCATATCTAACTTGATTCTTGATGTTTCCATTTGGTTGGCTAAAACTATGTATGTAAGTCATAGAGCAAGATGAAATAAAGTCAGTCCCAGAGTAGAAGCTTTATCTTTACTTGCTACCTTTCAAATTGTTTGAAGGTTCATATCATGTAGAGAAAGGTCATCAACATCTTTGCCTAAGCACTAATTACATATTTTTATACTGAAGAGCTGGACATGGCATCAATTTAATGGGACTAATATTATTATGGGATTTAAAGTTCATTCCACAACCTTAACTCAATGCATTCTTTATTCCATTCACTCTACCAAAACACTATTAATGGTTATTTCATAGGTCCTAAAAAAAAAAAAAAAAAAAAAAAAAAAAAAAAAAAAAAAAAAGTATTTAGATCACATTCTTTCCTTTTCTACTTCATTTTAAAAGTACCTGCCAACTCTCTGGGTACCCAACTTCATGTCTTATCTCTCCTCTTAAAAGAAATTACAAAAGACATACCATCTTATTTGTGGCTAACTCCTCCTTAATATGGAACTTCTTCTAGAGAATGGTTGACATACTCTATGCTAATCTATTAAAGAAAAAGTCATTATCCTTCTCTCAGCAGCTATCAATGTTACATATATATATACTTAGATGTGTATTGTCCACTATTCCCATTTTCCTTCCTCTGTGATAATATTTTGTTTGGTTTTATTTTCCATAGTTATAAAGAATCCACAGTTTCTGTTATTACTTGTGTTCATCTTTCTGTTATGTTTATAATAACCTGGTTTTCTTGAGTCATTTACAACTTCTGCTATTGTGGTATTTGTGGACTTTCTACTGAATAGAACTGGAATTGTGATGGTAGGAGCATAATAGAGACATCCCACTGAGGGCTAATAATTCCAAAGTCTCACATATTATGTTCAATATCCAGTTTGGGTTTTCATGCTAATTACTGTCTATTACACCCCAAATTTCTATGATAAGGATTCAGTGACATACAGATTTATGAGTATAGCAGAGTGTCATGTGTACTAATTTTATTACTACACTGATTTATTGGGCTAATTGTAGTAAGATTTTTTGGGGGGGGGGTCATAACCAATCTAATCTGAGGATTTTTTCTTCCTTAGTTATGGGTTTTATTCATGGACTAGGTCTTAAATCCAATCAAAATGTAACTGGTTCCTCAGAAAACATTTTTTTTGCCATTTCAAAAGAGGACATTTTTTAAAAAATATATACTGTTTGTGTAACTTACTCTATTCATACTTGGGTGATATTTGTGATTATATTTTTCTAGTGGCATGTATAGTATATGCAAGCACTATAAATGTAACATGTAGGAGTGAAACTTCCCCTTACCAGCTAGAATTTTTCCAGGTCTATGATATAAATATATTATGTTTTTAACACTGGGTGCTTACCATCAAATTTTGTAGGTCTCTAATTCTCTTGGCCACGTAATGTTTGGACAGGCTATGGAAACATTTTATTCTATGATGTATAATATATAAGACTTTAGTTAAGTGATGTCCATATACATTAGTGTATGATATATTTAGGATTTTTATTTTCTCTATTTAAGCTTCTTTTATATATGTATACATTTGAGGTAATTCCTACAATACTAACATTGCGAATGGCTTTTTAGAAGGCTTTTGTTGCTAATTATTTCTACTTTTATGACCTCTTCTACACTGTCATCCTCATACCTCACCTATTTAATCCTGTTTCCTAATTTCTGCTTCAGCATTTTATAATGCAAAGCCCACCATCCATTTATGATAAAAAATGGAGAAAGAAATACATAAAGCATGTCAAAATAATGAAGGAAAATTATGGCAATCTCATAGCTATATTATTCTAAATATAAAGGGATTTGGATCATTTCTACTAAACTCAGAATCAAGGCAAGAATTCTCATACCTTTTTAGTACAGTGTGCAAAGTCTTAGCTGGAAAAATAAAATAACCAAAGATCAGAGTATATAAAAAGAAAAAATCAAAATATTCTTATTTGCAGATGATATTATTTATGTGAAAAAACACTGAAGACTCTAACAGAAACTTTTAAAGAAGATAGACATATAAACCAAATCATAAAGATAAAACCTTAATATGGAAAAATAAGTAGCCTTTTTATATACAAATAACAAATATACAAGTACAGAAATTAGAGCAGCAATACCTTTAAGAATAGCCTCACAAATTCTCAGAATAATTTTAATTAAGCAAGTGAAAGACTTTTTAAAAGTGGAATTATGACATTAAAAAAAAAATGAATAAGAAAATGAAAAATAAAATAAAAAGCTATACCCTTATTGACTAGGAGAATTAATGGTGTCAAAATAGCCACCCTATCAAACAATAGTCTCCAGATTCAAATCAAATTCCATCAAAATCTCAACAGAGCTTTTGAAATAAGATTGAAAACTTCATATAGAAATAAGCAAACAAAACACTATAGCTTAAACAGTCATGAACAATAAAAGAATTTCAAGAGCCCTCAGTAATCTTGATTTTTAGCTGTACTACAGAGCTATAGAAACAAAATTAGGATGTTGCATCAAAACAATCATGTTGATTAAATGACTACAACTGAATAGTTAGATATAAGTCTGTACATGCACAGACATCTAATTTTTACACATAAATACTAAGACATACTGAAGAAAATACATAATATTCAAAAACTTGTGTTGCTCAAACTGCATAGCTCCATGTAGAATTAAAACAGAATCATTTATCTGACTCTACAAAACTCAATTCCAAACATATCATACAAAATGTATCTCCAAATATAACCTAACAAATTCTACTCCAAATTTCCAAAGTACCTGAATATGAGACCAAATACACTGAAGCTGATAAAAAAAAGATTGAATGTATTTGAAATTATTGTAAATAGAAAGAACATTCTGAAGAGGGCTCTGACATAAAGGCATTACGAACAACTGGTAAATGCATCTATTTTTGCCCTGATCCTATGACAGTCCAGTCCAGTATAGGAAGAACATGCAGTTGTAAGGACCCTTTACATCATGAAGATCTGAAAGGAAAGATAGAACAAAACATGTAAAGGAAGAAATAGATAGATAGAGATAGATAGATAGATGATAGATAGATAGATAGATAGATAGATAGATAGATAGATAGATAGATAGATAAGTAGATAAATAGGCAGGTAGATAGGTATAGAAATAGACAGGTAGGTAAAGACTGATCTATCAAGCAAAGAGCATGGACTAGACATAAGCAACAGACATGCAGGTTGGTCTTTATGCAAGTCTCTAACAACTGAAGCGGGGATGTATTCTAACTATTGCCTGATGGTGGATGGTGTTTCTTTAACTAAACAGTCTTGGTTGGCCTTAGTGAAGGAGGTTGTTCTTAGTCTTGCAGGGACTTGAGATGTTAGAATGTGTTGATACTCAGGAATGACCTAATCCTTCTCAATTTGAACAATTTATTCAGCACATTAAAAAGTAAATTAAATCAAGTACTCTTACTGATACATACATACATACACACACACACACATGCATATATATATATATATTATATATATATATATATATATATATATATATATATATATATATATATATATAATATCCTCAGGAGTACAGCCATCTGTTGGAACATGACATATCTACAAGAAGGTATAACATTGAATAAAACTAACTCTCCATCACCCAGCAGCTATCAACTGCCAAAATTTTGTCATCTAGGGGTAAAATTTTATGCATGACTCTTTTTTCCATATTTGGATTTTTTTTGTTAGTTTTTTGGTTTGAGACACTGTGTATTTACTGTTGAAATTGTCGTGAGTTCATATGTGCAACTAACTTCACTGCTGTATGGAGAAGTACTATTTTCTCATAGTCATTAATAATCTCTGGATATTATTTTATTTCCTAGTTATATCCTCTATGATTCCTAAGTGTGGGAGTGGGAGTAATGTTTGATGCAATGATTTATTCTCTGTACTTCAATCTTTCGTTAGTCTCTGTTAATCATCATTTAGTACACTATTAATAGTATCTGATGTAATTAGAGAGATTCAATAATTACTATAAACAAAAATACATCATTAAGAGGCTGTTCAATATAATGTTTCATTAGCAGGTTAATAGCAGTTGATTCTCCCAAAGGACTCATAGGTGTATAGCCACAGGTCCCTTGTCCTGACTGTTATTCCAGATATGGGTTCCACAATGTAGACAAGGGACATGAATTCCAAAAAGAAAATGATTTATTATTCCCATGTTAATCGTGTCATTACACAATTGGCATGTGTTCACAACCTGATTGTTACTGTAGTGAGGCCACAAAGTGGGAAATCTTTAGAGTTGCTTTTCTCCTCTGGGAAGATGTCTATCATGTTTATACGTCATGAGGTGAGCTAGGTGTATTGCAAGTTCCAAGTAAGTAAAAATTTGACCACTCCATGTTTTATGACTCAAGAATATTATGGATAATAAGATTAAAACAGTCATCATGCATAAGCAATCTTCAATATTGTTCTTTATAGAAATTAAAAAAATATATTAAACTTCATTTATAAGCACAAAGACCGAGTATATTTGAAAATAATACTAAATAGCAACAAAATTCTGCTTAAAGTATAATTATCCTAGGTTTCAAGTTATTCTGCATATTTGTGAACAATATCAACCAACCAGAACCCCCCAGAGCTCCAAGGGAATAAGCCACCATCCAAAGAGTACCCGTGGAGTAACCCATGTCTCCAAATACATATGTAACATAGAATCTTTTTATCTGACATCAATGAGAGGAGAAGCCTTTGGTCCTATGAAGGCTTCATGCCCTAGTATAGGGAAATACCAGGGCAGTGAGGTGGGAGTGGGTGGGTGGATGGGGCTGTACCCTTATATAAGCAGAGAGAGAGAGATAGGAGGGGAGTGTAGAGGGGAAACTGGGAAAGGGAATAATGTTTGAAATATAAATAGATTAAATATCCAATTAAAAAAATAAATTATCCCTGGCATTGGATGAAATAAACTCATTGACCAGTAGAAAAGAATTGAGGGTTCACTTATAATAAAAACTCACACAAAGCACAGCATGTTCATTAGATGTTACCTATGCTCAAAGATAATAGCTACATGCAGGATATTGAGACTATATCTTTAACAGTCACAAAACTTACTTGTAATTAGATGGAGGACCATGGCATGTGACAAAATACTGTCAATATGAGAGAATAGAAAGCCAGTTATACAAGGCCCAACAACATGCATTTGGACTAGGATTGTAGAATCAGGCATTAAAATTAAAAAATGAGGGTTTGGGGATTTAGCTCAGTGGTAAAATGAAACAGAGACTGAAGGAAGGGCCTTCTGGGGACTGCCTCACCTGTGGATCATTGCCTGTCGACACCAAACCAGACACTGTTGCCATGGTCAAGATATGTTTGCTGACAGGAATCTGGTGTGACAGTTCAATGAGAGGTCTGGCTAGCAACTGACCAATGAAGAAGATGTGAGTGCTTAGAGCGAACCATCAGACTAAACTCAGAGTGTCTGGTGAGGGAGCTTGTAGGACAGGAGGAGCAGAGGGAGATTGTAACCCCACTGGAAGATCAACACAGGCTGGCTTGACCTTTCAGTTTTTCCAGAGTCTAGGCCACCAACCAAGATTGTTGGTCGGTAGCACACCAACCTGGAGTGCTCCAGTGCTCCAGATACACATGAAGCTGAACTGCCTTGCCTGACAGCAATGAGATGGGAGGACCTTGGACCCAGAAAGTTTTATGCCCTAGCATAGGGGATGTTGTAGCAGTTTTGTGAGAAAGGGTGAGTGACTGGCTGACTACCTTTATTCAGGCAAAGGGAGTTAGGGGGAGGATGAATGTGGATTAGGAGATTTGTGGAGTGGTAACCAGGAAGTGGGATATCATTTGAGATCAAAACAAATAAAATAATCAATAAAATATTGAAATATGAGACCACATAAATTTTTTGAAGTTTCTATACTGAGGAGGCACTGCCTTTCAGGTGAAAAGTCACCCTTTAAAGTAAAACAAAATTTTTATTAATGTATCTAACAAAGTGTTAATGTCTGGACTTTACAAAGTAATCAAAAAACACTAAACATCAAGCAAACTGTCCATAATAATAAAGGTGGTCATGAAACTAATTAAGGAGTTATCAAAAATGAAAGATAAAAGTGGATAAATAATTTTTAAAATGTTTAACCTTCTTAGCCAGCAGGAAAATGACAATTGGAACTACTTCAAGATTTCCCCTAACACTAATCAGAATGGAACTGGAAGGCAAATGCCCAGGTGTGGCTATTCCTGCAGAAGACCTGTGCTTGATTCCCAGTACCTACTTCATCATATACATCTGTAACTGCAGTTCCAAGATACCAATGCCTTCTTTTGAACTGAACACACATGGTACACATAAATATATCCACACAAAACACTCATATACATAAGGTAAAGCAAGCAATCTAAAACAATTAATTAAGAAGTCATATATCTGTAGCTCTAGTCCAAAGACCTGGCCGCTCTGGTTGGGACCCTATGTGTAGCCCATCTGCAGGGACATGGGAGAGTTGTCACACTTGTCAGTACCCAAGTTGGTATCATAGAAGTGCCTCTGGGTCCCTGGATCAGTCATGCCCACCTGGCTGGAACACTTATAGGTGCCCATCTGAAGGCTCGTGGTGCAATAGTCCATGGCAGGCAGGATGTGGCTTGGGGTCACAGAGATGTTTCCTGGTACCATAGACTGTCATGACAGACTGGCTGGCCCATTTGTTGGTGCCCATCTGCATCCCAATGACGCAGTGGCTGACCTTCATGGTGGCCTCAAAGTTCCTCTCCTGTTTCCCAGAATATATGACCCCACTATCCACACCACTCTGTAGCCCCTTGGTCTTTGCCTTTCCTGACAGTGTGAGTAAGAGACACTTGCATCTGTGTCATATTCTCACTCTCAAACAGGTCATCAGCTTTATACAGGTCCACAGGGTTCATGCACGAGCTGATCATGATGAAGCTGGGAAGGTTTTCTAGCTGGTTTCAGTTCTGCATGGAGCGGTTGAGTTTGGGGTTGTTCTTGTTCTCGAGTGTGCATAGAATGACCCCATTTTTCAGACCCTTCTGGAAGTCATGGCCAATGGAGAGGCTGGTGAGTCCCTTCTATCCATCTTCAGAGTTCGGCTTCCATTTGTGGGTCATATTTGGACAGTAGCAAGTTCTTGACCACAGTGAAATGCCCGTAGGACCCGCTCTTGTTGAGCTGTGTGGAGCTCGTGGTGTGGAACCATGGCACGGGACTCTGGCCGGGGCCCTGGAGCAGCACAGGCAGACCAGAAGGACAGGCAGAGGAACTGATTGGATACGAGTGGACAGCCCAGGACAGAGCACATGTGAAAACCTTAATGCTACTAAATTTTCGTTCTGAGATTCATATGTTACAGAATGTACAACCTTGACAATATTTACCTGTTGGGATGTTGAACTGACCTGCTGTTGCAGCCCCCTTTCTCTCAACTTCTTCATGTTATCCAGAGACTTCCAGAACAGCTTTAGGATTGCTTCTGATTCCAGATGACCTGACTCCATCCAACTTTCAGATGTCTCGAGTCAGAGCTTCAGTCAAGCACTGAGCCATATAAGCATACAGAGACTGAGTAATAGATGCTAGAGCTATTTTTCTTAAGTCTAACCTAATTTTCTAATTTCCCCACCCCTCCCAACCCCTGTAGAGAATTTGTGTTGTTCCTCTGCAGCACACAGAAGTTGTGGAGTCATTATTCCAATTTTGTTTGGGTATCAGGTTATGATCATTTTATAAATTATGTATAGGTTGTCTTTCTTTGAAAAGTCTTGTAAAGTTTTTTTAATAGAGACAGACATACAACATGAAAAAAAGTGAGTTGATGACATATGTGATATTCCTCATTAAATTAATGTAGGAAGATAGTGCATCTTGTGCCCTGTCATCAGAGGTAAGTTGTCTTTATTTCCTCTTGTTGTTGTTGTTGTTGTTGTTTTTGTTGTTGTTGTTGTTGTTGTTGTTGTTCTTCTTCTTCTTCTTCTTCTTCTTCTTCTTCTTCTTCTTCTTCTTCTTCTTCTTCTTCATCTTCTTCTTCTTCTTCTTCTCCTTCTTCTTCTTCCTCTTCTTCTTCTTCTTCCTCTGCTTCTTCTTCTTCTTCTTCTTCTTCTTCTTCTTCTTCTTCTTCTTCTTCTTCTTCTTGTTATGAGACATAATTTAGAAATAGTCATAAATTTGTACAGGAAGAAAGCAGAGTTAAGATTTTTATTGGCATACATTTCTATATTGATACAAAATTTGGGATTAATATCACTATGCTTACACTTTGCCTATACAACTCATTTAACAACACAAGGCCCAGTCCTTCTAATAGCTGCTATTACAAACTGTTTAGGTTGATTAAGTAACACAAGTTAAGGCCCAGATAGTAAACTTTGGTGATGATAGATTCTAATTTAATTACAATAAATTACTTTCAATTACAGGGCATAAGTGACCTACTTCAACTGTAAACAAAATACTGTCCAAAATGGATACACTTCGTGGAATAGTCAACTGATAGCTCTGACAAGACAGGGTAAACAGTCTTTCATAATGTTGCTAGCACCTTCATGCAGGCCAAGAGGGGGATTGGAATGTGGGAAAGGGATGATATCTAAAACGGAAATGCAGATAATTTCCAAAAAAAGAAATAAATAATATTTCTGTCAGAAGATCCTGGACCAGAAAGATGCTCCAATGTTTAGAAGACAAAGGGCCTGTCCAGAGAGCCAGCAGTCCCTACAGTCTGTTAAAGTTTTAGAAGCTATGTTGGGTGCTTCCTATATACTCAGAAAATATTTCATTCATTGTCAAATTTCTGATGGGGTTGAATTCTAATTATTGTTCCATAAGCTAACTTAAGTTGTTTAACATTATTTAAAGATGGTATATAGAAGCCAGAACATGATTTTCAGATTAGGTTACAGGCTAAAATCAAAATATAATTTAAGGATAGAATTTTCACTCTTTAAGTTAAGAATGATGGTAGATTATCTAATTGACAAATATGATGGACTGGATGTAAGCTGTATGTCGTAGATTCTAATTTACATGATTATTGGGATTCTGCTATATTTATGTCTGAGAGAAGACATTTTCATGTGGTTTGATTTTGGGTTTGGAGAATTTCTCATTTTGTTTTGATTTGTTTTGTTTTAAAGTGTGATGTAGGGAGGCGGTTCTGATGCTTGGATCAGGAATCTGTTTACTGAGGCTGAAGGTGTTTGCCCAAATTTGTTTTTGATCTATCAATAAAAATTACAGTGGCTAATGGCTAGATGAAATGAAATAGGTAAGACTTTCTGATTCCTTCTGCTAAAGAGAAGAGAAGAATCGAAAGAACTGGGAGAGAGAGAGATGGGACAGACCAAGAGCTGCAATGGAGATCTTCCAAAATGTTGGCAGAAAATAAAAGTGGCCCACAAAAGGGCAGCCTGAAATTTATTTGGGCTGCAAGGCCAATCAACATCACAAAAGGAAAGTGAGAAACAAAGTTAAGGTACATTTAGAGCAATGGGAGAGTTAGAAGTGCCTAGAAATTGAACTAAAATCACATTAAAAATAAGGAAATGTGTGTGTGTGTGTGTGTGTGTGTGTGTGTGTTTTATATGCAGATCCAAGATAGCTGCTAGAGGGATGTGTGAAGGGACCAGTCAAGAACACAAAGTAGTATAGACATACAACAAATACTGCTGTTCTACATTTGGGGTTGTAATCCTCTTCAGCTCCTTCAGTTCTTCCTCTAACTCTTCCAAATTAGTCCCTGACCTCTGTCCAATGGTTGGCTGTAAATGTCAAAATTTATCTCAGACAGTCCCTGGTAGAGTCTCTCCAAGGACAGCCATGTCAATCTCCTGTGTGGACTCATACTATGGCTTCAGTAATGGTATGAACATTTGGTGTTCATCCATTTGATGGATCCTTGGTTGGGGTGTGGCCACTGGCCTTTCTTAATTCTCTGCTTAATTTAGACCCTGCATTTATTTAGATGAGAACAGTTAGGGATTAACACTTTTCAATATGAGTAGGTAGCACCCATGCTTACTTCAGGTACCATCTACACACTGCTGGGCATTTCAGCTAATGTTGTTCCCATTGAGTACTAGTAGACTCTCACATCTCAGTTTTCAGGGAAGTTCTAAAGATTCTGTCTATGCACTATTCTCAACTCCTGCATATTTTGATTCATTCTCCTGGCCCTCGGAATATCCTTCTTTTCCCACATGATTTCTCCCTTCATTTTTTTCTTCTGTCGCTTTTCTCCCATACAGTTTCCTCTCTAACTCATTCTCACATGATTATTTTGTTTTCCTTCTAAGGGGATTTCAGATATTCACACTTGGGCATTCCTTCTTCTTAAACTTCCCATTTTTTATGAGTTGTATCATTTGTCTTCTGAACTTTTTCAGTAATACGCACTTATCAATGGGTACATACCATGCATGTCACATTACGTCTGGGTTACGTGTCTCAAAATATTTCCTATTTGCACCTATTTGACTGGAAAACTCTTGATGTTCTCATTTTTAGTAGCTTAACAGTAATCCTTTGTGTAAATTAACCACATTTTCTTTATCCATTCTTTGGGGGTACTTCAGTATTGTTTCCACCTTCTGGCTATTACAAATAAATCTTCTATAAACATAGGGGAGCATGTGTCCTGATTATATGCTGGGGCATCTTATGTGTATATTCCATATAGCTATGTGTTCAGGTAGAGATACTTCCAGCTTTCTGAGAAACTGCCAGATTGATTTCCAGTGTGCTTGTACTCTTTGCAATATCACTAGCAATGGAAGAATGTTCCTCTTTATCCACATCCTTGCCAGCATGTGCTATCTCTTGAGCAATTATTCTTAGCCATTCTGATTGGTGTAAGGTAGAATATCAGGGTTGATTTGATTTTAATTTCCCTGATGATCAAGTATGTTGAACATTTCTTTAAATGCTTCTTAGCCATTTGGTATTTCTTTGTTTAGAACTCTCCGTTTAGTTCTGTATTC